>NC_141699.1:761128220-761770390 GCF_964263255.1 Lissotriton vulgaris | reverse complement strand
ACCCATTACCAAAATTTCCCCCTCCCACTCCAATAGCTCGATGTTTAGCTGCTCATACAATTTCGGATCATCAATATTAGGCCCATAAATCAAACACAGAACAAATTTCTTAATTTCCAATTGAACTTGCGCAATCGCCCATCTGCCCCGTACATCAGAAACAGTTTTAATAATTTCCATCGGTAAACTTTTCTGTTTAAGTATAGCAACTCCACGAATCGAAGCTCCTAAAGAGGAGCAAACAACCAAATCATAGCCCATTTGAGACAATAGTTTTCTATCTTGGTAACTAATGTGAGTTTCAGACATAAATACTAAATGAGGCTTATACATGTCCAACTCCTCTTGTACTAATTTTCTTTTCTGTTTGTTATTGAGGCCAGCAACATTCCAAACTAGAAATCTAATTTTGGACATTTCCTATAATCATACAATTGTCTGTCCTCTGCACAAAACATACCATTAATACAAACAGATCTGATTTGTGAACATCTGAACAATTCTGCCTTCCTGCAAAAAAAAAAGTTTTCTCCCCTTTTTTTCCCCCCCAACCCAGAACTCCACCGAACCCTCCTCCCTCCCCTTCTTCTCCCTCCCACTCTCCTACCCAAACTACCCCTAACCCCGCTACTTCCCTCCCCCCTGTACCTACCTGGAAGCCTCCCTCTATCTTCTGCTGCCGCTTGAAGGGCAGCTAACCAGAGAGGATACCACAGGAACCCGAGCCCTCTCTATTTCTTTCATACAAAAAGGCTGTTGGCCCAAAAGTAAAAAAAACCCGAAAAAAAGAAAATTGCCCTAATCAGTTATGAACGGCAATAGCAACCATAGCAGGTTAATCTAATGTATTTTTTTTTTTTAATCTCCGTTTCATTTGATCCCATTATTAAGTTTTTAAATCCATTTTTGAAAGAAAATGCTCCGCCTCTTTAACGTCATGAAAAAAATAACTGTGTCCAGACTTAATGACTTTGAGGCGAGCAGGTTCTTGTAAATAAGCCATTGCTCCATGCGACTTAAAAGCGTCAATCAATTTACGTAGCCCCCATCTTTTATCCATAGTAACCTTGCTAAGATCAGATTTAACAAAGAAGGTTACATTATCAATTGTCACTGGGGTGCTGGATCTTGCTTTCATTGAGACTGCTTGTCGCAGCAAATAGTTTCCAAAGTGAATTAGGAAGGGCCGTGGATATTTGCTCTCCTTGGTTCTGGGAATAATTGGAAGTCTATGTACCCGCTGGAGCTGTGAATCCCAGTCCCAGTCTGACAAGTCCGGGAATGCCCTCTGTAGAATTTTAACCATATAAGCCCTTGCATCAGCTCCCTCAGATCCTTCAGGTATCCCAAAGAGTCTTAGGTTCTGCCTCCTTTGTCGATTTTCCAAATCCTCAACTTTGTTCTGCAGAACCCCTATTTCTTCATTATGACGATCTGATGAAGCCGTAGTAGTAGCGAGGGTTTCCTCTGTTGTAACAACTCTTTGCTGTAATTCCTCAATTTCTTTTGTTACACCTGACAATTTATTAGTAACTTCCTGGAGCGAGCTGTGGATTTTAGTATTATCTTCTCGTAGTTGTCGAAAGTTTTCTTGTACCTCTTGACGGTGATCCATTAATGTTTTTAGGATTAAATCCAAAGATGTAACATTAGTATTAACAGAGGCCGATGGAGGGGAGATAGAGATAATAGGTGTTACTACTGACCCACAATGGGGGGAGGTCAGTGCAAAAGATTTATCATTCCGAGTGTCCCTGACAGTAGCAGTATTGTCATCTGTAGTGTTATCAGTAGGTAGTATATTCACAGAAGCAGATGGATGAGTTATAGGATCAATTATAGGAGGCGGCAGCAGAGATCCCAAGTCTTTATTTGCATCCGTGTTTGGTAAAGAGATACTCTCAATCGGGGTAGCTTGTGAGTTTATTGAGTTGTCTTCAAGGCTCTCCACTGCCGTAGAATTACTTCCTGATAGGTTTGATGACAGGTTTTTGATCTCTTTTTTTTGAGCTTGGAACCACTTACTCAGTGGGCTCTGGTCTGTAAACAGCTTCCCTCCGCTGATAGTTGGTATTAGTGTATTTAATAAAGTTGCAGGGGTCATATTTCTCCCTCCTTTCTTAGCTTTTATTTTTGCCTTCCCCCTTTTTTTAAGAGCAGTGGATCTAATAGCCTTTAATTGCACAGAAGTATGTTCTATATCCTCACCTAAATCTCCTCCCCCCTCAATGTCTCCAGTCTCTGCCAACTCCTCGTATTCCGCATCGTCAGAGCTAGCTTCTAGAAATATCTCGTTATCAATAATATCATTTACACCAGCGCCATTGCATTGATCAGAACTTCTCTCATCAGATGGGGTCAGACCTAAAACTGGTAAGGGTTGAGTAAACGTAAGAGGAGGTTTGGTAACAGCAGCAACGTCATCTGTAGTAAGAGCATCCACCACGATGATCTCATTGTGCCCAGCGTTATTTGCGCTAACCACCTTATGTGCAGCACTCGCACCCACCATATCCAGTGCCCCTTTAGTATCTTTAGCTGAATTATCAATGGATTTATCAGAGTTATTATCAACTGTAGCTTCATTTTTGTCTTTTCCTTTGTCCTTATTTTTAGTAGTAGTTATAGCAGCGGTGTTAACTTTAATAGGGGTTTTTAAAGAAAGTTGAATAGCTGGCTGCTTACCAGTGTGTTTATCCATGTTGCGGGGCACTCTTGCGACCACTGCTGGTGAAATTGGTTTAAATATCGGAGAGCTCCCCTCATCCACTCCTTCTTCCAAGGGAGTGCCCCTGGTTGTCTTGCTCTTGGTATTTTTGGGGGGGGCCATCGAAACAGTATATCAATATTTTCAAGAACAACAGCAACGTAGTTACTGGCCCCAGGGCAAAAGAGCCTGGTACGTCTCCTGTTTTTTATGTTTTTATATCCAAACAAAGCCAAACAAAAGCACAAAAGCCCAAGAGCCTCGAAGCCGGTTCCTGGCAACAGTGTAGTCCTTTTCAGCAGCTAAGATTAACAGTCCGTGGAAAAAAAAAAAAAGATCAATATCCCCGTGAACTGCCGGGGAGACTGCCGGGGAAACCAGCTAAGGCAATTACTCTGTCGCTCTGTCGCTCTCTAAGCGTAGACCCCTCCAAACAGGCATTACTCATTTCTTTCCCCCTCCCGGCATAGCTTCTACAGCTTCCACAGCTGTCTGCCCGTCGGAGCTCAGAGCACACGCCGGCTCCTCCTCTTCTCTCCTCGAGCACACTGCTGTTGCCGCGGGTGCTGCTGCGGGTGCTGCTGCGGGTGCCGCTGGCCTCAAACCTCTCCAAACGGACTAGACTTCGCCTCCCGTGTCCCTCGCAGGTATGTTTCAGCTTGTAACTTTCTTGACGCTGGAAACTTTTGTTGCCGATGACGCCGTGTAACTTCTCAGCTGATTACGTTTGGCAAGCAGTTTCCCTATACCTTCTATTCCTTCTGTTCCTTCGCCGATGGTCACAAAAAAGAGTTTCTCAGTAATAGTGCCAAAGCATCAGGTTGTAGTTGCGATAATTACCGCAGCATTTTCTCAGCCGTCAGCCAACAGTAAAGTCGAGGGTCAGGGGTTCCTGCGGGAGCGTCCTCTCCGTGGCGTCTCTACACCGCCATCTTGCTTCCCGTGAGTGAGTGGATTTCCATCAGAGACTGTGACTAATGCAAAGTCTGTTTCACTCCGAACAAGTCTACTCACTATACCACGCATCAAGAAAACCTGCTTAGTAGGCCGTGCATTTACATTCCTAGCTCCCATTTTTGGAATAAACTTCCCCTACGAGAATGCACTGTCCACTACAATTTTAGCAAATTATTAAAAACTTAATTATTTTAATCTCTAAGCTTCTTCCTGACTTATTTGTTTCCGCTTGCGCCAAGATATCCCTTTAGGGATGATTCACGAGCATTATAAAACAAATAAATAAATTGCATTGACATCACTAGTCTGTCACGCAGACAGGCAGCTAAGTTCTTCTACCCCTGGGGTGACTGGATCCTGAGAACCAAAAACCAGGACATTTTGCAAAAAGCGGAAGAAGGACTACAATTTTACATCAACAGAGATGCGCAGAATGACAGCTCTCATCTACATAGGAACACAGAAAAGGCACTAAGACAATAACTAAAATGTGATTTCTAAGAGCAGCATCATACCTGTCAATTAAAGTGCTTATTTATAACAGCTGCTAACTAACATAGCTTTAAAATACCTAAAAAAGTGCCTCTCAATGTTCTCAATCAACCCCCTCTAAAAACCGGGACATGAGCCAAAATTGCCCAAATCCCCGTATCTCAACTATAACTGAACCCAGTCGTGGTTGCCAACAGTGTCAGGCACCCTGGGTTTAGCAATGACTTCATACTACTGCACATGTGAAATATGTGTTTAATGTATTTTGTGGTGGCAGTGCAGGCGATGGCAGAGCCAAAGAACTATGGGGCATATTATCAAGGGGGTTTATCTCTGCTTTTTTGGCTTTAAAAGCCAAGAAAGCGGAGATAAAATTATCTCCCTATTACCTAGCTGTCGCTAACACCAGTTAGCGACAGCTAGTAGGAGATAGCGACCATCTTGGGCCCCGCTTTGCATATCAGTGATATTTATCACTAATGACATGCAAAGTGGGCGTGCCAAGATGTTAGCGACTGGAAACAGTCGCTAACATCGCTATCTCCTATTACCAACTTTTGGAGATATTCGCGCTAAGCGCGAATATCTCCAAAAGCTAAAACCTGCCCCTGAGCAGTTCTTTGCCATGTTATCCAATTGTAGGTGGATAACATGGCTAAGAGCATTAGCTTGGTAAGCTGTGAATATCGCGGACTTTTCAGTGATATTCATGCATTTAGGCCGATTTTTATCGCTTAGGAGATAAACATTGATAATAGCAAGGTTCCTAAGCGATAAAAATCGGCGCAGCTCGGCGATAAAAATATTGCCGCTAAGCCAACATAGCGATAATTATCGCTAGTTGTTGGTAATATGCCCCAAAATCACCACATGAACAATGACTGACTCTTGGGCATGCGCTGCTCAGAGACTGAGGAAAAGCCAAGAAATGCAGAAAGCAATTTCTAACGTAGTGGCAACATCAAATTACAACTCTTTCACCCTGATTTTTTTTGTTCAAACCTTTTTATTAGATTTTCCTTTTTTCCAGATTTACAGTCAGCATCAGTATCATTTTCATGTTTTACGAAATAGGTTACATTATAACTCCTATGGTTGTCCATTGAGGATTTTGGGTGTATTTTTGTGTGCTGAATAGTATACTGTTTGGGTGGAGCCGCAGCAATACATCGCCCTCATTAGGAAGACTTAAGTAACAGCTTTCTCTTTGGGGTGGGGAAGGTGTAGGTATTCTTATCTAACCGGGGTTTTAACTGAGGACAAGTGGTTGGGGTAGGGGTATGGGATGGGCATGTGTGTGTGTATCCGTATTGTGCGGGCATTTGTTTATTTTGTTGTGTTGGATGAGTGTGTCTCTTCATGTTTCTGTGTGGGTGGGTTCATGGGAGAGTAGCCGGTAGGGATGCTCGGTACTGTTTATGGTCACTGGGTTTGGGCTAGGTTTCTTGTTCGTGCTAGATGGTTCCGGGGGTGAATGGGCGGGTGTCTCCCATTATCAGAAATTTTGGAGGAGTGTTTTCTACTCCATTAGATATGTGGCGATGTTGTATACCATGTACCTTCTCCTGTCTAATCTCGTCTTCTTCTGCTGTACCCCATTTTATTACCGCCCCTCTCCATGCCACCAGCGGGGGCCCTACGGGTGCTCGCCAATGCATTCCAATGCATCATTTTGCCAACAGGAGGATCAATGATGTAAATTGTCTCTCTACTTTAGTCTTTTCTACGTCGGGATATCCTTAGTGCGCTAGACTCCCATGTCCCAAAAGCCTATATGTCCGGTGGTTTCTTGTATTGTGTTGTATATTGCGCCCCAGTAGGGTGGGGCAATTTCAAAACATGTGTTGGAATGTTTCATCTGGGAGCTGGCATTGTGGGCATAGAAATTGTGTTGGGGGTAAAAGCATTGGAGTTTCGCTGGTGTTAAATATATTTGGTGTAATATATTGAATTATATGTTTTTAAAGCACAGGTTACGTGACACCTTTCTGGAATACTCTAAGGCAGATTGCCACTCTCTGTCATGTAGCGAGTGGCCGATTTCCTCTTCCCATTTCAGCCTGAGTTGTGTGAGTGGTTTGTTTGTGAGTTCTCGGATAGCCTTGTAGATCCATGTGATGAGGTGGTGCCCTGTGCCCATGGTTGGGATAGTGTGGAGCACCGGGTGCATCGCAGGTTCCCCAATAGATAGATCCCAAGTTTGTTCAGAGTCCAATATTAGTTGCCTATGTAAGAGGAATTGCCCTCGTGGTAGTCAGTTATCCTCTGACAGGTGGTCAAATGGGAGGAGTTGTCCGTCCACAAATAGGGACTCCATCTCCAATAGTGAGTTTGCTGTCCATATCTGTAAGGCTCAGGTGGTGTAGTGGCTACAGCCTCGGGGTATGCCCGCTAACAGCAATAGCAGGGTATATAGTGGTGTATCGCAGGATAGTCGGTGAATACACAACATACATGATCTGGCAATCGACACTTAAATTGGGTGGGCTGGGTCGGGTCGAGTGCCTGGCAGGAGTAGGGGGTATATCATCGGGATCATCAGGGGTCTTCTGTCTGTACCCGTCTCCTCCAGGTGGCATCCCGCTCTCCAGCATGAAAGCCATTGGAGTTGTGCTGCAAGGAATTATGCTTTGAAGGACTGGTCGCCCAGTCCCCCCCTGTCTACTGTTAGGTATAATGTTTCTAGGGCTATCTTTCCGCGTCCTGTGTCCCATATTATGGAGACAATAGAGAGTTGAGTTCCTGGAAGAAGGAGCACGGGGGAATAACCGGTATATTCATAAAGTGATAGAGGAGGTGGGTACTATTACCATCTTTGCCAAGGCTATTCTTCCTGTTGGAGCTAATGTTAAGGATCGCCAGAAGTTAACTTGGGGGTGTAGGCTTATCAATGCTTATCAATGCTCTCTCGAGGTTTCCCTCGTGTAGGTCTTTAGGGGTATGATAGAGTCTGATTCCTAAATACTTTGGGGCTCTCCTACTTCAAGTAAGTGGGCTGAGCCTATATGGATCTCTTGTGGGGGAAGGTCCAGACAAAGGGGACATATAGTGGATTTTGCCAAGTTGACTTTCAGTCTGGCTATTTGCTCAAAGTCTCCAATGTGGTCCATAGGGGCGTGAGATTCATTGTGATATAGCGTATATATATATATATATATCAGTAGGATGTCAGTGTATAAAGATAAGCTGTGTGTAATACCTGCTAATGGGATACCCCAGTTCTTTCTCTCCTCACAGAGATTAACAATTTCATCCTGATAACGATAGCAATTCATGCTTAACGTTGAGAAATTCTTTGCTTTGAATGCGATCTGAGAATATGCTAAGGAAGCACTGCAGACTGTGCCAATAATGAGGAAAAAAGGAGGAAAAAAATCTCTTTTTGATCACAAAAACCAAAATAGTGGCTCAGGACACATAATAGTTGTTTCTGGGTCCTGGAAAGCAACTATAGTGCCAATGACCAGAACATGTGACTGCTCACTGTTCTTTATTCATTCTTTGAATTTCACAGGATTCAATTTTTACCATAGTATGTTATTCCTTCCCGAAAAGGCAGCTTATTTTCTTTCAAATCAAAAAATTCAAATGTATTTATTTGATTTAGTTCTCTACTGAGAATAACAAATAAGATGATTAAAAGCGATAAGATTACATTTATAATTTTGAACGTTCCTCCTAATACAAATTTATAAAAAACATTAAAAATCTAAAGAGATTATAACATACAAGTTCATTGGGAGGTGACTTAAGAAGTTAAACCAAACTCTGTACACTTATAGAATTGCACTTTGTTTGAATTGGTTTTAAAAAACACTTTCTGGCAACGACTACTGTGGAGTTAGGACAGACAAATAAAACGTGCATCAGGTCTTGAACTCCTCCTTTACAGAGGTCACATAAGCTACTGGCATTATTGTTATTTGTCCATTTACAAGTAAAAGATTTGAAAGGGAGGATCCCAAACTGAATTAAAATCATGCTTCGCCGGGCGCCATGTCTTAAAGAACAAGTAAGGTATTGTTGCCTTTGTTTAAATTCAATTGACTCAGTGTATACTTTATAACATTGCAGTTTTATACAGTGCTGGAAGTCAAGGTCTTAGCTTATCCTTGGAGTCAAATGTTTTAGAAAGAGTTTCAAATGTGCCTGGGCCCAGAAATTCAGCAGATCAACTGTACATTCTGACAACTTCAGTGGAAACGCTAAGTTTCGATGAAAAACGGATTTTGAGGATCCTTGGTCAAAGGCTTCCGATCTTAGTAGAGCTCTTAGAGTACCTTGTTCAGCGTGTAAGATGTTATATGCCCATCGAATAATGCTAGTGATTCCTCTAGCATATGTACTAGTTAGAGAAAACTCGAGGCCCAGGGCTTGCTCTGGTACAGCTTGAGGCATTTTGGTTAATTTCCGAAGAATCTGGCTTTCTTTGAGTTGTATTGGTTGCCATTGACTTATAGGAATATGCTCAAGAGCGTATGAAAGAACAGGTGGAATCTTGATACTAAAAACCTATAAAAGGGCTGAAAAGAGCCTGTCTGTGCTCGGTAGAGAAATATAATCGTTGAAGCGCCCCAGCATGAACGTCAGCTTTGTGGGCCAAGTGCTGCAGATGAGAATAATTTTTTTAAGTTGGAGAAAAAATACGCACTAGATAGGTGTATTCCTTCACTATTTCCAGCGGTTGTCCTCCTAAGGTCCAGTTATAATTTACGTATCTTTGTCTTCCTCGAAAAGGAACTATTTTTTTGTTATGTTAGGGACTAAAAAATGTTGTTCTGTATATAACGTGAGTGCATGCAGGTTCCTTTGGAGGCCGAACGGAGTAAGATCAAGGATAATCACATCATCTGCATACATAAAGGTGTGATTTTTATGTAATGATATTTTCAAAGGGAAATTAATTACCTGATAAAACAATCCGGGAGATCACTGAGAGAAAGGGAAAATAGTAGAGGAGCTAAAAGGCATCCTTGCCTTAGGCCATTCGATGTTTTAATTGGGGGTGTGAGGCCCTTCTCTTTCCCGAGTAACAATTGACACCAAGTTTCGGAGTGGAGTGACACAATTATATGTAACAAGTTGTCCGGGATTCCCAGTTTTTTTAGCTTGCACCAGAGTGTTGGTCTGTCCACTCTGTCAAATGCAGTTGAAAAATCAACAAAGACAGAGTTGACGATCTCTGATTTCGAAACCACATATTTATCAATTATTGTTTGTAACATCGCTATATTATCGGTTACAGAATGTTTTTTGCGGAACCCAGCTTGGTTTAATGGGATTGATCCCGTTGAAAAGGCCTACTCTTTAAGATGGTCCAAAACACTGGCCGCGAAGAGCATTCTTGTTGCGTCAAGCAGGGCGATCTGTCGGTAGTTGCCAGGGGACAGTCAAGAGCCCTTCTTATTTATTGGGATAATTATACTTCCTTTCCAGTATTTGGGAATTTTGCCAGTAGTGAAGCAGTGGGAAAAGAGGGGGGCTAAAAACAGGCTCCACTCCTTTGGATTCTTTTGGAGCACCTTTAATGGAATTTGATCAGGGCCCACTGCTGCAGATATTCTTGCATTTCTTATATGAAGTTCAATTTGAAATGGCGAAGGAGCGGCATTGTCAAGAGTAATGACCCCTGACTTCTTGTTGTCTACTATCAGCGAAATGTAAGAATTGTGCCCGAATTAATTTGTTGAGTATTATTGCATTTTTGTCAAAATGTTTCCTTTTGTGATTTCTTAACGGAGAGCTTCGCTGATTAAGGGAATCTTGCAGAAATGTCACAAGTTTCTTTAAAACAGCTTCAACATTTGTTATTGGATCTTTGGGAAATATACTCTCAAGTACTTGCACAAATGCCTTTACTATATTGATGTTATTGAGTGCTCTCATGTTCCAGGTGAGACGTCCTTGCACCTGGTTCACCAGTGCAGGACTTTGTGGATACGTGTTATAACCCGTAGAACTGGATTTCACTATTAGACCAGTTGCAAGATTAAGAATTGCGTGGTCGCTTCCCTGGTTGAAGATGATACTTAGATATGCTATCGTCCCAAACAAATCCTGGCTACATATCATGTAGTCTAGTATTGAGGAGTTAAAAATACCTTTTCTTGTACTTGTTGCCCGTATGTCTCCTTCTTTGTTACCGTTTAAGATAACTCCATTAAAAGCTGGTAGCGAGGAGAGTATTATTTTCCCATGTTTATCTGCTTTGATCCCTGGAGGAAAAGTTGGTGTTGAAAATGACAGGGCCTCACCCTTTAGTCCACATTCCCATTTCCCCAGTAAGTCATTGGAAATGTTCCCGTTAAGGTCTCCTGTGAGGAAGGCTGACGGGAATCCTTGGCTTTCTACCACCACTTCAAATACCTCAAATATTTCACACATCAGATTTGGAGCAAGGTGGAATATATAGATTGAAAATAAGTAAGTAATTTAGAGTGTCGGCTGGCTCCTTCCGGCACTTAACCTTAATACATTGGCTGTTTATTGTTTTCATGAGGATCCCAGACAAAATCTTAACTTCAAAGTACTGCGATTCCGCCTTTGGCGTGTCCCCGACAGACTGGTTCTGCTGGGATGTCGTATACAATGTATTTGTCTTGATAAAAAGTTGTAATTGACCAGGTTTCCTGGAGTGGCACAATCTCCAGGTCATCTTCCAGGATCTTTGCAAGTTTCTCCTGGCTTTTCCCTGCAATATTCCAGGAGGTTATGGTCAGGCCTTGGTTAAAAAGGGAGTATGTTTGCCCTTCCCTGGTTATTACCATTTAGATTCTCCGCGATACAGGAACAATGCTTTACATCTGTTTTTATCTTCTCCTTGGAAATGGGTTTATTCCAAATCCGTCTTTCACCATTCCTAATTGAGATGGTTAAGTTTTCATTAGTAATGATAATCAAGTCAGTATAACCGCTGTGACCTTGTGGGGGTGAGTGATTTTTCAAATCTTCGATCTCTTTGGGGTTGTTCCGATTGTGGAGTCCCTTATGGTCAACTGCTACGACAACGTTTCCATTTTTAAACAGAATTTCTCTTACCTTCAAAATAATTCCCGGAATCACCAGAGACCAAAACTCCACTACAGCCACCGTGGTTTTGGACTTTAGCTGAAAGAATACTAATTTCATCTCCGAACTTAAAAAAGTGTGTAACACGTGTATCTTTTGAATAAGATGCATAATTCTCTCCCGGTTGAGTGGATCATTCCCTATGGGAATAGATTTGTGAACTCCAAGATACGTGAGTGAGTCTGCAGTTCGTAAGGGGTCCGAGGCTGTTCTGTCGATTGAGTGGACACTGGATGTGAAAGTTTATTGCCACTTAAGGCAGTTGAAAAGCTAACTGCCAGGGGGTTGTAGACGTAAATGATCTCTTTTGATTGTAAGTTAATCTCCTCCGGTATGTTCTGATTTGAGTTATTTTTCAAGGATTTGTCTTGTTCAGAAGTTTGAAGATCGGGAGATGAAGAATTTGGAAACTTTAACATTCGTGGTTTTTGTTTCGCGAGTCTCCTTGTAATTATTTTCTTCTGCCTTTTCTTTGTGTTCTTATTGATCCTCCTTTCCATTTTAGATAAGGGTGTATCCGAGAGGAGTGGGGCTGGACATTCAAATGTTTTCTTCTTTTTTTTATATTAGTTGTCAAAGAATTATTAGTTTGGTCGCTGCCACTTTGGAATTGGTCTGATTAAAAATTGGATGGTATGAACGGACCTGGTTTGAGACTTTATCATTATCTGATTCCTTAAAAAGTTTGTTAAGCAAAAACGTTTGAGTGTTCTCCAACTTTTTCTGCGATACTTTTTGATTACTCCTCCCCGTTTGGGTTGATGTGTGCTTCGTATTTGGTAATACATCTTCATTTAAAGGGATATCTTTGTGGTTTGGGAGGTTAGCCTCGATTTTTCCTACTCCTTTTTGAGGTGATGACTGGCAGATGCATTGCTGTTTCCTTTTTTATCTATGAGATATTGCAACATACCTATTTGTGTGTCCAACATATGACCTGAGTTATCAATCATATTCCCCAAGAAGGTAAGAATTGATTCTAAAAATTTTTGTAGAGTAAGTTAAGAATTAGATACCGGTGTATGGCCATTTGGAGATTGTAAATACATTGTAGAGGGAAATTCTGGTGATAGAGAGAGATTCCCCGGTGAATTTGATATTTTCTGGGGGGTACTATTTGCAATTGTCGAGTGATCCTTCATCTCTCTAGGCACTTGGCTCGAGAGAGAAACGTTCATGTCTGGTAGAGTACAATCTGTTGCAGAAGTTTGATGTAATTTATGTTCCAGTAAAAATGTAGTGCATTGCTTCTGTATTTACCAGTTCTTGAACAGTGGAGTTACTGACTTAATCTCCCTTAAGGTTTTTTTACTTTCACATAGATCGGTCAGGTGCACTTCGTTGGTGTTTCCGACGTTCTGCCCACTTCATTGATCATTAGGGTCAGTCCCTTGTTCAATATGATTTATTTTTGGAAAGAATCCCGTTATTTCAGTGTTCCCCACCACGTGTCCTATATGGACCTTCTTGCCTGCATTTTTGCGTATGGCTTGCTGTGTTCCCAGTCTTTTCATAAAGATTGTACGAGATCCTAATTTTTTGTAAGCCATTGTAGATTGAGTGATTGCAGTAACTACTTTGAAATACTTAGCAGTCTTTTAGCTGATAATGGGTACAATGGTTAGACTAGTTATTAAACTTGGTAGAGAGTAACCCAGGGGAGGATGATTGGCGGGATAAAACGGCAAGATGAGCTGAGATGTTAAATAACTTCACCACTCGCTCACCTGGTTCTCAAAAGGAGCTTTGTACTCAATTGCCAGGGGCCTGTCTGGCCGTTCGAAACTTTCCACAATCGGGTTACTCAATGGTCAATCCGGACGAGCACTATCTCAACCAGGTCTCTTCAGTACAGCAAAAGTCAAACCAGAGAGGACACGCATGCGGTACACAACTGCACAGTATTCCGCGTTAATGCACCCACCGTAAATCAACGGGAGCCACTTCAGACGCAGAACCGCAGCAGTCTTTGCTCGGCATTCTCACCGTCGACGGCCGCCACGGACGGCAGCAGGGAAACCGTGGTAGCCGTGCTCCAATCTGCACTCTCTCACAGGGGCACTACCTACTGCGCAGTCAATCAAGAGGCTTCACCAGCTTTTCTCCACTGGCCGCCCACAGCCCTCTGCACCCTGTACACTGTCCTCCGCTCTCCACCGCCTCCTCTGACACTGCCTCCGATGCCCTCAGAGACCGGCTGTCCCAGGGCTGCTTCAGCTCCTTCGCAGACCACCAATCGCCAGCAGCAGCGACAACCTGCAACCGGCAAACTGACTTGGTCACAGCGAGTGGCTGCGGGCTTCGGGCGATTTCAGGTGGTTTTCAGTAAATTTTTGGCGGCTGGACGGGTTGGATTTTCGGAGGCTGGACAGGCTGGATGGGCAAGCAGCTGCTCACTGCAGGACACAAAAATCAACACAAGCACATTTAAGACACCCACAAGCACATTTTAGATGAGCAAAAGAAAAAAGATTCTGTTTTATGGTCCGGCTTGACAGAGTAACTGGCACTAGACAATTAAGTGAAAATCACCAGGAGAGGATCTTTGGCACTGCCCACATGTTTGGACCTAGGAGTACATATTTTCATTGGGCAGAAGTTATGTGCTTCCAAAAAGAGTGCTTGCTCTCCAAGCAGATATGATCATTTTGTTTATTTATCCAACTGCCTAAGTTAAAATTTTCAGGTACACACACAAAACATTGCAATGCTATTAAAGTGTCTTTACATAATGAATGTTGTTTTTCTCTGGCAGCAGCACAGGGTCAACGTCCCACAAAGTATTCTCCAGTCTGGTAAAATGTCAGTCTCCACTGGACTACCAGTCGCCTGTTGCCGCAGTCACAGACCAATCCTTACTGGGTTGATAACTTCCCTTTTGATGGCCCCAGCAACACTTTGACATCACTCCCAGGATCAGCAATCTAGGGTGCTACTCTGTGCATGAGGTATTGGTACTTGGGGCTGCAACACCAGTGGCAATAGCAGTTTGAAGACTTTGGTCTACCAACATGAGGCAGCAGGCTTCTTCAGCTTTTGTGTCCCTGTGCTACGAATAGGAAGCCAGCCAGCTGGTCCATGAAGTTCTAATGGTTTGACTGGGTTCTGGAGACAGCTTCTCCCTGAGCAGGACATGGCAGGCACAATCACTCTCTTTGCTAGCCACCAGGTGCAGTCCTAGTCTATGAAGTCCTTCTTTGCTGGTCCCTTGGTGCAGCAGGGCAGTCCTTCTTCAGTGCTTCTGCCAAATCAGTTGAGATTTGAGAACTGGTAGCCAGCAATGCCCTCTTTATGCCCGGAAAGTGGCCTCAGGGCAGAATGAGGTAGGTAGCCAATGGGCTACCAGTTTCCCTCCAACCTGGTGACAACTTCCTATGGAATTTGCCATTTGGCTACCTACCACCATTCTGCCCACTCCCAAGATGGCGGAACCCTCTCCTGGTGTACAAACCTCACTATCCCACCCCCAAGGTGTGGTTACTTTAGGGCTACCTCTGCTCTTCATAGGGGGCGTCACCTTTTAAGCCTGACTTTTAGGGCTAAAACCCAAGTGGCTTCCTGCAGGTGGGAGGTGACACATCGGTGGCCTGCAATCCCACATTGGTCTCCTTCCTGAGTCATTAGCTGTCTCTCCACAATGGCAGAAAGCTGTCTTGTGGAGTAAGCTCCATGTGTGCTCAGGAAGGCACAGAAGTTTAAATGGCAACAAAGTGATAGCTTTGCTAAAGCTGCATTCTGCAGCAGTTACATTAATTTCGACTTGAGATACAAGTAAGGCTTCATATACTGAGTTGTTTATTAATTTGAAGTGCCCACTTTGGTTGCACAATTCATGAGTTAGCACAGCTGACGAGGTCAGCATATAACCCTGCACTCACTAATTGGGCAACTAAGTCTTACCACAGTAAAATGGTTGTTTTGCATGTTTTACTGCCAGGACACGTAATGCACATGTCCTGCCCTTGTCATATGTTCTACCCTGCTTTTAGGGCTTGTTAAGCCTAGCCAAGGGGTGACATACACACGTCCTGGAATAATGGTGGCTTTGCCATTGCACGCAATAACAAAGTCGGGCAAGCAGTGCACAATTGCTCTACCAGTCTGCAGTCGTGAACTAGGAGACTTGTTTTACTTGGGAGATCTCCAGGATAGTGTGCTGACAAAAGGTTGAGTTGAAAATTTAAAACTACAGAAATATCCTAAATATCGTCAGTGAGAAATATTGACAGTAAGAATATCGTGGTTAAGAATATCGATTTGCAAGTAAGAAATATCATGTTTAAACATATAGAAGTCAATAATATCCTTTTTAAAAATATAGTTGTTTAAAGTATCGATTTTCTTTAATAGTGTTATGTATTTTAGTACATATTTTAAATGTGTGTGATGTATTTTTATATAAGTATTGTTTATGTTGTATTACATTTTTAGTAGTTATCAATTTTTTTTTAAATACATTTTGCATTGTTTAGTTCTGTAGTGGGATGTGGGTTTATAGCAAAATAGGGTGGGAAGTAATTTAATTGTAATAAATTAATAATATTTTTTTATTTATCAATATTTATTTGAGATTTCATAGTGTCAAATGTGAGAAGTAATATATTTTAATAATTTAATAATTAGTTGTTCATTACTATTAATTAATTAATTGAAAATTAAATATGGAAATAGTTTAATTCATTTTAGGTGCGGGTTGTGGGGTTTACAGCGGTAAAGGGTTATTTTTTATTAATTATTAATTATTAATTAGTTGTTATTAATATTAATTATTTATTTTAAAATTAAATATGGAATGTGTGCAATTATTTTTAGGTGCGGGTTGTGCGGTTAATAGGGGTTAAGGGTGGGAAGTAAATTATTTTTAATTCATTAATAATTAGTTGTGAAATAATATTATTTCGTTTATAAAAAATTAAATATGGGAATTGTGTAATTAATTTTAGGTGTGATTTGGGGGTTTATAGGGGTAAAGAGGGGAAAGTTAATTATTTTTATTGTTTTTTAATTTGCTTTTTATTTAATATTATTTATTTAATAGATACATAATTATGTTAATTATGAAAGTATATTTTGTTTGTAATTTAGATGTGGTTTGTGAATTGTGTGGTGTTGTAGGGTAGGATGTAAATAAAATAAATTTATATAATAATGTTTTTGTTTATAAATAACTTCAAATGAAAAATATTTTTATATTTTATTTAATATAATATTTGTAGGTAGTTGTGATATGTATTTAATATTATAATATGTTTTACTTAATTGCATATTATTCAATAGCATTGTATTTTAATTTTTATGTATTTTTCAAATTTATATTGTTTGTCAAATATTTTTTGTTGTTGATATTTTGTTGGTTTTTAATTTTGAATTGACTGTTAGTGGGAATAGTAATTGTTATCCCTCCGCACTCTAATACTTTCCCTATTGTTACACTAACTGGAGTGGGAATAGTAATTTTTACCCCTCCGCTATCCAACACTTTCCCTACTGTTGCATTGATTAGAGTGGGAATAGTAATTGTTAGCTCTCCGCTATCCAACACTTTCCCTACTGTTGCACTGACTGGAGTGGGAATAGTATTTGTTACCCCTCCACTATTCAACACTTTCCCTACTGTTGCTCTGATTTGAGTGGGAATAGTAATTTTTACCCTTCCGCTATCCAACACTTTCCCTACTGTTGCACTCTTTGGAGTGGGAATAGTATTTTTTACCCCTCCGCTATCCAACACTTTCCCTACTGCTGCACTCATTGGAGTGGGAATAGTAGGTTTTAGCCCTGCGATATCCAAAACTTTCCCTACTGTTGCACTCTGACTGGAGTGGGAATAGTAATTTTTATCCCTCCATTATCCAACACTTTTCCTATTGTAGCGTTGACTGGAGTGGGATATTTTAGTTTAAATAGTTTTAAATAGTTTAATGTTTTAATTAACATAAATGTTGTGTTATTGGTATATGTATGTACATATTTACTTGTTACATTTTTATATATATATTTAAAAATATAAAATACATTAAAATTCATAGTTTAACAATTGTTTTGTAGTAAATATAAATAATAATTATTATATATGTGTGTTTAACTTTTTTAAGTTATGTTTATTCATTTTGTTTGTATTTTAAATCAGATTTTTTACATCTATATTTATGTCCTCAATATTGTTTTTGATATTTTTGTACTTACATTTATAATTATGGGATGTCGATACTTTTCACATCTATATTTATGATTCGATATTGTGGTATGGGGATGTTTTGGGTGTCGATGTTTTGTCAGTGAACACTCCAGGATGGCCCAAGCAGTGCTGCAAGCCCTGGGGTACTTCTATAACTTACATGCCCTGAGTACCAGGGTACCATTTACTAGGGACTTAGAAATAAGTTAGCCATTTCCATTTGGGTACAGCCAATTTGATATGCACTTTAGGGTCAGGGCACTTGCACTGATGTCTGTTTAGCTGGCATCAGTGCACTCTCGCAGTCGAAAAACCAGCAGCATCAGTCAAAAACATGGAAATGACCATACAAAAAGAGGCATTTCCTTACACTGGCAATGAATTTGCCGCGCCCACTAATATTTTATCACTGCCCTGGCAAATGCCTCAAGCGTGAAGGAGACCTCGCCTGACAAATACATGCCCACTGCACAGGAGGCCACTCTCCAGGCTCTGAGCTCTGTCACCCTTGAAAAAAACATTTCAGATTCAGCTAGCCTGGTCCCCGAGCAAAAATTAAAATGTATTTTCTGCTGCTCGGTGTTCTAAATCTTTTGTTTCTTTCACCAGGGTGTAGGGGGGGGCGTCACCCCTCATGCCTATTAAAACCGGAAGCCCATGAAACTAATGTTAATGCTAGCAATGTTACGTTAGTGGAGAATGACTTTGTTCATGCTTCTTATTTGTGTTTGTGGAAAGCATTATGAGAGCTGTAAGGAGGATAAGTGCAGTATGATTAGGGACGAAAGCAGTATGGTTGGAACTGTACCCCAGCAGAGAAAGGTGACGGACGCTGAAAACATTTAACAGAGTGCGAAAAAGATTAGACTCCAATTACTTTCATTTTACAGGTCTAAAGATGCTGCTCCAAGGGTATCCAAAATGTGAAATTGACCACTTGTTTCGAGATGGCTGTGTGCATCTATTTCATATATGGACAACAAGCTATATATGCATATATCACCTCCACTTTGGTTCCCCACTCGGGATTTGTGCAGTGCTCGTACATGTGCGTTGTCCTGCGGCTGAACCAACGCTGCTTAATATTCCAACAACTTTTCCCACCAGGGGAAAAAACGGTTCGCACAATCAGTTGGAGTTTACAGCAATCTCCTTTTATTACTTTAGTTACACAGGGCAATAGCGCATTTGATCTACGCGTTTCGGTGTGTCGCCACCTTGCTCACGATCAACGGGTTTGCCCCACCCCTGTGTTTTTTAAAGGTTCATTTTTTCTTTGTTTCTCTCATTTCCTGTCACATGTTACCAAGGATTATGGTCCTTGTAGTTTTCATGTTGTTTTAACAAAAGTCAAACATGTTGGTGCACATATTGATGTCTTCTGAGACTACATGGAGTCTCTCGACTTAAAGACCAATTTTAAGAAATCTTTTAATATGTCCTGTGGACCTAATAAACGACAGCTAGGTAGTATCTCGGTAGGCGCAGATAAATTGTGGTCTACCAATAATTTTCCCTATTTGGTGCGAACAACTCCTGGACTGAGCACATCGCTCACTCCAGTGGTTGGTTCTCAAAGGCCATCAATTCAATTCTCAGCTTACCGCGCTCCAAGAACACCGGCACTTTATCCTCTGTCTTGAAAATCTATAAAGCCCAGTGTTCCCTTGTCGCCACTTATGGCGCAGAGGTATGAGGTGTGGCCAATTGCGGACCTATACAATTGGAAGAGAACAGATTCCTTAGAAAGCTACTTTGTGTTCCTATCTCTAGTGCACAATATGTCTGCCATAAGGAGTTAAACCTGAATTTTATCGAGGACTTCATTCGTGCTCGCCCCGCCTTATTTTGGCTTTCCATCTGGAATAATCCGGTGGCCTCACTCACTAGGGATATTATCATTGATTGTCGGAACTGTGATAAATGTTTTGATATTCCCTAGCTTTCCGGAGTGTATAAAAGTCTGTGTTGCATTAATTATGGGTATGTTTTCATAATGTAGATAAACTTCCACAGGAATGCTCTATATACTCTATTTTCTGAAGAAAGATTTATTCAGGAATCCCTTAAGACCACAGTTTCCACATACTTGGTTTTTGACCTTTTAACCTTGCCATTCCCTTATTACTTGACACTCTCAATGAGTCATTGGGTGCGGGGTTTATTATTCCGCTTAAGGGCAGGTTCAATTAAATTCTCACTTTGTTTTCCCCTTGGTCATCAGAAAGATCTCGACTCTCTCCCTTGCCCGTGTGATGGACTGAGCCACCAATCCATTGTGCACTTCTTATTTTTCTGTAAATTTTATATGAAATACACTGAATTGTTTTTAATCCCATATTTTAAGAAATTGAACCCTATTAGCCTGGAAAATGCTTATCTAATGATTTTATCCATGGACATTGATGAACTCATATTTCGCACCAGCACTTTCTTGCGTATAGCTGTTCGAGCTCGACAGACCATGCTCGACTTTTGAATCTGTATGTATTATGTTATTGTTGTTGTTTTATCTAAAACTGTCACTTTTGCTGATTTGTACTTTTATTGATACTCCGTTATCCGAATAAAGTTTTATTGAATTGGATTGAATATATATATATACAACCAAGTTTCTCCAGTGATGCTCCCAATCCACGGGGTGGCGTGAGACCGGCGGAGATAGCCGGTAAATTAAATCCAAGAGAACGAAGTTCCACTCTCGCTCTCAGAGGAAAACCCAAACGCAGTCCACACAGGAAAGTACAAACCAAGTGGTCGATTAGGATGGCGGACAGACTTGCGTCCGTCCGCCACCCCCGAGGTGGAGGGACCAACCGCAGGGGCAGCGGCTGTCCCTCCGTAGCAATTAGGATGTGACTGCCACCCTGGCGGTCACATCCCATATGTTTTACATATGTTTTACAATGTAAAAATGTAAAATATGCATGTTCAACTTTGGCATGCACAACTTGGCAGGCACCGCATGGTGCCTACCACCTTGTGCATGCCAGAGCAGGGGGGTACCATAGGTACCCCCATGTGCACCCCCCCCCCACCCCTTAACACCAGGGGGCCCGCAGCGGGCCCCCAAACACAAAAGACCACATGCTTTTCCACGACGGAAAAGCCGCTGTGAAAAAGCATGTTTACGCCTGCATCCTAATATGGCTGGCGGTGTCTTGCAGACACCGCCACCATATTTGCGTGCATCAGTGGCGGACGGACTTGCCTTCCGCCGCTGATCCCACTGCCATCCTAATGTGGCGGTGGGTGTTTACAATGTCCGCGGCGGTGAATCCGCATCCTCCAGGCCAGTGGTGGCTTCCGCCGACCCGGAGGATGCGGATTCACCGCCATCCTAATCGGCCCCAAAGTTGGGGGTTTATTCAATTCATAAAGCCTGCCGTGGCGCGTTTCACCACCGAAGTGGCTTGTTCACACAGCGTTGGTGTACTCGACAAACCATTTACATACACAATGACAGTTTCATAGAAAGCGGACTAGTGTTCGGTTGCTTAGTTGGGCCTGATGTGTGCAACACCAATGGAGTTACATCAATACCATGTAATATATAAAAGTAAGTAATTCTAAACCTAATGCTACTAGACACCTCTCAGATCTTCTGCAGAGCTTAGCCCATTCTTTAGAAAGCGTATTATTACAGCATAATGTGCTTTGCCGGTATCTTGTGCGTTTTTTCAAGCAAAGGAATGCCTCATCGTAAACGAATCACACGAGATACTGGTAAGATATAGTCTCAGGCAGGTGAAAAATATAAGACATTTCTTAATTAAACAACTGCACTGATATAATGTACATTTTTGCTGAAAGCTTAGGAATAAGCCCAAAGTTAGGGGGTCGGCAGGAAAGCACATGCTTTTCCTCAATATGGAGAAATAAATTTGTCATTTAAAGACATCATAGTGGAATTTTTGGGGGTCAGGCATAGAGGTTGGGCTGATCGCTAAGTGGATAAGCAAGCTTTGGGAGCATGGGAAGATGACTAATTGGTTGAGGGGTCTCTGAGGAGGGCCAGGTGAGATGTGAAAGGGGATGGAGGGTAGAACAGGGAGATCCAGCCACCCAGAAGACTATTGTTAAGCACGTTTTTGGAAGGTTGAATGATGTTTAGCTATAAGAAGGTGGTAACAGGACAAGGTAGACATATGGGACTGGTAATTTATATTTCCCCTATTCTTGCACTGACAAGGGCCTGATAGGCCCAAGTCCATGGGTCACTAGGAGGAGTTAACTTAGTATTGGAATTCCGGTTAGGTTCACTCTTCTAGGCTATGGAGATGGGTTCTGTGAATTTTGATCTAATGCGCAGACCTGTATATGTAATTGATTTACTATAGTTCCCAAAGCAACAACAAGTGGAAGAATAGTTGGTCTCTTTCATTGTGTGCTCACTTTTGCTCAAGGGAGAAGGGTAGCAAAGACATTGAATACTCAATTAGGCACCTTAATGGCCATCCACTAGACCAGTGACTGGACAGCTAAATTTGAAGATTCCTATCCATAAGAGATTTTTTTTCTGAAAGTGCCCCCATTGGGACAAAGGGAGCACTTCCATTGAAAATGCTAAATATAATATGATACACCATGTCTTGGTGGACCAGGTCATTACATGCAGTCTCAGGCAGGTAAAACCTGTGACTAAAGGCATACACTAAGTAGGGCAGATCTTCTCATGGCTTGGTAAAGGTGATTCCAATATGCTTCTTACAGTAGATTTGGGGTTGGATCTGATGTTGGAAACCAAGCTTTACACCACCACACATTTAGGCCTTCAGATGTAAAACTTTGTATATGTGCAAATTACGTAATCGACAAGGCCATTCACTGGATATTGCTATGCTGAATTTTATGCAGACTGTTGGTTGAATAGGTTTAAATTATGTTGAGGTTATTTAGCGGGCCATTAGCCAGTTAAATACTAGTTGTGTGCTTTAATTTACATAATTTGCTGTGTCATAATGTCTTTAAATTACAGCAAAATTATGCTAGATTAAGTGGGCCTGAGGACGCGCTACAAATGCGACAGAACATGAACAGAGGCAGCCAGCAGCTGCTCACTCTCACTAAATTTGTACAGTAGGATTTTTGTGCCAAATTATTCATATTTACCCAAACTGAGGTAATTGCATAATTTTGGTCATTTTGCATCAAAAATTACAAAAGTGACTCTGATTACTCCTATGTAATGAGAATTTTGCCCAAGTCTATTAAATACCCCCTTGTTCATAATCTTCATTTGACTGTGTCTAGAGGCCAAGCAATGATATATAACAAGCCCATATTTGGCAGGAAATACATAAAATTGTACAATTCACTGATCAAGGCTGCCAAATGAACAATATCGAAATCATATACATACCACTCTGGAAAAAAATATATGTGTCTTGTGAGGATTCTGGTGCATTATATGGTGTGGTTGTGCAACCATAGTGTGTAATACACTCACAAAGCCATCTTGGGTGCAGTCAGGTTCATATGTAAAACCTCATGCTCAACCCTGGGTAGCTGGGAATTTGAAGCCAAAGGAAATCCCTGGACTAGCAATTCTTTTCTCAATACTACCGCGTCCCATACATACAGAGAGTCTTAATAGGAAAGAACATTATATATATAACACCAACACTAAGATAAGACGTTTACACTCTTTTTATTTTGTATATATAAACAGAAAGGAGTTTTTTTTTCCCTTACTTCGCCGATTAAAATTTCAGAAAAACCTTCTGAAAACATTCAATATTAAAAACATATGCAGTGTATCACATTTAGAGCAAATATTCACACTATTTCATTAAGCATACATTTTTTAAAATAAAAAATATATATAAACACAACATATTTATCACTTAAGCACATTACATTATAAATTCACAGTACATATAAAATCACAATATTACCCCTTCTATATGTAGCTTCAAATACTCCTACTACACATTATATTGATCCAAAAAGCCTCACAATATTTTCTTACAGGAATTACAGTATCCAAATTTTTGTATATCTGTTATTTCCTAGGGCTCTATTTATCAAAGCGTCAACGCGTTTCGGTGTTATGTCACTGATACAGTAACACCTTATTCAGGACAGGACAATTCAAGGGGGTCACCGTTTTACAATTTGGGTATCCTTTCTGTATATATAGAAAAATAAATATCAGTCAAGAAGAGGATGCTGAGTGTTCCCTTCATTAACATTGCTATCTAATCTACTGTTTCGGTACATTCAATATACTGGTTGTTCCATTTTCCAATCATATATAGTCTTTTATATATGTCTAAAAATCTCGTGTACTATCACATTCACAGACTAACTATTTTTCATATGTGAGAGCTTTCCTTTCCCTCCGTTACATTTTAGTGTAGGGCTATATATCTAGTGTAACAACCATTCACTACCATCACTCATACTAATCCACTTACTCGTCTTAGTCCGCAAAAGGAGGGAATGGTATTCCAACCCGGGAGATGAACTCTTCTCCTCTAGGGCTTTATCTGGGGTATTCACTTTCTGTTAACCACATCTGTGCGGTCCCGATTTACTGCCGGTGCTGAGCCCTAATGAAAACGGGCGTGGTCATGACGGAACCGTTCCGTCATGAGCACAGCTCAACCGATGCTCATGACGGAACCGTTCCGTCATGAGGATCGAAGGGGTTAATAGGATTACCCTGTGTGGACAATAGAGGATATTCAAAATCCTTTTCTTTATTTCCCACCATTGTCTCAGTTGACATTTTTGAAAGAATTTACCTTTGAATTGAATCTGTGATTCAGGTTGATAGTCCTGTCTCACTTCTGTTTCAATTCAGTTGTTTCTTACGATAGACCTGGATATACAGAAACATATTTTTGTTTCTCTTTCTATTGTTTATTACTTCGATTCTCCTATATTTGTGTTTTGATTTACCTCTGAATAAAGTACATGGGTCAGACTGGACGTCTTGCTTCGCTAGTCCTTCTTTCCTTTATTCTTTTCATCAGAACTGTGCTCTTCTTTGTATCAGTTACTGGAATCTATTATGGGTTTGTTAAAATATACCAGTTATACTACATCATCGCCAGTTTTGAGGCTTTCTTTATTCAGAGTAGGTTCATTCTTACCTTTATATTTAAAAGTTATTTCACAACGAGGTATAACGTAATCAGGCGCTATTTCCTGTTTCGTAGTCCCACTTTTCTTGAACTGGATATGTTCTGTGGGTTGATATTAGTAATAATGACATTGATAGTGCCATAAATCTGTTTTATTAACACTGTATCTTATGTTCTATCGTCAATCAAAGGAGTGCTCATTACTATAACCCTTATTAAGTCTCCCCCTTAGTTTAATACAATGTTCGGCTATGTGAGGTGGCCGTCGCTCGTTATCACGACCGGTTTACTTAATCCTCACTTCTTAATACCATTCCTTATGAGACGGTTCCATAGATTTTTCCGTTTCGTTTGTTGTGTAATACATTTTTGTCCCGTACTAATGGGAAATACCTAATCAAAGTCTCCCTTAGCGTTGCCATATTGGTTGTAAATCCAAACAATGTGTAGCTGGGAATTTGAGCAGCAAAGTTTAAACAAAGGAACTACTGTAAAGCATTTAAAAAGACCAAACAACATAACATGAAAGTCATACAACACGAAATAAATCCAACACCAATTTATAAAAACAAATTGTATTTTCACAATTTTTTAGAGACATAGATGAGCAAAGTTCATAGTAGGGTTCCAGAGATATATGTTTTTAAGGAAAACGTAAATCTCAGTCTTTTGGTCCAAAATGCAAACAAACATTGATAACCATGAAGATTGGAAACCTTTGAAAAATTTGGAAGTGTTTGGTTTGGCAACTCCAGCTTGGGCTGGGCAACAAATTGCATAAGGGAGAAGGTCATGGAGGCCAGTAACGAATATTTGCCCAAAGAGTCCCAAGTCTAGTCCCACACTTGTCATCAAAACTACCATAGACTTCAATGGAGTGCTCTGATGCTAAGGATGATGAAGCTGCTGAAAGAAGCTCTAAATAATATGCGTTTGATGGGGTTCGCCTTTTGGTTATTCCTCAGTCCACAGGTAAGGTGAAGCCACTCTGATCACAGGAGTATGTGTCCCTCAAAGTCCTCTTTGCACCAGCAGAAATCCAGTTGCAGCTCAGCAACCGATCTACGGTCATGGGGAGCCCAGCAGTTTCTTTTGGTGAGGGCTAGTGTACATCTTTGGTAATCACTATGTACTCTTGGGACTCTTCTGGGTCCAGCAGATATGTATGTAAAACTGTTGAGTCCTGAAGGAAGGTCTCCTTGGCTACACGTCTTCGGTTAATTGTGCTTCCTTACGGTGGCTACTGACTAGCCAGGGCAGGGTACTTCAGCTTTTACTACCCTGGTGCTGGAACCGGGATCAGTCAACTGATCCTTGGAGTTCATCTTTTCAGTCTGGGTGTCTGGTGTGACTTTTCCAAAAGCCAGGCACCACAGGCACAGTCCTCTCTTTACTAGCCCAAGAATCAGCAGGTGCAGTAAAACAATTTGTGTAGCCTCTCTTGCCTGGTCCAAGGTTAAACAGGGAGCTATTTCTTCAAGCCTTTCTCCAGTCCAAACATGATATGAGGTTAAGAATGCCAGGGGGTGCTTAAGCCCAGAAAGTGCCCTGGGGGAATGATGCTGGCACTAGACAATGGGCTACCAGGACCCCTTCCAACTTGTAACGACTTCCGACTATGTGTGGCATCTAGCAATCTTAGAGCGCACTATTCTGCAAACTTTCAAAATATCGAAATCTTTTCTCTGTCCTTAGGAGCTTGCCAGCTGATTCTAGAGGGCTACGTGCCCACAGAAAAAACTGTTAAACTACTGGTTTCCCCTCTTTGCTCATGCTGCCTGCCCATTGACCTGCTCACAGGGCATGCCTTCTCAAGTATGATCACCATTTGTCTGCCAAGTGTTGTACTCCTTTAAAGCTCCCCTTTTGGGCCAACACCCCGTGTGGCTGCCTGCAAAGTGGAGGTAACCCTCCCCATCGGTGGCAGGCCTCTCTTTTTCCTAAGCCTGTGAGTCGTTCACACTACCCCGCAGGAGGCTGGAAGGCTTTCTGGTGGCCAGAAACTGCAAAAGGCCACCCGACAAACTGAGCAACAGAGTAGCAATTTTCTAAAAGTTGCCTTTCTTTAAAAGTCACATTAAAGTCTGGTTCAATGTTGTGATTAATTTGATAGCTTAAAGTACCCCTTTTAGTAGTCCCATGTAGACAGTAGCAGGACTGAGGTGCCAGCCTGTAACTCTGTACTAGCCAATGAGGCCACTGGCTTTTCCACAGTAAAATGACAATTTGGAAATGTAACTGTTATGACATATAAAAGTACATGTCCCTCTTAATTATATACTGCCCCCTGCTTTAGGACTTGGTAGTCCTTCATTAGGTGAGACTTATGTATACTTATATTGGTAAGGTAAGTGGGGGTCTTTGCCATTGGGTTAAATGGCAAAGTCAATCTAGCAGTTTAACACTGCTCTTCAGGCTGTAGTGGTAGGCTGGGATCCATGTTGTACTTTATCTCACCCAGGGTGGCACAACCACTGCTGCTGCTCTGTGTAGACACTCTGAATGATATGCTCTGGGTAACCCTGGTACCATATACTAGGGACTTATACATCAATCAGTTTATTCCAATTAGGGGTAGCCAATTCAACATACATTTTGCTGTGGGTTAGAACACTGGCACTGAGGTCTGGTTAGCAGCCCTAGTATGCTCTCAGAGTCAAAAATCCAGCAGCATCAGTTCCAAACTCTGGGAGTAATCATAAAATAGAGGCATTTCCTTACATGCCTGAAAAGGGTGTATTTTATATACGTGTTGTTGCATTGCTGCAAGAGCTGCTGAGTTTATAACTGGGTAACCAGGTTTGAATCAAGGCCATGGCTCAACATCATGTGATTCTGGGCAAATTGCTTGATCACTGTGCCTATAAAAATATGTAACATAATAAGGTTCTATTATAAAGTGATATAATGCCCTCGTAACAACTTTGTGCTATATAAAACTTAAAAAAATAAAGTGAAGGAAGAGTCTGTGAGGCTTTTGGGTTTTATCTCAGAACTTAGTGCTGTTGAGATTTAAGCAGCTCCCATGTCGTGCTTATTTTGAGTTAAAGAAAAAGTAAGATTGATAGGGAGCCAATAGCAAATAACAATTAAAAAGACATAAAAATCTAAAGTTAAGCTACTACCTTAACCTTGTCTGTCACTCGTCCCAGGCATCTTTCAGCAGCATTGTTTTGGAGGGTGAAGGAGTCTTGGGATAGCAGACAGGTTATATTTATACATGGGCACCAGGGCGGCTATCACCTTCCCTGGAAGCTCCTGGACCACCGGATTGTGCAGGCGTGGCAGGTTTCAGGACCACCTTCAACCTCAATTCTTTAGAGTAAATGAGGCCTTCAGCTACTGATAGCTGTTGCTCTACATTACTGTGCAAAACAATGTGGAGGCCACAGAGGATCTGGACATCTAGACCTTGACCCTAATCCGTGGTTGCTATTGAGTAGTCCTGGGTGGTGAACTCTGCTCCTTTCGCAGAGTTGTGGAGTTTTTCGCACTCTGTGAGCACGTGGAGTTCCAAAAAACGTGGAGTAGAGTTTTTCCTCACTCGCACTCACCAACGTTACATTGGAGAGCGCAAACAAGGATAATTCAACGCTAGACCACCCCCAGTGAGATTTCTCAATACAGGCAGTCACAGATGGTCATGCCACTCGTGTTGAGAAACCTTCCATTCGCATTGAGGAACTGGCTGCTCGAGTAGAACATTTCGTCGAGAAGCTGAAAGAAGCAGCACCCTCTTCAATGCGCATGGTTCCATTTGCGCTGCTTTTCCAGCATGGGACAAATATCCAGTTCTAAAAATCAGCGCAAATGGTGCGAACTAACGCACTTCGCTGCTTGCTGTGCTGCTTGCACATAGCGGAACACCCTGAACTTCACACATGCCTAGTATTGAGAAGAAGTTGCTTGGGCAGAAGTCTTCTGCCAAGGGCTCATACATGCTAATTTTTTAGGTTGAGGGAGCTGACTGGTGGCAAGTTTGGAATTTCAAGCACTGCAACGGCCAGCTTGCCTTAACGTGCCTGTCTTGTCCCATTGTGCAGTACAGATCTTTTCCCCAAAACCATCTTGCCTAAAGACATTTGCCATTTTGTAAACAAAAAACTCCTAGATAGTATAGCTGGTAGCGGTGTTCTTGTGCCCTCCGCCTGTCATCTTGTGAAAGGACTAAAGCAGGCTGCTTAGAGTCTCCATGCCTTGCCCAAGGAAATGGTACTCAGTGTCTGCGTCTCTCCCTATGTTTCAAGAACAGGGATAATATTTGAACTTTTGCTACTCTGCCAAGCCTAAGAGCAAGGTGGGGGAAAGATACATTATAAAAAGTTTTTAAAAATCGGACAGAAGCTGATAGCTACCCTGTGGTATGTTTTTTATGTCTCCTTGGCTGATAGTAAATAAAGGAAGAGGTTTTTAACAAAGAGCATTGCGCAATACTCGAAGAACTATAAAAGTGTTGGAGATCAGTCAGTATTTTGGAAGGCAATTTTTGCACTCTCTTCTAGTGTTCATGAACACTGGGGAGCTCAACATTGCATTCTGCAGGGGTTGGGTGATTTGGCTGTCACCCTCACTTTGTAAAAATGGGGCCCTATTATGAGTTTAACTCACCAATTGCCGTAACCAAAGGTGCCAGTGATATTTTCCCCCAAATTGGCCTGAACTGAAGTCAGCAGAGGGTAGAAAGCCACTCCCCTCCATACCCAAGGCAAAACTCAAAGATTTTATTTGTTTATTTTATTTCATTTGCAAAGTTTATATAGCGCTGGCTAGACCCAGAGGTATCAGAGCGCTTTACATGAGGTTCAGCAAGTTACAGGATACATAGTTATATCAGTTTAATCAGAGAGTTACAGGTTACATAGTTACATCAATTTGAATCAACGAATCACAGGGGGAGGAGGAGGGGGAGGGAAGGAGCCACAAATGGGGAGACGAGTTAAATCAATGTCAGATGAACGGCCTGGTAAGTGACGGCCAAGGGGCCAGAACTCCTCTATAGTTGTATAGGACTGCTCCACCGGGCATCGGACAAGGTTGCTCGGGCTCTGGGGTAGGTAAAAACAGTGTTGTGGTCCTCGAAGGGGGAGGGAAAGAGACACAAATGGGGAGACAAGGGAAGACAATGTCAGATGACCGGCTGGGTAGGTGACCGCTAAGGGGCCAGACTCCTGTATAGCTGCATAGGACAGCTCCACCAGGCATCGGCCAAGGTTGCTTGGTCTCCACAGAGGGTACAAACAGTTTTGGTATCCACCCAAGGGGCGTCGTCATTGTTGCATCGAAGGGGAAGAGAAGGAGACACAAATGTGGAGACGGGGAAAAACAATGTCAGATGACTGGCTGGGTAGGTGACAGCCAAGTGGCCAGACTCCTCTATAGCTGCATAGGACAGCTCTACCGGGCATCGGCCAAGGTTGCTCAGGCTCTGTGGTAGGTAAAAACAGTTTTGTTATCTACATCAGTTGAATCAGCGAGTTACTGCTTACATAGTAATATCAGTATGAATCAAAGAGTTACAGAGGGAGGCAGAGGGCGAGGGAAGGAGACACAAATGGGGAGACAAGGAAAAACAATGACAGATGACCGGCTGGGTAGGTGACGGCCAAGGGGCCAGACTCCTCTATAGCTGTATTGGACAGCTCCACCGGGCATCGGCCAAGGTTGCTCGGGCTCCGCAGTAGCTAAAAACAGTTTTGGGGTCCGCCCATGGGGCGTCATCATAGTTCCATCAAAAGCATCTGGTGTTTCTGACTGTTGGGATTGTGAGGTGTACGGTGGGAGCTTAGACCGATCCACATAGAGGCCAGTTTTGCTGCACCCAATGCTTAGGCGCCATCATAGAAAAAGCTTACAATAACACCAAAATGCCTTTTTTTGGTGGCATATATGCAGCTCAGTGAGTTTGCTTCGTTGGGCAGTGTACTCCCCCTCCTGTATGTGGCTTCTTTGCGTAGATGAGGCACGTAATGGTGACTATCTGGTATGTAGAGGCTAAGTCAGTAGCACATTGCATTGTGAACCAAGGCGGCAATCCAAAAGAAAGGCATGGAGTGTGGCTCTGTGTATCATTTCACTGCAGTCTGTGCTCTTGCTGGTGAGTGTAGGAGGTGAGGGTGTCTCCACTAGCCTCTTAATTGGTCACAGCGCCTGTATCTCAAGACCCGTGGCCCTAAGTCTTTCAGGCTCTCTCCCTGCGGGTGTCATTTTGGAGTCAGGCAGATAGTCTCACCCCCATGGAAGATCTAGGCTCTAGCCTCATAGTAATCTACAGGGGGGTCATCTTCCCGAGCCCCCCAGTGCCGTACTCCACTGCTCTTGCTGTGCTCCCTTACCTCAGCTTCCTCAAGGTGCCCGGTAGGTTCTTCACATGCCACTCACAAGTGAACCGAACCCCTCCTCAGGGCCCAGACAGGAGCATTTCTATGGGCGAGAGACCAACAGGCAGTAGCAAGGAGCACCCGCCGTCATCTTAGGGTCAGGCATGACGGTCTTGCAGTAATGCCATCAGGTTGAAAATTGTCTGAGGAAGCCGCAATTGCCTGCTAGCGCTCGCGCCAGCAGTCCCCTCACATGTGGCGTACAAGGTGGCTCAAACTCGGAGGCGGCGTCGGGTCGCGATTGCTGCAGGCTCCGGCACCTTTAGAAGTGGCTGGCAGGCGCCATAGTGTCCACACCGCCATTCACTCCCGCCCGCCTGTACATATACATAATTACTCCCCAATGAAACTCTGGAGACATATTTATGGGAAAGAACTGCTGCAGGTTTATTTCATACAACACACGTATGACGTTTAAAGGTGGGTCATCTTACGGGTGATCCGAAGCAGGCAGCCCCTCGATGTCCCGCATGCCTAAGGAGCCATCTTGCACGGCGAGTCGATGCTCTGACGGTGCAGCACATTACCAACTTCGTTATACTCCCACCCCCCCTGTCGGGGCAGAGCGGTGTGGCACGCCCGGTCGGTTCAGGCCCCCCGACCCCCGAAGGACTAACGGGGCGCCGTCGCGGTTTCCCGGAACCTCCTTCGGCTCCTTCGGCTCCTGGTCCTTGGCTCAGGCACCCTTACTGTGCCAGGCAGAGGTACCCTTACTGTACCCTTCTGCCGCAGAGGTACCCTTACTGTACCCGTCTGCTTCCAGATCGCCCTGTAACTCCGCCTGCAACACAAAGAAGAACATTACAACATTCTATTACTTCGTGCCGCCGCTCAAGCTGCTGGGTCAGGGTTCAGGGTGGGAACATCGCTTGAGCCGCGGGAGACTGGAATGGAGAGAGGCCGGGCCTTGGCCACCGTGGCAGATATACCGGGTTCGCCCCTCCCACATGTAGGACCTCCCCTGACCTGTGAATGGTGGACCCGGGGCGGGCGCCCCACCAGTGTCGGCTGGAGTTTTGCCGGGTGGGACTAAAGCGCTGTCCCGCCCATGTTCCCCTGCAGGTCACGCGGTCAGCGGCATTTTAAGCGCCGCTCCCCGGATCGCTCAAGGCCGCATTGCCGCTTCACTTGCCGGTATAGCTGTTGATGGGCGCCCTATTCAGGTGCGCTACACGTTCCGCTGCTAAAATCCGCTGCTTGTGTCCACCGGGGCTCCTGGGAACCCGCGATAAGCTCCTGAAGTGCACGTGGACCGGGAGCCGCTGGAAGCGGCGGTATCTACCGAATGGCATGTGAGTATTAGAAAAACACAATAACAGTGAAACTGACAGCTGCCTCAGTGTCATTTACGTAACTGTAGCTGCAAGCCGAGGTATTTCTGGCATCCTTCACTCTTCATAAAATGAGGGTAAAAGAAGCCTGGAATATCAGATCCCCCGACCCTATTCCCTGTTCACAGTAGCAACCCGGGCACACTGACAGCTGGCACCCTCAACTACTTACCGTAATGCTCATTATTCTAGCCTTGGCATGTTATTGTTGCCATAAGAGCACTTAGTGGCTGGAATATGTAAGAAATGTGGTAGGGAAGAAAAGACTCATGGTAATGGGGATTAGCAATAAGACATCTCATCAGATTTCCTGCTGTCCAGGCTCTTCTCTAAAACTGCACGGTCAAAATTGGCATTTTGTTTATAAATTACTTGTTAATCAGGGCCTGCGTAATCATCAAAAAGCTGTATATATCATCTGCATAAATGCACTCTTCATCAAAGACTAGTCCCTTTCTGGTAGTTGCACAGCAGACTGAGCAAAACATCAATTGCTAGACTAGAAAGCTGCAACAGCGCATCTCCACATGCCACAGCAAACAGGTCCAAAAATGCCACAGAAGCACAATGCCCACAGCATGAATAAATACTACTCTTCCCTTGCCTTCAACAGCTAACAATTTGTGAGCGAAGTGAGGGTGAAATGATGCACATTCTTACAGAACCACAAACAATGGCTTAAGAAAGAAGCAGCCAGGTCGCTTAGTCACCCAGTGGAAAATATTCCTGCATCTAAAACGTCAAATTATTCCTACAGAGTAGACACATCTAATGAAAAACACCCACACGCTTTGACCATACTTAAGACAAAATATTCAGTATTCAGATCTAGTATTTTACCTCCACTATAGAAACAAAAATGCACATTATTCAACCACGTTTAGCAAAGCAGTGATAGACATCTAGCTCATTTGATTCAAGTGATTCAAACATCGTTTCCATAGCTAGCACAAAATATTCACACACAACTTTCGACGTGCTTTAAAGATGATTTTGTATGATTCTGCATTTGACATTTCAACCCAGACCCGACCCCACCCCCAGCGAAGGAAAAGATAAAAAACATCCCGAAAAAGCCACCGTCTCAGTCCTCTTGTCAGCTGTTCCTCCCAAAAAACACCTACCCAAGCCCTGAACACGCGAACACCTGAACCATGCCTGACTCTTTGAATGCTGCATTTCCAACCAATATGCTCCTTCAGCTGGGTTCAGTCTACAGTAAATCCCTCGTTGAGTCTGTTTATTCTAAGTTACCAACAAGCGCACAGCTTCAGAGGGAGTGTTTGGGGTGTGACCCACCCCCCCAATTAAATCCATTCTTGGCTTGAGAGTTGGGTCTGGGGAACCTGAGTCGAGTTTGCCACATATGCCTTAACCACTCATGTCTTTACAACGAGCCCATTACAACAAATGTGTCTTCACCACGAATGTCTTTATCGCAAAAGTGTTTACCACTCGTATGCCTTTACCACGCATGCCTTTACCATGAAAATGTAACTATTTAGTGTAAGTGTAAATAAACCATATATGTGTGTGTGTGTCTATATATACACAAGAAGAATCCCTGTGTTGCAGCAAAGATCCACGAGCCACACCAATCGTAAGTGTTCACAAAGATTATTTATTCAGGCAGACAAACAGATGCGTTTCGACCACAGCCGTGGTCTTGGTCACATGATTCCAATAGGTGATCATGGTGCCTTTTTAAAGGGGTACTCCTGGAGTAGCGTGCTACTTGCCGAAAAACCGTTTTGACGCCTCGTCAGAGGTAGTTAACGCTATATAAATGCAATTACAATACAATACAATACAGCGTCGCACATGACCCAACATTATTTTCTCTAGTTTACTTTTATATTTTTCCTTTTCCCTCTTTTTTTTTATTATTTATACTGTTTTACATATTCTTAAATAAGAGTGTATGCCAGAAATTCAATTGGAACATGGCTAACTCTCACTTTTCATTCATTGTAAAGTGACAATTGCATGTTTTGATGTAACAAAATCATCACTTCATTAGACAAGGCCCAGGGTTAAACAATTGATTGTTGGACATGCTGGATGTTAATAAATAACGACGTTCTCTTAAAGCAATCACATATGCCTCCAGAGTACCAGAAAATAATAATGGTACAATACCCAAATGTTCAATAGACAAATGATATTATGTCATATTACTGTACGACGGAAGCATTATGGCCTATAGGAGCTTCATGTTATGCACACATTACTACAAATGTATATATATATATATATATATATATATATATATATATATATATATATATATATATATATATATATATATATATATATATTCACTGAAAAAACCATAGGTTATAGACCATATATAGTTAGGGATTAGCGTTTACAAAACCTTTATTTTACTCACACAAAACCATTGAAATTCGCATATATAGTTAGTTGCACTAACTATATATCGCGCACCCGCAATCCACTGCTGATGATGTCACATATTACATCATTCATGACATGGTCAGTGACATCACTGATGACATCACTGAATACATCATCCAGTGACTGTAAGTTTCTGTAAAGTTAAAATATGTCTTACATATTGAAGAATGAGTGGATGTACAAGTGTCTGGATGAAGGATTTAGTAGGTGCACGACTGACTATATGAGTGAGTGATTAAATGTGTCTTACTGAGTGCATGGGTTAGTGACTAAACTGTCTTAATTTGTGCATCATTATATCTGTTGTTCTGTAAACTGCTGCATGTGTTGATTCAGTAGCTATATGAGTAACTATATGGGTTATTGATTGGTTGCCCAAGTATTTGTATGGGAGAGTGAGTGTCTGTGTGTGGGTGGCTGGGAGGTGTGTGACTCTGTGCATAGATGTGTGAACAGTTGATATACTAGATGTATTGGTTCAAAACTGCATGTGGAAACAGCTGTATGGGTCGTTGACTGTGTGCATGAGTGTATTGGTGAGTGAATGGATATCTCAGTGCTACATGTCAAAGTAAGTATATTTGTAAAACACAGTACATGTGAGAGTTGACATATATAAATTACTGTGTATAAGAGCCAGTGAATGTGTGAGTGGCTGCATGGATCATTGAGAACTTGTATCAGTGATTGTATAAGAGAGTAAACATGTGTTAGAATATGTTTGAATAAGTAAGGTGTGTATAACTGTATAGTTGAGGAAATGGAGGTGTGATTGATTCTTTGCATGACTGACTAGGTGTATGAGTAACTCCATGGATGAGTGACAATCTGTGAGTGTCTGTTTACACTGAGTGTATCTAAGGTTATATTAGAGTCTGAAGAGGCTCATCGTATTATCACATGAATGATGTCATCAGTGATGTTGTCAGTGATGTCATTTGAGTTGTCAACAGTGATGTCATCAGTGATGTCACTGACCATGTCATGAATGATGTAATATGTGACATCATCAGCAGTGGATTGCGGGTGCGCGATATATAGTTAGTGCAACTAACTATATATGCAAATTTCAATGGTTTTGTGTGAGTAAAATAAGGTTTTGTAAATGCTAATCCCTAACTATATATGGTCTATAACCTATGGTTTTTTCATTGAATTTTCAAGGTTTTGTAAATGCTAATTCCTAACTATATATGGTCTATAACCTATGGTTTTTTCAGTGAATTTCAATGGTTTTTTAATAGCAAATATCAAAAGCTTTAAAATGTCAAGTACGTGGTAGGTAAAAACATTTTCGTGTTTATGCACGCTGATGTGCTTTGAACGCTGCCCCCCTGCCCTCCTCTTTTCTTTTAGGAGTATTCTCTCTTTGCAGATAGTGAAGGGTAGGTAACGCAGGCCTTTGCCCCCGTTGTAATCCGTCGTGTCTGCTTCCCTCTCCATTTGATTGATTGTTATCCTAGCATTTATTGTTTTGGAATTGGTTCTCTTTGGTTCATTCTCTATTTACAAACAAGCACAGAGTCGCAATACTCTGTTTAGTCTTTGCAGATAGTGAAAAATCGTTAAAAAAACAAAAGGAATCAAGCAAAATCAGTAGGCCACTAATGGGATCTCTTTTTGACCTCGCTAAAATAGAAACATTATGAACAACCCCTCATGAGAAATACGAAACTAGTTAGAGGAACTGAGCTCGACACCATGATGGCTGCAAGACAGCTCGGCTCCGCCGCCCACACCACCCAAAATAACGACAAACCCTATGCAAATATTATAAATATATACAACACACCAGCAAAGTAACAGGGTAAAACGTTTTATTAAATAACTATTTACATGGCAGCCTGCTGCAACATCGATCCAAACAAGCCTTTGTATTTGGGGCTCAAAATCAACAAGTAACAGGGTAAAACGTTTTATTAAATATCTATTTACATGGCAGCCTGCTGCAACATCGATCCAAACAAGCCTTTGAGTTTGTGGCTCAAAATCATCCATCAATAGTAAGATTTTCATAGGTGAGTGTAGGTTCATGGTTTTCCATTCACAGACTAAAAGCCTGGAGTGTGAGTGAAAGAACAATAACTAGGTAAGAAGGAAGGCAGAGGTTGTGGGAAGGACTCTGGATATGGTATGTTGCTTGGTCCCTGAGATGCTTCGATGTCACTGCCTTGCACAAATGGCATAAGTCCTGGATGTTGGGTGCCATAGTTGAAGGTTCCGAGCAGCGCTTGTAACACTGTCTGAAGCTTATTTGCACCTGCTGCAGCTTCACTATTCTCAAAGTAAGTGGGGGCTATTTGTGGACCTGACTGCATTGGAAAACAATGTGATGCGGTGCCTCCCTGAACCGCTTGACGGAGGCCCCCGAGATAATTGCGCCTGCTCCACACCTTGTCCCACAATCCGTTTGACGTGAAGACACGTCCTGCGGTGCCCTGGTCCGATCATCACATATACCTGCACCAGGAAACAGCGTGGGGTGCACTAGAAGGGAGAGGCGGCGCGAACGAGACTCCCCCACCTCCCCAGGTGGAGGTTTCTCAGCTACACCCCAGCGCTTCACTCGACCAGCTGACTTGCACCCGCTCTTGCGAAACAGTGCCTCGCTCGGCCAGCTGAATTGCGCCTGCTCTTGCTATTACAACGTCTCACCCGCCCTCCAACGGAATTGCACCCAATCTTGCGGTACAGCGACAGGCGGCTGCTACGGAGCTCACAAAATGGCGGTCGGCTCCACAGACTTGGGCCTGGCCTGCAAGGATGGCTCTGGGCAACCGTGGAACTCGGACGCTTGACTGCTAGGGCATGGGCCCCATTCCAAAAAGAGTCCCCTCAGCCTTGAAGATTCTACAACAGTCACCGGGACCCCCGACTCCCGCAGACTTCTGGTGGGGAGCGACTGCCATGATTGCTCGCAGAATGGCCACGACGTAGCCACGAGATGGTGGTGCTCTCATGCTGACCCCAGCTTCAGTCTGAAACATCCAGAAACACTGTAGACTACCAATTCGATCAGTTCCGGTGGAGCCCCAACGTGACCCGGTAGAGAAGAACTTGCCCTCCCCTCTTTGACTGATGGTTCTTGTTGCCTGTCCCTTCTGTTGTCATTTAACAGAACTTTTTGGACTGCTGAAAGGGGTTGTGTTCCGACCGCTGGTTGGTGGAGACATTTTGACTATATTCTGGACCTGCATTGTCGCGTAATGCGTCATATGACGTGTCGCGTTAGCGCACCCGGAAGTGCTCCGGTGTGCGAGGCGTAGCTTCCCGGAAGCGATCCAGGGAGCGGCGCGCAGCGCGTAACGTAAGCATAACAGGTCATGTGACTTGTTAATAAAACTTTTCATTGGTTCATTTTACTTTTGTTTTTCTAATGATGGAAGGCTTGGTCATATGACCTAAAAATAACACTTTTCATTGGTTTCGAACATTTTTTTTTCCCAAATGATGAAAGCCCCACCTTTTTTTTCTCACTCTGATTTGTAAAGCAAAGGACTCAGATGCATTTACAGTTTATCACTAACAATGTTCCAGGCTAATGTATTTTCCCGGGAAATTTACAACTGTCCTGCAAGTAAAATATTCCTATTTCGAGAAAAAGGGCGTTTCTTCGTCCCATGAGGGAGCCGTTCAACAAAAGAGGCTCGACCTGCTGTCTTAGTCGCTGATAGGCATGAATATCGGATTCTTATCGATCACTTTATGTTGCAGGAGTGGAAAACACAACAGCCCTTGACCATTTATCTTTACTGCTTTCCTGCGTATTATACCTTTTAACCGTCATGTAATCGGGCTGCTTTATTTCACTTGCCTTTTACTGATTTGAAAACAGTGGCTATTATTCAAAACTTTACCAATCTAGGTACTACTACCATATTTTGTTTTAAAAACCTTTATTGTGAAAATGTCAGTATACAAATACGGGCCTATAACCACGTGGGCCGGCCACGGAGCAAACTGTAATCGTATATGATGAGGGGACATTTACACTGTAGAAGAACGTAACGGGCGGGCCATTAAGTTGCAAGAACTGAGGTGTCTAACAGTTGCGGAATCGGTGGAAGTACATTTTATAATTAAAGTACGACAGGGCCAGTTACAATAAAATTATCTAGATATACATTTGCGGGCAAGTACCATGGGTGACGTTAATTCGAACTTTCAACAGTACAGTAATCAATAACACATCTGAACTTAATATCAATAGGGATGTACAAATGTTCAATCAGTACTCGTCCCCGCCCGCCATGTGCTTCAAAACTGCATACGTATCTCGTGATATCAAGGTTGGGCAACCAGTACACAACAAGGAGTTACGAGTCCCATTTATACCGGCGCCATTTTGGGCGAGGCCGGGCAGGTCCAGGATATAGTCAAAATGTCTCCACCAACCAGCGGTCGGACCAGAACCCCTTTCGACAGTCCAAAAAGGTTCCGTTAAATGACAACAGAAGAGATAGGCAACAAGAACATTCAGTCAAAAGAGGGGACGCTTTCGGGAATGGGGCCCATGCCCTAGCAGGCAAGCGTCCGAGTTCCAAGGTGTCCCAGGGCCATTTTAGTGGACCAGGCCCAAATCCAAAGAGCCGGCCGCCATTTTGAGAGTCCTGTTGCAGCCGCCTATCGCTGCACCGCAAGAGCGGGCGCAACTCAACTGGATGGTGGGCGAGACGCTGTAGCCACAAGAGCGGGCGCAACTCAGCTGGATGGCGGTTGAGGCACTGTGCCGCAAGAGTGGGCGGAACTCAGCTGGACGGCGAGTAAAATGCTAAGGGGCGCCTCACTGCAGATGAGGTGCCTCCACCTGGGGAGGCGGGAGAGGCCCGTTCGCGGCGCCCCCCCCCCCCCGGGCACCCCACGCTGTCTTTCGGCGCAGCATTGTAGGATGGCCACACCAGTGCGGCAACTTACTGGACACCACCTCGGTGCCATCCGGATCTCGGCGCGTTGTGCTGCCTTCGGCCTACTGTAGCAGCAAGTGCGGGTGCAACTCAGCTGGACGGCGAGGGAAACGCTAAGGGGCGCCCCACTGCAGATGAGGTGCCTCCACCTGGGGAGGCGGGAGAGGACCGTGTAGGATGGCCACACCAGTACAACAACTTGCTGGACACCACCTCTGTGCCATCCGAATCTCGGCGCGTTGTGCTGCCTTCGGCCTATTCGCACATCGGTCCGCTACTGACGCCGCCTCACAGGCCAACGGACTTTTGGAGGCTTTTTATAGCCCAAAGCCGCATAACAGGTCATGTGACTTGTTTATAAAACTTTTCATTGGTTCATTTTACTTTTGGTTTCCTAATGATGGAAGGCTTGATCATATGACCTAAAAATAACACTTTTCATTGGATTGAAACATTTTTTTTTCCCAAATGATGAAAGCCCCACCTTTTTTTTTCTCACTCGGCAGTCCAAAAAGGTTCCGTTAGATGACAAAAGAGGGGACAGGCAACAAGAACCATCACTCAAAAGAGGGGAGGGCAAGTTCTTCCCTACTGGGTCACGTTGGGGCTCCACCGGAAGTCATCGAATTTGTAGTCTACAGTGTTTGTGGATGTTTCAGACTGAAGCTGGCGTCAGCATGAGAGCACCACCATCTCGTGGCTCCGTCGTGGCCATTCCAAAAGCAATCATGGCAGGCGCTCCCCACTGGAAGCCTGCGGAAGTCGGGGGCCCCGATGACTTTTGTAGAATCTTCAAGGCTGAGGGGACGCTTTCGGGAATGAGGCCCAAGCCCTAGCAGGCAAATGTCCGAGTTCAAATGTGTCCCAGGGCCATTTTAGTGGACCAGGCCCAAATCCGAAGAGCCGGCTGCCATTTTAAGAGTCCTGTGGCAGCCGCCTATCGCTGCACCGCAAGAGTGGGCGCAATTCAACTGGATGGTGGGCGAGACGATGTAGCCGCTAGAGCGGTCGCAACTCAGCTGAATGGCGACTGAAACGCTAAGGGGCGCCCCACTGCAGCAGAGGAGCCTCCACCTGGGGACGCGGGGGAGGCCCGTTTGCGCCGCCTCCCCCCCCTGGGGTGCCCCACGCAGTTTTTTGGCGCAGCATTGTAGGATGGCCAGACCAGTGCGGCAACTTACTGGACACCACCTGGGTGCCGTCCGGATCTTGGCGCGTTGTGCTTTCTTCAGCCTATTCGCACAACGGACCGCTACTGACGCCACCTCACAGGCCGACGGATTTTGCCGACTAAAAGACAGACCAAAGCAGCCCATTGTTGCTTTGAGATAAATGTTGCAGCAGGCTGCCATGTAAATAGTTGTTTAAAATGTTTTTTTTTAACGTGTTTACTTTGTTGGAGCGTTGTATATATTTATAAGTTATTAAAGTGTTATAATCCTACTTCTTTGTTGTAGTGCTATATATTTGTAATAAGACACATTCTTGTGAAGACTTTGATGTACAAAAAGGCATCCCTGGAATCTTCCGCTTCAGGCTCGGTCCCACACACCCTTACAGTGAGAATCCCCTCCCCAATCACAATACAGGATCGTTATCAGATAGTAGGAACGCGTGTGGTGTGACGGATCTCATGGGGTGGGGGCCTTGATCTACTGTAACTCCTTTGAAGAGGGGTGATTCTTTACAGTTGGGGCCATAAACTACATCCGAAGGGCTAGGTGATAGCCTGGGACCGGCCTGGACAATCGGACACAGAGGAAGAGGAGTGTCAGAGGGTGCGGTAGTGAATAGGGTGAAAGGGAGGTGTCGGGCGGGCACAGGGTGTGATTCTCAGGGAAGAGCAGTGCAGATGGGGGGAGGTTTATGGCCCATGCATGAGAGAGAGAGCGGGGGTGACCAGTGCGTGGGGGAGATGCTTGCGAGGGTGGGGAGCCATGCTGAGGATCGGCGGCGTGCAGAGAGTGGGTCTGGTCAAGGCATCTAAAATGGCTGCCGTGCACGACAAAAGTGTGGCATTGGAAAAAAGGCAAGATGGCGCAGACAATGTTTATCAATACGGATTAATTTATAACAATTATTTTTAACAATATATTTACTCGCAGTGACAAAATGGCGGTCAACACTTCCTGATTTCCTTCTAATCGAACGTTAACAGACGTCACGCAGCAAAAAAAAAAATCCGCTCACGTGCAGCCGCTGGAAGACATGTATCAACATATATGAGCATCCTCAGCCACCCTCAGAAAACATAGGGGGTCAGGATACGTCTCCCGTACCCCCTTATACCCATTTCCCACATTGTTTTTCCTCCATCTTGTAATTTAATTAAAACAAAACACAAAATAGCGAATTCCCGTTTCACTACCAGTTCGCGACCCGGGAAGCGCTTCTACTGCAAAAAATCGTATTTTTTTTATTTGCTCCACGGGACCCTTTAATAACCCCAACATCATTCCTAGGGGGTCAAGAGGGGTCTACCTTGCCCCCTTTCATTAAATTCCCCCTTCGTTTTTCTCCTCCTCTTGTCTCTCGATCCTACCGAGAGACAAGATGGCGGCCGTTCCGGACTGTTTAGAATGTTGACAGACACCGGAGAGCCAATCAGCTTCGCTTCGCAAAGTTCCGTTACGCGAAAAGTTCGCCAACCGGAGCGCTACCCGGGACGCTGTCACAGATATATCTGTTTTTTAAAACGTTAATTTCTCAAAATCCACTTGAGCACATATATTGAGACCCAGCAAAGGCACATCGGGCTAACAGTCCCTACAATTTTGCCAAGTTTCGTGCAAATCCATTCAGCCGTTCGAGCTAAAAGTGAGGCCAACCGCCCTATGGAAAAATGAATGGGAAAAACGCGTTTTGGGACCCCTCTTTTTTCTCAGCCCCCCCTTGACGAAACTCCCCCCAAATTTTCAGGGGGTGCTCAGAAACAAAATGTGCCATTTTCCTGAAAATTTCAGCCGATTCTGTCCACAAACGCCAAAGTTATTAGATATAGAATTTTCAAAAGTCCCATAGAGAAAAAATCCTAACTATATATACCTACTGGCGACCGCCAGTAGGTAATATATATATATATATATTCACTAAAAAAACCATAGGTTTCACATCAGTTATAGTTAGCTGGAAATTTTACTGACATAAAACCATTGAAATTCCACGTTATAGTTAGTTGGACTCACTATAACTTGCGCGTGTAATGCACTGCTGATGACGTCACATATTATATCACTGATGACATGGTCAGTGACATCACTCATGACATCACTGATGACATCATCCTTGTGACAGAGTGACAGACCTCCTTTCACTGTAATGTAACCCATGAAAAACATACTGAAAAATATAAATTAAAACATTTTAAAAAATGGAGATACCCATACCAGTTACAACAACCAATTCAATAATTCCACCATCTATATACACATTTACACATTCATCAACAGTTCCATATAGTCACTCTTACATATACTCACTCATCATATGTAGTGATACATCTATACATCCTGTTACACACCGACAGTCGTCCAAAAGTTACTCACACACATACTCACACATGCAAATAAACTATTGAACATCCATGTATTTGCATATACAGCTATACACACACTACCACCTTACTTCTAAGGAAACTTACACATACTTACTCTCTTAAGCAATCACTTATAGAAACACATACTTATTTAAACAGGAACTCTTACAATCTCTCACTCTCTCATATACTCACTTATATACATCAATACTCACATATACTAGATAAAAACATATCTTGTTACTGATAAAGACAATAGTGAGACAGTCATTCACTCACTAACACACACATATACACACTCATCCACCCATACAGTCCTGCACATATGCTGTCTTCAAAACACATACAAACAGTGAGTCAGTCACCAACCCATGCAGCCACTTATACACAAAGTGAAACACTGATACATATATTACAATATTTAAAAGTTACTTGCTAATATATGTATTCACTAAAATACGCTTAATAAGGCAGTTAACCAATCAATTCTTTTTAAAAAAACATCCATTTACACACTTATTTAACCATTTATTCTTCCATCGTCCTTTACAAATACATATATAAAACATATTTATTTTTCAGAAAGACACACATTCACTTGATGGTGTCATCAGTGATGTCATGAGTGATGTCACTGACCATGTCATGAGTGATGTAATATGTGACGTCATCAGCAGTGCATTACACGCGCAAGTTATAGTGAGTCCAACTAACTATAACGTGGAATTTCAATGCTTTTATGTCAGTAAAGTTTCCAGCTAACTATAACTGATGTGAAACCTATGGTTTTTTTAGTGAATTTAATAGGTTTTTTTAAATGCTAATTCCTAACTATAACTGGTGTGAAACCTATGGTTTTTTCAGTGAATTTCATAGGTTTTTTAAATGCTAATTCCTAAATTTAACTGGTGTGAAACCTATGGTTTTTTCAGTGAATTTTATAGGTTTTTTTAATACTAATTCCTAACTATAAGTCTCACATTATAAGTAAGACTGTTAGCGCTCTAGTTGATTAGAACACTCTGGTACATTCTGTCATTGGGCTACAGTTTGGCTACATCTGGCTGATATTTGGGATATATTATTTTTTTGTCTCTGGTGGCCATCTTTGGGCTACATTGGGCTACATTTGGGCTACATTTTGGCTCTAACATATATTAAGCCCAATGTAGCACAATACATATTTTTCAAAAGTTAATTTTTTTAAAAACCACTTCAGAATAGGGCTACCTGTCCCTACAATTATCCCATTTTTTTTATTTTTTTATTTTTGGAGCGCTCCCGGAGCGCGCCCCTGGGAGCGCCCCCGGAGCGCGCCCCGGGGAGCGCCCCGGAGAGCGTACTACTATAAAGCGCCACAGGGCGCGCTCCGGGGAGCGTCCCGTGAGCGCCAATATCGCGAACGAAAACATGATCGTGATGTATCGCGTAGCCGCGTCCGCGTGATACGCACGGCGTAAGCGCACCCGGAAGTACTTGAGCGAATACGATCGCGCAACGTAAACATCCGACGCGCTCACGCTACGCGACCCGGGGCGCGTAGCGTAAGAGCGTCGGGTCATGTGACCTGTAAATAACACTTTTCATTGGTTCATAACAGTTTTGGTTTCATAATGATGAAGCCCCTGGTCTTGTGACCTGAAAATAACACTTCTCATTGGTTCAGGACAGTTTTTTTTTCCAAATGATGAAAGACCCCACCTTTTTTCTTTATTCTGACTTTGTCCTTTGACTGAAGAAGACCTGTTTGTACATCTCTGTACCTTTTTGATCTATATAATGGCTTCAGTAGCAGCAGCAGCTGGTGCATCTGCCCCACCACCACCACCACCAACAGGACCAGCTCCAGATTATATTGGTGGTCAAGAAGAGGAGGAGGAGGAAGAGGAAGAGGAGGAGGGGAGGAGAAGATGGCTGCCTGAAGAAAATACCCCATACAAGCCCAAGCCACACATTGTATGGGAGTTTTTTTCAATCCCAGAGGGCAAGAAAAAAGTGAATGCGGCCAAGGTAACTTGCCTAATCTGCAATGAAGAACTCTCAAGGGGCAACCCAAACAAAAAATATTCATTTGGTAACTATACCATGATTCGTCATATGACCAGAAAGCACCCTACCAACTATTCTCGTGCAGAGCTCAGGGAACTGGCCAGTAACCTTCCCCATTCTTCAAGGTCCACCTCCCAAAGAAACGAACCCTCTTCATCGGGACCAGAAACATCAGAGATGATGCCTTGTATTCAGCCAAGATTTTCAGATTTTAAAATCACTTGTACTGCATGTGGCAAGCTTATCGCCTATGGTGAACAGAGCATAAAGCTAATCGTCCTTGCAGGTGACAATCACAAGTGCCCCAAAAAGAACTAATTTTTTGGGTTTTTTGTTTTTTTGCTCCAGTTGAGCCAGTTTCAATTCCCTTTTTTTTGTTTCTCCCCCTAAAAAAATGGTGCCACCACGGAAAGGCATGCAGTCTTCCCTTTGGGGGCCCCCTGTGGGCCCCTAGAGTGAAGGAGAGGTGGGGGGTGCAAACGGGGGGGAATTACCTGTGGTACCTGTGGTACCTCCATGCATTTGCATAAACAAAGCGGCAGACACCGCGCGATGCGTGCGGCTTTGTTTATGCAAATGCATACGTGCATTTTTAGCATTGTGGCGGGCGGTGCTGAGAGCACCGCTCGCCACAATGCTAAAAATGCAGGATGCGCCCGCCACAGTGGCGGGCGCATCTAATACCCCCCACGGAGCCCCCGCCCTTATGGCACGCGGTCCCAATAACCGATAGGATGGCGGGGGTACTAAGTCTGCCAGCCATCCTAATGACCCCCTTAGTATCACAATTCTTTATGGCTCACAGATGTTCCATACACCTAATTTTATGTTTTCGTACTATTGATAATATGTGCATTTTACCACAGATACATGTCATGGCATATAAACAGTTACAGTTGTTACAATTAATAAAAGAAGACATTTCATATTTTTGCAATATTTACTGTCAAAGAATGTTTGGACTTTGTCCGTTACATGTTTACGCAAATGAAATTGTTGCACCTATGTGAGCCTATAGTAAGTGTATTTGTGTCAGGGTTATCCATTCCAGATGCCATACCTGGAACCTCAAATTTTAAAGTGTTGCTTGGACTAAGGGGAGATCTCAGCTTTGGTGCCTTCATATATAACATAATCGGCTAGGCAGGCAAGATTTTATTGTTGTCCATATCTAGCATGAGGACATCCCAATGTTTTTGTAAGGTAGTGTACACTCTTCGATTGCCATCACTGTATGTTGTTATATACCTCACTACATCTTTAGCTCCAGGTGTGACCTTCACCTTGTCTTTCAACACTTTGTCCTTTGTTATCGAATGAACCCTTCTTTTTGCTCTCTCAATGATATCCAAATTGTATCCACATCTTCTAAATCTTAATGTAATGTCTTCAGCTACCTTCTCATGCTCACTGGATTCAATTCAGTTACCCTTAGCTCGCATTAATTCCCCAAAAGAGATATCATCAATCTCCCTCTTCAAATGTCCTAACTCAGCATGTAGGATGGAATTCGTCGATGAAGACTTCCTATGTAGTTTAGACTCTAAATGACTAATGCTTACGTACATTTCTAAATCTAAAAAGAAAATATATTTTTTATTAAAATCCAAGGTGAGATTGACAATATATTGATTATTATTCAGGTATATGTGTGGAATGTTTTCATTGTTTTTTTCATCATCAATGTACCGGCTCCAGTATGTTAATTTCTCTTCAAATAAATCTTACCAATTCAATTCATAATCTTTTTTTCGATCTCTTGTTATAACAGATCATAAAAGCATAATTTCATTTATTACATTTTACTGTAAAAAGACAGAAAATACATTTAAAATCTTTTAAAATTATTTCTCGTTTCACCCTTGAGGCCTGCAAAAGGTGATAGTGTTTAATACCATATAAAAGATTAACATGATCTTCATGGGAAATTTTACTTTAAGTTTACCTCTCTGTTGGAAGTCCAATTTGTGCGATTATTAAAATCAAGATACCCCAGTTCTTCCTCTTTCTCACACAAGCCCATAAAAACATGCTTCAGAGAAGCAGACAAAGGGTTCAGAAAGCGCCTTTAAAAAATGCAGTGCCACCCTGCATTGCAAACAAGTTATAGCACCTTCAAATTAGGAAAATAAATGCTTTCCTCTCAGTTTGATAAAACTTACAAAATAAAACTGTGTGTAGGTCTGTTTGGGGTGAGTGGTTATCACAGGGGCAAACGTGCAAATAAATCTTTCAATTTCCAGGCATGCTCTCTCTCATATTGTCCCATAAATAAATTAGCATACTAGCCGTAAAAATCTAGAACTTATAGCAGTCGCTTTTGTTTGATGAAAAAGGCCCTTTCTGTTTAAAAAAAGTTGTTTTTGAGTGCTAGCACTACCATTTCTTAAATCATATTGGAGTGTAGCAATTAACTAGCTGATTTGGTATTGAGAAAGTATTTGACTGCTTCAATACCTTTGACATGTGGAATACTAATGTATAAACACATCCACTGTTACCATCAACATATCATCATCCCATTTAATGTCACTTACTTGTCGTAGGAAATATTTGGTGCCTTTTATACATGACGGTAAGGTCTTAACAAAAGGTCTATATATTCTGAGATGTTTTCTGTTATGCTTCCAATACCCAAGATTATTGGCCGGCCAGGAGGGATTCTTACACTTTTATGTGTCACCGGCCCGGAGGATGCGGAATCACCGCAGCAGTGCCTTGAAAGACCCCCCCGCCAGATTAGGATGGCTGGGGGGTCATCGGCGGATGGGAAAACCGTCCGCCGCTTTTCCGCCGTGGTCACCTTCCTACTGTGACGGAAAAGCTCTAATATGGTGGCGGTGTCTATCAGACACCGCCAGCCATATTAGGATGGGGTAGGAAGCATGCTTTTCCACTGCGGCTTTTTTTTTGAGTTTGGGGGCCCGTTGCGGGCCCCCAGGGTGTTAGGGAGTGGGGGGTGCACATGAGTGGTACCTATGGTACCCCCCTGCATTTACATGCACAAAGCGGCAGTAACCGCGCAGTGCCTGCTGCTTTGTGCATGTAAATGCAATACATGCATTTTTAACCTCGCGCATTTTTGTAATTTCCAGCGCGTCCTTGACGGTGAAAACTATGCGCATTTATGGCGGTAACAGCCGGTAACCTTTGAGGAAATAGTAAAAAGAAGATAGACCCACAGTCAGGAGCATGACCTCGAATTGTTATAATGCATTGTACGTTATGATACCATAAGTGATACCATATTTGTAATTTTTTTAATTATAGACCTTGACAACTTTGAGAGCGAAGTACTGAATAGATGGTCATGCTGGACTGTATATGAATAACAAGAAAACCTAAGTCCACACTCCCCACAAGATTTATAAAGGTTGGTTATCAAATAAAATCGTGACATATAGAACTAATGAGAGTACATGCAGAGTAAGTAATTCAATCTCCGCCTATTTTTCTAGGGAAATTAGAAAGAGAGCCATAAGAATATAACCGCCCCATCCTGCTCCTCCATCTCCTTCGCATTGAGACAAAAGATTTGCCTTTAAGTGGCACATTCATAACGAATTTGAGGTAAGAACTCTTACTAGGCTGATAATAGTATCTACTGAACTGGAGAACAAGTGATACAATCTAAAAATTACTTTATTTAGAGAAATCAAAAGGAGAACCTCATCAATATAATCGTTGGAATTTGTCACGCAAACTTAGATAAGGAGTAGTCCCAAACTGATGCATTCATGATAAATTCGGGGTAAGAAAAATCTTTCTTGTTCTTATGATAGCGACCCACATGCTCAGAGGTTTAAAACACGACCTTGATACATACATATTTTCTATTTAGGTGTCGTTGATGTATCCCTAAAGAAAAGACACTACCTATATTTGAAAAAGATCATATAACGGTGGGGAAAGCCTAGTCTAAGGTGAGATCATAAATCAAAGATAAGGAAATCTAATCATCCCAGAACCTAGAATAGAAAGTGCAATAGATATTGCTACCCAATTTGACCTGTTTTGGCGTACCCTAAAAGAGTCAACCCCTAATTTGTTCATAAAGATCATCATGACAGGGCAACAGTGTGTTTATGTCTCAATGGTAAAGTTCTAGCTCCAAATTCCTGAATAACTGTGGGGCATATTAGCAAGCAATAGCGATAATTATCGCTATTGCTTGGTTAGAGACAAAAATTTACCGCTGAGCTGCGGCGATTTTTACCGCAAATAAACCTTGATATTACCAAGGTTTATGGCAAATGCGATAAAAATCACCGCAATGCATGAATATTGCTGAAAAGTCAGCGATATTCATGCATTACCGAGCTAATGCTGTTAGCCATGTTATCCACCTCCCGTTGGATAACATGGCTAAGAACTGCTTAGGGCAGGTGTTAGCTTTTGGAGATATTCGCGCTTAGCGCGAATATCTCCATAAGTTGGTAATAGGAGATAGCGATGTTAGCGACTGTTTTCAGTCGCTAACATCTTGGCACGCCCACTTTGCATGTCATTAGTGATAAATATCACTGACATGCAAAGTGGGGCCCAAGATGGACGCTATCCCCTACTAGCTGTCGCTAACTGGTGTTAACGACAGCTAGGTAATAGGGAGATAATTTTATCTCCGCTTTCTTGACTTTTAAAGCCAAAAAAGCGGAGATAAACCCCCTTGATAATATGCCCCTGTGTCTTCTGTTTTTCCGGTGCTACTTCCTTCCTGGTGTAATTAAATGTCTAAAGTTAATGTACAAATGATTCTATAAATGAAATAGTTTAGATTAAGTTAAATGTCCTTCAATTCAGGTTTAGTTACAGGTACATTATAATGTGTTTGTGATTTCAGGTACCCTGCACACACACGATGAGGGGAGAATAAAACTATTTCTGAGCTGGTCCTGAGGAAGGTGCTATGAATCCACCGAAACGCGCGTAGACCTGGCGTGGAAATAACACATTCACTATCTGTGTTACCTCAACTTTAGAAATTGTTTTGTAGTTTGTAAGACTGTAGACCTGTATGAATGAGTAGTATGCATGTTAGTTAGTGTGTGTCAGACAGGGCATTAGCCTTTCCATTATTTATTTTTTGTAAAACACATGGTTCTTTTTGATACATTGTAAAAATTATGTCATTCATTTCTGTATTTTTAAAATTGATTGGATTATTACCTATGTTCATGAATTGATGTATACACAAGAAAAGACCCAAAAAAAGAAAAAAACATTTTAAATAATTTTGATAAACTAACGAAAAAAAGAAATAAAATATATCTAACGAAAGAAAAGATATTGTTGTCCCTGTACTAATTTGAAGGACAATTGTTTAATTTTGTGAGCTGTGCCACACAAGAAATTAGGATTAGACCATGGGGGAATCTCAGTATATTTGTTCCCTCTACCTCGGGGGTCCACCATCCTAATGACCCCCTAAGTTAGTAAAAATATCCATTACATTGTCCGCCTTCATGGGTGCTACAAAGTTTGACTTAGTTCTTAGAGTACTTGTCACACAGTTAACATTTTAATATGTAATTCCATAGCAAGATCTTAAATTTCACAATTGCTTTCATCATCCAAATTCCTTAATATACCTATATCTATTATTTCTTTAATGGATACGTAACAAGGATCGTTTCTGATACAAACAGGTTCATTACTCTTTGGTTTGTCCAGAAAATATTTTTTCAAATTCAATTTTCTCACAAATTGATGAACATCAGTTTTAGCACTCAAATCATCCCATCTATTTCTAGGAGCACAACTCAGCCCTCTAGTTAAGACACTTGTTTCAGAATCTGTAAGAATTCTATGCGAGAGATTAACATCTAGACTTTCTACTTCTTCAGTTCCGTCTCCCTATGAAGTTATTATCTGGTCCTTAGCCCTTCTTTGTTTCTGCCTCCTATGAAGGAATCTGGTACTCTCTCCATTAATCCCTTTCCCTCTCTTCGGTCTCTCTCCAGGTCCTGCCCTCCTGTTTGCATTTGTAATCAATGGATTCTCCTAAGTTTCCTTAAAAAAGACAAAGTTTTCTCGCTAAACATCTCATCAGAGGCAGCAGGAACACAGCACAGATGAGGGCTCCCGGTGTTGGGTACCGTAGAAGGCTCCACGCCGAAATGCATCTGCCGCCACTCGGACTGCCTTTTGTTAATAAAGCCTATCTTACCTGTTCTCCTGGACTCCTGATTCGTTCTTGTGAAGGAAGGTTACGTTTATATATATATATTACCTACTGGCGGTCGCCAGTAGGTAGTTATAGTTAGGATTTTTTTCAATGTTAAATCTCAAACTTCTATTTGGAATAACTTTGGCGCCGGTTGTCGAATTTGACTGAAAATTTCCTCAAAATGGCCTCGCGGCGTTCCGGCCCTTCCCTGAAAGTTTGGGGGGGATTCGTCAAGCGGGGGCCGAGATAAAAGGGTGGTCCCAAAATGCGTTTTCCCCATGTTAATTTCCATAGGGCGGTCGATTTCACTTTTAGCCCGAACGGCTGAATGGATTTCGACCAAATTTGGAAAAATTGTAGGGACTGGTAGCCCGATGTGCCTTTGCTATGTCTCAAGATATGTGCTCCAGTGGATTTTGAGTAATTTAGGTTCAAAAAAATATATATATCTATGGGAGCGCGCCGGTACGCGCCACGGGGAGCGCTCCGGGCGCGCCACGCGAGGTGCGCACGGAAAGCTGATTGGCTCTCGGGTGTCTGTAAACATTCGAAACAGTCCGGAGCGGCCGCCATCTTGTGTCTCGGTAAAATCGAGACACAAGAGGTGGCTAAAACAAAGGGGGAAATGACAATAAGGGGACAGGGATAGACCCCCCCTGACCCCCTAGGTTTGATGTTTGTGCCAAAAAAGGGCCCTGCGGGCCAAAGATTATTTTTTTTTTGATTTGCGCGGGGGCAGCGCCCGGTACGCGCACCGGGGAGCGTACCGGGGAGCTTACCATGGGGAAAAAAGAATGACAGTTTTTAAAAAGAAGTAGCCTTTTATTAGAAATTGGAGGTAGTTCTAAAAAGAACTGTTTTTTTTCTTCTTTTTGTTGTTTTATATTTTTTTTATGTTTTATGAACATTTTGAACTTTTTTTGGCTTTTCAGAACACTTTTATATTTTTTTTGTATTTTTCATGGGGAGAAACGAAAAAACAGGGAATTGGAAATGGCTCAACTGGAGCGAAAAAAAAGAAAAGAAATATTTAGGGCCGATTGGGGCATTTGTGGTTGTCCCCAGCAAGGACGATGAGCTTTACGCTCTGTTCTCCGTAGGAGATGGTCTTCACACAATATTTGCATGTGATTCTGAAATCTGCAAATCGTGGCTGAACGCAACGCATCGTTTCACTTTGTTCTGGTGTTGAGGGAGTGGGTTGCTTTCTTTTTGAGCTGGTTCTTGTTGATGAGGAAGGGTTACTGGCCAGTTCCTTCATCTCTGCAGCAGAATAGTTTATAGGATGCTTGGGCTGCATGTGGCGGATCATTGTGTGATTTCCAAAGGAATATTTTTTAAGAGGGTTCCCTCTGGAAAGTTCCATGCCACAGATTAGGCAAGTCACCTTGGCTGCATTTACCTTTTTCTTCCCCTGAGGAAGAGAAAAAAACTCCCAAATAATGTGTGGTCTAGGCTGGTATGGGGTATTGTGTTCTTGGAGAAATGTTCTCGTCCTTTCTTCCTCCTCCTCCTCCTCCTCCTCCTCCTCCTCCTCCTCCTCCTCCTCCTCCTCCTCCTCCTCTTCCTCCTCTTCTTGACCACCAATGAAAACTTGTGGTGGTCCTTTTGGTTGTTGTGGTGGTGGTGGTGGTGCAGATGCACCAGCTGCTGCTGCTACTGAAGCCATTATAAAGATGAAAATTGTACAGAGAGGTACAAGCAGGTCTTCCTCAGTCAAAGGACAAAGTCAGAAGAAAGGAAAAAGGTGGGGTCTTTCATCAGAAGGAAAAAAAAAAGTTAGATCCAATGAAAAGTGTTATTTTCAGGTCACATGACCAGGGGCTTCATCATTATGAAACCAAAACTGTTATGAACCAATGAAAAGTGTTATTTTCAGGTCACATGACCCGACGCGCTTACGCTACGCGCCCCGGGGCATGCCCAGGGGCGCGCCCCGGGTCGCGTCAGCACGTTGGAAGTTTACATTGCGCGATCGTATTCGCACAAGTGCTTCCGGGGGCGCTTACGCCGTGCGTTTCACGCAGACGCGGCTACGCGATACGCCTCTATCATGTTTTCGAAAACGATGATGGCGCTTACGGGACGCTCCCCGGTGCGCTCCCCGGGGCGCTTCACATAATTACGCTTTCTGGGGCGCCCCCTGGGCGCGCACCGGGAGCGCACCAAGGCAAAAAAAAAAATTATATAATAATAATATATATATATATATTTTTAAAAATAGGCAAAATTGTAGGGACTGGTAGCCCGATGTGCCTTTGCTATGTCTCAAGATATATGCTCACGTTGTTTTTACGAAAATGAACTTTGAAAAATATATATTGGGCTACATTGGGCTATATATATATTAGAGCCCAAATGTAGCCCAATGTAGCCCAATGTAGCCCAAAGATGGCCACCAGAGACAAAAAACAAAAAAATGTAGCTACAAAAACAGCCAAAAAAAGTCAAAATATAGCCCAATAACAGAATGTCCCAGAGAACAACTAGTGCGCTAACAGTCTTACTTACAAACTGAGATTTATAGTTAGGATTTAGCATTTAAAAAACCTTTGAAATTCACGGAAAAACCATAGGTTTCACACCAGTTATAGTTAGGAATTAGCATTTAAAAAACCTATGAAATTCACTGAAAAAACCATAGGTTTCACACCAGTTATAGTTAGGAATTTGCATTTAAAAAACTTATTAAATTCACATAAAAAACCATAGGTTTCACCCCAGTTATAGTTAGCTGGAAATTTTACTGACATAAAACCATTGAAATTCCCACGTTATAGTTAGTTGGACTCACTATAAGTTGCACGTGCAATGCACTGCTGATGACGTCACATATTACATCACTCATGACATGGTCAGTGACATCACTCATGACATCACTGATGACACCATCCAGTGAATGTGTGACTTTATGAAAAATAAATATGTTTTATATATGTATTTGTAAAGGTCGATGGAACAATACATTTTTTAAAAAGTGTCTTAATGGATGTTTTTAAAAAAAAAAAATGATTGGTTAACTGGCTTATTAAGTGTATTTTAGTGAATACATATATTAGGGAGTAATGTTTAAAAACTTAAAAAATATGTATCAGTGTTTCACTTTGTGCATAAGTGGCTGCATGGGTTGGTGAGTAACTACATGTGTGTGTGTATGGGTTATTAGATGTTTTTTTAGTATCAGTATGAGTGACTGTTTTGTTTAGTGTGGGAATTACTTACTACACTGACTCTTTTTTTGTATGTATTTTAAAGACTGCATATGTGCAGGACTGCATGGTTGAATAGTGTGGATAAGTGTATGTTAGTGAGTAAATGACTGTCTCACTAGTGTTTTTAACGGTAACTACATATGTTTTAATATAGAATATGTTAATATTGATGCATATCAGTGAGTATATGTGAGAGTAAGAGATTGTAAGAGTTCCTGTTTAAATAAGTATGTGTTTCGAAAAGTGATTGTTTAAGAGAATACATATTTGTAATTTTCATTAGAAGTAAGGTGGTAGTATGTGTATTGCTCTATATGCAAATAAATGGATGATCAATAGTTTATTTGCATGTGTGAGTATGTGTGTGAGTAACTTTTGGATGACTGTCGGTGTGTAACAGGATGTATAGGTGTATCACTTCATATGATGGGTGAGTATATGTATGAGTGACTACAGAGAACTGTTGGTGAATGAGTGGATGTGTATATAGATGGTGGAATTACTGAATTGGTTGTTCTAACTGAAATGGGTAAAATTACAGTGAAAGGAGATCTGTCACTAAGTCACAAGAATGGTATCATCAGTGATGTCATGAGTGATGTCACTGACCATGTCATGAGTGATGTAATATGTGACGTCATCAGCAGTGCATTGCACGCGCAAGTTATAGTGAGTCCAACTAACTATAACGTGGGAATTTCAATGGTTTTATGTCAGTAAAATTTCCAGCTAACTATAACTGGTGTGAAACCTATGGTTTTTTATGTGAATTTAATAGGTTTTTTAAATGCAAATTCCGAACTATAACTGGTTTGAAACCTATGTTTTTTTCAGTGAATATATATATATATTCACTGAAATAACCATAGGTTTCAGTCACTTATAGTTAAAAATTAGTATTTAAAAAACCTTAGAAATTCACTGAAAAAACCATAGGCTTTACACATGTTATAGTTACCTGGACATTTCACTCATACAAAACCATTAAAATTACCCCGTTATAGTTAACTATAACTCGCGCGCCCGCAAAGCACTGCTGATGATGTCACACATTACATCACTCACGACATGGTCAGTGACACCACTCATGACATCACTGATGACATATCAAATGACATCACTGATGACATCACTGATGAAATCTCAAATGACATCACTGATTACATCACTGATGACATCATCCTTGTGAAAGAGTGACAGAACTCCTCTCAGCATAATAGCATAATATACCCCTTGATACACGCATTCAAAAATAGAAACTAAAATTCTAAGGTTTTTTAAATGCTAATTTTTAACTATAACGTGTGTGAAACCTATGGTTTTTTCAGTGAATTTCTAAGGTTTTTTAAATGCTAATTCTTAACTGTGACGCGGGTGAAACCTATGGTTTTTTCAGTGAATTTCTAAGGTTTTTTAAATGCTAATTTTTAACTATAACCTGGCTGAAACCTATGGTTTTTTCAGTGAATTTCAAAGGTTTTGTAAATGATCATTTTTAAATTTATTAATTTGAAGGTACATTTTTTTAAATTATTTATTTTCAGATATTTTTTTTTAAATTACATTACATATTTTTTATATAAATTGAAAAATAAATGTTTTTTAAAAATATTGAAATATATCGTTTTTTTAAATATTTTTTAATTTATATATCTTTTATATAGCAAACAATGATATCCTATGAAAGAAAATTCAAATTACTGATAAGTACAGTTAAATTTACTTTTCAGGATCAGTAGTGAGCTGAAATATGCAGGAATGAGGTCTCTGCTCAAAACAGCAGAGTAAATCGGAATTTGTAGTTCGGCTGATTTTTGAGGAATTTTTTAAAGTTCCAAAACTCCACAAATTTCTAAGTGAAACATGTCAATGTTACCCTATGGAACGAAATTCAAGTTACTGTAACAACGATTAGAATTACTTTTCAGGATCAGTAGTGGGCTAAAAGATGCAGCAATGAGGTCTCTCTTGATAACAGGTGAGTAAATCGGAATTCGTACTTCGGCTGAATTTAGAGGAATTTTAAAGTTCCAAAACTCCACATTTAGAAAAATTTCCAAGTGAAACCAGTCAATGTTAGCATATGGAAGGAAATTCAAGTTACTGTACCTACGATAAGAATCTTTTTTCAGGACCAGTAGTGGGCTAAAAGAAGCAGCACTGAGCTCTCTCCTGATAACAGGTGAGTAAATCGCAATTCGTAGTTCGACAGGTTTTAGAAGAATTTTTTAAGTTCCAAAACTCCACACTTAGAAGAATGTCCAAGTAAAACACGTCAACGTTAGCCTATGGAAGGAAATTCAAGTTACTGTAACTACGATTAGAATTACTTTTCAAGATCAGTAGTGGGCTGAAAGATGCAGCACTTAGGTCTCTCTTGATAACAGGTGAGTAAATCGGAATTCGTAGTTCGGCTGATTTTAGAGGAATTTTTTAAAGTTCCAAAACTCCACACTTAGAAAAATTTCCATGTGAAACCAGTCAATATTTGCCTATGGAAGGAAATTCAAGTTACTGTAAGTATGTTTAAATTTACATTTCAGGGTTGGTCATGGGCTCAAAGATGCAGCACTGACATCTCTCGTGATAACAGATGAGTAAATCAGAATTCGTACTTCGGCTGATTTTAGAGGAATATTTAGCTCAATAGTGAAGGAAGGGGGCGGGGCCTGAGTGCACATGTGTGCAAACAGGCCCTGTGGCGCGTTTTAGGGTGGGGAATATATTCCTCTTCAATCCTGAGGTCACCTGTGAGCCAACTTAAAAAAAAAATTGGGGGGCCTTGTGGAACCACCTGAGCAGGCCTAGGGGGTCAGGGTGTTTCTACCCTGCCCCCTTTTTGCGTTTTCCATGTTTGTTTCTCTGTTTTCTCTAGTTTATAGTGTTGACAGCCAATTAGCATTCAGCTCATGCTCGGGAAGGTACAGAGTACAGTAAGCTTACATTAAGCTCCTATAGATATACTTATGATTTTCTCAAGTACTACTGATCAGATTTACACCATTTAACAAAAAGCATGCTCTGCGAGCCGAACTCTACCCTTTTGCCTTTTGGTGTAATTCCGTTCAGCCATTTGGGCTGAAGCCCTGGCTAAAGGTCCTTTGAAAAATTGCATGGGGAAAACACGTTTTGGTACCCCCCTTTGTTCTCGGCCCCGCTTCACGAATTACCCCCAAACTTTCAGGGAAGGAGCAGAGTGGATCAGGCCATTTTCTTGGAGAAATTCGTGAAGATTTATCCACTGGCGCCAAAGTTATTCCAAATAGAATGTTGCGGATTTCCTAAGTAAACTATGTTTTAACTATAACTACCTTCAAAAGAAGAGAGTGTCCCAGAAAACCAGAAAGGACTGGCTGTCAAACAGTATCAAAAGAGATTCCTTTCTGTGTCATTAACTTTTGCTTTGTGACCAACTGGTATACACACTAATCTTACGTTACTAGTGTTCAAAAAATGGCTTTAGGTAATTAATACTGCACAACACTGAAGTTACTTATATCTCTCAACATTTTATTCTCATACAATTAAAATCATTTGCATAAAACTAATAACAAAACATTTCTTTCAATCATATACTCGAGAGCAATCCTAATCTAATACATAAAGCAATTCCTATTCTGGTTTAATGCTCAACAAACAAGTTAAAATAATTTCATACATTAAAATAGTGATATTCAAACATCAAAGTACATGGTTTGTAGAAAGTCCCTTGTCGAAGCGTTTCGGTGCGTTAAGGTCTTTAGGCACCTTCTTCAGGACAGACTTATGAGTTAAAACAACTGATCTTCTTTCTAAAAATAAATACATACAATTAGTGAATTATGTCTAGTTGAGAGCTAATAACAGTCTATTCAGTGTTAGGCACCCTTTATACCAAGTCACTATCTATTTCTATAAGAGTATTGGGAGGTCAATCTTACTTGGATTGCTGTTACGTCAACCTTCTCACTATGGGGTTTCCACTCTTATTCGATTTGTTCAATTTCAGTTTCTCTTCATAACAGTGTCAATCATTTCAAAAACAAGGATAGTATATGCATGAGGGGTATTATACCTTGCCTTTCTCTTGTTTAAGACAAAAAGTAGGGTCTTCTTGATCGCACTTACTTAAAAACAGGAGAATAATCTTCCTCGTGTCAAAGGCGTTTTCTTACGTCTTTCAATTTGCGCAAGGTATCAAGTAAGTTGTTTGCTTGATTGTAAGCCTGTCAGAGAACATAATATTGAAAATGTCTCTCCCTATTAAGTGATCACCTTGCATCTATTGCGAGCACTTATAGCATAATAACCACATACCTGGTAGCTGATATCTTTTTAGTCCCTGTGTTTGATGGGAGAGCAGGTCTTCACTTTTTCCTGGGGACTTCTTTACCGGGTTTCTGCATTCAATTATTGCAGGAATATCTTTAGTCCCAGTACCTAGGTGTGTGGGAAATAATTAAACTTAATATTTTTTTCGGGTGATAAATCATCAAACATCAAAATCTCCTAACTCTTGGGGAGACTAGATGAGAGTACTAATATAGGTGCCCCGATATAACTAGGGTCTTGATTAATTTGGGGTGTAGATATTGTCCAAACTTTTTTTGGCAACAAAGAGGGGTACCAATTCATTATCAACAGCCCTGTTCTCTTGTAACCTGTTCTGCATATAGACTGGCAGTCTTATGAAAAATGTACAAACTGCTTTCATGATTCAAATATAGGGTGAGCCAGATCAGTGAGCCTCTGGGTACTGTACATTCATGTATGGTGTTCCAAAATAAATTAGGAATACCGCTATTGCCCCTTTCGGTGTTCTAACTTCAAGTTAGACCCATTTTAATCTGCAGAGTTAAACAAACCTGTTTAATACGACGGCGCTATCCGTGAATATCCAATGCGATATAGCTCAAATACGCTGGGTGGCTAGTTTCAAACACTCGCCTTTCTTTTTTTTTAAATTAACAAGGGATTCTTTGTCGGCTGCCCGTTGGGACTGATTTCCCCCGACCGAGAATACGCGTTAAACGATGGCAACCTGGTAACCGTACAGACCCGATCACATCCCTTACCGTGTCAGTTTCATGCGGAGCCGCCGACACGTCCTCTCTCCAGTAGGTTGAATGAGGAGAGACGCCAGCTTGCAGTTTATATACTCGCTTCACTAGCTGATCATTGAATAATTGATGGCAATTTGATCTATTATGTACGTGCTATTTTACTGGGTTTGCGTGCTTAAATAGTGTTTTTAGCACGAGAGGAAACGTTATTCTATTGGAATTGAAATCATTTTTATCTATTCCACATGTTATTACACAAACCACAAAACCGACTGGGGTCTGGTTTTGCGTGTAAATAAAACGTTCTCTGAAAACGTTCTCTTAAAATGAGTCCTCCATTTTGTTAGTTTACCGGCGTTTTTCAATAAGCGCTTTTATTCGGTTAAGAACTACCTGCGTAGTTTGTTTACTATCGGCAGACTACACGTTCTTGATTATTAAAAACGCAAGAAAGACTTCCATCTAGCCAGCGATGTTGTATGTTTTTGGTACATATGTATTGCCGCTTTTCTAAAATTATCGTGACTACATACTCGTATTTCTTTGACATTTGTTGTCCACATATCCGGATGTTCTCCAGCAATTGCAGTGGAGCTATATAGTTTGATAAACAATGAGAGTAACATATTCAATCATGTGTGCCCTGACTTGTTGATATTTTTTTCTGCGTATATATAACAATGTTCACTTTTACTTTTTAGACAATTGAATATACAATACATTAAACACATGCAGTATTGCTATACTCTTTATCTTCATAAGTGAATATACAATCTATTCAACATTTCATATGGTTTTGGTCATGATTTTTATTTTTAAAAAGACATACATCACTTAACATTGTCTATATTGTTCCTTTGTATCTGTAGCTAAATCATCCTCACTACAATTATTTGTGGAGCTACCCACTACTATTGTTATTAAAATGGTGATTCTTGTACATTAGAAAAAATCCTTTTTGTTTATTAGCTTTAGTGTTGCATATACATATTGGGCACTATTGGGTTACAGATATGCTAGGTGACTTACCTCTGTTAGGGGTGTTGTTTATTATATTTCTGAGACCAGAGGATTTTGGTTCGCGAAATGTTTGTACCAGGTGGTTCCTGATCGTTGTATTCCTCCTAAAGGCATAGGTCGGTTTAGCCAAAGGTACTAAACCTTGTTTGTTAAGTAAAGACCAATTTTTGTTAATCAGGTTTTGAACTTTGTTACTGAAACTGTTGAAGTCAGACACCATTATTATTTCATTTTTCTGCTCTTTAGGCTTTTCTTTCATTTCAAAAAGACTATCACGGTTATAGTATTTTGCTTGCTTGTATGCCTCTCTTATTAAGCGTTTAGGATATCCTCTCTGTGTTAGCTTTACCTTTAATGTCTCAGCATGTTTTTCAAAGTTTTGTCTATCGCTGCATTTGCGTCTAATACGCAAGAATTGGTGAATGGAATGCCATCTTTTTGACTATTCGGGTGGTAGCTAGTATGATGGAGGAGGGTATTCCTGTCTGAAGGCTTAACATATAGTTCTACATTAAGGAAGCCTTCCTGTTCTTTGATCTTAATGTCTAAAAAATCGACTGCATGTTGGCTTTTGGTTGAAGTAAATCTTAAATTGGGTTCTCCGCAATTAAGCCATTCTAGAAAGGTGGCTAGGTCTTCTTCCATTCCCTCCCAGATAAAGAAAATGTCATCTATAAACCTAGACCAGTGTTTCACATTTTCGAAAAAGGGGCTCATCTCATTATAGATATGTTGTTTTTCAAACTTGCCAACATATAGGCATGCCAGACTGGGAGCACATGTGTCTCCCATGCTGGTACCTTTAGTTTGGCAAAAGTAGTCCTTCCTGAATAGAAAAATATTGTTTTTTAAGATAATCTCTATACAGTCAATGATGAAAGTATTTTCTGGTGACAGATCTTCTTCGTCATTTTTTTAAATTTCCTCCATCATGTTCACAGTGTCTTGCTGCGGAATATTTGTATAGAGTGATTCAATATCTAGACACACCAACCATTGTGTATTATTATTGAACTCAATCCCCTCTATCTTGGAAATCATGTGTGTCGTATCTTTTATATACAACGGTAAAAGGGCTACAAGTGGCTGTATGAAATGGTCAACGTATTTACTTAGTGGTTCGGTTAACGATTCTATTACTGACACAATAGGACGCATGGGTCCTGCTATAGAGACCGCCAGTAGGTAATATATATACATATATTACCTACATACGTTATTATCCCCACTGCCGCACATTTCTTGTCAACCACTTCTTCATAGGCAACGGAGATTGATGCAAAAAACTGCAGTATTCCAGCACCTTTTTCAGTTCACACACCCTGCCTACGTGGGCGTGACCTTCCGGTGGCATGATGGCAGTGGTAGTGCTGATTTCTTACCACAGTGAGTTGCAGTGTCCTTGCCAGTATATTCAATAATAAAATTCCAGTGGGTGAAGGTGCAAAGGCTCAAGTCCCCACTGGCAACAATATTCTCCAACAAACCGGCTCCTGACCCTTCAAAAACAGCTTTGTGTGGCGCGGATTCAGGAGCGCTGAAAACCAGCGCCGGGGTCTCCCGCGGCTCAGGCAAGCCGCATTACATCCACCATCAAAGAGTGCCTGCTATAGAGAGACCACACGACAGGTGAGCCTGTTGCCACTTTAATTTATTGGTGAGAACAATGAGGAAAGAAGTCTTGCATCACATACGTTATTATCCGTACTGCAGATGCGTTTCGTGTCAACCACTTCTTCATAGGCAACAGAGATTGATGCAAAGTACGGCAGTATTCCAGCACGTTTTTCAGTTCACACACACCATGTCCATGGGCGTGGCCATCCTGTGGCATGATGGTAGTGACGATGTCTTACTACAGTGAGTTGCCGTGTCCATTTCAATATATTAAATAATAAAACCCTAGTGGGTGGTGGTGCAATGGCTCAAGTCCCCACTGGCACCAAGATTCTCCAACAAACCTGCTCCTGACCGTTCAAAAACACAGTTGTGCCAGTATATTCAAGACCAGAACCCCAGTGGGTGGTGGTGCAAAGGCTCAAGTCTCCACTGACACCAATATTCTCCAACAAAATGACTCCTGACCCTTCAAAAAAAGCATTGTGTGGCGCGGCTTCATGAGTGCTGGAAACCAGCGCCGGGGTCTCTCCGCAGCTCAGGCAAGCCGCATTACATCCACCATCAAAGAGTGCCTGCTGTAGAGAGACCACACCCCAGGTGAGTCTGTTGCCACTTTCATTTATTGGAGAGCAGAATGAGGAAAGAAGTCTTGCATCATATACATTATTATCCACACTGCCGACGCATTTCGTGTCAACCACTTCTTCATAGGCAACAGAGATTGATGCAAAGTACTGCAGTATTCCAGCACCTTTTTCAGTTCACACACCCCACCTCCGTGGGCTTGGCCACCCTGTGGAATGATGGTAGTGGTAGTGCCGATTTCTTACTACAGTGAGTTGCAGTGTCCTTGCCAGTATATTCAAAAATAAAACCCTAGTGGGTGGTGGTGCAAAGGCTCAAGTCCCCACTGGCACCAATTTTCTCCAACAAACCGGCTCCTGACCCTTCAAAAACAGGGTCTCTCCGCGGCTCAGGCAAGCCACATTACATCCACCATCAAAGAGTGCCTGCTTTAGAGAGACCACACGCCAGGTGAGTCTGTTGCTACTTTCATTTATTGGAGAGCACAATGAGGAAAGAAGTCTTGCATCACATACGTTATTATTCCCACTGCCGATGCGTTTCGTGTCAACCACTTCTTCATAGGGCCTCTCATTACAGGCAACTGTTTTGTTGGGGATATGCGGTGCAGCCTGAGCCAAGAAGAAGGCCCCGCTGTACCATTGTACAGTCCTGCTGTGGTGCTACACAGCATGATGGTATCAGGAACAGGTATGCCCAATGGTGAATTATCGAAGTGCATTGCTAATGGTGTAAGAGGTTACCATGCTGCCCACTGTGGAATATTAATGAAAAAAATGGGTCCAGTCACGGCGACCCACTGAGAAAGATAACAGTACTATGAGGTCCAGAATGCCACACGAATGGACACGCCCATATGGGTGGGATTAAGTTCTTGAAGTTGTGCCTTGAAAATTAGCCAAAACTGGAACTCTCTTCACAAGCCCATAGCCCCTGATGAAGTGCTCCGCATGAAACGCGTCGGAAAGGGCATGATGCACTGCGAAGTTCCTTTCCACTGCCTGCGGTTTATTTTCCATTAAAGAAGTTGGCTACAGAGACTTACCTGTGTGGGCACCTCGTTACAGGCAACTGTTTTGTTGGAGATATGAGGTGTAGCCTGAGCCGCGAGGAAGGCCCCGCTGTATCGTAGTACAGTCCTGCTGTGGCGCTACATAGCGTGATGGTAGCAGGAACAGGTATGCCCAATGGTGATATATCAAAGTGCATTGTTAGCAGTGTAAGAGGTTACAACGCTGCCCACTGTGGAATATTAATGAAAAAAATGGGTGCAGTCACGGCGACCCACTGAGGAAGATAACAGTACTACAGGGTCCAGTATGCCACGCAAATGGACACGCCCATATGAGCGGGGTTTAAGTTCTTGAAGTACTGCTGTGAAAATTAGCCGAGACTGGGACTCTCTTCACAAGCCCATAGCCTCTGATGAAGTGCTCTGCATGAAACACGTCGGGAAGGGCATGACGCACAGCAAAGTTCCTTTCCACTGCTTGCGGTTTATTTTCTATTAAAGAAGTTGGCTACAGATCCCTACCTGTGTGGGCCCCTCATTACAGGCAACTGTTTTGTTGGAGATATGCGGCGCAGCCTGAGCTGCGAGGAAGGCCCCGATGTACCATAGTACAGTCCTGTTGTGGCGCTACATAGCATGATGGTATCAGGAACAGCTATGCCCAATGGTGAAATATCGAAATGCATCGCTAGCGGTGTAAGAGGTTACAACGCTGCCCACTGTGGAATATTAATGAAAAAAATGGATTCAGTCACAGGAACCCACTGAGGAAGATAACAGTACTACGGGGTCCAGTATGTAACGCGAATGGACACGCCCATATGGGCTAGGATTAAGTTCTTGAAGTAGTGCTGTGAAAATTCGCTGAGACTGGAACTCTCTTCACAAGCCCATAACCCCTGATGAAGTGCTCCGCATAAAACACGTCGGGAAGGGCATGACGCACAGCGAAGTTCCTTTCCACTGCCTGCAGTTTATTTTTCATTAAAGAAGTTGGCTACAGATACCTACCTGTGTGGGCCCCTCATTATAGGCAACTGTTTTGTTGGATATATGTCCCTGTAATTTGAAATATGTTGGGAGCACTGTATTACAAGGCCATAAAAGAGTGTTACAGCACATAAGAGAGATTAAAAGCAACGACCCTTCATATCTGGTGGCACGCCACTTTAATGAAATACATAATGGGGATCCGAAGGAGCTCTGTTACTATCTATTGGATTCAGTCCCTATATCAAAGAGGGGAGGGGACCGAACAAAGGCCCTTTGCAAATTGGAGATGCAGTACATTCTGAATTTAGATATCAAGCATGCTGGAGGCTTGAATTCCACCGAGGAATTATGGTCTAGCCTTGAAACATAAGTTTGTCCATAATGGGAGTGTATATCTGAGTGATGAGATCAAATCATGAACCTTGGTTTAATAGGAAGGTGACTAGGACATATGTATAGGTATTGAATTTTATATATTTAATTTTGGAGTGTATATATATATATATGTATATTTATATTGATATTTATGTATTTATTCATCTAAATTTTAGTGAGATATATATATATATATATATATATATATATATATATATATATATATATATATATATATATATATATATATATATATATATATATATATATATATATATATATATATATATATATATATATAAACAAGTGTACATTTATAGTCGCACAGTTTACATATGCTAGAGAGTTCAAATATTCCTAAACCATATCCTTGGTCCCACTACATATAAGCTCATGAAATTTATCTTGCACTTTACTAAATGAATAAGATTAAAAAAAATTTGATATATAGAAATTCGAAATATTTTTGAAGAGTACTAAGCCCAATTTTACAGGTTTTTCTCTTTTCTTTTCTTTCTTTCTTCCTTTAGATCTTTAAAACAGTATTTGAACTTGAATCTCAAAAGAGCAGCTGCTCCCTTCCTCAAATTTTTAAATTTTTTAATTTTACCATGGGTTTTACACAGTTGACATCTAAATCACTTTTTGAATATATATCACAAGCAATTTTTTTTTAAAAAGTCCCTGTACATTCGATTGTATATATTAGTATTAGAAACACTTAATCTATTACATTTTGGGCTGATGAGGAGACGATCATAATTAAATCTAACTGCATATATACAGATCATGATGATTTCCATGTTTGAAACAAAGATATATCAAACTTCAGATATACATGTATATATATATATATATATATATATATATATATATATATATATATATATATATATATATATTTTTTTTACGTATACTGTATAGCTGTTTTAGTGGGAATCTCAAAATATTTAAGCATCAATTCTGTTTTGTAATAACAACAATCATAAAAAAAAAAACTTTGTACAGGGAAACAATCATTGCACTATAGCTTTAAATTCACCGTTTTGCACTAGCACTTTAAAAGTATAAGTCACATGGTATATGCATAGAAAAAAACAAAAGTATTTATGCCAACTGTTGAACCATGACCGCATCATGTGATCAAGTCCCCTGTGAGGGACGAAATGCGTCATGGCTGCTGCTGCACCACAGAAGGAATACCAATAAAGCTTGCAGCTGATTAAGCCTCCGTGGTCCGTGCTCTTCCTTTTTTCAAAAGAAGTGAATTTTGGAAAGAGTTTTTTGATATATATATATATATTCAATGAAAAAACCATAGGTTATAGGCCATATATAGTTAGGAATTAGCATTTACAAAACCTTATTTTACTCGCATAAAACCATTGAAATTCCATATATAGTTAGCTAACTATAAGCGCTAACTATATATCGCGCACACGCAATCCACTGCTGATGATGTCACATATTACATCATTCATGACATGGTCAGTGACATCACTGATGACATCACTGATCACAACATCCAGTGATTGTATGTGTCTGTAAAGTTTAAATATGTTTCACATATTGAAGAATGAGTGGATGTATAAGTGTCTGAATGAAGAATTTAGTAGGTGCATGACTGACTGTATGAGTGAGTGATTAAATGTGTCTCACTGAGTACATGGGTTAGTGACTAAACTGTCTTAATTCGTGCATCAGTATGTTTGATGTTGTGTAAGCTGCTGCATGTGTTGATCAGTAGCTATAAGAGTGGCCATATGGGTTATTGATTGGTTGCCCAAATATTTGAATGGGAGGCTGAGTGTGTGTGTGGGTGGCTGGGAGGTGCGTGACTCTGTGCATAGATGTGTAAGCAGTTGATTCACTAGGAGTATGAGTTCAAGAGTGCATGTGGAAACAGCTATATGGGCGGTTGACTGTGCATGGGTGTGTTGGTGAGTGAATGGATTTCTCATTGCTACATGTGCAAGTAAGTACGTATGTAAAACACAATACATGTGAGAGTTGAGATATATAAATAACTGAACATAAGAGCCAGTGAATGTGTGAGTGGCTGTATCGATCACTGTAAGCTTGTATCAGGGATTATATAAGAGAGTAAATATGTGTTATTATATGTTTGAATAAGTAAGATGTGTATAACTGTATAGTTGAGGAAATGGAGGTGTGATTGATTCTTTGCATGACTGACTAGGTGTGTGAGTAACTCCATGGATGAGTGACAGTCTGTGAGTGTCTGTTTATACTGAGTGTATGTAAGGTTATATTAGAGTCTGAAGAGGTTCATTGTATTATCACATGAGTGATGTGATCAGTGATGACAAATGAGATGTCATCAGTGATGTCATTTGAGTTGTCATCAGTGATGTCATTTGAGATGTCATCATTGATATCATTTGAGTTGTCATCAGTGATGTCATTTGAGATGTCATCAGTGATGTCATCAGTGATGTCACTGACCATGTCATGAATGATGTAATATGTGACATCATCAGCAGTGGATTGCGTGTGCGCGATATATAGTTAGCGCTTATAGTTAGCTAACTATATATGGAATTTCAATGGTTTTATGCGAGTAAAATAAGGTTTTGTAAATGCTAATTCCTAACTATATATGGCCTATAACCTATGGTTTTTTCATTGAATTTTCAAGGTTTTGTAAATGCAAATTCCTAACTATATATCCACTATAACCTATGGTTTTTTCTGTGAATTTCATTGGTTTTTTAATAGCAAATATGAAAAGCTTTAAAATGTCAAGTACGTGATAGATAAAAACATTTTCGTATTTATGCACGCTGATGTGCTTTGAACGCTGCCCCCCCCCCTCCCCTCTTTTGCCTTAGTAGTACTCTCTCTTTGCAGATACTGAAGGGTAGTTAACGCAGGCCTTTACCCCCGTTGTAATCCGTCGTGCCTCCTTGTCTCTCCATTTGATTGATTGTTGTCCAAGCATTTACTGTTTTAGAATTGGTTCTCTTTGGATCATTCTCTATTTACAAACAAGCACAAAGTCGCAATACTCTGTTTATTCTTTGCAGATAGTGAAAAATCGTGTAAAAAAATAAAAGTAATCGAGCAAAATCAGTAGGCCACTAATTGGATCTCTTTTTGACCTCGCTAAAATAGAAATATTAGGAACAACCCTTCTTGAGAAATACGAAAATAGTGAGATGAACTGAGCTCCACACCATGAGGGCTGCAAGACAGCTCGGCTCCATCACCCATCCCGCACAAAATAACGACAAACCCTATGCAAATATTAAAAATATAGACAACACACCAGCAAAGAAACAGGGTAAAACATTTTATTAAAAAACTATTTACATAACGTTGGTTTATAAGATGATGTCAGTAGTGGACCGATGTGTGAATAGATCGAAAACAGCACAAGGCTCCAAGATCCGGATAGCAAGCTCCTGGATGTTGGGTGCCATAGTTTAGAGTTCTGAATTTCAGCCTTTTTCAATGCCTGTGCTTTGTTGAATCAAAATGGCGGCTTGACACAAAGCTGACTCAAGCGTTGTTACTGATGCTATGCAGACCAAAACTGGTTTTCAGTTTGTACATTTTTCTAGATTTTTCAATCCAAGTTTGGTTGACTTTGTAGAACGATGGCTTCAGATTTTCAACATACGGTGTGGTGGCGCTGACTGGGAGGGGGCGCTTCGCTCCTGCCCCCTCCCCAAGTAAGATTTTCATACGTGAAAGTACGTTAATGGTTTTGGTCCCTGAGATGCTTCGATGTCACTACCATTCTCAAATAGCATAAGTTCTGGATGTTGGGTGCCATAGTTAAGAGTTCTGAGCAGCGCTTGTAACACTGTCTGAAGCTTATTTCCACCTACTGCAGCTTCACTATTCTCAAAGTAAGTGAGTGTCGTTTGTGGACCTGACTGCATTAGAAAACAATGTGATATGTTACCTTCCTAAACAGCTTGACGGAGGCCCCTGAGGGGCGGTGTGATGGCCATGGACTCGGAGAAGACGCTTGGCTCCGACACCCTCCCCAAGTCTTATAGCACTGGTGTAGCCTGAGATCGCCCCCGACATAGGCGGCCGGCTCCCGGGGTCCGGCGGAACTTTTTGCCTTTTGATGACTCTTCAATTCTGGACCTTGTCCCACAATCCGTTTGACCTGAAGACAAGCTGTAGTGGGGCGCCCCTTTATCATTTTAGTTGCCATTCCGCCCGCTTTTGCTACACTGTGCCTCTTCCGCCATTCAGCTGTTTTCCGCCCGCTCTTGCGACTACAGCGTCTCGCTCACCATGTAGTTGAGATGCGCCCGCTCTTGCGGTGCAGCGATAGGCGGCTGCCACAGGACTCTCAAAATGGCGGCCGGCTCTTCGGTTTTGGGCCTGGTCCACTAAAATGGCCCTGGGACACCTTGGAACTCGGACGCTTGTCTGCTAGGGCTTGGGTCCCATTCTCGAAAAGCGTCCCCTCAGCCGTGAAGATTCTACAAAAGTCTTGGGGGCCTCCGACTCCCGCAGGCTTCTGGTGGGGAGCGGCTGCCATGATTGCTCGTGGAATGGCCACGACGGAGCTACGAGATGGTAGTGGTCTCATGCTGATGCCAGCTTTAGTCTGAAACATCCAGAAACACTGTAGACTACCAATTCGATCAGTTCCGGTAGCGCCCCAACATGACCCGGAAGAGAAGAACTTGCCCTCCCCTCTTTGACTGATGGTTCTTGTTGCCTGTCCCCTCTGTTGTCATTTAACAGAACTTTTTGGACTGCTGAAAGGGGTTGTGTTCTGAACGCTGGTTGGTGGAGACATTTAGACTATATTCTTGACCTACGTTGTCGCGTAATGCGTTTTATGACACGCCGCGTTAGCGCACCCGGAAGTGATCCGAGGCGCGGCGCGCAGCGCGTAACGTAAGCATAACAGGTCATGTGACTTGTTAATAAAACTTTTCATTGGTTCATTTTACTTTTGTTAATTTAATGATGAAAAGCTTGGCCATATGACCTAAAAATTACGCTTTTTATTATTTTCGAACAATATTTTTTTTTCAAACATATGTTATAATATTCCAGGCTAATGTACTTTCCCGGAAAATTTACAACTGTCTTGCAAGTAAAATATATTCCTTTTTCGAGAAAAAGGGCGTTTCTTCCTTCCATGACGGAGCCGTTGAGTAAAAGAGATTCGGCCTGCTGTCTTAGTCGCCGATACGCCTGATTATCAGATTCTTATCGATCACTTTATGTTGCAGACATGAAAAACACAACTGCCCTTGACCATTTATCTTTACTGCGTTCCTACATATTATACCTTTTATCCGTCATGTAATTGGACTGCTTTATTTCACTTGCCTTTTACTGATTCGAAAACAGTCACTAAAAGTAAAAACTTTACAAATGAAAATACTACTACCGTGTTTTGTTTTAAAAACCTTTATTGTGAAAATGTCAGTATACAAATACGGGCCTATAACCACGTGGGCCGGCCACGGAGCAAACTGAAATCGTATATGATGAGGAGACATTTACACTGTAGAAGAACGTAACGAGCGGGCCATTAGGTGACAAGAACAAAGGTGTCTAACAGTTGCGGAATCGGTGGACGTACATTTTGTAATTAAAATACGACAGGGCCACTTACAATAACATTTTCTAGATATACATTTGCGGGCAAAGAGTTACGAGTCCCATTTATACCGGCGCCATTTTGGGCGAGGCCGGGCAGGTCCAAGATATAGTCAAAATGTCTCCACCAACCATCGGCCAGACCAGAACCCCTTTCGGCCCTTTATGCTACAAGATGGTGTCTTCCATTCAGAAAATATTGGTGGCAGCATTTTGAAAGGAAACAGAAACAGCCGTTCTCCTAGTGAGTTTCACATTGTTACATTTAGGAAGAATATTGAAGAGTACTATGTGGAAAATCTGAAGCCATTTTTCTACAAACTCTCAATCAGACTTGGATGGAAAAAAAAAACCTGAAGAATGTACAAACTGAAAACCAATTTTTGTCTGTATAGCACCAACAGTAACGCTTGAGTCAGCTTTGTGTCAAGCCGCCATTTTCATTCAATCAATGGCGTCCCCCTGCACACATTCAGGGACCTGGTCGTGTCTTCACATGAAACGCATTGTAGGAAAAGAAGCAGAAAGGAAAAGGAAAAAAGTTCCGCCGGACCTAGTGAAGCTGCAGCAGGTGCAAATAAGCTTCAGACAATCTTACAAGCACTGCTCAGAACTCTCAACTGAGGCACTCAACATCCAGGACTTGCCATTCGGATCTTAGCGCCTTGTATTTTTGTTTTGTTCTTGATGGAGGGGAAACAACAAAAAACAGGCATTGAAAACGGCTCAACTGGAGCAAAAAAAAAATTACTTCTTGGGTGCATTAGGGCATTTATGATTTTCGAATGCCGTATTCATCAGGTTGATGCTCATGTTGCCATAGGACAGCATAGCACCACAGTGTATACAAGTTAACTTCATATGTTCAGATGAGGCAGGTGGCATATTTAGCATTCACCTTCTTTGATCCAGGAGGGATGGAGAAAAACTGCCAGATGAAACTTGAAACTTGGCCATCCAGATCTCGGCGCGTTCGACTCACTGTACCGCAACAGTGACCGCAACTCAGCTGGACACGCCGTCTTTCGGCGCAGCATTGTAGGATGGCCACACCAGTGCGGCAATTTGCTAGACACCACCTCGGTGCCATCCGGATCTCGGCGCGTTCGAGTCACTGTACCGCAACAGTGACCGCAATTCAGCTGGACACGCCGTCTTTCGGCGCAGCATTGTAGGATGGCCACACCAGTGCGGCAATTTGCTGGACACCACCTCGGTGCCATCCGGATCTCGGTGCGTTCGAGTCACTGTACCGCAACAGTGACCGCAACTCAGCTGGACACGCCGTCTTTCGGCGCAGCATTGTAGGATGGCCACACCAGTGCGGCAATTTGCTGGACACCACCTCGGTGCCATCCGGATCTCGACGCGTTGTGCTGCCTTCGGCCTATTCGCACATCGGTCCGCTACTGACAGTGACCGCAACTCAGCTGGACACGCCGTCTTTCGGCGCAGCATTGTAGGATGGCCACACCAGTGCGGCAATTTGCTGGACACCACCTCGGTGCCATCCGGATCTCGGCGCGTTCGAGTCACTGTACCGCAACAGTGACCGCAACTCAGCTGGACACGCCGTCTTTCGGCGCAGCATTGTAGGATGGCCATACCAGTGCGGCAACTTGCTGGACACCACCTCGGTGCCATCCGGATCTCGGCGCGTTCGAGTCACTGTACCGCAACAGTGACCGAAACTCAGCTGGACACGCCGTCTTTCGGCGCAGCATTGTAGGATGGCCACACCAGTGCGGCAATTTGCTGGACACCACCTCGGTACCATCCGGATCTCGGCCCGTTGTGCTGCCTTCGGCCTATTCGCACATCGGTCCGCTACTGACGCCGCCTCACGTGCCAACGGATTTTCTACGCTTTTTGTAGCCCTATGTCGCATAACAGGTCATGTGACTTGTTTATAAAACTTTTCATTGGTTCATTTTACTTTTGGTTTCCTAAAGATGGAAGGCTTGGTCATATGACCTAAAAATAACACTTTTCATTGGTTTAGAACATTTTTTTTTCCCAAACGATGAAAGCCCCACCTTGTTTCTGGATCATTCAGACTGAAGCTGGCGTCAGCATGAGAGCACCACCATCTCGTGGCTCCGTCGTGGTCATTCCGCGAGCAATCATGGCAGCCGCTCCCCACCGGAAGCCTGCGGGAGTCGGGGGCCCCCAAGACTTTTATACAATCTTCACGGCTGAGGGGACGCTTTTCGAGAATGGAGCCCAAGCCCTAGCAGGCAAGCGTCCGACTTCCAAGGTGTCCCAGGGCCATTTCAGTGGACCAGGCCCAAAACCGAAGAGCCGTCCGCCATTTTGACAGCCATGTGGCAGCCGCCTATCGCTGCACTGCAAGAGTGGGAGCAACTCCACAACATGGTGAGCGAGACGCTGTGGCCGCAAGAGCGAGCGCAACTCAGCTAGATGGCCGCCACCTGGGGAGGCCCGTTCACGCCGCCTCCCCCCCCCCCCCCGGGCCGCCGCACGCCAATTTTCGGAGCAGCATTGTAGGATACCAAAACCAGTGCGGCAGTTTACTGGACATCACCTGGGTGCCTGTCGTACATGTTGTGTCAGCCATGTGACACTGGACACAGACCGCTACTGACGAGGCCTCCCCCCGCACCACCCGGGACGCCCCACGCTGTTTTTCTGTGCTGCATTGTAGGATCCCTAAACCAGTGCGGCACCCAGGCGACATCACCTGGGTGCCGTCCAGAACTCTGCACGTTGTGCTGCCTTGGGACTATTCGCACAGCAGACCGCTACTGACGAGGCCTCCCCCCGCCCCACCCGGGACGCCCCACGCCAATTTTCGGAGCAGCATTGTAGGATCCCTAAACCAGTGCGGCACCCAGGCGACATCACCTGGGTGCCGTCCAGAACTCTGCACGTTGTGCTGCCTTGGGACTATTCGCACAAAAGACAGCTTCTAACCATTGTTGCTTTTTGTGTTAATAAATGTTTAAATGTTTTTAGTTTTTGTTCTGTTCATTATCGTTAAAAGTTAATAAAGTTTTATAACCTTAATTTGTTGGAGTATTATCTATTTTTTGAAAAACGGGTGAATGGGGCCTTGAATCGGGTTATTGTCATGTGTGGGCTTTGGAAGTGTGCTGCTGCAGGATCGGACATTTCAAACTCAAATGCACGTTCTTTTTCTTACCTTTCCGAAGCATGGAGCGCAATAGCAGGCAGAGAAAGGGTGATGCACGTGTTGAACACTACCTGACCTGGCAAGTTGCTGGCAGTGCCCCCCCGCCCGCTCCTGAAAGAGGGCACACACACACCGCCGCCCCGAGTACTTCACAAATCTTTAAAAGACCATGCGCTTGTTCATGAGGCTTAAATGGTTTATCACCTCTTCTAGAACCCCTACATCGACCCTCTGACGTTTCATGGAAAAATTACCATGTAACACAATACCAAGCCCTGTCAGCTGAAACCCCCAAGGAATCGTGGGGCATATTATCAAGGGGGTTTATCTCCGCTTTTTTGGCTTTAAAAACCATGAAAGCGGAGATAAAATTATTTCCCTATTATCAAGCTGTCGCTAACACCAGTTAGTGACACCTAAAAGGAGATAGCGACCATCTTGGGCCCGGCTTTGCATGTCAGTGATACTTATCACTAATGACATGCAAAGTGGCGTGCCAAGATGTTAGCGACTGGAAACAGTCCCTAACATCGCTACCTTCTATTACCAACTTTTGGAGATATTCGCGCTAAGCGCGAATATCTCCCAAATCTAACACCTGCCCTGAGCAGTTCTTAGCCATGTTATCCAATGGGAGGTGGATAACATGGCTAAGAGCATTAGGTCAATAATACATGAATATCGCTGACTTTTCTGCGATAATAGCAAGGTTTATCTGCGATAAAAATCGCCGATGTGCGGCGATAATTTTTGTCTCTAAACAAGTTATAGACAAAAATTATCGCTAGTTGTTCGTAATATGCCCCCGGGTTTTTGCTTGCAGAAATCGGGAGGCGGGAGACTAGCACTGAAATCAGTACTCACACGCCTGAATCAGGAGGATTGGCATGTCTGAATTCTCTACAGCTGGGGCCATAAACTACATCCGCAGGGGTAGGTGATAGCCTGGGACCAGCCTGGCATCTAAAATGGCTGCCGTGCACGACAAAATTGTGGCATTCGAAAAAAGGCAAGATGGCGCAGCCGCTGGAAGAGATATATCAACATATATCAGCCTCCTCAGCCACCCTCAGGAAACATAGGGGATTAGGATATGTCTCCCGCACCCCCTTATACCTAGTACTTTAATTAACGAAGCACAAAATGGCGAATTCCCGTTTCGCTACCAGTTTGCGGCCCAGTTCGCGGCCCGTGAAGCGCTTCTACCGTGAAAAATCATTTTTTTTTTATTTTCCCCACGGGACCCTTTAATAACCCCAACAACATTCCTAGGGGGTCAAGAGGGGGATACCTTGCCCCCTTTCATTAAATTCCCCCTTAGTTTTTCACCTTTTCTTCTCTCTCGATCCTACCGAGAGACAAGATGGCGGCCGCTCCGCACTGTCACGCAGCAAAAAAAAAAAAAAAGCTCACGCACAGCCGCTGGAAGAGATGTATCAACATATATCAGCCTCCTCACCCACCCTCAGGAAACATAGGGGATTAGGATACGTCTCCCGCACCCACTTATAACTAGTAATTTAATTTACGAAGCACAAAATGGCGAATTCCCGTTTCGCTACCAGTTCGCGGCCGCGCTTCTACCGTGAAAAATCATTTTTTTTTTATTTTCCCCACGGGACCCTTTAATAACCCCAACAACATTCCTAGGGGGTCAAGAGGGGGATACCTTGCCCCCTTTCATTAAATTCCCCCTTCGTTTTCCACCTCTTCTTCTCTCTCGATCCTACCGAGAGACAAGATGGCGTCCGCTCCGGACTGTTTAGAATGTTGACAGACACCGGAGAGCCAATCAGCTTTCTGCGCGCAAAGTTCCGATAAGCGAAAAGTAAGCGGACCGGATCGCTGCCCAGAGCGCTGTTACAGATATATATCTTGGTTTGAACGTTAATTTCTCAAAAACTACTGGAGCACATATATTGAGACCTAGCAAAGGCACATCGGGCTAACAGTCCCTACAATTTTGCCAAGTTTCGTGCAAATCCATTCAGCCGTTCGAGCTAAAAGTGAGTCCAACCGCCCTATGGAAAACTCAATGCAAAAAACGCGTTTTGGGACCCCCCTTTTTTCTCAGCCCCCCCTTGACGAAACCCCACCAAATTTTCAGGGGCTGCTCAGAAACAAAATGTGCCATTTTCCTGAAAATTTCAGCCGATTCCGTCCACAAACGCCAAAGTTATTAGACATAGAATTTTCAAAAGTCCCATAGGGAATTTATCCTAACTATATATACCTACTGGCGAACGCCAGTAGGTAATATATATATATATATATATATATATATATATATATATATATATATATATATATATATATATATATATATATATATATTACCTACTGGCGGTCGCCAGTAGGTATATATAGTTAGGATTTTTTCTCTATGGCATTTCTGAAAATTCTATGTTTAATAACTTTGGCGTTTGTGGACGGAATCGGCTGAAATTTTCAGGAAAATGGCACATTTTGTTTCTGAGCAGCCCCTGCAAATTTGGGGGGGGTCGTCAAGGGGGGGCCGAGAAAAAAGGGGGGTCCCAAAACGCGTTTTTCCCATGTTAATTTCCATAGGGCGGTTGGACTCACTTTTAGCCCGAACGGCTGAATGGATTTGCACGAAACTTGGCAAAATTGTAGGGACTGTTAGCCCGATGTGCCTTTGCTAGGTCTCAATATATGTGCTCCAGTAGTTTTTGAGAAATTAACGTTCAAAACAAGATATATATCTGTAACAGCGCTCCGGGCAGCGATCCGGTCCGCTTACTTTTCGCGAAACGGAACTTTGCGCGCAGAAAGCTGATTGGCTCTCCGGTGTCTGTCAACATTCTAAACAGTCCGGAGCGGCCGCCATCTTATCTCTCGGTAGGATCGAGAGAGAAGAAGAGGTGAAAAACGAAGGGGGAATTTAATGAAAGGGGGCAAGGTATCCCCCTCTTGACCCCCTAGGAATGTTGTTGGGGTTATTAAAGGGTCCTGTGGGGGAAATAAAAAAAAAAATGATTTTTCATGGTAGAAGCGCTTCACGGGCCGCGAACTGGGCCGCAAACTGGTAGCGAAACGGGAATTCGCCATTTTGTGCTTCGTTAATTAAATTACTAGGTATAAGGGGGTGCGGGAGACGTATCCTAATCCCCTATGTTTCCTGAGGGTGGCTGAGGAGGCTCATATATGTTGATACATCTCTTCCAGCGGCTGCGCCATCTTGCCTTTTTTCCAATGCCACAAGTTTGTCGTGCACGGCAGCCATTTTAGATGCCAGGCTGGTCCCAGGCTATCACCTACCCCTGCGGATGTAGTTTATGGCCCCAGCTGTAGAGAATTCAGACATGCCAACCCTCCCGATTCAGGCGTGAGACTACTGATTTCAGTGCTAGTCTCCCGCCTCCCGATTTCTGCAAGCAAAAACCCGGGGGCATATTACGAACAACTAGCGATAATTTTTGTCTCTAACTTGTTTAGAGACAAAAATTATCGCCGCACATCGGCGATTTTTATCGCAGATAAACTTTGCTATTATCGCAGAAAAGTCAGCGATATTCATGTATTATCGAGCAAATGCTCTTAGCCATGTTATCCACCTCCCATTGGATAACATGGCTAAGAACTGCTCAGGGCAGGTGTTAGATTTTGGAGATATTCGCGCTTAGCGCGAATATCTCCAAAAGTTGGTAATAGGAGATAGCGATGTTAGGGACTGTTTCCAGTCGCTAACATCTTGGCACGCCACTTTGCATGTCATTAGTGATAAGTATCACTGACATGCAAAGCGGGGCCCAAGATGGTCGCTATCTCCTTTTAGCTGTCACTAACTGGTGTTAGCGACAGCTTGGTAATAGGGAGATAATTTTATCTCCACTTTCATGGCTTTTAAAGCCGAAAAAGCGGAGATAAACCCCCTTGATAATATGCCCCACGATTCCTTGGGGGTTTCAGCTGACAGGGCTTGGTATTGTGTTACATGGTAATTTTTCCAGGAAACGTCAGAGGGTTGATGCAGGGGTTCTAGAAGAGGTGATAAACCATTTAAGCCTCATGAACAAGCGCATGGTCTTTTAAAGATTTGTGAAGTACTCGGGGCGGCGGTGTGTGTGTGCCCTCTTTCAGGAGCGGGCGGGGGGGGCACTGCCAGCAACTTGCCAGGTCAGGTAGTGTTCAACACGTGCATCACCCTTTCTCTGCCTGCTATTGCGCTCCATGCTTCGGAAAGGTAAGAAAAAGAACGTGCATTTGAGTTTGAAATGTCCGATCCTGCAGCAGCACACTTCCAAAGCCCACACATGACAGTAACCCGATTCAAGGCCCCATTCACCCGTTTTTAAAAAAATAGATAACACTCCAACAAAGTAAGATTATAAAACTTTATTAACTTTTAACTATAATGAACGGAACAAAAACTGTAAAAACATTTAAACATTTTTCACCCAAAAAAGCAACAATGGTCAGAAGCTGTCTTTTGTGCGAATAGTCCCAAGGCAGCACAACGTGCAGAGTTCTGGACGGCACCCAGGTGATGTCGCCTGGGTGCCGCACTGGTTTTGGGATCCTACAATGCTGCTCCGAAAATTGGCGTGGGGCGTCCCGGGTGGTGCGGGGGGAGGCCTCGTCAGTAGCGGTCTGTTGTGCGAATAGTCCCAAGGCAGCAGAACGCGCTGAGATGTTGATGGCACCCAGGTGATGTCCAGTAAACTGCCGCACTGGTTTTGGTATCCTACAATGCTGCTCTGAAAATTGGTGTGCGGCGGCCCGGGGGGGGGGGCGTGGGGGAGGTGGCGTGAACGGGCCTCCCCAGGTGGCGGCCATCCAGCTGAGTTGCGCCCGCTCTTGCGGCTACAGCGTCTCGCTCACCATGTTGTTGAGTTGCTCCCACTCTTGCAGTGCAGCGATAGGCGGCTGCAACATGACTCTTAAAATGGCGGACGGCTCTTCGGTTTTGGGCCTGGTCCACTGAAATGGCCCTGGGACACCTTGGAACTCGGACGCTTGCCTGCTAGGGCTTGGGCTCCATTCTCGAAAAGCGTCCCCTCAGCCGTGAAGATTCTACAAAAGTCTTGGGGGCCCCCGACTCCCGCAGGCTTCCGGTGGGGAGCGGCTGCCATGATTGCTCGTGGAATGACCACGACGGAGCCACGAGATGGTGGTGCTCTCATGCTGATGCCAGCTTCAGTCTGAATGATCCAGAAACAAGGTGGGGCTTTCATCGTTTGGGAAAAAAAAATGTTCTAAACCAATGAAAAGTGTTATTTTTAGGTCATATGACCAAACCTTCCATCTTTAGGAAACCAAAAGTAAAATGAACCAATGAAAAGTTTTATAAATAAGTCACATGACCTGTTCTGCGGCATAGGGCTACAAAAAGCGTAGAAAATCCGTTGGCACGTGAGGCGGCGTCAGTAGCGGACCGATGTGCGAATAGGCCGAAGGCAGCACAACGCGTCGAGATCCGGATGGCACCGAGGTGGTGTCCAGCAAATTGCCGCACTGGTGTGGCCATCCTACAATGCTGCGCCGAAAGACGGCGTGTCCAGCTGAGTTGCGGTCACTCTTGCGGTACAGTGAGTCGAACGTGCCGAGATCCGGATGGCACCGAGATTGTGTCCAGCAAGTTGCCGCACTGGTGTGGCCATCCTACAATGCTGCGCCGAAAGTCAAATGAAATCGAGTGAGAGGCCTAATTTCACTTGTGTGTGTTGTCGACGCACTTATTATAAGAATCAGACTAAGTTGAAGACTGTCTGAAGCTTATTTGCACCTGCTGCAGGTTCACTATTGCCCTGGTGTGGCCAAAGGTCGCATATGACATAGGCGGCCGGCTCCCGAGGTCCGGCGGAACTTTTTTCCTTTTCCTTTCTGCTTCTTTTCCTACAATCCGTTTCATCTGAAGACACGACCAGGTCCCTGAATGTGTGCAGGGGGACGCTATTGATTGAATGAAAATGGCGGCTTGACACAAAGCTGACTCAAGCGTTGCTGTTGATGCTATACAGACAAAAATTGGTTTTCAGTTTGTACATTCTTCAGGATTTTTTTTTCTATCCAAGTCTGATTGAGAGTTTGTAGAAAAATGGCTTCAGATTTTCCACATACTACTCTTCAACATTCTTCCTAAATGTAACAATGTGAAACTCACTAGGAGAACGGCTGTTTCTGTTTCCTTTCAAAATGCTGCCAACAATATTTTCTGAATGGAAGACACCATCTTGTAGCATAAAGGGCCGAAAGGGGTTCTGGTCTGGCCGATGGTTGGTGGAGACATTTTGACTATATCTTGGACCTGCCCGGCCTCGCCCAAAATGGCGCCGGTATAAATGGGACTCGTAACTCCTTGCCCGCAAATGTATATCTAGAAAATGTTATTGTAAGTGGCCCTGTCGTATTTTAATTACAAAATGTACGTTCACCGATTCCGCAACTGTTAGACACCTTTGTTCTTGCAACCTAATGGCCCACTCGTTACGTTCCTCTACAGTGTAAATGTCTCCTCATCATATACGATTTCAGTTTGCTCCGTGGCCGGCCCACGTGGTTATAGGCCCGTATTTGTATACTGACATTTTCACAATAAAGGTTTTTAAAACAAAACACGGTAGTAGTATTTACATTGGTAAAGTTTTTACTTTTAGTCACTGTTTTCGAATCAGTAAAAGGCAAGTGAAATAAAGTAGTCCAATTACATGACGGATAAAAGGTATAATATGTAGGAACGCAGTAAAGATAAATGGTCAAGGGCAGTTGTGTTTTTCATTTCTGCAACATAAAGTGATCGATAAGAATCTGATAATCAGGCGTATCGGCGACTAAGACAGCAGGCCGAATCTCTTTTACTCAACGGCTCCGTCATGGAAGGAAGAAACGCCCTTTTTCTCGAAAAAGGAATATATTTTATTTGCAGGACAGTTGTAAATTTTCCGGGAAAGTACATTAGCCTGGAATATTATAACATATGTTTTAAAAAAAAAAATTATGTTCGAAAACAATAAAAAGCGTAATTTTTAGGTCATATGACCAAGCTTTTCATCATTAAAATAACAAAAGTAAAATGAACCAATGAAAAGTTTTATTAATAAGTCACATGACCTGTTATGCTTACGTTACGCGCTGCGCGCCGCGCCTCGGATCACTTCCGGGTGCGCTAACGCGGCGTGTCATATAACGCATTACGCGACAACGCAGGTCAAGAATATAGCCAAAATGTCTCCACCAACCAGCGTTCGGAACACAACCCCTTTCAGCAGTCCAAAAAGTTCTGTTAAATGACAACAGAGGGGACAGGCAACAAGAACCATCAGTCAAAGAGGGGAGGGCAAGTTCTTCTCTTCCGGGTCATGTTGGGGCGCTACCGGAACTGATCGAATTGGTAGTCTACAGTATTTCTGGATGTTTCAGACTAAAGCTGGCGTCAGCATGAGAGCACTTCCATCTCGTAGCTCCGTCGTGGCCATTCCACGAGCAATCATGGCAGCCGCTCCCCACCAGAAGCCGGCGGGAGTCGGAGGCCCCCAAGACTTTTGTAGAATCTTCACGGCTGAGGGGACGCTTTCGAGAATGGGACCCAAGCCCTATCAGGGAAGCGTCCGAGTTCAAAGGTGTCCCAGGGCCATTTTAGTGGACCAGGCCCAAAACCGAAGAGCCGGTCGCCATTTTGAGAGTCCTGTGGCAGCCGCCTATCGCTGCACCGCAAGAGCGGGAGCAACTCAACTACATGATGAGCGAGACGCTGTAGTCGCAAGAGCGGGCGGTAAACAGCTGAATGGCGGAAGAGGCACAGTGTAGCAAAAGCGGTCGGAATGGCAACTGAAACGGTAAAGGGGCGCCCCACTACAGCGTGTCTTCAGGTCAAACGGATTGTGGGACAAGGTCCAGAATTGAAGAGTCATCAAAAGGCAAAAAGTTCCGCCGGACCCCGGGAGCCGGCCGCCTATGTCGGGGGCGATCTCAGGCTACACCAGTGCTATAAGACTTGGGGAGGGTGTCGGAGCCAAGCGTCTTCTCCGAGTCCATGGCCATCACACCGCCCCTCAGGGGCCTCCGTCAAGCTGTTTAGGAAGGTAACATATCACATTGTTTTCTAATGCAGTCAGGTCCACAAACGACACTCACTTACTTTGAGAATAGTGAAGCTGCAGTAGGTGGAAATAAGCTTCAGACAGTGTTACAAGCACTGCTCAGAACTCTTAACTATGGCACCCAACATCCAGAACTTATGCCATTTGAGAATGGCAGTGACATTGAAGCAACTCAGGGACCAAAACCATTAACGTACTTTCACGTATGAAAATCTTACTTGGGGAGGGGGCAGGAGCGAAGCGCCCCCTCCCAGTCCGCGCCACCACACCGTATGTTGAAAATCTGAAGCCATCGTTCTACAAAGTGAACCAACCTTGGATTGAAAAATCTAGAAAAATGTACAAACTGAAAACCAGTTTTGGTCTGCATAGCATCAGTAGCAACGCTTGCTATCAGAGTGCATGAGTTTCATGCTCGATCGATTGAGCTAGCCGGATCGGGCAATAAAAAGTATAAAATAGTTATGTAAATAGTTATTTAATAAAATGTTTTACCCTGTTTCTTTGCTGGTGTGTTGTCTATATTTTTAATATTTGCATAGGGTTTGTCGTTATTTTGGGCGGGGTGGGTGACGGAGTCGAGCTGTCTTGCAGCCCTCATGGTGTGGAGCTCAGTTCATCTCACTATTTTCGTATTTCTCATGAAGGGTTGTTCCTAATATTTCTATTTTAGCGAGGTCAAAAAGAGATCCAATTAGTGGCCTACTGATTTTGCTCGATTACTTTTATTTTTTTACACGATTTTTCACTATCTGCAAAAACTAAACAGAGTATTGCGACTTTGTGCTTGTTTGTAAATAGAGAATGATCCAAAGAGAACCAATTCTAAAACAGTAAATGCTTGGATAACAATCAATCAAATGGAGAGACAAGCAGGCACGACGGATTACAACGGGAGCAAAGGCCTGCGTTAACTACTGTTCAGTATCTGCAAAGAGAGAGTACTACTAAGAGAAAAGAGGGGAGGGGGGGGGCAGCGTTCAAAGCACATCAGCGTGCATAAATACGAAATTTTTTTTATCTATCACGTACTTGACATTTTAAAGCTTTTCATATTTGCTATTAAAAAACCAATGAAATTCACAGAAAAAACCATAGGTTATAGTGGATATATAGTTAGGAATTTGCACTTACAAAACCTTGAAAATTCAATGAAAAAACCATTGGTTTTAGGCCATATATAGTTAGGGATTTGCATTTACAAAACCTTATTTTACTCGCATAAAACCATTGAAATTCCATATATAGTTATAAGCGCTAACTATATATCGCGCACCCGCAATCCACTGCTGATGATGTCACATATTACATCATTCATGACATGGTTAGTGACATCACTGATGACATCACTGATGACATCTCAAATGACATCACTGATGACATCACTGAAAACATCTCATTTGACATGACTGATAACATCACTGATGATATCATTCATGTGATAATACCATGAACCTCTTCAGACTCTAATATAACCTTAGATACAATCAGTGTAAACAGACAGTCACAGACTGTCACTCATCCATGGAGTTACTCACACACCTAGTCAGTTATGCCAAAAATCAATCACACCTCCATTTTCTCAACTATACAGTTATACACACCTTACTTATTCAAACATATACTAACACATATTTACTTTACTCTCTTATACAATCTCTGATACATGTTCTCAATGATCCATACAGCCACTCACACATTCACTGGCTCTTATGCACAGTTATTTATAGATGTCAACTCTCACATGTACTGTGTTTTACATATGTACTTAATTTGACATGTAGCACTGAGATATCCATTCACTCACTAATACACTCATGCACAGTCAACCGCCCATACAGCTGTTTCCACATACACTTTTGAATCCATACATATAGTGAATCAACTACTCACACATCTATGTACAGTCACACACCTCCCAGCCACCCATACACACACACTCAGTTTCCCATACAAATACTTGGACAACCAATGAATAACCCATACAGTTACTCATATAGCTACTGATCAACACATGCAGCAGTTTACAGAACAACAGACATAATGATGCACAAATTAAAACAGTTTAGTCACTAACCCATGCACTCAGTGAGACACATTTAATCACTCACTCATACAGTCAGTCATGCACCTACTAAATCCTTCATCCAGACACTTATACATCCACTCATTCTTCAATATGTAAGACATATTTTAACTTTACAGAAACATACAGTCACTGGATGTTGTCATCAGTGATGTCATCAGTGATGTCATTTGAGATGTCATCAGTGATGTCATCAGTGATGTCACTAACCATGTCATGAATGATGTAATATGTGACATCATCAGCAGTGGATTGCTGGTGCGCGATATATAGTTAGCGCTTATAACTATATATGGAATTTCAATGGTTTTATGCGAGTAAAATAAGGTTTTGTAAATGCAAATCCCTAACTATATATGGCCTAAAACCAATGGTTTTTTCATTGAATTTTCAAGGTTTTGTAAGTGCAAATTCCTAACTATATATCCACTATAACCTATGGTTTTTTCTGTGAATATATATATATATATACATGTACATATATATATATATATACATTACCTACTGGCGGTCGCCAGTAGGTAGTTATAGTTAGGATTTTTTTCAATGTTAAATCTGAAAATTCTATTTGGAATAACTTTGGCGCCGGTTGACGAATCTGCCTGAAAATTTCCTCAAAATGGCCTCGCGGCGTTCCGGTCCTTCCCTGAAAGTTTGGGGGGGATTCGTCAAGCGGGGGCCGAGATAAAAGGGGGGTCCCAAAACGCGTTTTCCCCATGTTAATTTCCATAGGGCGGTCGATTTCACTTTTAGCCCGAACGGCTGAATGGATTTCCACCAAACTTGGCAAAATTGTAGGGACTGGTAGCCCGATGTGCCTTTGCTATGTCTCAAGATATGTGCTCCAGTGGATTTTGAGTAATTAAGGTTCAAAAAAATATATATATCTATAGCCGCGCTCCGGTACGCGCACCGGTACGCGCACCGGGCGCTTACCGCGACTTGCGCGCTGAAAGCTGATTGGCTCTGGGATGTCTGTAAACATTCTAAACAGTCCGGAGCGGCCGCCATCTTGTGTCTCGGTAGGATCGAGACACGAGAGGTGGCCAAAACAAAGAGGGAAATGACCATAAGGGGGCAGAGTAGACCCCCCTTGACCCCCTAGGTTTGATGTGGGGGCCATAAAAGGGCCCCGCGGAGCAAAAAAAAAATAAAAAAAATTTTTGATTTTCGCGGGGTGAGCGCCCGGTACGCGCACCGGTACGCGCACCGGTAAGCGTACCGGGGAGTGTACCATGGGGAAAAAGAATGACAGTTTTAAAAGTAGCTGTTTAAAAAAAAAAATGTTTTGTTGTTTTTTTTTATACATACACATACATATATATATAAATGCATATGCATATATATATATGCATATATGTGTATATGTGTGCGTGTAGAGAGAGGTAGAGGTGTAGAGGTAGAGAGGTAGAGAGGTAGCGGTAGAGAGGTAGAGATTAGTAGAGAGAGAAGAAGAGAGAGGTAGAGAGGTAGAGAGTAGAGAGTGAGTAATAGAGAGTAGAGAGTGAGTAGTAGAGAGTAGTAGAGAGCAGTAGAGAGAGTAGCAGAGAGTGAGTAGTAGAGAGTAGTAGAGTGAATAGTAGAGTGAGTAGTAGAGAGTAGTAGAGAGTGAGTAGTAGAGAGTGAGTAGTAGACAGTAGTAGAGAGTAAGTAGTAGAGTGAGTAGTAGAGAGCAGTAGAAAGTGAGTAGTAGAGAGTAGTAAAGAGTGAGTAGTAGAGAGTGAGGAGTAGAGAGTGAGTAGTAGAGAGTAGTAGAGAATGAGTAGCAGAGAGAATAGTAGTGAGTAGTAGAGAGTGAGTAGTAGAGTGAGTAGTAGAGACTAGTAGAGAGAGAGTAGTAGAGAGTGAGTAGTAGACAGTAGTAGAGAGTGAGAAGTAGAGAGTGAGTAGTAGAGAGTAGTAGTGAGTAGTAAAGAGTGAGTAGTAGAGAGAGTAATAGAGAGTGAGTAGTAGAGAGTAGTAGATAGTGAGTAGTAGGGAGTAGTGAGTAGCGAGTAGTAGGGAGTGAGTAGTAGAGAGAGAGTAGTAGAGTAGTAGAGAATGAGTAGTAGACAGTGAGTATTTGAGAGTAGTGGAGTAGGAGAGAGTAAGTAGTAGAGAGTAGTGGAGAATATTCCAAAGTTTGGCACAGCACCACTTTCACAATGAGTCCAATCAAATCATATCACTTAGAGTCCTTATTGAAGCGCTGAATCTTGGTGTATATTCAAATGCTTTTATTTTCCTTAAGTTTATGTACCACAGCCAGCCGAAAGGTTTCGTTCTGTACAACAGAACTTCTTCAGGGCGTTCTTATTTCCTTCAAGTTATGTCGGTATCCAGTTGTCATATAACTAGATATTTCTTCCAAATGTTAGACGAGACATAAGTATATTCTTATTCAAAGTGACTAGGTATCAATTTTACCCACACAATTCGGGCAGACTTGAGTAATTTATAGCATCCTCAAAGTCAGTCTTTCAAAAATTCCAAAGTATAGGACATGATAATCCAAATCCAAATGTTTCTCAAGAAAAGTAATTTACAATCGTTCGGAATATCGGTGTTTGGGCAGATATGATCCAGGGACCCCCAGTATGCAAGGGGAATTAGTCCCCCCTCTACAAACGCGCCAGTGGCCTGCATTGCAGAGAGGTGTAACAAGGGTGTGGCCTCATTACACTTCTCTGCAATGCAGCTCCCTCGCGCATACTGGAGGCTCCTGGTGGACCAGTTGACCCCAGGGACCCCCAGTATGCAAGGGGAATTAGTTCCCCCTCTGCAAACGCGGCAGTGGGCTGCGTTGCAGAGAGGTGTAACAAGGGGCATAGTCTCATGACACCTCTGCAATGCAGCCCCTGGCGCATACTGGAGGTTCCAGGTGGGCTAATTGGCCCCCAGGGGCCCCCAGTATGCAAGGGGAATTAGTTCCCCCTCTTCAAACATGCACGGGGGCTGCGTTGCAGAGAGGTGTAAAAAGGGTTGTGGCTTCATTACACCTCTCTGCAATGCAGTCCCCTGGCGCATACTGGAGATTCCTGGTGGGCTTTCAGGTCTTATATAGTTAGGAATTAGCATTAAAAAAACCTTTGAAATTCACTGAAAAAACCATAGGTTTCACACCAGTTATAGTTAGGAATTAGCATTTAAAAAACCTTTGAAATTCACTGAAAAAACCATAGGTTTCACACCAGTTATAGTTAGGAATTAGCATTTAAAAAACCTATTAAATTCACTGACAAAACCATAGATTTCACACCATTTATAGTTAGCTGGAAATTTTACTGACATAAAACCATTGAAATTCCCACGTTATAGTTAGTTGGACTCACTATAACTTGCGCGCCTGTAATGCACTGCTGATGACGTCACATATTACATCACTCATGACATGGTCAGTGACATCACTCATGACATCACTGATGACACCATCCTTGTGACAGAGTGACAGACCTAATTTCAGTGTAATGTAACGCTTGAAACACATACTCAAAAATAGAAACAAACATTTTCAAAAAAATGGAGATACCCAAACCAGTAACAACAACCAATTCAGTAATTCCACCATCTATATACACATCCACTCATTCACCAACAGTTCTATATAGTCACTCATATATATACTCACTCATCATATGTAGTGATACACCTATACATCCTGTTACACATCAGCAGTCATCCAAAAGTTACTCACACACATACTCACACATGCAAATAAACTATTGAACATCCATTTATTTGCATATACATTTATACACACACTACCACCTTACCTCTAAGGAAACTTACCCATACTTACTCTCTTAAACAATCACTTATAGAAACACATACTTATTTAAACAGGAACTCCTACAATCTCTCACTATATATACTATACTCACTTATATACATCAATACTCACATATACTAGATTAAAACATATGTCGTTACTAATGAAGACACTAGTGAGACAGTCATTCACTCACTAACACACACATATACACACTCATCCACCCATACAGTCCTGCACATATGCTGTCTTCAAAACACATACAAACAGTGAGTCAGTCACCAACCCCTGCAGCCACTTATACACAAAGAGAAACACTGATACAAACATTTAAATATTTAAACAATACTCGCTAATATATGTATTCACTAAGATACACGTAATAAGCCAGTTACCCAACCAATTTTCTTTAAAAAAAACATCCATTTACACACTTATTTAAACATTTATTCTTCCATCGACCTTTACAAATACATATATAAAACAAATTTATTTTTCAGAAAGACACACATTCACTGGATGGTGTCATCAGTGATGTCATGAGTGATGTCACTGACCATGTCATGAGTGATGTAATATGTGACGTCATCAGCAGTGCATTACAGGCGCGCAAGTTATAGTGAGTCCAACTAACTATAACGTGGGAATTTCAATGGTTTTATGTCAGTAAAATTTCCAGCTAACTATAAATGGTGTGAAATCTATGGTTTTGTCAGTGAATTTAATAGGTTTTTTAAATGCTAATTCCTAACTATAACTGGTGTGAAACCTATGGTTTTTTCAGTGAATATATACATATATACATATATATACATATATATATGACAGAAAAGTTTCCACATATATATATATACATATATTACCTACTGGCGGTCGCCAGTAGGTAGTTATAGTTAGGACCTAGTTAAATCTTCGTGAAATTCTTGAAGAAGATGGCCTGCTCTGCTCCGCTCCCTCCCTGAAAGTTTGGGGGTGATTCGTCAAGCGGGGCCGAGAAAAAAGGGGGTCCCAAAACGTGTTTTCCCCATGCAATTTTCCATAGGGACCTTTAAGACGGGCTATAGCCTGAACTGCTGAACAGAATTACACCAATTTTGTCAGAGAGGTAGAGTTTTGTTCGCAGATGACGCTTTCTGTTAAATTGTGTAAATCCGTGCAGTAGTTCCTGAGAAAATCAAAAGTAAAATCATAGATATATCCATGGACGAAGTACCACTGAGGATTATACGCGTACCCATACAAGCACGAGCAGCATGCTAATTGGCTGTCAACTGTGTGTCAACACTCCAAACCAGGAAGTATTGGCAGCCATTTTGTGTCATGGTAGAACCGAGGCACAAGAAAACTGAAAAACAAGTGCGTAAAAGACCCAAAGGAGGCAGGGTAGGTACATCCTGACCCCCTAGGCCTGCTCAGGAGGTCTCACAAGAACCCCCAAGGCCAGAATAATGTGTTTTATAAATTTTTTTAAATCGAAGTATGGGTGTAGGATACGCGTATTGCGTGAAAAAAGAAAACCCAAAACCCGCTTTAGTGCTAATTAGCGTCCGGGGGGGGTCAAGTCCCAGGGCTTTAAAATATTAATTGAGGGGGGCTCTGAGGCCCCTCCAGCCCCGGGAACCGCCACACCCGCAGGGCTTTTAAATATTAATTGAGAGGGGGCTCTGAGGACCACCACTCCCGGGGCTTTTTGAAAGTGTTGGGGGAGGCCACGGTGGCCCCCCTCCTGGAGCCCAAGATGGCCCTGGGGCCCGCCATCTCCAAGGGCCGGCTCCTGCAGTGTCTCAGGGTGCCTAGTCCTGGGTTTGTAGGGGTCTCCTACTCACACTTGTAACCAAGCTGAAAGAAAGTGGCTCTAATATATATTGGACCAAAGTAAGGTACAGTGTGTATAGAGTCCACAATCTCCAGAATTATAATAGAGGTTAAAGTCAGATCTGACTTTACTCTCTAAAGTGGTAGCTTGGTCGAGCAGTTAGGCAGTATCAGAGGACAGTGTTAAGTATTTGTTATACACATTTAGGTGCACATTTACAAGCCCCTTGCGCCACTTTTGCGTCACTTTTAACATAGGAAAAGTGACGCAAAAGTGGCGCAATGGTCTTGTAAATCTGCACCTCAGTTAGCAAAAGGTTTCACATAGTCTAGAACTGAACTCCTGCTTTGGAAAGGTAATGGCGTTTCTCAAACGCGTAGAAGTTGTGCACCAAAGGTGCTGCAGTAGCGTACCCTACAGATTATAAGTCATGCATCCAGGGCATGCACAACAGGGGGCAGGGTGCGCAACTTTTACTTTTTCCATTAAAAATAGCCCCTATCAGAACTTTCTAATATTCCTGGGGATCGTATTCCCCGGGCCTTATAAAAAAATGTTGGGGACAGTGAGGAGAGCAACTATGCCCCCACGTTCCGGCCGGCTTTCTGCGTTCTTCGGGAGACGGCATTGCTTTTACACATGGGGAGATGCTAACTTGCATGTTGAAATGCAATCTTGTTTGGATTTTGAAAGTAAGGACATATTTCACTGCTCTGTCTTTCAAAAAGCAAGCTAAGGGGGATTTATCAAGAAAGGGCGATACATTATCGCCGCTTTTATTGGCAGGAAACTGCCAGAACACCAGAACCTGGGCTTCTATGGGAATTCACAAGGGCATATTATCAAGCCCAATAATGCCTCTTTAGTGGCAGGAAACTGCCAGAACACCAGAGCCTTGGCTTCTATGGGAATTCACAAGCGCATATTATCAAGTACATTATCGCCGCTTTAGCGGCAGTTTCCTGCCGATAAAAGTGGCGATAATATATCGCCCTTTTTTGATAGTATGGCCCCAAGTTTGCTATGGAATGGCGGGAGCCTGAAGACTTCCATCTTGTCATAGCAAATAGCAGTGTCCCAGGACACTGGAGGATCCGGCTCTTGGCGTGGCGGTCTCCAGGGCTCTCAAAGGCACCAGGCGGAGGACCACGCAGCCCCCTTCACACAATACGGAAATCTCCGGGGGTGGTTGTTCCCAGGGTTTGAGAGGCATCATTGAGGCCCACACACTTTTCATTTTGTAGGAGGGGGGCTTTGGTCACAAAAGTGGCGCTAGGGGGTTGTAAATCTGGTACAGTGTTTTGTTTTACTTTGCTTTCCTTTCTGTCTTGTAAAGGATCCAAGGTAAATATAATGGTGTTTGTACAGCCAGTACATTTGAACTCTACCCCCAAATGGCTTTCTGCCGGTTACGATAGTAAAAGTTCACGAAACACTTACATGAGCACAGAGGTTAGAAGTTCACCACACTATGTTGGTAATTGAAAAAAGTAACTGTTGGGGAGTTTCCAAATTGTTCTAATTGGAAGCGTTAGTCGTAGCTATATACTCTGGTACAGATCTGGTAAATAGTCTCAGAATTATACTTCAAATTATAAATATAATTTCTATTGGGGATCGCTACCCCCCCCCAAAAGAAAGACGTATATACTTTTTTTAATTAACTTTTATTAAAACAACAATACATAACTGGAAACGTAACTTAAAGATAACAATACAATAAAGAACTAGAAACATAACTTTAATAAAACAATATAATAAACAAAATGTGATGTGTACTCCAATAGACGTACGGTAGGTAATCTGCAAAACAAAACAGAAAATTAGTGTTTAAAATTAGATTGATGTGACTAAATGAGGTCAAACATCACAAGTCAAGGTGACACTTGGCAATGTTTTCTTATTTTTATGTCTGCAGTGTGCCTGATACATTTCCCTTGTGTTATAGGTCCGCGTTCAAGCGGTGTCTGTATGGAAGTGCTTACTGCGTCATTTAAATTACAGATCAACAGGTCTTTAAAATGATTCAGAGATGAGACAGAATTAGGTGAGAGATCAAGTCATTATGCAGGAGAATATTCTTTAGGGTTTACTTACAAGACTCTTGCAACACTTTGTTACTATTTTCATGTTGAAAGTGACGCAAAAGTGGTGCAAGGGGCTTGTAAATAAGTTCTTTTATTTGTGATGTTTTTTTTTTTTTATTAAATTTGTACTTTATTACACCTTCGAGTCACACACACAGCCGTCATCGCCTACAACCCGGAGGCCGGCGGCAGCAAAAGGTCACTCTCAAATCCCTGGGTAAAGATAAAACACACAGCCATAATACCAACAGCCCGGAGGCCTGGCGGCGTAACTGCAGGTGTAAAATAAGCGTGCAGTAGCTTCAGTCCATGGAAGCAGCAGATGATTGATCTCAATATATCAAAGGAAAGCCCACCCGGCAGCGCCGGCGGTGTCAGTTCCACGCGCAGTTCAGTGAGCCAGGATGGTACGACCAGTGTAGACACACAGTAGTAACTGCATGAAGACCCAGAGATGGAGTTTCTCAAGAGGGGAACCAGGAAAAGGTGTAAAAAGGAACCAAAACCCCCATTCAAACACAAGCCCACCCACCCCAAAAACTAGCCAGACTACCTAAACCCGTGTCCACTCGCCCGCTCCCACCATTCACCACTTCCACAAACCCCTCAATAGGGCCATGGGTGTCGACTCACATTCCCACGAGGGCGAAACAAAGTTCAGGGGGGTTAGCGCCTATCTACATCTAGGACAGCCGTCCCAAACACCCCTCCAACACATAGCACCGTTAAGACCAGGCACGACCCACTACCCATTCACAACACTGAAGCCCTCAACTACCACTCTCCTCCTCCACAGCCGCCGCAACCCCATCCTCCTGCAGCACATCTAACTCCTCCCCTTCAGGATCTGACTCACCATCCCCTTGCGCGCTCTGAAACGCCCTAAACAACCCCCAGAAGTTTTTGGGGCGACTCTTCGGAGGAAGTAGTTCACTATACACCTCTGATTGCGTGCAACAGTAAAGTAAATCCGCCTCCCAACGCTTCTTCGTGGGAACTGGCCCCCGCATCCAACACAAGGCAACCAGACACTTTGCCGTCAGTAACGCCATGTCCGCAAGCCACCGCACTGCCACTGGCAGTGGTTTGGAAAAGCCGAGCAATGCGAGCGCCGGGCCGGGCAAAATCTCCTCACCTAAAATAGTGCTGAGATCCGCAAAGACCTCTACCCAGTACTTATGAATAGCAGGACAAGTCCAGGCCATATGGAGAAAGTCTGCCGTGTGAAAGTGGCAGCGCTCACACTCCGCCGACTCCCTCAGCCCATACCTATGCAGCCTCTCGGGCGTGTAGTAGACACGCTGTAGGAATTTAAAGTGTATCAGGCGGTGTCGACTGTTGAGCGAGATCTTTCTAGTGTTGGTAGAGCAATAACGCCACATTTCGTCTGAGATAGGAGTTTGGAGGTCAGCTTGCCAGGCCAATCGGGCCTTGGAGGGGGGGCACTGCCGATGTCTATCACCCAGTGTCCTGAGAGCCGTTATCAGTTTGCGAGAGGAGGGGGTCTTGATTACATACGTGAGCTCCGGCACTTCCTGCGGTTCAGCCAGTTCCGGGCCCAATGTGGCAAGCGCCGCTCTACGAACCCTATGATATTGAAAGCTATGTAACAGCGTTGCCCCAGGGCAGGATTGAAGGACCTGCTGCAACGTCTTCAGGGTGCCGTTTAAAAAGAGATCTCCCACGGTGACAATACCCAAGTCACGTAGCGCCTTCAGGACGCCTTTCTCCGTCAGCGGGGCCAACCAGACTGCCCATTCCACGTGGAGCAAAGGCGAGTACAGCAGCACACTCTCTCGGGAGCCAACCAGTTCATGCCAAGCATGGTTCGTGGCTGCTATAGAATCTAGATTGCCGACCCTCCGATCGGGTGGATAGCATACTGTGGCCGGGAGCGGGATGGGGTCTGCAAAGAGTCGTTCCAGTTTCACATGAGGGATGCCAGGATCCCCATGAATCCATGTGTGAAGATGTGCTCCCTGAGCGATCCTATAGTACCGCTCCAGGTCTGGAGCCCCAAGGCCCCCTTGCTCATACGGAAGGATGAGCGTTTGCCACTGCACCCTCGGCTGCTTTCCCCCCCACGCAAGGCGGATGAGCGTCTGAGTGAGTTGCCGAAAAAAAGCTTTGGAGAGGACCACCGGTATATTCGTAAATAGAAAAAGAAATCTGGGGAGCACTGCCATCTTCATGAGCGCTATCCTGCCCATAAGAGAAAGCGGGAGTCTGGACCACACTTCAACATCATCTACCAGTTTGGAATAGGCGACCCCATAGTTCTCACGTATCAGGACTTCCCGGTCAGTATGTATGCGTATCCCCAGATAGCGGATGGAGTCTGTGGTCCACTGCAATGGGTACTCCGAGTCAAATGGGAGTGTCACCGGCGTCAAGTGCAACGCCACCGATTTGTTCCAGTTGACCCGAAGGCCCGATAAGGCCCCGAATCTTACCACTTCCCGCAGCACCGCAGAGAGGTTTGTCTCCGGGTCCCGGACATATAGCAGAGTGTCATCCGCGTATGTTGAGATACCAATCTGGTACGTCGGAAAGTTTATCCCTTCGAACCGATGATACTCACGTATAGCGCAAGCGAGGGGTTCCGCCACCATGGCATACAACAGTGGAGAGAGGGGACAGCCCTGACGGGTGCCCCTTCCAATCTCGATAGGAGCAGTGACTAAGTTCCCTATCTTTAATCTCGCAGTGGGCTTGTAATATAGGGCTCCCAACATTTGTAGAAACGGTTCACCGAGTCCAAACTTACGAAGGACCCTCAGCATGAACGACCACTCAACAGAGTCAAAGGCCTTTTCCATGTCTAAGAAGATGGCTACAGCCTTATTTTCCTGCTTGACATGTTGTATCGTGCCCAGTACCGTGCGGATGTTATAAGTGAGATTGCGTGAGGGGACAAACCCGGCCTGCTCTGGGGCAACCAGGTCCGGGACCAGAAGCGCCAAACGGGTCGCAAGTACCTTTGCATACAGTTTCGCGTCCACATTGATCAGCGACAGTGGTCGGTAAGAGCCACATTGATTAGGGGGTTTACCTGGCTTCGGGATGGTAATAAGTAGCGCCTCTCTCATGGATTTCGACATGCTGCCCTGTTGACAAATGTCATCAAACAGGAGCATCAAATACGGGACAAGTTTGTCCTGAAAGGCCTTGCAAAACGCCACCGTGAGGCCATCCGCTCCAAGAGCACTACCAGACTTCATGCCCTCCAGTGCCTCCGTTATCTCCTCCTTTTGGATTGGGGCCATAAGAAACTCTCTCTGCCAGTCGGCCAAGAAGGGCATTTGGATGTAACTTAAATAGTCGTCGATTTCCTCCTCAAGGGGGGTATCCCTCGAAGAGTAGAGTGCCGTATAGTAAGAGTGAAATTCCGCTAGGATATCCTGCTCCTCCGCCACCACTTCCCCAGCAGCAGTCACTAATTCCTCCACAACCAATGGGGGCCTGTTGTTGAGCATCAGTTTGACCAGGAGAGAACCAGGCCGCTCCCGTTCCCCATACGCGCGCGCCGTGGCATATTTGCCCATATGTTTAATTTCCCTATCCGCCTCCTCCTGAAATTCCTCTAGCAAAACCTTAAGTTTGTCTGCGTCTGTGGCAGCACCCGAGTCTTCCGCCTGCCGTTCCAGGTCGGTGAGTTGTGTTTCAAGCAGTTGCAGCCGGCGCCTAATAGCCTTGAGCACCCCTGAGTGTTTTGCCATAGTCATCCCTCTGATGTACACCTTAAACGCATCCCAAAGCACCTGAACGCTATCCACCGATCCCACATTAGTTGAGAAATAGGTCTCTATGTCCTCGGCTAGTTCCCCTCTGAAAACTTAATCTAGGAGGGAATACGGGGGGAACCTCCAGGTAAACGGGGGAATCCTCCTAGGAGGAGCAACCAGTAGTAAGTGTAATGGCGAGTGGTCAGACAGTGTGCGAGGCAGCACCGTACACCCCTTCACCGCATCAAGTAGGGAGCGGGAAACAAACCAGTAATCTATACGTGTATGGAGGTTATGGTAGGCCGAGTAATGGGTGAACCCACCCCGCCCCGAGTGTCTATGACGCCACACATCAAGCAAGTCAAGCTTCACACATTCCGACAATAGAAGCAGTGCCGAAGCAGCCGGGGATCTAGGGGGGCCCGCCGATCTGTCCAGTTCTGGGTTCAACACTAAGTTAAAGTCCCCCCCCACAGCATTCTAGAGCCCACAAACTGCCTGCAGCCGTCTGCCAGCAAAGCGTAGAAATCTGGGGAATCGTAGTTGGGGCCATACACATTCACCAGCAAGAGATCCTGACCCTTCCCAACACAACGTGCAATCACATACCGCCCCTCTGGGTCTACCGCCACCTGTGTCAGCGACAATTGGGATTTGGGATTAGCCCAGGTGATCACCCCCCTAGCATGCGTGGTGAACCCTGCAGCAACACAAGCGGAACCAAGACCCCTCATCTGCAACATAGGACTGGACAGTGGCAGATGTGTTTCCTGCAGCAAAGCGAGGTCAATCCGGTGGCACTGCAAGTACGCCAAGACCTTCCTGAGTTTACGGAAATCGTTAAGCCCTCTCACATTCCATGACAGCAATCGCAGAGAGCCCAGGGCGCTCTCCGGTCCTAGAGTCCCAGCGGTCGACATAGCAGGTTAGAGAAAACAGTAGGGCAGAGCAGACGATGCATCAGACACATTGCAGTAGTCGGCATAAACAGACCCCCCTCCCAACAGACCCCGAACCCCACACAACATAGCAGCATCAGCATAAGAACATAGCAAACAACTACCCACCCACAGCCGACCAACCCCAACCCGGTCAGACAGAGCAAGGCACTACCCACCCCGAACCCACCCCGAACCCACCAGATACTACCCACTACAAACCCAAGACCCCCTAGAGAGTCAAAAAAGCCGAAAGCGCAGGGGCAGAGGTTCCAGCCAGACAATAATACGCTCAGACAAGGACCAGGTACAACCGTTGCTCCCCGCCCCACCCCCATTGCTTTCGACACCCCACCCCAGCCCCAGCAGGAAAGCAAGCAGAGTGGTGGATAACCAGTCCCAGTGTTCTACGGGTAGCACCCCCCCAAAACCAGAAGTACAGCAGTAAATGTCAGCAAGAACCCAGCTCAGTGGCACTACTCCGGGCTCATCAACCGTGGTTCAAAAAAGGGGGGGCAAAGAAAAGGCACATCGGGCTTTGTAGTGCAACACAATCACTCACGATGACTCAGCCAAACCTGGCTCTGGGGCGAAGGACAGATCACCCCTGACCATCCAAAGACACAGCCTCCTCCTCATCTGCACGTTGACCCCTCGGGCTATTGCGCTGTTCCTTGGCCCATTCCTTAAGTGACTTTTTCAGGTCCGCTGGGTCGGTGAAAAAGTGCGAGTGCCCCTGTTTGTTGATCCGGAGTCTCGCCGGGTACAACATGGCATAGTCCAGCCCCATATCTCTCATCTGTTTCTTATAGGGGGCGAAGCGCTTCCGTTCCTCTTGTACTCTCGCCGTGAAGTCAGGATAGAGGGAAATGTTCATGCCCTCAAACTGTAGTTCCCCCTTCTCCCTCGCCAGCCGTAGTGCCAAATCGCGGTCCCTGTAACTCAAAAGTTTGGCAATGATTGGCCGCGGTGGGAGGCCAGGCTGCGATTTGGGACCCAGAGTGCGATGGGCCCTCTCGACGATAAACATGGGGGAGAAGACGTCCTCCCCCAGCAGCGTGTGAAGCAACTTCTCAACGAACAGTACCATCTTGCCAGTGTTGGTGGATTCCGCCACCCCTGTGATGCGGACATTGGAGCGCCGTGAACGCGCCTCCAAGCTCTCCGTTTTGTCCTGTATGACCTGGAGCAGGCGACCGAACTGCTTACGGTCCTTATCCCACTCCGTCTGGGCCTCCTCCGCCTCCGTCAGCCCATGCTCCGCCATATCCAACCTCTCAGCATGTTTGTCCACCCTCTCAGACATCCGGTCCATTCTGAAGGATAAAGCGTCAATTTGTGTGCCAATCGCGGACATACTCTCCTGCAAACCCTTCTCCATGGTACAGAGCATTTCGCGAATGTCCGCGCAAAGCGAGCTATCAGCCGCCTGCGACGAGGTCTCCGGAGGAGCCCCCTCCGCGCCCCTCGGCCTCCGTTGTTCGAACGTGAGCTTCGGCTGGTTTCTGTCACCCTTTCCCATGGCGTTGCTCGCAGTGTGTTGACGAGGCAGAGAGCAAGAGGCGGCACAATGCAGGGGGGGCGCCGGGAAAGCGAACTCCGTTAAGCAGTCCGGTGCGTAGCAAAGAATGGAGGCTAAAATGGCGGCCGCGGGCCGCGTGGTACGGGCGAGACCAGGGAGACGATCTCAACCCCCAGACACTCACCACGATGCAGGTCTCACCGCAGGTTGCCGAGAAGCGCCAGCACACACCAAAAACACATCCCGGCACCAGTGCCCTTCCAGTCCCCAAGCAGGCCGGAGTAGAAATGTCACCAACCGGCGTCCGTAGGATGCAGTTTCCCGCCGCCGGGCTCCCGGGCCTCTCCGGAGTGCCCCAGGCCTCCGCTGTTAAGACACAGTTGACGCACTCGTAGGAGCTGTGCGACAGAGTCCAATGACCAAAGCACCGGTGCAAACCAGTCCCGGAGAACCACAGGATAGGAGGCAGTCCGGCAGCCCGGGACCTCACAGGGACTCCACGCCGCATGTAGCGTTACGTAGGTCGGGCAGCTTCCAAGGATAGTCCGTGGATTGCGGCCTGGTCCGCCACGCCAAACTCCGCCGGTCCGTTGACCGATGCCACCACCGATTTCGATCTGGGAAGGTACCCCCGCCAGCTCTGGGGATCGTAGAAGCAAAATCTGCCCCTGCTAGGGCCAGCAAGGCGTCAAAAAGGATATCTTTGTCGAATATTAAAGGGGCTCAGGCGAGGAGCTCAGCTCTCACACGTCTTTCATGGACGCCAGCAAGCTCCGCCCCCCCTTATTTGTAATGTTTTTAATTGGGGTATAATATATCTATGCTGCACTGCTTACCTTCTGTAAACACTGTGGCCATCAGAGTTCACAACTTGAAGTCACCTAACGTTCTGCACGGTGGAGTGGACAGCAGCGTCCATGACTTTAAAAGAAAAAGAGAAACGATGTGAGAGAGAGTAAAAAAGAGAAAGAGAGAAAAAACGACATTAAAACGAGAAAGTTTATAGCTGTTAATACTGGATAAAATACTCGTAGCTCTCCGTTTGCCTCTGTTGTGTGTCGAAGCACATGCTGGTTGATAGTGCACCCTCTAGTGATCTGAAAGATAGTATATACAGTTAGTAATAGGATAGTACATACAACTGCACACGTATATTTTCGCTTTATTTATTTGCATACTCAGGATAATTTATTTTTTTAACTTCCACTGTAAGGAGTTTTTTTGTGCGCTGTTTTTCTTCCAAAGTAGTATATCACATACACTCCCACTGCATAGCGGTGAGTTCTCAATACTGCAGGGCAGATTTACAAGCCCCCTGCGCCACCAGTACGTCACTTTTTGTGATGTACTGGTGGCGCAGGGGACTCCTCTATTTTTACAAGGAGAGGAAAAGGCACTCCGCGTGACTTTTCCTCTCCTTGTAAATATGGCCCCTGCACACACAGCACTTTGTGGTTTAGGGGCATTTCATGGATGTTGCTGTGGGTGTTCCCACGCAACACCCATGGAACAAGACACATATCCAGATTTACGAGAAATCATAAATCTGGAGATGCGTCTGAATGCTACGCCACCCTAGAGGTGGCATAGCAAGGTGCAATTAGGACAAATGTTTTCATTTCTCTTCATTTTTTTCCTCTTTCAATGCATGCTACATTCTATGCACACATTGGAAGAGGAAAAAGCCTTTAGTGATTGTTTTTGAGCAAGAAGGTGCCCCTTCCTGCACAAAAACAATCTCCCCCTTTGACGCAGGCATCCTTGCGGCATGGTGCTAGTGTGCCTGCTCCGACGCATGGCAGCTGTTTCTGTGCCAGCGGAGGGGAGAGAACAGGAATACGACATATTCTTGTAAATATGTTGCATTCCTACGCTCTGAAAGTGCTGCAGCGTGGTGCAGCCAAAGGGCTTAGGGTGCCATGATGCAGCACATTCTTGTAAACCTGCCATTGCGTACCTAGACTGATTGACTCGCAGAGTCTGGAGGTGAGTGTTTTTCTTGAGAAGTCAGAGGCAAATTTACAAGGTCCTTGCGCTACTTTTTCCCATGTTAAAAGTGACACAAAAGTGGCGCCAGAAGCTTGTAGATCTGTTCGTCAGACCATTGTAACCTATCTCTTCTCACTGCTCGGAGGTAATTGTATAGTTCTACGCAGTGAATGTGTTGGACACTACCCAGTCTCTCTTTTCACAGATAACTTGTTATTGTTTCGGAAATAAGCTTCTTTGCTCCCCTAGTGACATTGGCATGATTCAAAGAGGGTGCACTATGTGTCGAAGCAGGCTTCACTGTGGCCAACAGAGTTCACTATTTGTACTTAGCTAATGTTGTGCACGGCAGAGTGGACATCAGCGTCCATAACTTTAAAAGAGAACGAGGAACGATGTGAGAGAAAGTAAGAAAGTAAGAAAAATGACATTAAAACGTGGGAGAGAGAAAGTTATAGTTGGAGCAGTTAATACTGGAGAAAATACTCATAGCTCACTTTTTGCCTCCGTTGTGCTAAACACGTGCTGGTTCTTAGTGCACCCTCTACTTTAGTGATCTGAAAGATAGTATAAAGAGTTAGTAATAGTATAGTCCCACTTTCTCCTTTCACTGATGACTTTGTTGTTGTTTCCAAAACAAGCTTCTTTGCTCACCTTGTGCCATTGGCGTGATTCAAAGAAGGTGCACTACGTGTCGAAGCAGCTTTCTTAGAAGTTGTTACGATGGCCACGCATCATCGCAAAATACTCAAACATTGAGTTTTAGAGATGTTGGGGGGACGCCAATTTGTGAAACAACCTGTAAGACAAAAAGGAAGTTAACTTTGAGTGTAATTTTTTATGAAAGGAGAGAAGTGAGAGAGTGACTGCAAAGAATATTCGCAGCTCAACTTTCTGTCACAAGTGTGTTTTTCACCACGTGCTGGGACATAATGCACCCTGAAGCTCTACAGCTAAAAGATTGTAAAAGAAAGATGTTATGATTGGTAATTGTTACTATCTTAATGTGGAGTTGGATAACTTCACCCTTTCACACACGTTCCTTCGCACATTTAAAATAAGTGTTTGTATAGTTTATATTCGGGACGTTTGAGCGATTATAAAAACGTTCCTGCTATTGAAAAAAAAGTATATACATGTAATTTCATACACTTTATAGGACTGCGTTTTTCTACATAGTTGCGTTGCTTTTTTATATCCAGTCTGCTACTGCCCTTCGACTCCCTCAGATGCGTACCCAGGCCTCATGGCTCACCTTTTTGTGGACAGGACACCTTTTGCATCATGTAGTCCCGATCTGCCACAGAAGTCTCATATATGGTGCTGAGTCTTGATATCTGTATTACTAACGACATACTCGTGCTCCCATCATTATCATCACACTTTCTTCATCTGCTCAGTGTTCGGGTACCACTAGCTCAGTGACCAAAGAGGCCACGCATGTGGTAATGGGCCCCCTTGTTCGGTAGTTTAGGCCTACATGAAGCGTGCGAACCACCAGGACGGCCATCACAGCACTTGTGATGGGAGCAACTCTAAAATGGCGTACAGCACGTGTGCCCTGTCTCTTTTATAGGTAGTGTCACGTGTGTAGTTACTTATGTGCTGAATGGGTGTGGTGTGGGTGCATACCAGCCAAGAGGGAGTGTGTGTGCCGATCTGACCACTAGACCTGGAACTAAGAAATCACTGCAATGGAAATTTTGGCCATGTAGTGTTGTTGTGTTTTCTTGGTAGCGTAACTGGAGTGGGCTGTACTAACGTATTCAGCCTTGATCAATTTACCACCACCCCCTGGGCTTTTAAATGCTGGGAGGGGGCCGCGTGGCTCCGGGACACTGCAGGAGCTGGGCCTGGGGTGTGGCAGTCTGCCCCACACAATATACTAAAAGGAAGAGAAAGTGATGAGAGATGATTTGTGACGTATTTAGGCTTGAGAGCCTGGATAATCATTAAATGGGGTCTGGCAGGGAAGTGCGTACTTATTCTGGAAGAAGCCTTTCGAGGTCTTGCGAAAGCAAGTCATCTTTAATAATTGCCTCTTGCTGCGTGTACTTGCAAGGTTATCTGATTTGCTCTTGTGTTAAAAACAGATACTTTCAACACCTCTTTCTGATTGGTTGTGAAGCATTGTAAGAAGACATATTAGCGACCTCCCTTTCCTTGGGCAGATTTTGAAAAACATTTGATTGGCTGTTGTGTGGTTACGTCTACCTTCTTGATGCTAATTTTGATTGGCTTTTTATTTTCTATGTGACGTTACGATACACTCAGCATGTATGTAGCCCATTTTGTGACGCACTTTATTTTACAATGTGTTTCAAAAACTAGTTGGGGTTGGGTGTTTTTAACTTAAACTGTGTACTCTGCTTACGAGTTTGTTGACTGTAAAGGTATTTTAAAATATGCACAAGTTTTCAAACTATTTTTATTGAGTCTTTTATATTCATCATATGGGTGAAATGCAGATTTTTTTCCTTCATTGGTATCACGCGTTGGACCACGTTTATTATAATTTATCATAAGCACTCATTTCTTAAGTTTACATTATATAAGTGTTGCAACATAATTTTTTAAAAATGTTTGGGCTTTTTTTACTTTCAGATAAAGTAGAATAGAAGTGCTACGACAAACACTCCCTCGCTACTTCATCTTTTTTTATGTACATTTCAAGTAATTATTACATTTTACAATCATTTTTAACAATTGAAAACATGTAATATTCACATTAATATTTGAAGACACATTTTTATTATGTTGTTGAAAAAAAGTGGTTGAAAAGATATTCCTCTTGTTCTTCACGAGTGAAAATTACTAAAAGCACTACTCAATCTAAATACTTTTAGCCCATTTTCACTCTAGAAGTTAAAGAGTATTCTGTTTTATTGCTAAGTATTTTCTCCAAAGTTTATTTATACTATATTTTTCAATCATTAAGAAATACTTGCATACTAAAAAAAAAGAAACTGTCAGTTGTGAGTCATCCAACTCCAGTTGAAGGATCATAAAGTTTAATATAAATTAAAATATACATTAACAATATGATCCCTCTGTGGAAATGAAAGATAAATTGAAGATTATGACATCACTTCTAATCATTACTTTGCACGTAGTAAGTCCATAAATAACCTACATTTCTTGTAATGGTTTTATATTGAACTCGTTATTGTATTCTCTTTAAAGGTAATCATATCATATTCTATAATCATTTAAATATTTTTGCTTTCTTTCTTAAATATATAAAACATATACCCATTAAGATAATTTACCTCTCTTCGATATTTTTTACTTCCACAATCGAAATTCATCCAACTGCTCTGGAGGGGATATAATATTTTATGTATTTTTAAATATACATTAACAATATGTTCCCTCTGAGGAAACAAAAGATATTGTCTAGATGCGTCTGCGGTCCCGAATCATTAACTTGCCCATAGTTTCCTCGCCCGTATTGATTCTCTAAAATGAAACTAATCATTCCAGGGGTGTGGTTTATATACTTTTTGGTTACTTAACAGTCTATGGGATCAATGTATTGCTCCTCCCACTTTTAAGTCACGTTTTTCAGTTGACAGGTGTTCTCATTTCCACTGTTTTAGTGCATCACGTGTTTCTGTAAACGTGCCTCTTTCCATACTTTTTAACTTTCATTTAATTTCTAAAATGCTTTAATTAAGCTTGTTTTTCTTCTTAAAGCATTTCTATAGGCTACTTTTTTATACGAGTATAAACATTCATTCCCCTTTTTTTGACTTATTTTTCTAGTAATTTCCCTTTTTTGTAATTCATTCAGTAAAGTAAAAGTGAACCAATTAAGAATTCACTCATTGTCTTTACTAATATTAATGTAATCATTCACTCAGTAAGCATGTATTCATGTAGCAAGACAGGCTTTAGGGAATGGAATGCTTTTAAGTATCTATGACGTATGCGCGGGTACGTGTACAGTATGATTACATTGCGCAGCAGTGCACGAGGACAGTACACGTATAATACTCTTACCACAAAAAATTATGTAATGTTATTCAAAAAACAAAAATAGCTAAAAATAAATATTATAAAAAATGTTGTAATTCAGTATCAAAAAAATAAATATAACAATTAATACATTTAGAAAATTGGCATTTACAAAACCTATGAAATTCACAGAAAAAAAACATAGGTTTAAGGCACGTTATAGTATAGAATTAGCATTTAAAAAACCTTTGAAATTCACTGAAAAAAACATAGATTTCTGCCACGTTATAGTTAGGAATTAGCATTTAAAAAACCTTAGAAATTTACTGAAAAAACCATAGGTTTCACACAGTTATAGTTAGCTTGACATTTCACTCATACAAAACCATTGAAATTACCCCGTTATAGTTAGTTCAGCTAACTATAACTTGCGGGCCCGCAATCCACTGCTGATGATCTCACATATTACATCACTCATGACATGATCAGTGACATCACTCATGAAATCATTGATGACATCTCAAATGACATCACGGATGATATCACTGATGACATCAACCTTGTTAAAGAATGGCAGACCTCCTCTCACCCTAATAAAACCTTTGATACACACGTTGAAAAATAGAAACTAACATTTTTAAAACAATTGGGATACCAATACCAGTTAGAACAACCTATACAGTAATTCCAAAATCTACATACACATCCACTCATTCACCAACAGTTCAATATAGTCACTCATACTTGTACTCACTCATCATATGTACCCATACACCTATAGATCCTGTTACACACCTACACTCATACATAGAGTTACTCACACACATACTCACACATGCAAATAAAGTATCAAACATCCATTTACTTGCATATACAGCTATACACACACCACTACACTTACTTCTACAGAAACATACACATACTTACTCTCTTTAACAATCATTTATAGAAACATATACTTATTTATACAGGAACTCTTCCAATCTCTCACTCTCATATATACTCACTTATATACACCAATACTTACATATACTAGTTTAAAACATATGTACTTACTGAAATAAATTATTGAGACAGTCATTCACTCACTAACACACCCATACACACACTCATCCACCCATACCGTCCTGCACACATGCTGTCTTCAAAACACAAACAAACAGTGAGTCACTCATTCATGCATCTATGCACTAAGTAATATCCCCCACCGAACTATACAGACACTCATACTGATACTCAGAAAAACAACTAATAATCCATATACACTCTCATGTAACTACTCACCAACCCATGCAGCCCCTTATACACTGTATAGGTGAGTGAGTGTGGGTATCAGTGTGTTGGTGAGTGAATGTATGTCTCAGTGGCATATGTGTGAGAAACTGCATATGTGAAAGGCAGTATATGTAAGTGTTGGAGTATGTAAATGACTATATGTGAGAGTGAGTAATTGTGAGAGTGGCTGTATAAATGAGTATGTGGTTGTGTCAGTGATTGTATAAGAGAGTAAGTATATGTTAGTATCTGTATGAATAGGTTAGATAGTGAATGTATAACTGTATAGGTCAGTAAATGGCAGTGTTATTGAACCTTTACATGACTAGCTAGGTGTGTCAATAACTCTATGGATGAGTGATGGTGTATGAGTTTTCGTATAGGTTTATGAGTAAATATAATAGTGCTGTATTGATGAGTGACTGCATGTATGAGTGATTGTATGGGTGAATTAGTGGGTGTGCGTGTAGATCTATGAATCAGTGAGTGCGTACGTAGTAACTGCGTTTGGTGTATCAATTTTTTCGAAAATGGTAGTCTGTATTTTAGATTGGGTGTATCAAACGTTTTATTAAGGTATGAGGAGGTGCATCAGATTTTCATGTGGATGATGCCATCTGTGACATCATCAGTGATGTCATTTGAGATGTCATCAGTGATGTCACTGACCATGTCATGAGTGATGTAATATGTGAAGTCATGCATTGTGGGGGCGTGAGTTATAGTTAGCTCTACTAACTATAACGTTTGAATTTCTCTGGTTTTGTACGAGTGAAATGTCCAACTAACTATAACGTCCCTAAAACCTATGTTTTTTTCATTGAATTTCTAAGGTTTTTTAATGCTAATTTCTAATTATAATGTTCATTAAACCTATAGTTTCTTCAGTGATTTTAAATTATCATTCCATTCGCAACCTGGTGAAAACAGCCGATATCGCCAGTTTTCCAGCAATAGCTTCAGCAAAAAAAATCGCCACAAATGAGAGCAACAACTAACACTAATAATATGCAGAATAGGCGTTCCCGTGCAAAAATAACACAAAAACACCACTCCCTGATATTTGTAACGAGCAGCCAAATCTGCAGTGCGACCAAAAAACAGGCGATAAGCCACGCTAGCAGGAGGAATCTAACATCTGCCTTTTACTGGTGTAAAGCAGGACAACTACCTACAGTGTGAAAGGGAGCCCATTCCAGAATCACATCTGAAGACCAACACATGTCATAGAGCTACTGATCATGCACCTCAGAAACCCAAGAAGGCCACAACACCCACTACCGCCACCCTCAGTACCTCCCCCCTGGACCACCCCCCTACTACCATGAGGCAGCGCACAACAGGACAGCGAACCTTTCAAAAACGGCATGGCCCCTCAGCCACACAATAGCTAAATGTTGGGAGATGTGGCAACCAAACATGTGTGAAGGGCGCAAGTCACCCACCAATAATAATGCACACAATACCAAGTGTAGAGGTGATGTGCAGGACCGGCCTCACTATGCAGAGCACAAACCTCTCCATGTGGACATACACTGCTGGTGCTTGTAGTGTTGTGACAGTAGCGCAAACATGTTACCTCAGGCAGTGGGGAAGATCTCAGTCATTCACCTGTGTCGTCGTCACCTGTAAGTGGAAGTGCAGTGGGTTGGTCCAACGTACGTCCCTCCAGCGTAGAAGTGTGAATAAATAGGCCAGGGCTCTGGGTGTGGTTCACTGCTGGGAAGGCCAACGCGTCTGCCAGAGCAGCAGCCCTCACCCTGCCAAGTGGCTGCCGCCATGACCGTGGGCCTCCTCAACACATGCCCCCTGCGAACCCAGTGGCGCAGCACTGCAGAGTTATATCTGTACAGACTACTGCCTTCGATGTACATTGCGGACCGCAGGGCTCACAATTCAGACTGAGTCCAGATTACAGATGATGCAGTCTACTAAGCAACAGACATTGCTACCAGTGCGGCCTTCCCAGACCACGCATCATTGCTGGCTGTTCACACGCTGAATGCTTCTGAAGCCGCTATCTCAGTGCACCACAACTCATGGACCCTATATAATACAATCTTTTGTGTATAATTTCAAATCTGCTGCCCCTACCTCAGTGTACCACAAGTCATTGACCCTTTACAATAGAATATTTTGTGTATTATTTCACATTTAGTGCCCCTACCTTAGTGCAGCACAAATCATTGACCCTTTATGATTGAATCTCTGTGTGTGAACCGATGATTACTGTTGTACTTGTTGCCAGCACCAACCATTCCCTGAGGGTTGGCTTACACTCACCCCACATGCATCCAGCACAGAGGTCACTGGATATGGAAAAGGAGTCAATCGCATGTGCCCGTACCCAGTTCCACTATCTATTTAACTGTGTCCATGTGTTCATTATGTATGCATGATGCTGCCCCTGGGCCCTACCACATTACATTGTGCTGTGGACAGCGTATGCAACCATGTTATCTCTGGCAGTGTGAAAAACTTTGGTTATTTAACTTTGTCTCAATCATTGTATAAGTTCATAGGTAGAGACGTGATCATTAGAGTACTGCCAGGAGAGTGTAGAGTGAATTTATAAGTGCTTGGGGATTGGCGGAGTGATTGTATAAGTTCATATGTTGGAGCAGCCTAACCCCTGAGCACGAGCTTGGCTCTAATTGCCTGCCCTCATATGCCAAAAACTGAAACTTCAACTTTGCATGGCCCTGTATTGCTACAGCTGCAACACTGCACATGTCGACCATCTTTCATGTGTGGAAGTAAGGATAAATGTAGGGTCAGTGATTCCCCGTACCTTCATGTTGGCCATGTTGTGGGACTTGGGTCACAGAGTGACACATTGGCGCTTGCGACCCGGGTGATGGCAGCACTACAACAGGGACACCCGCATCAGTTGATTCCTCATACAACCCAGGACGAAACCACACCCATAGCTCTGGAGTCATTCTTCACAGCCTCACGCAGCACTGGCATAAGCCAGGCCAGCCCACTCCGCTTACGCTTACAGGGAGGGACGACAACGCTACATGGCCCCCATTTTCATTGCAGTAAGCTGCTAGTCACATGCCTAGTTGTCAGTACAACACAGCCACTCCCTCACGGCTGATATACACAAACACCACACACATCCAGCACAGGCATCACAGGACACATGACCCTACCAATAAAAAAGACCAGGTGCACGTGCTCTACGCCATTTCAGACTTGCTAGTACCAGATGTACTGCGGCCGGCACAGGCACACCAGCTGAGCATCCTGCGATGATGTGTAGCCTCGCTTCACAATTCTAGCAATCAAGACCCGATTTGAGTTGTGAGCTCAGCTAGACCGCGTGTACGCCATGGGTGAGGAGTTTGCTTCGGCACGTGGTGGACCCTCTTTGACACACGGAGGTGGCGAAAGGTGAGCCGTGAGGCCTGGGTGCACAGGAGTGGGCAGTCACCTCTGGACAGTGGGAGTATATGGTGTGCAGCAGCCTGGGTGTGCGGGGGCGGAACAGCGATAAAAGGGTGTGCAGTCGTATGTACTCTGTTATTACTGATTCTATACTATGTTTTAGATGAGTGAGCTTGAGGGCGGCAGAATGTCCTGGCATGTGGTTGGAGACACACCGTTGGAGAAAGGTGAGCAGTGAGGCCTGGGTGTGCAGGGGCGGGCAGACACCTTTCGACGGCAGGACTGGATAGTGTGCAGCAACCTGGGTCCGCAGGGGCGGGCAGACACCTCTCCGTGGCGGGAGAGGATAGTGTGCAGCAGCCTGGGTGAACAGGAGCAGGCAGACACCTTTGGGCAGTGGGAGTGGATGAGGTGCAGCAGCCCGGGTGCGCAGGAGCAGGCAGATACCTCTGGATGGAGGGAGTGGATGGTTTGCAACAGCCTGGGTGCACAGGAGCAGGCAGACACCTCTGGGTGGTGGGAGTGGATGGGGTGCAGCAGCCTGGGTGCGCGGGGGTGGGCAGACACCTCTGAGCGGTGGGAGTGGATGGGGTGCAGCAACCTGGGTGCACAGGGGCGGGACAGCAATGAAGGTATGTGCAGTCATATGTACTCTGCCTTTACTGATTCTATACCATGTTTCAGATGAGTGAGCTTGACGGCTGCAATATGTCCCGTCACGTGGTTGGAGACACACGGCAGTGGTGAAAAGTGAGCAGTGAGGTCTGGGTGCGCAGGGGCGGGCAGTCACCTCTGGGCGGTGGGAGTGGATGGTGTGCAGCAGCCTGGGTGCGTATGGGCGTGGACAGCGATAAAAGCATGTACAGTTGTATGTATTCTGCGAACACTGATTCTACACTATGTTTCAGATGAGTGAGCTGGAGGGCAGCAGTATGTCCCGGCACATGGTTGGAGACACACCGGTGGCGGAAAGGTGAGCTGTAGGAGTTTTGTCCGGAGTGTCAGCACTCACTCTCCCTCTCCATCTCTTCCTTTCTCTCTCTCACACTCTTTCTTTCTCTCACTCTTTCTCTCTTTCTCTCTCTCTTCCTCTCTTAATCTTTCTCTCTCTCTCCTTTCGGGGCAGTGATCTGTTTACAGCTATTGGCATATCAAGACCCAGAATCAAATATGCCACTTTCACGTCATGGGCCCTCTTGGACAAACGCTGGTGGCGGAAGGTGAGCAGAGACGCTTGTTTAGGCAACGGCTGGCAGACACCTCTTGCCCTTGGGAGTGCATGGTGTGCAGCACCCTAGTTGCACAGGTGAGGGCAGACATCTCTGGGCGGTGGGAGTGGTTGGTGTACAATAGTCTGAGTCCGCTGGGGAGGCACAGGGATAAACACATCTGCAGTTTATGTACTCTGCCATTACTGATTCTATACTATGTTTCAGATGAGTGACCTTGAGGCTGCAGTATGTCCCAGGTTGTGGTTGGAGACACACCAGTGGCGGAAAGGTGAGCTCTGAGGGTTTTGTCCACAGTGTTGGAACTTACTCTCCATCTCCCTCTCCATCTCTTCCTTTCTCTCTCTCATACTCTTTCTCTCTTTCTCTCTCTTCCTCTCTCTCTCTTTCTCTCTCTGTTCCTCTCTCACATTCTCTCTCTCTTTCTCTCTCTCACTCTTTCTCTCTCTCCTCCTCTCTCGGTCACTCTTTCTGTCTCTCCCTTTTGATGGGCGTATGACACACAATCTTATCTTATTTTTATCTTGTTGTTTTGTGTAATTAAAATGTTTTATATGTAAATCCATAGATGACTATGATTCTCAGCTGTCCAACCTCACATACATCTTGAATTTTATAATTGTACGACATCAGTCGATTTGCTATCTTACACATTTCGAAAGCTTGCTATCACATTTAATTGTGGGGGGTGGACACGGTGGGGGTCACCACTCCTTTTTTTTTTAAACGTTCATTTTCATTAATTTTAATTACTTCCTTTTTAAAAAGGGGAAGGGGGCTTCGTGACCCCCCTCCCAGGCCACTTCTGGCCCTGGGGAAACCATCCTCCAGGCCCTGCCTTCTCTGTTGGGGACTGTGGAAGCAGCCCCAATGTCCTCATGGTTCCGCCAGCTCCCGGACTCCTACGGAAACTGGCATTGCTTTTGGGCAACAGGAGCTGCTAACAAGCAGCTTCCCTTTCCCAAAAGCAATTCCCCTTCCTTTATTGAAGCAAGATGAGTTTTTCTTCCTCTCTCTTCAATGAAACAAACCAGGATTTGCTATTACAGGGTGGAAGCCATGCTCCTGCCCTGTCATAGCAAATGGAAATGTCCCGGGGATGCACACCCTGGGACATTGCAGGACCCAACCCTGGGGGGAGGCGGTCCCTAGGGCCATCAAGCACTCAAGGAGGGGGACGGCACAGCCCCATCCCTCTATTTTCAAAGCCCCGGGGAGGAGGTGGTACCCAAGGTTTCGGGGGCCAGCGAGGCCCACCCTGCATATTTAATTACCACCCCAGAGGGTGGCGATCCCAAGGACTTGGGGTGGATTTGAAGCCCCCCTAACAATTACAAAACAATCCCGGAGAGGTGGCAATCCCCTGGGCTGCAGGAGGTCTGTGTGCCTTCCCGCACCTAATTTTCATGGGAGGTGGCGGTCCACAGTGCTGCGGAGGACCCGCAAGCCCCCAAAATATAATTATAGGATTGCCTCCGGAACCTGGCCCACCCGGGGGCTCATTTAAATGAAGGGGTGAGACCCTTCTTCATTTTTCTTTTCACTTTTCCCATCCGGATTTGCTCTATTGAAGCAAGACAAGGTTTTTTCTCCTCTCACTTCAAAAAAGCAAACCAGGGTTTGCTATCACAGGGTGGAAGCCATGCTCCCGCCCTGACATAGCAAACGGAAATGTCCCGGGGATGAACACTCCGGGACATTGCCGTAGCCGGCCTTCTGGGGTGGCCGTCCCAAGGGCCATCAAGCGCTCCACGAGGGGGACCGCTCGGCCCCCTCCCTCTATTTTCACAGCCCCGAGGAGGAGGTGGTACCCGAGGCTTCGGGGGCCCGCAAGACCCACTCTGCATATTTAATTAAAGCACCGGAGGGTGGCCATACCCGGACTTGGGGTGGCCTCGAAGCCCCCCCAACTATTACAAAACAAGCCCCAGGGAGGTGGCGATCCCCTGGAATACGGGAGGTACGTGTGCCCTCTCACACCAAATTTACGTGGGAGGTGGCGGTCCCCAGTGCTGCAGAGGCCCCGCTAGTCCCCAAAATATAATTATAGGATTGCCCCCGGAATCTGGCCCACCCGGGGGCTCAATTAAATGAAGGGGTGAGACCCTGCTTCGTTTTTTTTTTCATTTTCACCATCCGGTTTCGCACACCCAACGCGCATTCCGACGTTTGTTTACTAAAAAAAATTATTTTTAGGCCTGTGGATCCTTGTGGGACCCCCTGTGAGCAGGACTAGGGGCTCAGGGTGTTTCTACTCTGCCCCCTTTTTTTCTCTTTTAATCTTTTTTTCACTGTTTTCTTGTAACTCGGTTCTACCGAGTCACAAGATGGCTGCCAACACTTCCTGGTTTGGTGTGTTAGCAGCCTATCATTGAAGCTCGTGGTTGTGGCAGCCAATCACTGTCAAGCGTGTGGTTGAGAGGGTGCACGAACTCACAGCTGGCCCAGATATCGAAACTTTTATTGTTTGAATTCCTCAGCAACTACTGAACGGATTTACACCATATACAAAATGGACGCGTTCTGAATCAAGCACTACCTTTTTGCCAAATTTGGTGTAATTCCGTTCAGCAGTTCGGGCTGTAGCCTTGCATAAAGTTTCCTATGGGGAAATTATTTTTTTACTTTTATTTTTTGAATTTCTCATCAACTACTAAACAGATTTACACCATTTAAAAAAGGGCCGCTTTCTCAACCGAGCTCTACCTTTTTGCCAAATTTGGTGTAATTCCGTCCAGCAGTTCAGGCTGTAACCTATAATAACATTTCCTATGGGAATTAACATGAAGAAAACACTTTTTGGACTCCCCCTTTTTTCTCAACCCCCGCTTGACGGATCACCCTCAAACTTTCAAGATAGGAGCTGACATGGATAGACCTTTTTTGGGAGAATTTTGTGGAGATTCGTCAAATGACTGCAAAGTTAGTGGAGAAGTGTGGCTCAGGGGTTAGAGGCGGCAGACCCGGAAGCTGAGATCAGCCCTGGACCAGGGTTCAATTCCCCGCCTCGACAGGGCTTGGGCTCAATAATTCCATGGACTCGATAATTCTCGCTCCGGTGCCTACTCGACGCACGGGTTCACACTCTGCGACTCTGGGCAATAACTTGCTTAATCTCCACAACGGCCCCTCGCGGCGGGATGCCTGGCTTTCACCTTGTGGATACCCTGCCGGGGTTATCTCACAGGGGAATACCAGAACGGGTTCCCTAAGCAAGTGCTTAGATGCCTGCGATGTGGGTAATTTGCGCTATATAAATACATGTACATTTACATTTTCAAATCAAAGAATGCTTACCTATGGAAACTAGGTTCTAACTATAACTACCTACTGGCGACCGCCAGTAGGTAATATATATATAAACAAAGCATTGGAAACATCTCTATTTCGAAAAATGACAGCAGGAAACAGCATTTTACATGCAAGCAGTAGTCATCCTGGGCATCTGATTGAGAGTATTCCGTACGGGGAACTTCTGCGCCTTAAAAGAATTTGTAGCTCCACCGAAAAATTTGAGGAGGGAGACAGTAAAATGATGGAACGTCTCAAAGAGAAAGGATATAGTGAGTCCGCTCTGTCTAGATAATTGACCAAAACACAGGAAAGGCCCAGAGATTCTTTGTTAACATCTCATAACCCCAATAAAAAAGTTGTTGATAAGACTCCTCGTTTGATATTAACATACAGCAAACAGGAGCGTAACATCAAGGGAATCATTAAGAAAAATTGGCCCATCATCAAAACTGATGGAGTCCTGGGCAGTAGATAACCTGATAGTCCCACCATTACTTACCGGAAAGCAAGAAGCATGCGCAGTGAATTAGTAAAGGCCAGTCCGGTACTAGGTAGTGGCAGTACCTGGTTAAAATTAAAAATACGGATTTTACATATGTTCGGCCTGTAGGGCATGCAAATTCGTCATTACTACTACCCATTATGAATCTCCATTCTCCACAAGGATGATTGCTATCAGAGGCAACTATAGCTGCCGCACAGAGTATGCGGTATATGTCCTGGTGTGCTCCTGTGGCCTGCGATACGTGGGCAGCACAAAACAACAGGTGCACGCCAGGATCTTGCAGCACCTGAGAGCAATCGTAAACAATGATAACAATTACCCAGTTGCACGTCACTTCAGAGTAACGCACAACAACGACTTATCCTGCTTTGCGTATTATGTTATTGATGCGGTTGCACCACCAAGGAGAGGCGGCAACAGAGAGAAAAGCTTGAGGAGAAAGGAAACAGGGTATATAGTTGAATTGGATAGCAAATATCCAAATGGATTAAACACATCTGAAGACTTACACAATTGTTCCTGTAATTATGTAACACAATGAGCAGTATGCTGACAGAAGCAGTACTCTCCAATTTATTATCTAGGATTTTGATTATTGCAAGTATCTATGGTATATGACAATAAGTACAATTCCTGGTACTGCACTGTTATTTGCAAGTTTTATTGATAACATTGAAGTTAAACTACATGAACCACAATGCCTCAGTCACAAAATCACATGAAAACATGAGGTAATGAATTGTTAAAAACAGGGAGTACCGTGGGGGCAGCACCGTGATCAAGTTCTAAGATAGAGCAAAACGGGTTGGGGTGTTTGTTTGTTCAAGAAAATAAAACTCAGAATTTCATAAGGATTTTGCGACCCTTTGCTTTTCATGAAGGAAAGTGTGATGGATATTTAGAGGGTTGCTCACCCGGAGGACAACGCACAGCCGTAAGCAGCGCCAGTACCTCGAATTTGAGGGGAAAGTGGAGATTTGTTAAAAGCGGATTTCGGCGATCACCGATCTGATTGGGAAGCATTAGGTGGCGGAAGCGACTGTGGGACGCCGACTGACTTCGAGGAGAGAATGTGCCCAACTACCGGAGGGGAGAAGGGAAGCGTTTTTTAATCTAAATCCAGGTAAGCGTCTACATGTACGCGAGCCACGTTAATGAAAAGAGATCATTTGAGTGTGAATTATAAACGGATTGGTCGGCTCGGGAATGGTGTGTGATTTTTGCAACTCTTAAAAACACCACATTAAAGGATTAAATAATCGAAGTGGATATTAATAGAGTAATAAAAAGTGACAAGTCACGCCAGCAAACGGAGGTATAGACAGAGTATTGGAATAATACACATTTTGAAACAAACAAACAATATGGAAAATCGTGATGCAAAGAGACAAACACTACTGGAGACACCAGAATTTTTTGAAACAGTAGACACAGAAGGAGTAGATCCTAAAACAAAAAAGAAAGCAGACATTAAAACCAAATTAAAAACATGGGAAAAACTATCACAAAAGGAAATAAATAAGTGGTGGGAGGTAACCACTTTAAAAAAGTATGTGGAAGTGCAAAGAGTGCCAAGAGACTTGAAAATCCAATTAATGCTGAGTCATCAAGATTCAAGCAACAATCTCTTACAGGAATGGGGGTAGTTCCTCCTCAATTCATCCTTGAGTTTAATGAATATTTTCATTAAACATATTGAAATAGCTTTGTTGAAAATAAAAACACAGGTTTCTGAAATTGAGAAGGAATTATCAACCTTGGACCTAACCCCAGATATGAAAAAATTAAAAAAGGAAACAGAAAAACAACTAGAGGCACATGAAGAATCTGTACAGAATCGGAAACAAACTAAATTCCAATGCGATAAAATAGAATATAGCGAAGGAAGAATTTTCACGTATGCTAATAAATGTGATTATATGAAACAACATCAATATTCTGAAACCAATACAAGTACCTCGGATAGTATGTGCTCATTAGCATCAAACAATTTGAGGGATGGAGAAAATAGACCAAAACACTCTTTTTTAGGGGACATGCGGCTGGTCCTCTAACAGTGCCAATGGGAGCAAGCAAGGGGATTTCAGCCGCGAAACCAAAGCAATCGAGGGAGAGGAAGGGCAAAAACAAGATCCAAAAGACAAGGAGAGGAAGACGAAGCGAGCGGCGAGGAAAGAATGGGGACAATGACCCGCAGTATGAGGATGAAAAAGATGTTCTAGAAGACACACAGGAACTGACAGTCATCAACTTGTCATGTCGACAAATACCAGACTCAGAAAAGTCGATACTAAAGAAAGGCTTAAATTTCTGCCCGAGCATTCACATGGACATAGCACAAACAAGAATAGATTTGTATAAAAATGTCCGCAAGATCAAATTGAAAAAATCTTTAAACAAAAAGAAAATGAAATGAGAAACCACAATTATAAAAAAAACACAAATAGCAAGCACTTCAAGTTCAACTTTATTGGCCAAAGATTCTGAAAGTTTTATGACACTGTTGAATTTGGATGTTGAGAACGAAATAGAACATATAACCTTGGATGAGGCAAGCACTCAATAAGGAGCAGGTTTAAGTCAGAAAAAAACGAGATCACAAGTTTATCCGCAAATACCACCGGGTAATAAAATTGATATTTTTCATGATGCAGTGATCCATGACATCTATAAATTGAAGAAACAACATTATGTGGACAACCTAAAACCAGAAGAACGAAAAGCTCTCACATCTTTGTATCAAGATGACACCATTGAAATAAAAATGGCCGACAAAGGTGCAAATGTGGTAATTTGGGACAAATTGGAATATGAAAAAGTAGCGCATGAACAGCTTGAAGATGCAGACTACCAAAAATTATCATCTGATCCTACAACTGCAATGAAATTGGAATTAGATAAAAAATTGAATGAATGGTTGCATTTAGGATTGATAGACCAGGATGAGTTAAGATATTTGACAGCGGAACAACCAGTGACGGCAACTATGTACCTATTGCCAAAAGTGCATAAAAATCGAACCAGACCCCCGGGGCGCCCAATCTTTTCAGCCAAAGGATCTTTGTTTGAGCCCATAGCAAATTATTTGGATTTCTTCCCTCTGCCTTATGTTTCAAAACTAACATCATTCATTAAAGACACAACGGAGATGCAGAAACAACTAAATGACATCCCATGGATGTCTACCTACAAACTAATAACATTGGATGTCATCTCGTTGTATACGAATATTGACTTTGAAATAGGGATTACAGCTTGCAATCTTTTCTTGCAGGAACAAAATATTCAGTACACAAGACATAATCAAATGTTGGAAGAGATGATGAGGATGTGTTTGACCCAAAATGTTTTTTATTTTGGAGAAGAGATCTATGCCCAAATAAAAGGAACTGCAATGGGTTTTTCTTTTAGCCCCAGTTTTGCCTGTCTCACCATGGGATGGTGGGAGCAGAAAGTGGCCTGGCAAGCACAAAATGATGTCCATGTAAATAAAACAATTCTTTGGTTGTGTTTCATTGACGACCTCCTTTTGATATGTGATGGAACAGAAAATGATTTTAGGAATTCTTTTGAAATCCTGAACAATACATCTACCAATCTGAAATTTACATATGAAATGAGTGAAAATAAAGTAGTATTTCTGGACACTGAAATCTACATAGAAGCCAACCAGATTCACACGACTGTACATAGAAAAACAAAAGCAACAAATTCAATTTTACATGCCAGCAGTTTTCATCAACAATGTTTATTTGAAAATATCCAAAGATGCAAAGAATATGCTCGGAAGAATCCCAATGGGAAAAACACAGTGCAACAATGGCAAAAAGATTTGTGAGAAGAGGATATGCAAAAAAACATATAAAATAAGGATGGGAAAAAGCAAAACAAAAAAACAGAATGGATCTATTGCAGTCCACTGAGAATGAGGTCACAAAATGTGAACAAGAACCAATCAGATTCATAACAACCCTGTCGAAAGAGTCTCCACAATTCAAAAATATTTTAAAGAAAAATTGGAAGATTCTCAAACTAGACACTACCATTGGACCAATAGTGGGAAATGCCCCACAAATAACATACCGAAGAGCTCCAAATTTAAAAGATCATTTGACTCACAGTCATTTCAATAAGGAGAAAAAGAAATGATGGTTACAAAGCACCGGTTTCAAAAAATGTTATAACTGCAAGGTATGTCAAATAGCCTCAAATTTGCAGAATGTGATTATGGCAAATGGAAAAACTTGGGATATTAAAGAACTTATACCTTGTAAAACTCAATATGCAATATATGTCATCGAGTGCCCATGTCATCTAAAATACGTGGGTAGCACAAATTGTGAATTAAAGAAAAGGATCCTGGAGCATGTAAGGGCAACCGTACATCAAGACAGAAGCAACGCCGTGGCCAAGCACATGGAAAGCCACCATGATAGCAATTGGAAAAGTTTATCTTGCTATGGAATTGACACAGTGAGAAAGTCAATACGGGGAGGTGACAGAGTAAGATCTTTGCGAATGAAAGAATCAAGACACATTCTATATCTACGTACAATGAATCCACATGGACTGAATCAAAGCGAGGAGATGTACATACATTTGTAAATAGTGTAAATGGATTTGTGATATTGAACTATAATTGATATCAGGGTGTAACCACAAACCCAGTCTTCTTTGTCATTACAGATTTTCGTAAGGTTTTAATGCAATGTATATTAGAAATCCCAAAACATTATAAGTTAGTAATATATAATTTCAGAAAAAGGGAAACAAGAGGTTCTAATTCAAGTCAAATGCAACATGAATGATATGACAATTTGGAAATAACCATGAAATTGTTTGAATGGATTTTGCCAATTAAGGTATAAAGACAAAATTGTAAGGCCACCGGAGGTGATAATGGTTTGAAGCTATGAACTCATATGAACACATTTGATTTTGAAAACAAATTGATTTGACCTCTCAATTATGATTTAATTCATTAGTGATTTCATATCTGATATTTTCACATGATTTATTTTGTCACTATATAATAGTTCATGGTTTGGGATCATGATTATACCGGTTTATTTGCACTGTTATTTGCACGTTTTATTGATAAAATTAAAGTTAAACTATATGAACCACATGACAACATGAGGTAATGAATTGTTAAAAACAGGGAGTACAGTGGGGGCAGCACCGTGATCAAGTTCTAAGATAGAACGAAACACGTTGGTGTGTTTGTTTGTTCAAGAAAATAAAACTCAGAATTTTATAAGGATTTTGTTGTTGTGCGACCCTTTGCATTTCATGAAGTAAAGTGTGGTGGATATTTAGAGTGTTGCTCACCCGCGGGAAAACCACAGCCGTATGGTCCGGGATGCCCGCCACCCCTTCCACCACCAATCCCAATGGTAGGAGACAGACACAGTTTGAACTTTTGGAAGGCAGGGGCGCCTCGCGACCCCCCCGGCCATATTTATTAAAATATGAAACAAAATTTAAAACTTTAAATTAAAAAAACGTTTCATTTATCATGTACAAAATTCAACTTTCATTACACTTGATGAAGACAGGTATTCAGGCTAACCTTAACAAATCTCTAATACAAAGATTTTCCTAACCGAGTCTAACATCATGACATCATGCATTGCATACGAATTTTGTACATCCTATCGTTAGGGGCCAACGGCAAGGTCTTAACCGGTGTCAGATCCCTATCACCAAATTTCCGCCCTCATGTGTGAGTGGCGCATGCCCAGAGGGCTTTACCCTCGTAGCCAACCGTAACTTCCCTTGTCATGGGGGCCCCCTTCCACTCGGCGCCATCTTAAGGTCGTCCGAGTTCCAGTGCGGGGTAACCGTAAGAAGGACAGCGTGGACTTCCCCCCCTTTTCCCCGCACTCTCTTCCGCCGCAGCGGATATCCGGCCCCCGGGAAATTCGAGGGAGGGGCATATAGCGGTCTCCCCCCTGGGAGGGTCCTATGGCCGTCTCCCCCTGGGCGATCCCATCCGTAATGGGTGCCGCCCCGCCATGGGAGGGGCTAATGGCCGCCTCCCCCCGCTAGGGACCTTGAAATCACTGCTCACCGATCATGACCTTACCACCCGACCGAAGACTAAATAAAAACGACAGCTAATGACCTACTATTAAGAAAAAATGTATGCAAAGTTTATATCACACCTAGATATATCCCTCACTGCTACCCCCGTCCTTGTAGAGCGGAAGTCCCAGAATAGTACCCAACATACTATAAACCGTGCTACAAAGGAGAAAAAGGTCCTATCACAGAGAAACCATTTTATTGCATACAGTTTATTACACTTCTCCAAAGGAAAAAAGGCCTACAGACAAGTATTAAGTTGCATACAAAATCTTGGAATCAATCTACAAAGGGAGAAAAGGCCTAGACAAGACGTTCATGCATCACAATCAATTACATAACACAACTTCGTTTACTCCCAAACTTCTGCAACAGGGGCTGGTGGGTGGGTCAAAAAACTGCTTGTTCTCTTGAGGGCTCATGAGCGATGAGTGGTGCAGCCTTCAGAGCGCAGGAACAAGAGGACACCTGCCTGGACCCCCGCACCTTTTAACTTGCAGCGGGGAGGCGGGCGGCATCCCCCTCCCGCCCAAAAGTGCCCGGACTTCAGGGCGGGTGTTAGGACAACCCTCTTAGGCGGCGGGACGTGCTCCAACCACGCCACTTTGGGCATACCGGCTGGGGACACGCCCCCCGCTTGCAAAGGTTTCCCGGGCGGACGGGGCACCCAGCCATACGTTCGGGGTGACCGAGAGGTCTCCCCTTTCCATATGGTCCGGGATGCCCGCCACCCCTTCCAGCACCAATCCCAATGGTAGGAGACAGACACAGTTTGAACTTTTGGCAGGCAGGGGGGCCTCGCGACCCCCCCGGCCGTATTTATTAAAATATGAAACAAAATTTAAAACTTTAAATTAAAAAACGATTCATTTATCATGTACAAAATTCAACTTTCATTACACTTGATGAAGACAGGTATTCAGGCTAACCTTAACAAATCTCTAATACAAAGATTTTCCTAACCGAGTCTAACATCATGACATCATGCATTGCATACGAATTTTGTACATCCTATCATTAGGGGCCAACGGCAAGGTCTTAACCGGTGTCAGATCCCTATCACCAAATTTCCGCCCTCACTTGTGAGTTGCGCATGCGCAGAGGGCTTTACCCTCGTAGCCAACCGTAACTTCCCTTGTCATGGGGGCCCCCTTCCACTCAGCGCCATCTTAAGGTCGTCCGAGTTCCCGTGCGGGGTAACCGTAAGAAGGACAGCGTGGACTCCCCCCCCTTTTCCCCGCACTCTCTTCCGCCGCAGCAGATATCCGGCCCCTGGGAAATTCATGGGAGGGGCATATAGCCGTCTCCACCCTGGGAGGGGCCTATGGCCGTCTCCCCCCGGGCGATCCCATCCGTAATGAGTGCCGCCCCCCCGTGGGAGGGGCCAATGGCCGCCTCCCCCCACTAGGAACCTTTGAAATTACTGGTCACCGATCATGACCTTACCGCCACAGGCCAGGTAGTTGACCGACTATCTGGCCTCCCCCACAACTCCTATAGGTCATGTCTCCTCAATCCCGCTAGCCAAGCTATCATGTCTCCTATCAAAATGTCATTCCCCACCCTGGACAGGTGTACCCCATCATCTGAATAACTGTGGTCCCCCCAGATGCACCCGTGAGGTATACTTTGAAGGTGGTTAGATCGAAACAATTTCTCCATTTTACTGTTAACCCTCTTTACCGAATGGTTCAACGCTGTCGTGGACCTCCCACCCCTCCACACCCTCCTCAGAATCATGTGTGACCAAGCTATTGTGCACCCCGGGAGTGTCTTTGCTAGCCAACTAACTGCTGAAAGTATGTGTTCGATTAAAGCCCGTCTGTCCAACCTCACCAAGTCATTGCCCCCAATGTGCACTATGACTACTGATGGCGGTGACCTGTGCTGCACTAATAATTCCTCGACAAAACTTTGCAGTTGGCCAATACACAAACCTCCCTTCCCATGGAAGGACACCCTGAAACCATATTCCTCAGATGTGTGAATCGCATCACCTGCCTTGAATATGTCCGCGGCCCGTCTCACGTATGAGTGGCCCACGATCCAGACCACTCGTCTTCCATTCCTTGCTCCTGAAGTGGTGGTTAGCTGATACTGGGCCGGTCCCAATTTCCGCCCTGCGTCACAGGCTCGTGAAACTGTAATCCAAACAAAAGACAACAAGCGTGAATGCCCTTCTTCAATAAATTACAACATGTGCAACTGCACATAACATTTGAAACAGTTTGAAAACCATCGCCCCAACTGTTTAACATTGTCTGCCTGCAGACCCCCGGCCGTCACTTCTGTAGCGGCCCCTATCCTGAATGAATGAGTTCCAAAATCACTCGGGTTCAAGCCCGCCGCTGCAATCGTGATCGCCAGCACCCTTTGGAACTGAAACTTTGTTAACGGGGTGCCGTCGGCATGCCGCAGCAAGGCCCCCCCCCATGTCGCCACCCTTTGTTTTAGGTAGGCCTCAACGTGCCTCACTGGACAACAGGGACTACCCGGAGCTCGCTGCAACACAATGCTACTCCCCTGGGCCTCCTGGTCTGTCTTTGACCTGGAAATCGTGATCAGCAGGGAATCCCCCCTCACTTGTGTGTGGTCCCTGCGCAGACCCCCCTCCGTATCCCTTTTATTGGCAGCCACTAGTTCGCATACCCTCAGGGCCCCATAGAATGCCAGTGCAAATGCTGCCCGGAATAGGACAACCTCACTAGGTGAGGAGCATGTCTCCTCTAGTTTAGCCAGCAAGGCGGTCAACCTGTCAAATCCTATTGGATGCCTGATATCCTTCTTTCACCCTTCTAGGCGCCGCCAGCCGCGCAGCGCCTTTCTAACTACAAAGGAGTCCGTCGGGTCCCTGATCCCTTGGAGCTGAGCCATAAACGATATGGTGGCCTTATTGAGGTAATCTAAATTTTATGGTCAAGTTGTGTTCCCTAGCGAGTACCCCACCGTCTCCATGTACGAGTTAAAGTGCATGTAACTTCCCTCCCGTGTCAGCTATGAAGACGCAAATACATTTGCGTCCAACGTTAACATGTTCTCTTTCAGACCCACCATGAATGGGTCGAATGGTCCGTTCCTAAGTATGCTATGCCAACGTCTTTTTGTATTGTACTCCTACGTTTTTCAGCTCTGGCTGAAGTAGGCCCTGAATCTCTGCCACCGAGCCTCTTTTCTGGCTCCTGACTCCGAGAAATCTCTGCCCAGGCAGCCCCTGTACTCGTGAACTCTGACTTACTTTCAGCGCGGCCCCTCGCGCTCGGCTCAGCCTGCTGCCTGCCAAGATTGACTATAACCTTCGAGTTATCTGTTTCCCTCCCCGAAAATACATTCCTGCCTGCTAGCTTCAGTAAACATCCTTCCTCATCTACAGGGCTAAAGGGCCGACCTGTCTCTGTGCAAGTAATTCATAGCTTCGTTGCCATGCTTCCATGGAAGGCCCCATGCCCCCACGCTTCTCATACAGACACCCAGGCGCTTATACACGCACTCACAACAAGTATAGAATAGCTTCTGCTCTAGAGACCTTTCCGCCCAGATAGCTTAGTTCCTAAACATCAGATATCAGATATGATAGAAGCACAAGTTGATCTGACATGCCAGACTTTTGTCTCTTTTCCGTCAGTGTAAATGTCAAGTCCCCTGCACCCCTCCAATTACACGTCATGCAGCTGCGCGCGCATCCAAGCTTCCGATTTCTGCTAACATTGCCACATTTTCTGTTAGTGCCACCCCTTTGTGACACCTATCAGTGACGTTTCCAGAACACACCTCTAGTTCACGCCTCTTGATTACGCACATGTACCACGTGTATATTGTTATCTTGTCTTCTCTCAGCTGTTACGCCTTCTATACTGTTTTCAATGGTGTACAATAAGTATATAAGCTATGTACTGTTAATAAAATGTTGGCGCGCTCTATCCCTTCTGACACCCTGTGTGGTGGTCAGAACATGATATCTTGGCCATGACCATTCCTTTTTAAGGAATAAAACCCTTAGAACTCTAACACCACGGACTCTGTCTTTTTTCACCCGATCTGAGTTATTATTGATTAAGTACTTACCTGCATAGAAATTAAGAGTAAATTATTTATTTACATCATTTTGGCGCCCGAACAGGGACCCCTCCCCCACCTCACGCGCCGGTTGGCGCATTGCAAGCTCTGTCCCCTGCCATCAGTTAGATGGAATATACGCGTACCGGCAGGATTTCCTGCATCTCCCTCTGACCCACGGAGGTGACGAAGACTGCGATCAGTGCCCAGACGAGGCGGTGAGGAGTGCGGAGGATCCCGACCAGAGCCTAGCCGAAAGAAGCAAGGTCCGAGGTGTCAAGAGGCCCACCAGTTTTCCGAAGTTTTCCGAAAATTTCCGAAGTTTTCCGAAGTTTTCCGAAGTATCGAGTCGAGTCCAGTCGAGTTTTCCGAGGCCTTCTGTTTCCGTGCTTCCCGGTGAGTACCATTGCTGGGTCGTATCTAGACGGGTTTGGGTACACAAGTCCGGTCTGCACTGTTTTTAGGCAGTGTATCTGTACTGTTTAGCAGTATATCTAGTATTCTGAAATTCTGCACTGTTACAACAGTGTATCTGTACTGTTGAGCAGTACATCTAGTATAGTGGGGTAGTCATCTATGTTTTAAACGTTTTTGTGATTAATGTCGTGGTATGAATGTGACTGTTTTTCTTGTGCATTATTGTGTTTTCTTGTATAAATAGTTACATTCAGAATTAAGTATCAAGGATCGAGCATTTCAGTATCAAGTAGGCACAATGCCGTTTTTCAACAAGTTAAAGCAGATAGGAACTAGGAAAGGGATGTTAGAGGAAGAAATTCCGATCCCCCCTAGGGACACTCCAGGTAATTTCATGTATAACAAACATGGCATAGACGCCATATTGTATCTAGAGTTATGGACCGATTATACAAAGCACCTAGAGGAAAGATACCGATGGCCAGTTAACGGAACATGGGATGCCGAGTGCATCATAAAGGTAGAAGAAGCATTACGGAAAAAGAAAGCCAGACAATCTCAGAAAGACGCCATAGAATTTTGGCGTAAGGAATCCCATAAACGTGCTGAAAGAGCACTTCGTAGAGAAGACAGACTTAAAGAATCAGAAAAGGCCCAAGAAAACGAATTAGTTATTGAAGGAATTCGAGTAAAATCAGAACAAATAGATCGCATCCGAAATAGCCAAGTGAACAACATGTATCTTTTGGCCGAGGGTACATCTGACGCCATTTCAGAAATACCGAAAAATTTGCCGTCACCATTAGTTCCAACTAAAGTAATGCACAAGACTACTAAAGACATATTCCTAAATTCATACTTAGAGGATGTAGCACCAGCTTACACCAATCTGCCTGTTCGTGCCCTGCCTACTGACAGGGACGGGGGTGGCACTCCACCCCCAGGTTGCCGCCGACCGGCCCTCCTCATGAAGTGCCACTAAAAATTGGGTAAAGTACCCCTCCTGACCCCATCTATGCTCCCATGCAGGGCCCAAATAGGCGCAGTACGAGCGGAACGCCCCTTCATAAGCTTTCCTTGTCCTGGGCACTAAACTGGCTGCCACGAGGTTTTGTAGTCCGGAGCGCCAATTTGCCATATTGCTTCGGGAAATGGCACTGCCATTAGCTCCGCTGAGGGTAAACAATCCCTGAATGCCTGCATTTTGAAATGAGAGAGCGCATCAGCTGCATTATTCAGTACTCCCGGCACATGTTTTACCCTGAACTGTACATTTAGCTTCAAGCATTTCAACGCAGTTTCTTTCAATAATCGCAATATCCACTTGCAGCGTGCTGCCTGTTAGTTAATGCATTCCACCACGGTCATGTTATCAGACCAGAATATCACCGAGTGGTTTCGGAACTCTTCTGGCCAGGCAGACAATGCTACCCAGATCGGGAATAACTCCAGGAAACCACTGTTGTTTGTCAAGCCACTTGCCAACCACCATGCCGGCCACTTCTGGCCCGACCATCGGTTACCAAGGATCGCGCCAAACCCCACACTGCCCGCAGAGTCCGTCCATAGACTGAACTCTGCTGACGAGCCCGGGGCTCTGCTCCAGACTACCCGGCCATTGAAATCCGCCAGAAATGCCAGCCTAATGAGCATGTCCTGGCGGACCTCTGCCGACAGTCTCGTGTGATGATGCCCTTCCTTGAGGCCAACCTTGGCCTGGGCTATGGATCGTGAGAAAGGGCGAGCCATCGGTATAACCCTCAGCGCAAAATTCAGCTGTCCCACTGTCTGCTGTAGTTGATGCAGTGTCACCTTGTCACCTAAGACATTGCAGCAAGGAGGCCCTGAATTTGGCAATTTTTTCTACCGGCAGACAGAAGCAACCCTCCACAGAGTCTAGTTCAATACCCAGAAACTCCAGGGAGGTAGTTGGCCTCACTGTCTTACCTGGCGCCAACGGAACCCCAAAACCCTGCATGAGCAAGCAAAATTCCTGCAATGCCCGTGCATAGTCCTGAGAGCCCGCCGGGCCGAGAAACAGGAAATCATCGAGATAATGCATCACATGTTGGTGCCCTGAGGCCCTCGAGAATGCCCACTCCAGAAATGAGCTAAACATTTCAAAGTAAGCACAAGAAATTGATCAACCCATCGTCATGCAAATATCCATATAGTACTTTACCTGGAATGCGAAACCCAGCAAATGCTGATCCTTGGGATGAACCGGCAGTAATCTAAATGCGTATTCAATATCCGATTTTGCCAACAGTGCCCCGGGGCCCCGGCGATTCAACATGACCACTGCGTCATCAAACGATGCATACCTCACACTGCAAATGCCTGCATCGATTGCCTCATACTCGGAAGCCCCCATGGCGCAGGCCCGGCTCCTTCTTGGGAACTACCCCTAATGGGGAACACACAAAATTGGCAGCTGGTATTTCATCAAACGGTCCCGCAACCTACCCCAAGCGAACCTCTTTTGCAATTTTTGTGGCGACCACAGTCGGGTTGTGTGTAACGGACAGTTGGTTCCTGCATAAGGGGGCCCCCAGAAAATCACCTGCCGGGATCCTGAAGCCATACGAGAAGCCAACCCGCAGGATCCCGGCGGACACATGATCAGGGTATTTGCTCAGCCAGGGGGTCATAGACAAAATATCCACGGGCGATATCTTAGTCATCCGAGCCATCGTGCCAATCCTGCTTGGTACCCCCTTTCCCCCCAGTAACATTGCCTCGGGATCGGCAGCTAGTTTCGGGGTGGGAGGTGTTGCCACAACCTGCGCAGGCATGCCTGAACCTGCATGTTCCCTGCGACCTACTACACGTCCCCTTGTTAAAACCCCAACATACCCCTCGCTTTTTCCCATTCCCGCCCAATCTCGACTGATTTTCTCCCCTGTGGGCTGGTCGAAAGGGCTGCAGATGTTTCTGCTGAAAAGCCCTGAAACCATTCGCACTCGACCCTGTTCCCGCTGCCGAGCCTGGCGTAAACTGCGCATGCCATGATACAGTGTCCAAACAATCCCAAGTCAATGATTCATTAAACTCTTTCGCTTTTCTAAACAACACATCGTGCCCTTTCCATGCGTCCCCCCATATTTCTCATGGAAGCCAGTGATCCTGCTCTGGTAGCAAGCGAGGTCACCCAACAATTCTGGTTATCGCTCACCCATAATTGCCACAAACACAGAAAAAGCCCTAATCTAATTCATCATGGACTCCTCCACTCTGAATTCCACCATTTTGGCCCTCCATTCACATGGGTGCAACCATTCCTTCTGGGTTTTGGCATACTCTAATTCTCGATTGTCCGTCAACAATGAAAACATATTAATATATTTGTTGGCCCACACCATCTCTTTCATGGCCATCGGAACATGTTGTGCCAGGCATTCCCGCCTTGAAGGCACAGCGCCCTCCCCCATTATTGGGAGCGACCTCTTACCATTTTCCGTCGTGCCTCCGGTCATGTCCGATGCCGTATTCTGATTCTCAACCGCGGCCGCTTTCGCTACCTGCAGAGGAATAGAAGGCATGTTCCCTGCCACAGAGCCCCTTGCCTGCCTGAGCTGGTCGATAATTTGCCTGGCCTCCTCAGCTGGATCTTCCGCAGCCGCGGATCCCCCCGCTCCCTTCTTCAACCACGGTAATACCACCGCTAGATGCATTGCCAGTTCGGGGGGTACCTGTTCCTTATCCAGTGGTGTGATAATCACAGGGATTGGCAATCCCCCATCCGGTGCGGGCACCGGGCTGGCCGCTGGGGTTACTGGGACCAGCGGGACTTCCATCGGGACCGGTACCTCGCTAGGACCCCCTTTCTCTTTCTTATTTTTCCCCTTGTCCCCCCCTGGAGTAACGTTTGGCAAAGCAGGCCCCACAATCCTCTTAGCTGCGACCCAATCGGTCGACTTTACCAATTTTCCTGTCCATCGCCGACACTTGGTTTACCAGAGTGTGAAGCATCTGTTCCATCTCGGAGCTCTTCCCATTCTTCTTTCCAGGCATATCCGATGTTCTGCTTATATCTCCGCTTGTTTTCCAGCAGCTCCTCGGATCCCAGCTACGCCTCGATGACTGAAACAGAAAAAACAACGATTACCACGTTCAAAAAACTGCTGCTTGTTCCCTTGAGGGCTCACGAGCGACGAGTGGTGCAGCCTTCAGAGCGCAGGAACAAGAGGACGCCTGCCTGGACCCCCGCGCCTTTTAACTTGCAGCGGGGAGGCGGGCGGCATCCCCCTCCCGCCCAAAAGAGCCCGGTCTTCCGGGCGGATGTTAGGACAACCCTCTTAGGCGGCGGGGGTGTGCTCCAACCACGCCACTTTGGGCATACCGGCCGGGGACATGCCCCCCGCCTGCAAAGGTTTCCCGGGCGGACGGGGCACCCAGCCATACGTTCGGGGTGACCGAGAGGTCTCCCCTTTCCATAAGCAGTGCCAGAACTGCAAATTTGAGTGGAAAGTGGATATATATATATATATATATCGCCAAGGCACTTATTTGTGGAGTTAGAATATCTATTAGACTTCCATTACATTTTTGCTGGCTCCGTCAGACAGGGTTGGTTTGCTCCCAATCACGTTGCAAAATGCTGCCTGCCTAATGCAAGGGAAGGAAAAAATAACATGGCCACCACCTACCTCCAGTAATCGCACTACTGCTATAAAACATGGCTAAAAGACATTTGCATTGACAACGCCAATACACGGGCATTGCCAAGACCTATTGGCCTTGTTAATGCTTGTAATAGTACTCTTATTACAGTCTAACACCACTAGTCATTGCAAGAAAGTGATGTATATGCTCAACTGTAATAAGTTGTTACAGTTCAGCCATGTCTTCCTAATGCTTGATGCCAGAGTCAAAAGGTAGTGTCAAAGACAGGTCACAGCAAATGTGTTACTGCTCTTTGAACAATGAAAATGAGAAAAAGCTATTCGGCTCTTCTAAACTACTTCCCTGTAATGCTCAGTGATTATAAGAACGAGGCCATTGCTTACATTTTGGAGGATGGTTCATTGCAGAAAACAGAAATCCCTCTGACCCTATAGCTAGTTTTTTTTTTGACTTACAATAAACTGCAAATAAAATCTTCTTTCAACATATTGCAGTTGGTATGCTTAAATTTGTACTACAGATTCATCGCTTATTTTGCATATTTTTAATCATAATTGTTCATATAAAAAAAGGAAGAGATACTGTTGAATGTCAAACAGATATTGCAAGTTAAGTCTGAGTTCCTTTACCTATTAAGTTAACTCAGCCTCTAGACTCATTCCTCTATAGTGTACTACAGCGGGTGCTTTACCATACCTTACAGTATAGTTGTGAAATCATTACTGATTAGGATCATTTATGTTCATTTATTGCACTGATGGAGTTCACTACTGGAAAATGGTAAGTACCTGAAAGTTCCAACGTTTTAAAAACAATGCTGGTTTTGGCCGTGGTTTACATCAACATTCTTAACCTTTTTTTGCAACAAATTACAAAATGCGTATTGGTACATTATTTTTGCAGTACTGATTTAATATGAGTTCATCATAGCTGCAATCTGCAGAACTACTTCATGAAAATACACAGAACATCCTGTGTGAGCGCGATTGGCTAGCAGGTATGTGGAGGAGAGAGGTGGTTTGTCATACGTAATAAGGAATCAAATGCCCCTTCCATTCGTCAAAGGGGTGCTGCAGGCCACCTCAGCAAAGGATTGCATAGAAAGGTAGTCCCAAACGACATGCGACATCCATATAGAATGTGGTTCTTATGTATGTGTGTGACTCACTGCACATCCTACTGCACCTGGTGCATGACTCACTGCACATCCTGCGACATCTTCAACACAAGGGGTTTATTTGTTTCTCTTATTGAACATTTACGTTAGAAATTACTGTCGTCCCTTGGATGACTTCCTAATTGCAGCTATTTATTCACACATGGGGGTCAAAGGAGTGATTTACCTCATTTGTAGATGTCCTGTGTATTTCACAGATCACCAGAAGACCCATAGTTGCAAAGAGACCACAGACAATCAGGATATGGGAAGCATCTGCTTCTGAACAACTGTAGCAAGCACATATAAGATGTTATGACACATCACACGTGAATTTCATAGTTTCTCAAACCTGTTTAGGCTGTCAAACTTTTGGAAATCACAGGTGGCTATAAAAAAGCAAGCCATTTAATTGAAAACAGGATTTTGAAAAAGGTAATGGTATCCAAAAGCAAAAACTCAATTTCCCATTATTCAAAATCCTATCCACAGTATTTGTGGAATACTTAGGCCCTCATTACGATGGCGATACAAAAGGGGGTGGTAAAAAAGGGGGTGGTAATGGACGGAGCATCTGAACCAATCAAACACTCACACCCAGTCAAAAGATCTGGGTTTAATCCATCACCGTTCTTTAGCCCACTCTGCCACCCCAGTTCAGACATGGCTATATGCCAATCAGTCTGACCCTGTGCCTCATGGGAACAGTCCTGCCCAAACTGCCAAACCATGCCTTCCCTGGACCGGAAACAAACTTCTGAGGACCGGTTTCTGACATTCCAGCCGTCTTCAGCCGGCTTGCTTGAATCCAGTGGCAAAGTGAGCAAGGGACCACCCCATCTGTACCGCTCTTTACGATGGCAGCAGGATATCCGCCGACACGCCGTCGACGGTGGTCCACTCGTCATCCTGGGCATCAGTCTGACCACTGCATTACAATACAACCAGTCAGACCGCAGAGGTCTGACCGGATCATTGATCCCTTTGGGACGGCGGTTGAGTTAATAACCCTACAATGGAGGCTGGGCCTGCACAGACACCGCTGTAGGGATTAGGCTATTTCTTTCCAACTGCCTGTCCATGGGGTTCCATGGTGACCAACAGGCACATGTAGTGCCCCCCAACACATCCAAGCACCGGGTGGCAATCACCACATAGTGCCTGGCATACGGGCCATGGATGTGCACAAAGTCCCTTTCTCTACTATGGCTTGTGCTGCAGCCCTTTTACAGGGCCGCAGCACAAGCTGCTGTAGAAAAAAGTTTTGTGCAACCTCTCTTGTACGGTGGTTGTATTCAAATAGGGTGGGCAGAACCGCTGACTCATTGCCGGACAGTTCCTGCCAGATATGATGGAGATCGGCGGTATGACCGACTACCATTGTGATAAGGCCCTCAATTATGTTGAGAATGCATTACATACAACTAGGAAAACATGCACATCACCTTGTTGTTGACTGTAATGCTTTTATAAAGGCGTTTAAAATTGCGGTTGTTGAAAAGACTGCATTTTTCAGTGTATATTGCTTTTTCATACTTAAAAAATAAAAATACTAGAAAATGTGTATTGAAAAAAAAAAAAAAAAAAAATGTTGTTGAATTGTGCCTGATAGCTCTGCCACACCTAGTTATACCGGAATGAGTAGCAATGGTTTGTGAATCATTGAAACAAGCATGATTTGTCAACATGCACGTGCATGTTACATGTGCACCATTCTATCAAATGCAGGAGGCCTATATGAATTCAGACGTATAACCTGACTTCTGACATGTGCCCTTTCTTTCAGTGTATATGGCTATGTATAACGCCTTTATGGTGTTACATTGCTATTGTTATACATTTTTACTATTACCCATAATAATGTGGTTGTAGTACGTGCATACACAAGATCAATGAAATCATTCGCCATTAGTGGTATGTTATACTATCTTTTCCTTCTAAGATTCCGAAAGAAAACACTTTAGGCTACAAAATCAGTCCCTAGGCATGTGCACGCTACACAATCTACATTCCACCTCTGTTGCATAAGAAGCGATCTTCCTTACTTTCAGGGGTAATTAAGAACAAAACCATTCTGAGAGCACTGCCTCGAAGAACATCTGCCATATTTCTCAGAAAATTCTCTTCTACAATCATGAACTGAAAAGGCCAAAGGCTGTATTCAGTAGGGCTCTGGGGCACGTGCACCCAAACCCCGGGTTCCCATAGATAGTTTCTGTGAGTTGCGGTTTTTTGTTTCACCAGGCATGACAATCATGCCTGTGCTCTGAGGACTAGGCTAGGAGGATATTTCGTTTATGCAGACTGTTACTATTGCCAATTTCCGGCATTTCGCATAACGTCTGTTATGCAAATAACAATATGTGATTACGACACATTCCATAATTGAGTCCTCCCTCAGGTAAAGTCCAAGCATGGAAACACGAGCAGCTACTGTTTATGTCACTTGTGATGTCGCTATATTATTTTAGCTTAAAGAAATCGATGTGGGGACTTATATTGTACCAAAAGTTTGCAAAATGTTGAAGTTTGTATTTCGCATAATAAAACATAATTGTGCAAGATTTGCTTTGGCATTTCAGATAATTTCTGCAAAGGAATTTGCCACAACTTTCACCCAGCCCTACCTGTGACACAGAATGAGATCTGGACCTGGGCCCTGTTGTCTCGAAAAGCACAATATGTACAACTTCCTTTTCAGAGCATGACTACCATCAGCTCAAAAAGTTACGCGAGGAAGACACCCATCAGTCACCTGCCACAGATGGTCGCCTATTACCCTCTCTTGTGTTTTAAATAGGACTGTTCTGTGCATCCCCTTCAACCAAGTCCTCCACTCCCTCCAGTAGGGCATGAATGGCGCACATGTGTTTTTATGCATGTGCAATAAAATGTGTGTGAGCAAGTGTTGTACTGTGGCAACTCAGGAATTATTTTGAATTTCCTTCACCAAAGTGGAATGGTGGAATTTCTTGAGAGGCCTGAATAGAAAGGTACTGTGCAATATCGAGATGCAGGAAAAACTGTTGTTTGGTACAATCCACCCACTGCCTAACCACAATCACTCGGGGAGGGTAGAACGTTACCTATGGTATTCAGAAAAAATATCGAAATTTTAATATCGAACTACAGAAATATTGTGTTGGAAATATCAGATATTGCAAGTTGAGTCTGAGTTCCTTTACCTATTAAGTTAACTCAGTCTCTAGACTCATCCCTCTATAGTGTACTACAGCGGGTGCTTTACCATATCTTACAGTATAGTTGTGAAATCATTACTGATTAGGATCATTTATGTTCATTAATTGCACTGATGGAGTTCACTACTGGAAAATGGTAAGTACCTGAAAGTTCCAACGTTTTAAAATCAATGCTGGTTTTGGCCGTGGTTTACATCAACATTTTTAACCTATTTTTGCAACAAATTACAAAATGCGTATTGGTACATTATTTTTGCAGTACTGATTTAATATGAGTTCATCATAGCTGCAATCTGCAGAACTACTTCATGAAAATACACAGAACATCCTGTGTGAGCGCGATTGGCTAGCAGGTATGTGGAGGAGAGAGGTGGTTTGTCATACGTAATAAGGAATCAAATGCCCCTTCCATTCGTCAAAGGGGTGCTGCAGGCCACCTCAGCAAAGGATTGCATAGAAAGGTAGTCCCAAATGACATGCGACATCCATATAGAATGTGGTTCTTATGTATGTGTGTGACTCACTGCACATCCTACTGCACCTGGTGCATGACTCACTGCACATCCTGCGACATCTTCAACACAAGGGGTTTATTTGTTTCTCTTATTGAACATTTAAGTTAGAATTTACTGTCGTCCCTTGGATGACTTCCTAATTGCAGCTATTTATTCACACATGGGGGTCAAAGGAGTGATTTACCTCATTTGTAGATGTCCTGTGTATTTCACAGATCACCAGAAGGCCCATAGTTGCAAAGAGACCACAGAGAATCAGGATATGGGAAGCATCTGCTTCTGAACAACTGTAGCAAGCACACATAAGATGTTATGACACATCACACGTGAATTTCATAGTTTCTCAAACCTGTTTAGGCTGTCAAACTTTTGGAATTCACAGGTGGCTATAAAAAAGCAAGCCATTTAATGGAAAACAGGATTTTGAAAAAGGTAATGGTATCCAAAAGCAAAAACTCTATTCCCCATTATTCAAAATCCAATCCACAGTATTTGTAGAATACTTAGGCCCTCATTACGATGGCAGCAGGATCTCCACCGACAGGCCGTCGACGGTGGTCCACTCGTCATCCTGGGCATCAGTCTGACCACTGCATTACAATACAACCAGTCAGATCGCAGAGGTCTGACCGGATCATTGATCCCGTCGGGACGGCAGTCGGGTTCCTAACCCTACAATGGAGGCAGGGCCTGCACAGACACCGCTGAAGGGATTAGGCTATCGCTTTCCAACTGCCTGTCCATGGGGTTCCATGGTGACCAACAGGCACATGTAGTGCCCCCCAACACATCCAAGCACCGGGTGGCAATCACCACATAGTGCCTGGCATAAGGGCCATGAATGTGCACAAAGTCCCTTTCTCTACCATGGCTTGTGCTGCAGCCCTTTTCCTGGGCCCGCAGCACAAGCTGCAGTAGAAAAAGCTTCGTACAACCTCTCTTGTACGGTGGTTGTATTCAAATAGGGTGGGCAGAACCGCCGACTCATTGCCGGACAGATCCTGCCAGATACGATGGAGATCGGTGGCATGACCGACTACCATTGTGATAAGCCCTTAAATATGTTGAGAATGCATTACATACAACTAGGAAAACATGCACATCACCTTGTTTCGTAGCACGCCCTGCATCGCAAAATGTGATGCAGGGTGCGCTACGAAATTCATTTTATTTATTAAATTGTTTACTTACCTTCAATTATCCATACTCCAGTTTTTAGCACCCTCCACCCTGCCCCTCCCCCGCCCGCCTCTCCGCCCCACCAAAACTCCCTCCACGGGCCGTGGCTGGTAGCAGGTTGTGGGGTTTATAGCGGTACAGGGTGGGAAGTAAATTAATTATAATTAATACATTTTTATTTAACATTAATTATTTAAATGATAATTATTTCTGTTAGTTGCATCATTTTTTTAAGTTTAGTTTTAGGTGCAGGTTGTGGATTTTGTGGGGGTTTAGGATGTTAAGTAAATACGTTATTATTAATTCATAATTCCTTTTTAATTGCTAATATTTCATGTATAATTATTTATGTTAGTTGTACAATAATTATTTTTTTACTTTAAAAACAGGTGCAGGTTGGGGTGTTGTAGGGCAGTGGTTCCGAAACTGTGCGCCGCAGCACCCCAGAGCGCCATTAGGAGTAGCCTGGGGCGCTGCGCACGATGTGTGAAAGATAGCCTGTGGCTGTGCTGAGGAAGCTTCTAATGGAGGGGCATATTATCAAGGACCGGTGTTAAAATTATCGCAGTTTTATCGGCAGGAAACTGCCGATAAAACGGCGATAATGGGCTTGATAATACGCCCTAGTTAATTCCCATAGAAGCTCATGTTAACACAAGAACATGGGCTTCCATGGAAATTAACAAAGGCGTATTATCAAGTCCATTATCGCCATTTTATCGGCAGTTTCCTGCCGATAAAACAGCGATAATTTTAACACCGGTCCTTGATAATATGCCCCGTAGTTCTGAAAATGTGCGTAATTAACAATTGATGCGGTCACCTTGAAGGTAGCAAGTGAGTCCTATTTAACACCCAGCTGCCCGTGGCGCAGGGGGACTTACAAATGCCACCTGTGTAATCTGCAATCACTTTGGCCCAAGAGCGCAACAACGATTACGACCGGCTTTCAAATAGCCTCCGCTTATGCACAGCAGACTGTCGTTATTGCTGTTAGTGTTGCGCTCTGCCTCTGAGGACCCTGCATAATTTACAAAAGTTGGTTACATATTAGAATACTACTTTCTTACTGCAAAAAAAAAAAGGGGAGATGAAAAACTCGTGACCGGCCAAGCCTCTGTAATTATGCTGGCACCGATGCAGTGGCCGCCCGACTTGTGCTTTCGGAAAGGCCTGCTTGGGGTGTAAACAGTGCCCAGTGAGACTGAAATGGAGCCAGCTAGGGTGACCAACCGTCCGTAAATTTCACGGACAGTCCGTAATTTTGGCTGTCTGTCCGTTGTCCGTGAAGGATTCTTTAACGGACGCTATTTGTCCGTAATTTTGACCGGGCACAGCTTGCCCCCACCTCCCTTCTTGACTCAGATGCGGTATGAAAGCTCCGGCCCCCAGCAGCACTGTAGAGGCACAGCGGGATGGCAACCCTCACACCTCCAGCCCTTGATGAGCTGTTAAGAGGTGCTTGAAGGTGACAGAGGGAGGGGCTGCAGGTTCAGGAGCAGGGGGCATCCATTCACATGCAAACAGCCCTGAATGCGTCTGGTATCTGCTATTTAGAGGGGCCTCACACATTCCATTTCTACCCAGGGCCCCAAACATCCTAGACTCGGCCAGATTACACCCCTGATTACACCGAGGCAGCACCTGCTTCTCTTCACCGAGCTTAATTACTATCACTAATTAGTAAGCAAACCTCGGTTCTTCAAACATGTATAATGTAATACAGTAAAGAAATGGCACAATCGCACCCACACTGATTAACAAAGTATGGATGACAATCAGTTCTCTTAGAGTATCTCCTGTAAGTACTGTATATAACAGTGGGGGGTGGCATTTTGGACAGAGAGCCTGTCTTCTCGTTGTCTTGTGCAGGAGGGGGAGAGAAGCCCAAGATGATACTAGAATACTGCATGCCCACCCCTGTGCCCACCCTGGTGGATCACGTTCCCTCTCCTGTGATGACTCCTGCTCCTGTCCCCCATGTGGTGGCTCCAGTCCACCCCCCACCCCCCCCCTGCCTGTGATGGCTCCTGTCCCCCATGTTGTGGCTCCAGTCCACCCCGCCTGTGATAGCTCTTGTCCCCCCCTGTGGTGGATCCTGTCTCCGCCCTGGGTGGCTTCTGTCCCAGTCCTGGAACGGGCCCTGCAGCGGTGGTGAAGTTCTTGATGGGCCTCTTCTCAAAAGGGCTCAGCTCAAAATTAATATGGAAAGGTCGGCGAGTAAGTAAGTGAAGGGATGGGTGAATGGCTGGATGAATTAGTGAAAGGGTGAATGGATGAATGAAAGATTGAATAGATGGATAATGAGAGAGGATAGATGGATTGATGAGTGAGGGGAAGGGTGGAGAGAAAATGTAAATAGCTGGATGTATGGGTGGAAGGGTAGCTGGATGATTGATGAGGGGAAAGATGGATGAGTGAAAGGATGATGGATGGAGGGGAAGGATGGATGGATGAGGGGAAGGATAAATGGATGAGGGGAAGGATGGATGGATGGATGGAGGGGAAGGATGGATGGATGAGGGGCAGGATAAATGGATGGGATGGATGGATGGGTGAGGGGAAGGATGATGGATGAGGAGAAGGATGGATGGAGGGGAAGGATGGATGGATGAGGGGCAGGATAAATGGATGGGATGGATGGATGGGTGAGGGGAAGGATGATGGATGAGGAGAAGGATGGATGGAGGGGAAGGATGGATGGATGAGGGGCAGGATAAATGGATGGGATGGATGGATGGGTAAGGGGAAGGATGGATGGATGAGGGGCAGGATAAATGGATGGGATGGATGGATGGGTGAGGGGAAGGATGGATGAAAGGAAGGATGGATGAGGGAAAGGATGGATGGATGACGGGAAAGGATGGATGATGAGGGGAAGGATGGATGGATGGATGATGAGGGGAAGAATGGATGGATGGATGGATGGATGGATGGATGATGAGGGGGTGGGTGAAAGGATGGATGATGGGGGGAAGGGTGGATGGATGGATGATGAGGGGTGGGTGAAAGGATGGATGGATGGATGAGGAGGGAATGGATGGATGATGAGGGGGTGAAAGGATGGATGGATGATGAGGGGAAGGATGGATGGATGATGAGGGGAAGGATGGATGGATGATGAGGGAAAAGGATGGATGGATGATGAGGGGAAGGATGGATGGATGATGAGGGGAAGGATGAATGGATGATGAGGGGAAGGACAGATGGATGGATGGAGGGATGATGAGGGAAAAGGATGGATGGATGATGAGGGGAAGGATGGATGGATGATGAGGGAAAAGGATGGATGGATGATGAGGGAAAAGGATGGATGGATGATGAGGGGAAGGATGGATGGATGATGAGGGGAAGGATGGATGGATGATGAGGGGATGGATGGATGGATGATGAGGGGAAGGACAGATGGGTGGATGGATGGATGGATGATGGGTGGGTGAAAGGAGGGATGGATGGAGAGTGGGTGAAAGGATAGATGGATGGATAAGTGGGTGGGTGAAAGGATGGATGGATGATGAGTGGGTGGGTGGGTGAAAGGATGGATGGATGGATGATGAGTGGGTGGGTGGGTGAAAGGATGGATGGATGAGTGGGTGGGTGGATGGTGGGTGGGTGAAAGGATGGATCAGTGGATTGGATGGTGGGTGGGTGAAAGGATGGATGAGTGGGTGGGTGGATGGTGGGTGGGTGGAGGATGGGGGTAGGTGGATGAGTGAAATGATGGATGGATTGATGGATTGATAAGTGCAAGGGTGAATGAATGGAGATATGAGTGAAAGGGTGGGTGTAAGGATGGATGAGTGAGTGAAAGGGAGGGTAGATGGACAAAAGGATGAATAGATGTGTGAAGGAGTGAAATGATAGATGGATGAGTGATAGGGGCAATAGATGGATTCATGAGTGGATGAGTAGATGGATGCAGTAGAGGGATACATGATCTGCAGTCCTTTAGGAAAGCTATAAAAACTCACCTCTTCTGCTAAACTCTCTTCTCCATTCCTACCTCCCTGATCCCATCATCTGTCCACTCCTCATACAGAAAGCGCCGGGACGGCCCTTGGCTGGGGCAGCTGCGCGCTATACAAGCCCATATAACATTAACATTAACATTAACATGGATGGGTGGGTGGATGGATGAATGGAAGGAAGGCTAAGTGAAAGGGCCGATGGAGAGAGAAAGGGAGGATGGATGGATGACTAAAAGAGTGGATGGGTGGAAGGATTAGTAAGTGAAAGGATGGCTGGATTGGTGAAAGGGTAAATGGCTGAATGGATGAGTGAATGGATGGATGGGATGAAGAGTGGATGGATAAGTGTACAGATGGATAGGGTGAAAGGGTGGATGGATGGATGGATAATGGAGGATGAGTGAAAGGATGGATGAGGGGATGGATGAGTGAAATGATAGATGGAAGGATACATGATGATAGGTTTGCAAATGGTTGAATATGTTTGGAAATGGCTGGGCTTACTTATATACTATTGCGCGACCTCGGATGTGTCTGTAAAACGTACCTATTGTCCTGAGGTTTTGTCCTGAATTTTGACGTCCTGTCCTGAATTTGTGTCCTGAATTTTGACCCTTTGTCCTGAATTTTTACACTCACCGTCCTGAATTTGCAACAATGCCAGTTGGTCACCCTAGAGCCAGCAGCCCACCGCCCCTCCCAAGAGGGCAAAGTAACCACGAGGGAATTACTGCAAAATATCTTAAAACACTAAAACTGACCTCTTCACAAACGCAGGCTCCTGCTAATGATTTCTTGTAAAGTCAGCCTTTTATGACTTTCCCTGTTCTACATCTTTTTTGACAAGCTTGTAAAATTAGCAAGCTGCTTCTACCATGTGCCTCACCTCCACGATGGTCATAGAACGCATTCAGTTCTCATCTGTAGTTTACAAAAACATATATACATATTTTTTGCAATCACCTTTCCTCATTGGCAGGACGTTTGTCATTTATTCTCAAAGGGCAGTTGTCGACCCTGGCAGTTGCAGGGGTTGAAAATTGTATATTTCCACTGTGTGTTTTTTAATGGAGCTATTATGGCTTTGTGAATGGGCGTTTATTGCTGTGTGCAGTATCTGAAAAGGAGGGCTTGGGTGGGACATCGTAGACGTAAGAGAAGCGCCCCCAATCTGCTGTGTGTGCTGTGTCCATTGAGTCTTTGAGGTGCGCGACAAAATTACCAAAGCTCCACTGAGCCACTCTCTTCAAGTGGATGGGATGGGGGTGCACTTCTCCTCAGAATGTGTAAAGTTTATGTCTGAATCAGGATAGTAAAATAAATCACGGAGACGACTAACATATCAAAGGTTCAGAGAGAGCAGGAGGAACACAGTGATTTAACCCACCTTTTGCATGTTGCCAAGCAAGGTGCTGATTCTGACTGGTTTGGGCCCACTTAGCCATTGTCATGGTTTTCGTACCTGAACGACCATATTAATAAGTAATAAAAATAGAGTTCTGGCTGTCCGTCTCGATTCCTACCGTATTTGTCCCACTTGCTCATTTGCAAGAGTTACTATTCTGTTTTTAAATTCTTTAGTTGAATAAATCTAATGTGTAAGATCGTGCTTCGTCTCATTGTGATAAACAATATGAGCATATCAAGACGCACACGATGGGGAGCCAGGGCCAACTGGCAATTAGGTCAAGGGAGCCACAGGCCGAAAAAGTTTGGGAACCACTGTTGTAGGGGTGTAGGGTGGGAAGTAAAATATAAATAATTAATAATTATGTGTTAATTAATATTATTTATTAAAATGTAAATATTTATAATAATTTTATAATGTTTTAAAGGTATGTTTCAGGTGTGGGTTGTGGGTTTTGTAGGGGTATAGGGTGGGAAGTAAAGTAATTATAATTAATTAATAATGTTAAATTATTTAACTGATAATATATTATGTAAATTGTGAAATATTTGAAATATTTGTTTTTGGGCTGTGTTATTTGTTGTGTTGGGTAAAGCGTGTGTAGGAAATTAAATATAATAATTAATAAATAATGATCATGTATAAATATTTAATTGGTATGTAAATTGTGTAATTAAGATACTGTTTAAGTAATATATTAGTTTTGAGTTGTTGCATTTGTAGGGGTAAAGTGTGGAAAGTTAATTAAATACAATTAATTTATTATTAGCTAAATATATGTATTAATTGTAAAAATTATAATTAATTATGTAAAATATGTAACTAAACTACATTGATATATTAGGTGTGGGTTGTTGTTTTTGTATGGATAAAGGGTAAGACGATAATAAAGATAATTATTTTAATATTAGTTAATTATTCTTAATATTTTAATTTATAATTAATTATGTAAAATGTGCAAATGTTATAATTTTAAAAATAAATGTTGAACTTGTGTTGAGTAGTTTGTAGAGATATAGAATAGAAAGATATTTAAGTAATAAAATGTTTTAAATTAGTAATTCTTTTTTTAATTATGTTATTTATTATTTTATGTGTTAATTGTATTGTGCTTTTTCATTGTAATTTACATTGTATTTTTTGGTTGTTATGATTTTGAGAATATAGTTTGGGATTTTAATTCTAATAATATTTGTACTAATTTATTATATGTATTACACATTGTAATAAATATGTAATTTGTCTATTTTTTTAAAATATGTATATATAGACTTTATATTAACATTTTTTTTATTTGTTTTACAAATATTTTATTTTCTTGATCTGAATTAGTCTGTTTCTAATCTTGCACAGAGTGCAATGGGAGTAGTAAATGTTACCCCTTTGCAATCTAACACTTGCCCTACTGTTGCATTGACTGGAGTGGGAATAGTACATTTTAACCCTCCCGTAATCCAACATTTTCCCTACTGTTGCACTGACTGGAGTGAGAATCGTACATTTTACCACTTCGCATACCAACACTTTCCCTACACTTGCAGTGACTGGAGTGGAATAGTACATTTTACCCTTCCGCTATACAACACTTTCTCTACTGTGGCAGAAACTGGAGTGGAAGTTTAAAGTTATTATTTGTAGAATTTTATAGTTAGCTTAAATTGTTTACATTTATATTATTATGTTTTTGTGTACTTAAAATGACAGTATTTATAATTATTAACATTTTTAATATGTAATATACTTTTATTGAATTGTAATTTTTATGTTGTTGCCTTTTTTTATTTGTAATTAAAATGGTATGTTTTTTTATTTTATTAGGTGTATATATATGTATATATAAATATATATATACAGCTCCAAGACCCCACTCGTCAACCAAGTGAAGAGACCGCACTCCATTAAGGCTGAAAAACTTGGTATTTTATTTACCTGGTTAAATAAACAGGACGCGTTTCGGCTTCGTGACTTTTTCCAAACTGCAAAAAAAGCCGAAGGCACCACCATACTTTTACATAATGGAGGGGGATCACTTACGGGGCAAAATAAACAATCAACATAGAAAATGGACTGTGAATACAATCTATGTCAGCCATCTGTGAATGTTATCAAATTCACACTCAATTACATGATTTAACTGTAGTAATCATTCAGCGTTTAATTATCAACTTCTAAATGAGTCAAAATTCATGTGTATTAGAACAGAAAATATCTCTCCCTGAATGGGCATTCGTTTCAGAATACATTTCTACAAATCTCATTGATTCAATTAGCCTTAATACTCACAAATCATGATTTGGCGGACGATGGATTACCATAATGTCTGCCTATATGGCTATCACAATGTGCGGTCCATGTCAAGGAAATGATATACTGTAACGAGGCCACAATGCATATATACATTTTTGTTGATCAAAAAGTAAAATCAAAATAGTGCTACATTTACAAAGAAACAGGTATAGTTTAAGAATGAACTCCAGTGAGTGGATTGAAACATACAATGAATACAGTACCCAAAAAAATCCTAGCCTAGATGTATAGATAGCTCTTCTTCAGTGTTAAGGCCTAGTGGAGTATTGGTCTGTAAGTCAACTATAAACCTGGATTCCAATCTCTGTAATTCAAATTCCCTGTTCCCACCATGTTCGTGTATTGGGACATGATTGAGGCAAAAGAATTTCAATAAGTTTCTGTTGCTCTGGTGGAAACGGGAAAAATGCCTAGCTACAGGGTAGGTTAAATCATTTCTTTCGATGGCCCTAGCATGTTCCAAAATCCTGTGTTTGGTAGGATGTATCGTGCTGCCTATGTACTGTAGATTGTAGGGACAGACATGACTATAAATGCAGAATGGTGTATTACAAGTTTAAGACTTGGTGATCTTCTTGGGATTCTGACATACCTCGGATTTGCTATGTTAAGGTTTTTACACTATTCCTGCAAGCTTTGAACTTGGAGCATGGAAAGAATCCGGTAACATTACTCATTCTGGGATTGCAGGGGATTGATTCCAAATGACTCTGTACTAGTGAATCTTTTAAAGAGCAACAACGTCTATATGTCATTTTGGGGTAGTCTGGAATACCCTGCCCAATCATAGAGTCAGATTTAAGAATATGCCAGTTACGTGTCAGCACATGATGCAATCTTTCAGAGTTTCTGGAGAAAGTGGTAATGAATCTGAAGGTATTGATTTGTTCATAACCTTGTTGATACTTGTCTGTTAGGAGACAATGTCTAGGTACTTTATTGACCTTGTCAAAGTTTTTTTTGAAGCAGCTGGTCCGGATAACCACGTTTTTAAAATCTTTTGATAGCATCATTTGCTGCTGATAGTAAATCACTGTTTCTTGAACAGTTCTTTTTCAATTAAAATAGTTCTCCAAATGGGATACTGTCTTTTAGGGGTTTATGGTGACTACTACTGGCCTCAAGAATCAAGTTCCCTGCTGTTTCTTTTCTGAACAAGGAGGTACTAATTTGCCCATCCTTGATAAACACCTTTAGATCAAAAAATGTGATCTCTGTGCAACTGATCTGTCCACTGAAATGTAAGTTTACTGTATTTATGTTAAGAGCCTGAATATACAATTGTGCCTGAGATTTTGCGCCCTTCCAGAAAATAAAAAGGTAATCGATGTACCTATACCAACCAATTACCGATGCTACCTATTGGTTCATGCCATCTGCCCTGACCACCTGCTTCTCCCACCAGCCTACGAACAAGTTCTCATAGCTGAGGGTGAATCAGGTGCCCCTCGCCGTCCCCTTGACCTGTCTAAAATGCTGTTTCTGAAATAAAAAAATGTTGTTGGTCAGGCAAAACCATACAAAAATCAATCAGCATTGCATTGTGCTCAGTAAATTTCAAAGACCTTCCTTTACAGGAAATATATATATAAAATATTATTAAATTTAAAATATGATTTGAACATATATATCCCTAATTGAAAAGATAAGAGTTCAACCTGAGGCCCACTGGAGGGCAGAAAGCAGTCTGTTTTTAAATATTGTTCTTACACAGCCACTAGAGGTCAAGAGCGATTACCGAACCACAATTCCCAGCGTGCAATGGAAATATGGCACACCGGAGGCCTACCTAATTGATGCGGCAATGAGGGCCATTGTGGGAATCCCAAACTCGATGTGGGGACAATTTGCCTCTGACAAAGGAGCGCGGATGCTCCGAAATGCATTAGGCAAACGGCGAAAAGACATTGGTTGTGCTCTTGCCTTTGGCAATAAAAGACTGGTTCTTGCAACTGGAGGAGTGTGTTTCTCATTGAGCGAGTCACTCTTTGAAAAAAAGAAGAAAAAAAAATATATATAGATATGTCTATATATATGTGTGTTTTATTTCAGAAAATATGTAAAATAGTTATATTTAGTTAAAATTAGTTAAATAATGTTTTTAATTATTATATTACTGTTAATGTTTCATATATTTAATGTTTACTATTTATATATATATATTTAAAAAATGATATTTTTGAGAATGATATTAATAACAATGATATTTCTTTCCTATATTTTTATACTTTCCATAATAAGTATGAGATGACGATACTTTTATCTTTGATAATTTTGTTATGATATTTCTGTAGGAGGATCTTTCCAGTGACAATATTTTGTCAGTGAACAGTTACCTACTTAAAACCTCACAAGGGTCTATGACTTGAATGGACTAACCATATGATAACTTGCCAATTAGAGCACCATAGATTAGTTCTGGCTGTCTTTCCACTTACAGAAATGATTGAATTGATATGTGTGTAATTTGATAGCCCTCTGATATTTATGTACAATAATGAGCTGTGTGCTAAAAGTAGAGTCTTTTTTGTTTGTTTAGCATAAGAACTGGATGTACCTTGATTTGTTGACTAATATTAGGTGTCTCCTTGAGTATCTACCGTACACTGCTTCCCTGAGTATTCGTTGGTCTGCTCAACTTCAATATCCAGACAGTCAAGTTTGAAAGAGGTGTTCTTGGTGCCATGTTTTTGGTTTAATAGTAGGGTATAGCATCACTAAGGGGCCTATTACGATCTCGCTAGGTAACCACTTGTTCGATTCATATCCGGAAGGCTTTCCAAACGAATTGCGCTCCGCGGGACCGAGCGACCAAATCTGATGCACCCTTATGGTTATGGACTTGGTTCGCTCGGACTCCCATTGAACTGTATGAGAGCCTGTATACCGAACGCATACAAAGGGATGGGTGGGGTGAAGCGTACACCCTGTGGGGGCACCCCATGGTGCCCGCCACACTGTGCATGCGTGGAAAGGGGGGACCCATGGGTACCCCCACTGAACCAATTCGGAGGGCCCAGGGTGAAGGGGGGCCAGCTGCAGTCCCCCGAAGTCTGATTCCCACAGCTGTTTCATCTCGCTGAGACCAAGTTGATACAGCTGTCCGAATCGTGCACCTTACTCACTCGTTCGAAAGCCGGCTCCATTACGTGGCACAATTCGGCTGCAAATGAGTCAGACTGACAGGATCAGGTTCAGAAATGATTCAGTCGATGCAGACAAGATCTTCGCATCGTACTTTGTCGGAATGGGGTAAGATTGGGTCGGAGACATAGGCTCTCAATCGGATTTTCTCATTTGGGAACCGTCTAGAGGCCTTCCTTGCAATTGTAATAGGCCCCTAAGTCAGAGGTGAATGGCTGTGATTGTTACAGTTTGATCACAGACTCTGTCTTCCCTCTGGCTCTGGGATATACTTTTTGTCAAAAAAGAAACGCACATGGCATTATCAGAAACCAATCACCAACTGTACCTTTGGCCAGATGGGTTCAAGGGAAGCAAAAAACTCAACTTGAAATTACCTTGACTCCCATCATGAGAAGCTTGTTCCCTCTGCATATTAGGAAACAAACATCAGCAAAGCACATAGGCTTTGGTAAGCCACTGCAATAGTTACATTTTATAATTTGTATTGTAAGCATATGTCACAAAAATGAAAAGAAAAAAAAAAAACATGGTGCCATGGAAATGTGGCTGCTGTATTCTTACACTAAAAATGTTATACTTTTTAAAGAAAACTAAACATCGCATTTAGGAGCCAACCAGATACTGTCGGACGCAGCATTGTAATGTGACAGTTGGATCCCTTTCCTCCCATCTCATTACAAAAGGCCCGTCCGCTAGTCGGAATGTTGGTGAAGTTATTTTTACTCGGCATATATACTCAATGGATTGATATTCTAAAATAAACTCACTTAATTAAAATCATTGATTTTTGGTCCTTATTATGAAGTAACATTGACTTCACAAATTGGAAATGTATTTCTAATGTTTACTCCCTTACAGCGCTTCAAGTTGACTAACAAAGGTCCATAGGACCAATGGGGAAATATATTTGATGATTTTACCAAGAGATTGAGGTATAGATAGCAGCACACCATCAGTGTGCACTTGTGCTTGGAAGCCATTCTCACTGACATTGGAGCCCTGAACCACTAAGTGAATAATTAAGAAATCTTAGGAATGCTGCAGTTATGCATAAATTAATAAAGCCTGTCTTGTCTTGTGAATTCAAGTATATCTCATGATGCGGGCGATAGACCACACATGAAATTTCATTTTTAAATTGTCCTCTCTGTTTCTTTTTACATTCATATTGTTATTTAATTATGTCTCACTCATTACTTTCAACCCATCATATTTGTCACTACAGTTTGAAATAACTAATGGTTAGGGTTGTGATGTCTTCTTTGCATGGCAGCTTCATTTTAGATGTGTGCGCGCTTTGCACTGCAAAGGGGTGGGTGACAGTGTGCTGTCTCCATAGATATGTTGTTCCTGAAAAATGTATGCCCTTTCAACTGCTAAACTGATGGTGATAAAGGAAATATCACTTGCAAAATCAGAACCTAACTACCAAATAATAACCCTCAATATGGATAAGCAAAACATGTATGTATTGGACAATTTTCATAACAATGTACAGAAGGAACATTCGGTTGATGTCTTAAAACAAATAAGAAATGCACTGCAAGAAATTCAGAATAATAGCATTCAGAATGTTCTACTCATTGGGGGGGGGGGACTTTAACCTCCCTCTGTGCACAAAAAATAACAATTTAACATGTGGCTTGATCGATGAGGATAATAGTAATATATCCCATTTTCCCCACACAGTCAACAGAGACTGTTTAAATGAGATCCTATTTCTTCTGGAATTAGGCTTTACAAACGCACTGTCTTCCCCTCCAATCCCATTTACACAGACTTTTAACTCTTTCAGTGCTCATGACGAGCTCAGCTCGTCATGAGGCACAGTGGCGCTGTGCTCAGGATGAGCTGAGCTCATCATAACCGCCGTGGAATGCCCACGCAGGGACAATTCCCCTGCTGTGCTGGGCGTTCTATTAAGGCGGTATGGTCATGACGAGCTCAGCTCGTCATGAGCACAGCGCCACAGTGCAGCCAAGCTTGTCACAAGTACTGCGGAGCCGCACGCGGCCCCCCTCCCCCGCGCTGCGGGGAATTATTCCTGCGGCGAAGGTGTTAATGGCAGAGGAGCAAGTGCAACCATAGATTTTATTCTAATCTCAAATAGGTATGCCTCCATTTGTTGAACTTTAGTATGCATCGAAACGCTATCAGTGACCATTTCCCCATGAGTGTGACATTATCTTGTCCACAGAAAATACATAGAGGTGATATTAAGAGGACGTACAGGTCACAAAACTTGGTAATCGATAAAGTGAACGGTTTTTCCCTAAACTATGACAAAGTTGAACTGCAGGAGCTTACAGAAACAGTGGTCAAGAAATCTTTAACTTCTTTTTTGAAGTTTAAGAAAATTTTATTTGGTAGCAACAAAAGAAAGAACCAGGTGTCAAAACAAAGTACAGTGGGATATCAACTTAAAGACTCTAAGCAGAATAAAATAATCATACAAGTGCAAGCATTATAATAGAAGAAATCTGGGTACAAGATAAATGGAAAGGTAAAGAGGAAACACGGTAAGCATAAAATATGAGAAGCATGAGAACATTGGAAAGGATTAAAAAAAATTGTACAATGGAGGATAAGTGGAATGTATCGAGCTGTTAAGGAGGTTTAGGAACTTCCTGTTGTGGAGGCGGAGGGTGAAACAAGCGTTTACTACATAAGTCCAAGTAAAGCGTGACAGGAGTCCATAAGTCCACGCGTTTAGTAGCCATACATGCTGGAAAGACATGAGCAGTGTCAAGTCTATGGTTGTGGCAAACATTAAACCACCACGCCTTAAAGGAAACTTTGGAGAAGTCTTTCCAGTTGACCGTTATTTGTTGAAAGGCAGCGGCAAGTAATAGGTCAACAATCTGAGGTTTTAGATCAACGTTGTCCCAGCAAGGGGAGAGGCTACCCATGAAAACATGTGTGTGAGAAAAAGGGATAGAAGTGTGGAAAATTAAATTAATTTGAGCCCAAACCTGTAACCAAAAACTACGAACATGAGTGCATAAAAATAACATGTGAAATAAAGTAGCTTGTGGTGATGAACAAGACCAGCATATGTGGGGAGTGTTAGGAAAGCGTTTGTGAAGGTCAAAGGGTGTGAAGAGGAGTCTATTGTAAATAAAAAACAGAGTCTGCGTGAGGGTTGCTGCTCTCGAAGATTTGCGAAGCTTGGTCCAGATTTTGTCCCAAAAGGAAACTGACCAGGAGACAGACAAATCATGCTCCCAGGAATCCTCCACTTTAGATTTAGGTCTTGGAGTCTCACCAGCGTGGAGGTACTTGTAAATAGCAGCAGCCTTTGGTGTAGTGCGTAAAAAGGAATGAAGTGAGGAGGTGAGAGTGGATGAAGCAGTAGGAGGGCCGGGCTGAGAGAGGTCATTGTATTTCGTTAGGACTGAATTTTTAAGCAATTGATATTTGCGTGCAAAGGAAGTGGCTAAGTCATAGAGGGAGCGAAGGATGTCAAAAGATAAGAAAGAGGAGTGAGAGAAGAGTTGGGAAATCCACTGCAGACCTCGAGTATGCCAAGATTTCCAAAAAAAGGGTCTGTTGCAGATGAGTAAGGAAGTGTTATGCCATATGGGGGAGGAGAGGAAATCAGCAATGGTTGTGGGAGGGGAGTGAGTGGAAGATAGGAGTAATTTAGTAGTAAATTTATGAATCGGAGTAGAAATAGAGGCGGGTTTGCGAGACAAGGAGAGGTATTCAGCAAAGGAGAAGGGAGAGAGAAGGAGGTGTTCAAATTTAGTCCAAAGAGGACATGGGGTATCAGGGTCTTGTAACCAAAGAGAGGCTTGCCGCAATTGGAACGCTTTATGGTATGCTGGGAAGTCAGGAAAGTTAACCCCACCTTCTGATTTAGGACGAAGCAGACGTGCTAGAGACATTCGTGGTTTCTTTTTATGCCACAGAAAGGATGTTAGAATAGAGTTGATCCGTTTGAAAAATTTGGAGGGGACAGGGACCGGAATATTGGAGAGGGTGTAAAGGACAATGGGAGACAACATCATTTTAATAGTGTCGAGGCGACCCCACCAGGATAGGTAAAGAGGATGCCACTTGGATGTGAGATCCGTTAATTTTTGAATGCATTTGGACATGCACAGAGAAACAGTGTCTGGGATGGTAGGGGTAATGTGCATTCCAAGGTACTTGATATTGGAGGGTTTCCACGTGAAATTAGAGGCTGCAAAATCGGGTTTGAATGTGAATTTAGTTAAGGGGAGGATCTCACATTTATCGTTATTGAGTTTATAGCCAGATATTTGGGAGTATGCGTGGACTTCAGTGAGAAAGGCGGGGATTGAAACAGAGGGGTTGGAAACAAATAGCAAAATGTCATCCGCATAAGCGGCTAGTTTGATGTGGGAGTCTGACAGTTGGAATCCTTGGATGGAGGGGTTTTGACGGAGCTTGGAGAGGAAGGGTTCTAAGGCCAAATTAAAGAGAAAGGGGGATAAGGGGCAGCCTTGGCGAACACCTCTTTTTAAATCAAAAAAAGAAGATATTTGACCATTGGCACAAACCGCAGCACGTGGGTTAGGATAAAGTAGCGAAATTAAGAATATAAAAACAGGACCAAAACCGAACCAACGGAGGGTGTGAAATAGATAGGTCCATTCAACCCTATCAAACGCCTTTTCAGCATCCAGGGCAATGGCCGCAAGGGGATGGGGTAAAAGGCGAGATTTAGAGAGAATGTTGAAGAGGAGCCTGGTGTTATCTGTGATAAAGCGACCTTTGACAAAGCCCGACTGTTCCTCTCCCAAAAGATCAGGAAGAAGAAGATCGAGGCGTGCCGCAAGAGACTTTGCAAATATTTTATAGTCAATATTGACCAAAGAAATTGGCCTATAATTTTTGCAATGTTGAGGATCCTTCCCCTCCTTGGGTATGAGGCAAATATGAGCATCTGAAAAAGAGCCTGAGGAGGAACCCAAGGAGAGAAAAGTGCCAATAAGGGAATGGAGTCTGGGGATAAGAAGCTTTGAAAAGTGGAGAAAAAATTCTACTGTGAAGCCATCCGGTCCAGGGGCTTTGTCTTTTTGGAGGGTTTGAAGTGCTTTGAGTAGTTCTTGTTGGGATATATCAAGTTCTAAGTGAGAAAGGTCAAGTGGAAAGTGAGGTGGTTTTTGAATAGTGGAGAAAAATGCGTCTAGAGAGTGAGAAGAAGGGTGAGTTTCAGAAGAGTATAGGGTCTTGTAAAAGGTAGAGAATTCAGTGAGGATGTGTGCGTCTGTATGTTTGAGGTTCGAATTGGCGTCGTAGATTGATTCAATGTTTAATTTATTGTGTTTAACCTTTAGATAATTAGCTAAGATCTTGCCAGCCTTATTTTTGCCCCCATAGAATTTGGCACTTGATTTTAATAAATACAAGGATGCATCGTCAGTAGATTTTTTGTTGAATTTCATTTTAGCACTAACCAAAGCGGTTAGAGTTTGCTGTGAGCGGGAAGTAAAATAAGAATGCTCCAATTTCTTAATATCCAGAAGGATAGCCTTAGTGAAGTCGCGCGCAGCTCTACGTTTTTTAGCAACAAAGCCAATGATGAAATCTCTTGCTGCCGCTTTAAAGGCATCCCAAATGGTGTGTTTGGGGACAGGGGAATTGTCGTTTAAGGAGAAAAATTCATGGGAGAAGGAAGTGAAGGAGGTAGTAAAGTTAGGGTCTAGAAGGAGAGAGTTGTTGAAACGCCAACGTTTAGGACCTACTGATTTGGGTAAGATGTCCAATTGAACTAATGTGGGGGCATGGTCAGAAAATAAAATTGGGCCAATTTCTGCATGGGTGAGAGTTTGGACAATGTTGTGGGTAACAAAAATGTAGTCGATTCGGGATTGGGAATGATGGCATGGAGAATAAAAAGTGAATTCCTGAAGTTCTGGGTTACAAGGACGCCAAGCGTCAGTGAGTTTATGTTGGGAAATAGTTTGAGAGAAGGATTTATGAGATTTGTTGGGGATGAAGTGCGCCTTGGAGTTTCTATCTAGAAAGGGATCTAGGGGTTGATTGCAATCACCTGCCAGTATAAAATTATCATCAATAAATCTGGTAATGTGCTGGGAAAATGAATGCCAAAAAGTGGGATCACCAGTGGTAGGGGCATAAACATTTATAAGAGAAATTAGGAACATTCTTGATAGAGAGTTTAGCATACGTCCATCGGCCATCAGCATCCGATTCCTGAGCGAGCAGGGAAGGGGAAAGAGCTTTATGACATAAAATGGCCACACCATTGCGTTTGCCATCCCCAGGAGAATAGTAAACATCACCCACCCAGCTTCTTTTCAATTTAACAGATTCTTCAGCAGATAAATGGGTTTCTTGTAAAAAAGCAATGTCCACATTCAAACGTGAAAGGTGAGATAAAATTCTTTGTCGTTTGATAGGAGAGTTGATGCCCTTAACATTCCATGTAATTACTTTCAGAGACATACCATATCAGAAATGAGGAAAGAATCAGAGGAAAAAAAAGAGGTGCAAAAGAGACCCAGGGAGGTAGAAAAAACAAGGAAAATAAGAGAGTCAATAAGAGTCAATGCAGTATAATAGTGAGCAAGAGGATGAGGAAAGAGGAAATAGGTTGAGGGAGAGAAAAATGGAAACAGTTGATATGAAAAATATAAGAAGGTAGTCCAAGAAATAGTAAGGATGATGAGAGGAAGTCGGTAATTGAAGGGTAGTCGAAAAACAAGAGAGGAAGACACCTGTGAAACAGGGGAAATTGGTGAACTTAAAAGTGAAAAAGATACAAGAAGGAAAGCAAACAATCGGGAGGAAAGGGAGAACATACTTACGGAGGGTAGAGATGGGGAGGGTTGATCACCAGGGGGAAGATACGAGAGAGAATGGATGAGGGGGGAGCACCAGGCAGAGGAAGCAAACGTCCAATGCAAACGAACCAACAAGTCGGGGGAAAGACGCCATACGTATTGTAAAACCTGCAAGGAAAAGGGAGGAAAAACAATAATGAGTGAGACTAATGAAAGAGGATGAGAACAAAACAACAATAAATGATAAGAAGGTGTATGAAAAATAGTAGTGAGCAATACTTAACTAACCAACAGGGGTACAAGAAAAATGACGAAGAGTGAGGGGAAGAACATAAAGACTGAAGTCGCTGAAAAACGTGGTATAAACAAACATTAATACAGTCAACAATGCACTATAAACATGCAGATTAGTTGAAACTTCGATGCTGCGTCACGCAGAAATCATGGCGGGAAAGCTGACGAAGAGCTGGAAAAGTCCATATCAGAAGCTTGAGTTGCGTTCAAAAAACTTCGGAGACGAACAGGATCCTCGTAAGTCGTTGTCTTGTTGTTGTAAGTCACTCGAAATAGGCAAGGGTGGAAAAGGCCGTATCTGGCTCCAATGGCACGAAGTTCTGGTCGCATATCCAAAAAGGCCTTGCGGCGACTGGCTGTGGCTCTTGCGTAATCCTGCGCAAAGAAAAGGTTGGAGCCCGACCATTGCAAAGGAGGTGCGGCACGGGCCGCTGATATGACCTTGAGTAGGTCAGTATATTCTAAAAAGTACATGATGACATCCCTTGGCCGTGAAGAGGGGGAAGAAGTAGTGGGAAGGCGACCTAGCCTATGAGCACGCTGGATATTAAGCGTAGTGCCAGATGAAGAAGCTTGGGCAGAAATGATTGGAAAAAGGCAATAGGGTCGGTCCCCTCACAGTTCTCCGCCAGGCCGTAGAGACGAAGGTTATTGCACCTGTTTCGGTTCTCCAATTCTTCAACTTGTTTTTGGAGAGACGAAATCTGAGACTGCATATGTGTTACTTTGGAAGATGATTCTTGCAGAGATGTGAGAGACTTCTCTACAGTGGTTACTCTGGCATCCATCTGAGACCAATTGTCAGTGAGAACCTGCAATTTAGAGTTAGTCTCTTCCATGAATGGTTTAAGGGCACGAATCTCTTCCAATAATAACTCCATGGAGACAGCTGATGTGGATCCAGTCGGTGACGGAGGGTCTTTTTTGAGGCGTTTCGAGGTCACTTTCCCTGGAGGTTGAACAGGCCGTTCCGTACTGGACTGTGACATCTGGGTGTCGAGCTCTTGGGAGGCCTCAAGGTGCGCCAATGCAGAGAAGACTTTCGAGTTTTTGATGAACACACGGCGCGGAGCCTTGGGAGTGCGAGTGATTGCCCTCCGTTCCATAAAAAGAGTTATTATAGAGATGAAGAAAGTCTGATGATAAGCAGTACGTGCTCGTTAATATTCCAAAATAAGCTTAGGGATTCTCAAGTGAAGAAAGGTGCGCAGAATGCAGGTTGTGTGAGGAAAGGTCAATGACAAAAAATGGCCGCCATTATCATACTGTCTCAAAACGCTGATAATACTGACAAAAAAAAACCAGCGTTCTTCAAAGACAAGCAGCAGTGTTACATAGCTGAAGGCAGTGGCTCACCAGGAACAGTTGGATTAAAGTGAAGCTTCGTGGTAGGCAAGCATGATCTGCGAGCGGATGCTCCGTAGTGTGCGCTGTGAGGATACAAAATGGCGGTCGCGTCTATCAGAGAGTCGCGTCCGCCAAAAAGTTGACGAAAACGGACATTCCGCCGCTCAGGTGCTGCTTCAGTTAGGAACACGACGTTGTCCTGGAATTCCGGTTGGGGAAAATGAGGTTTGCAGGCGCCAGGAATTGAGAAAAAGCAGCGAAATCCCCTGCTGATCCAGAGCGCTCACATCAGAGCTGCCGTCCTCGCCGGGCGCCAAGCCACGCCCCCAAATCTTTAACTTCTATCATGAAGTGTTTAGATCTTTCCGCCTCGCAGAGGAAGTTTTAAAACCCTATGGAGAAATAATGGATAAAATTAGGGAATCACTGAAAGCCGAACCAAAACAGAGGAATGGGAAGAAAAAGGGTTGGTTTAACAACAATTGCACAAAAGCCTACACAGAGCTAAAATCTGCATTACATAAAAAGGACAGGGATAGACTTGAGATCAGCTCAAAAAGGCATATAATGAGGCCGTGAAATTAAGGAAAGGTGAATTAAAAAAAATATTTGGGCCGATCTACACAAAGCAAGTGTTAACAAGGATAGTACCGCCTTTTGGCGAGTGGTAAAATCCCCATTTCTGCTAATGGGAGACACACCCACTTTAGAAATTGCAATAGATGAAAGACAATGAGTCAAACACATTTCTAAGATCTTCGTCCAGTTTAGTTAGGACAACGACACTGTACCAAGTATGCTTAGTACCATCCTCAACTCCCGCCAAACAGACTTTCCTATAGCCCTGGACGTCACCTTAGTAGAGGTAGAGCTTGCACTAAAAGCCAGTAAAGGGGGGGAAAGCTCTGGGCCCTGTTGGAGTTCCAGTTGATCTTTTTAAGCAAAATATGGAGCTATTGACTCCAATTTTAACAAGGGTGCTAGAAGCCTGCTGCGCAGTTGGACTCATCGAATCATGGTCTGAATCCATCCTGGGACCGATTTTTAAGAAGGGAGACCGACAGAATCTGGCCTGTTACCGCCCCATCTCCATATTAGACTCACTGGGAAAAGTGGCAGGTTGCATAGTCCTTAACCATCTTCAACAGTCGGCAGAGGATAATAACGTCCTATCGGAGCTCCAAATCGCATTTAGGCAGGGGCTGGGTAAAATTGAGCAGGGCCTTAACCTGACCCTTCTTATTGGGGAATTACGCAAAGGCGAAAAGGGGAAAAATACACATGGCCTTCATGGATCTGACAGCTCAGTTTGATTGAATAAGCCACAGTAATATATGGAGAACTTTGGAGGAAATGGGCGTGGGGATCCCCATAATTAACTTTTTAAGGAACTTTATGGAAATACGAAAGCCCGGATACGTTATGGCCTAAATGGAGAGTGTACGGGCACATTCCAAGTGGAGAGGGGGGTCAGGCAGAGTTGTGTTCTGGCATCCTTCCTATTAACATTATACAAAAATGGCTTGGAACAAGCCATGTTGGAAGGGTGCCAGGACCTACCACAGTTGCAGAAAAGCCCAATACCCGCCCTACTTTACGCCGCCACCTATTACAAATATATGGAAAACTTAGACTTAAGAATAAATATTAATAAAACTTTTAGAATGAGCTGTGGGACAGGCGGAAGTAAACAGAAGGATATCTACATAGAGAATAAAAAGGTGGAGTTTACTATAACATACCCTTACTTAGGTATCCTAATTGACAATAAGGGTTCCTGGCGTCAAGCAATAAAAGCCAGGAAATTGCTTTTTATGAGGAAAACAACGGCCTTGGTGAATTTCTTTCAGAATTAGGTAAGAGGGCTCCAGTAGAGATGCTCCAAATTTATCATGCTAAGTGTGTCAGCACAGCGATTTATGGGGCTGGAGTTTGGGGATATTGTGATGTGAACGAAATCCAGAAAGTGGAGAATGCCTTTTTAAGATATTTATTTGCAGTCCTTTGAGGCACCTCAACATATATATGTCATACAGAGTTGAGAATACCCTACATCACAGACATAATAAATGTTCAACCAGCCATATTATGGCACAGTATCTGGTCGTCCCCGAGAACATTATTCAATCAGAATGTATTGAGAGACAGTCTTGGTTTAGAGAATGTTCTAAAGATTGGGTGGCTTACTTATATAAAGGAGTTTCTGACTGACTTGGGTCTATCAAATTATTATGAAGATCCTACTTTGTTAGCTTCTATCTCAAGAAAACTAAAAAACAATGTATGACCCACATGGAGGAGATTAGATTTGCTATTGAGGCAAACAAGTGAACAGTACAAAATAACCTAATGATGCAATCTAGAAACAGTATTCAACCCTATTGAACGTTTACACTAAGTGGGTACGACAGATTTGTGTTAACATGTCTTAGGCTTGATGTATTCCATCGCTTGGTAAGCTTCCCTAAAATGAATGATTGGGCTAAAAAACTATCTAATTGCCCTTGTGACGAGGTCTCCCCCTAAACGTCAATGCATGTAATCCTGTTCTGTAGATTTTATGAAGAACAAATGAAAAAATGGATAAACCAATATTGCATATTTGGGGCATGAGACAATGTCATCCAGCTTACCTTGCATTGCAATTCTTAGACTCAGATTGCTTTACAAGAAACATTGCAACATTCCCGAAAAGTACTATTAGACATAGAAAGGATCTCTGAAGAATGTCCTATTTTGAATTCTGTAACTTTGCTATGAATTTTAATTATTTATCAGCTTTTTTCACTTCCTTGTTTATTCTTCTTTTTAAAAAAAAAGATGTATTTGTATAATCCACAATAGCGACTTCATGGAATCATTAAGAGTTGTGAATATTTTACTTAATTGTTTAATATAACGGAGTAATTGTTTTAACTATTGTTGTAAACTGTGCTTTTATGTTTTTTTTTAAATGTTATGTGAAAGCCGAATAAAGCGGAATTGACTTGACTTGACTTGAATATAGTAGTAGTTGATTTTGTGGACTCAATACTTTTTGCAGGTCATTATTGTTATAATGTCAATATTGTTTTAGTTGATATTGTAACATAAACCCTCTTGATTTGACCACAATGGAAAAATACACTAATTAATAAAATAGGTTAACAAATGGAGCTTTATTTGGTTTTGGACAAAAGTGACAAAATAAGTTGTTATACTGGATTCACTTATAAATCATTTATAGTGTCCCAAAATGGGTTGCAGGGTTTAAGTTTGCTCAGTAAATGCTTATATGTTATATAGAAAGACTATGGGCCTGATTTAGATCTTGGTGAATGGGTTACTCTGTCACAACGGTGATGGATATTCCATCCGCCGAAATATGAATCCCATAATTGAACCCCTGGAAGGCCTACTGGAGGGTGCCCTCACGGCCGAGGACGACTACTGGGGGGTCCCGCCCTCGTCTTCCCCCCACCCCAAAGCCTGGTCACCCCTAGCATTACAACTCATGTCCCTCACCCTGAACTACGCACTGAGGGCTTGTAATGGTCGCACCCCTTCCGATACCCCCTCAATGTGTACATTTAACAGAAGGGGCCATGAGTCGAGGCTAGACTATATCATGCTAGATATTACGCTCTGGCCAAAAGTCCTCGACTTTAGGGTAATAGAGAGGTCTGATAGTGACCACAATGCCCTTTGTTTAAACATCCAGTGGCCCCTGCCCCCAGTGGGCATATCCGTAGAAAGTGGAGGAGAAGATACGGGGGAATTGCTCCTTACAACAAACAGGCGCCGGGTTAAGTGGGGGAAGCTTGCGAGCTCAGAAGAGGCCATCAGCAAGCTTTACGAGTTGGCACTCCCCAGGTTCATGGAGGTGGATGCACTTCTAAATGAACCATGTACCCCAGAATATAATGAGAAACTGGGCAACATACATCAGGACTTAGTGAGGGACTTGGCCGAGTTATTTCACCCGGAGGTGCCAACCAGAAAGAAAAGGTCCCATGTTCCCACCTGGTATACCTCTTCCTGTAGGGCAGCAAAATCTGAGCTTATTGCTGCAATAAAAGAAGGGTCAAATAAGGCCAAGGTACGTGACCTTAGGAAGCATTACAAAGCAGTGATGGCGACTGCTAGGACCGAGTGGGACTGGAACCATTGGCAGGACCTTCATGATGCCCTAAAAGTCAGGGACTCCCGGAAATTCTGGGCCCTTGTTAACAATGGGATAGGGGAACTTAATAAAGCAATTGAACCCAACATCGCCCCTGTGGTGTGGGAGGCCCACTTCGGGGTACTTTACCAAGACACTAACTCCTGCCCTGATACATCCCTCTTGGCGCCTGTAGGCTCCCATGATTCTCGCATGGAACTATCCCTGGGGGAAGTGGAGGTGGCCCTAGAGCACTTATCGTGGGGGAAGGCGCCAGGTCTGGACAGGCTACCCAGGGATCTTTTTAGGCACCACCCAGACATCTGGGGCCCATACCTCCTTATCCTTTTTAATGCCATTCTAGGAGGCATGGCAATCCCCGGGTCTTGGCTGGGGGCAGAGATTGTTCCGATCCACAAGAAAGGTTCAACTCTGCTCCCCGCCAACTACAGGCCTATTAGCCTAATAGACGTACCCCAAAAGCTTTTTGCGCGCCTCATCCTTAACCATCTCCTGGACTGGGTGGAGGACAATGACATCATGAGCCCCCTCCAGGCTGGCTTCAGAAAGAACACGTCGACCATGGACCAGATCTTCCGCCTCCTTCTCCTATATTGGAAGACGGTTACGTTAGAGGGAGGAAGGCTGTACATGGTCTTCGTGGATCTGAGGTCAGCCTTTGACCTAGTCCCTAGAGGAAAACTATGGGAGGTTTTGCAGAAGCTAGGAGTACCCCCCCCACCTCCTTAGTGTTATCATCAGGTTGCATGAGAACAACTATGCACAAGTGAGGTGTGGGAGGGATGGCAAGCTCTCGGGCAAATTCCCGGTCCGCCGAGGAGTCAGACAGGGCTGTGTCTTGGCGCCGACCCTGTTCTGTCTTTTCATTAACAGTGTCATCCAACATCTTGACACTGTTAAGGACAATGATGCTCCGCTTTTGGCAGGCAGGAGGGTTCCGGAAATAATGTTTGCTGATGATACCCTCCTGCTTTCCAAATCCCCCATGGGGATCCAGAGGATTGTGGATGGTTTTGGCCTTTTCTGTCACCAACATGGGCTGGAGGTGAACACGGAGAAAACTAAGTTTATGATCTTCAACCCCCCCGCCAAGGCCAGACCAAATCCTAAACTGGGGGATGTTAGTCTTGAGAGGGTCTCAACCTTTATATATTTAGGGGTAACATTCCATGAAAACCTATCTTGGGACTGCCAGATAGCGAGATCCAGGCTGAAACTTTCCCAGCTATCGGGCGCACTCCTGAAGGTGGCTAATAAGTCCACCTTTAAGCCTGTAAGCCCGGCCTTGGAAACATACAGGTCCCAAGCGAAGCCAGCAGCCATGTATGGTAGTGAGCTGTGGGGACACAAAGCAGGGAAGGCTCTGGCAGGTGTGGAAAACAGTTTTCTGAGACGCTTACTTGCTCTCCCGCAAGGTACGCCACTCCTCCCCTTAAGACTCGACTTGGGCCTTCCCTCTATTGCTGAAGATCTCCTGTCGAAACCTGTGAAGTTTTGGCATCGGATATGGACCACCGAGGAACTGCATCACTACAGACAAGACCTTATGCATGTAATGAGGCTGAATGCCAACAGCAAAATTCCCTGGTTGGCTTTTATCAAGGCGGAACTGTTTAGCTTGAACTTGCCAGACTTATGGGATGACCCAGCCCAGGGCTGTCAAAGGATCACGCGTAAATCTCTTGCACAGCTGTATAAAAATAAAAACCTCGCTGATATGGACAATGCTCATAACGGCGGCACCCTGACGGGACGCTTTATGGAATCCAAAAATTCTTATGCTTTTGAACCCTTCATGGATTTTATTTTCCCTCTCCTGGCAAGGAAATTGTTCCTCCAATGGAGGTTTGGTACACTCCCCACCAAAGTATTTACCAGCAAATGGTCCTCAGGGGGTGAAAAACTTTGCCCATGTTGTAAAGCCCTGGATGAAGACGACCTACACATAATGTTTGTCTGCCACGCTTATCAGAGTCCCAGGAAGCGTTGGATAGCACCGTTGTGTCGGAACCTGGGCTTCAGGAAATACCTGCAGGCCTACAGGGTCATGAAAACTAACACTCTGGGCCACATTGTCTTTGCTGTTTCAAAATTCTTAATGGCAGCATGGATAATAAGAAAGAAAATGTCCCCCTGAACTGGTACTACCTTGCAGTCTTTATTCCATGTGGGTTCAGCAGAAATTTTTTATATGTAAATACTGTCTTTTTAATATATGTATTGTATTTTATTGCATCTTTTATGGCCCATGTGGCCGAAATAAAGAATTTTTGGAATTGGAATTGGAATCCCATAATATCCTATAGGATTTATATTTTTGCTGACCGGCTATCCATCACGTTGTGACAGAGTAACCTGTCTACCAAGACCTAAATCAGGCACTATGGACAGAGCTCTTCACTATGGCCCCTAGCTAGCTTGTTGGCATGGGGGTTGAAGCAGGCGAGGCTGCAGTTGTCATCCATTTTCACTGCAAATTTGATATTTTAAATATAATTTTAATACGAGAAAAGTATTGAGTTGATATTATATTAATTACATTAAGACAATATCAAAAAACTATAACACATGGATACTGTAATATCCCTTCAACTCCCTGTCCTTCATTTTTACAAGGGGTTCTAACACCTGTAAATATTTTATCACAGAAGTGTTCTTACTTCATAATACCTACACACTGCAGCTTCCGAGTGTACATGTATGGCCTCAATTGCCCTGAAATAGTCACTATGTACGAGTGTTGTCTGAAATTGTCCAATGAAACAATTTCAAGTTTAGTTTATTCACACATTGCAAAAAATGATTTTAGTAAGGCTTTGAAATTAACAATCATATTATACTGTTCAGCACAAAACTTTACAAAACAACTTTCTAATACAGTTGTTTCTTTGAAATAAAATGAATAAGAAAAAAGGCAAAAAATGAAATATCAAATTCGTTTTTCCAACAAAATTTAAAAGCATGTTGCTCCTACTTCTAAATTATTGTTATTATTATTAGTAACATTTGTGGAGCGCAACTGTTAGCTAATAGGTCTCCTGGCGCTAACAACCATGCTGATGTAATCAAAATCACAGAGTGTATTGCCATGTTTTGAGTACTTTCTTGAAAGTCAGAAAATTATCAATTGAGACCAACTCAGGGGGGGAAACCCTCCAAAACTGCATGGCCTGGACCAAGAATGCGCGGCTGCCAATCCGTACCCTTCTGAATTCGGGGACCAAGAGTCGCTTTGAGCTATCTGAATGAAGCAGATGAGTGGGCCAGTTATGGTAGAATCCAGTTTGAAAAATTGCATAGAAAGAGGAAAACGCCTCATAAGTTTGTTTTTGTGCAGGAAGGTCCCCTTCCTGCATAAAAACAATCCTGTCCGCAATGGAGGCACCCTTTTATAAGTTGGTGCTATGCTGCCAAAACAGTGCCAGCGCAGGCAGAAAAGACAGGTATACACTGTATTGATTAAATAGGGATTAATCCTGCCCTTTCACTTTGGTGTAGGGCAGTGCAGCAAAGTGCCTTTCTGCGCTGCTCTATGTCAAAATGCCATAAATTAGTCCTTAAGTGTTGAAATATTCAAGTTGGTTTAAGATCAATGATTAGACTAGCAATGTTGATGTTGTTCAGAAATGGCAGTATTTTGCGGGGAAGCAGCATAAAGAAAATATAAATGGCTGAAAGCATATTTACTTCCACTGAGAATGAAAGATCAGAGTCCATATGTATGTCTATGTTAGCACAGCAGGGGAAGTGTCGGACATTGGAAAACTGGCTAAATGGTCAAAACTTTGCTGGTAGAGGATGGATGAGTCTTCCTATGGAACAACAAAGGATTTTTGTTCCCCATTTCATTTTAACTAATTCTGCCCAAGCCAAAGTGAGGCAACTGTGAAATGCTTCTGGGGGTAGGGGACTGGACTGGTGAATTCCCAAAATTGTTTCAGTATCATCTACGTAGGTCATGAAATTGATTCCATAACTATGGATCAGTTTTGCTAAAGATCTCAGGTTGAATAATGTAGGGCTTTGGAATGGTACCTAGGTACCAGTTCCCCTTCTTTCCTGAAAATTTACGGGGAAGTTGTTTGGCATGTTCTCTGCCTTATAAGTAACATTTACACCAGTCAAGGACAACGCATGAATTCCAACCACCGATAGCCTTGAAAGCAAAACGTCACGTTAACTGTATAATAAACAGTAGGTAGGTCAAGAAGTACCAAGGCTACAAAATAACTATTGTCTGCTGCCAATCTGAGGTCATCTAGCACCGTAACCAGTGCTGATTCAATGCTGTGTGCGAGGCGGAAACCTGACTGAGCATGGTCAAGTTAGTTATTGCTTTCATTGCTTTTTGGTCAGGGCCATACCCCCTGACCAAAAACATGTCCATATCATAAGACGGATCTACTCCAGCCAGGAGATTCTAGCAATAAGACCTTGCGCCACATGCAACCTGATGGATCCACATAAGGAAGGTAAGACATGTCTAACCTGCTCACGAACATTTGCTTTCTCACAGATTAGTGATCTTAATATGACCAATACCCAACCTAAGATAAAAACTGGCAGAGAATCATCTATTAAAGCAGGTCTCAATAATGTCAGATCCATGGTTAAGCATAATGGCCATACAGCAGAATTAATTGAAAGCCAGAACTTAGACCTTCTATTCGTAACCGAAACGTGGGCAGACGAAGAATCCGACGCCGACCTGACCCTAGCAATCCCAGAGGGCTTCTCCATCTACAGAGCCGATAGAAAAATGAAACACGGAGGAGGATTAGCGATCATAGCTAAGGAGGAATTTAAGATAAAAAGTTCAGACAAAGGAAGTAACCCAGACTGCGAAACGCTAACATTTCAAATAAAAATTACCAACAATTATACTTTCAATGGCCTATTGATCTACCGACCACCTAATGCCAAAACACCTCTAATTGAGCTGCTAAGTCCATTTCTAGAATCTAGCGTGACAAATCTTGACTATACAATTCTAGGAGACTTTAATATACACCTGGAAAAAATGTCTGACCCCAAGGTAATTTCATTTAAAGATGAAATGGCAAACTTTGACTTAGAACAAAAAGTACACACAGATACGCATTGCGCTGGCCACACTCTGGATGGAATTTTCACATTGTGTCAGAAGCTAAACAAAATTGACACGCTGATGATCCCATGGTCAGACCACAAGATGGTCTCCTTCCTCCTAGAAACTACACAAGATACAGGAAGACCGGCCGAAGCCATAAAAAAACACATATCATGATAGGTCCAAAACCCAGCCCCAGGCATTCATAGACACTCTATGTTCATCATATCCAAACCTTGACGCAGACAGCAATAAAGCCTGTAAACAATTTAATAATTGGTTGGAGAACGCAGTCCAACTTACAGTTCCAAAAAAAAGTTACTTTTAAAAGAAAGACCCCTTCACAGCCATGGTTCTCAGAAGCTTTGAAGGAACAAAAACAATCCTGTAGAAGAGCAGAAAAAAAATGGAGAGCCAACTACGACGTACAGCAAAAATTAGAATATAAATCAATATTAGCTAGCTACAAAAAATTAATAACATCAGAGAAAAGTAAATACTTCGTCAAAAAAATTATTGAATCAAAAAACTCCAGTAAAACTCTCTTCTCTACTGTTAAAAAACTTTCAAAAATTGAAAATAACAGCTCAGAAGAAATGTCATCAGAATTCTGTGACATTCTAGGTGAATTCTTCGTAAAAAAGGTTTCCTCAGTCTATGAATCTTTTAAAAACCACAAGACAGAAAAGGCTAACCAGAAAGATCAGACCACCACACATTCAACAAATTTAGTGGAACAAACAGTCCAACCTACATTGCTCCAATTCACCCCTCCAACAAAGTATCAAATCCAGAAAGAATTACTTACCATTAACTCAGGCAGCCCAACAGACCCTTGTCCGGCCAAAATAATGCAAATCTGCTCAGAACAAATGAGCCTGGTACTAAAAAAATTCTTTGGTCAAATACTCGAAACTAACACCTTTCCGGATGAATGGAAAAAGATATCAATCAGACCATTACTTAACCCCTTGGCTGCTAGGCGTTTTCCCCCCCCTGTGCTGGAAATTGCCATTTTAGTGGCACCATGACGAGCTGAGCTCGTCATCAGCACACGACACCCGTGGGTGATGACGAGCTGAGCTCGTCATCAGCATCAAAGGGGTTAAAAAAATCAAATCTGGACGGAGAGGAACCCAGTAACTACAGACCTATAGCCAGAATCCCTTTTGCCGCTAAAATATTAGAGAAACTCCTAAACAAACAGTTATCCCGATACCTGATGGACGGCAACTGGCTAGACCACTCTCAGTTTGGCTTCCGTGAAGCACACGGAACAGAAACTGCTTTAATTACAGCTGTGGAGGAACTCCGGAAAGTGATGGACAATGGAGCGAAGGCCGCCTTGATATTACTCGACCAATCGGCGGCCTTCGACACGGTCAGTCATGAGATTCTTCTAAATCGTTTAAAAACAGCAGAAATACATGACTCGGCATGTACCCTCATTGAATCCTATCTAGCCAACAGAACCTTTGCAGTAGAAGTAGGAGGAGCAAAATCTAAAGCCTTTAATCTACCTTGCGGGGTCCCACAGGGATCTTCACTGAGTCCCACCCTTTTTAACCTATACGTTGCCCCACTGGCAGAAATAATAAGAAGCTGTGGTTTTACCCCAATATCAAACGCTGACGACACCCAAATTGTGGTGACCATCAACAAGGATGAAAAGGAAACAGCGGAAAAATTCCAACACTGTATGACACAGGTCAGTCAATGGATGGAAAGGAATTGCTTAAAGCTCAATCTAGACAAGAGTGAAGTGATGATACTAGGGGGCGACACAAACATCTGGTCCCCCGCCTGGTGGCCCAAGGACATGGGCAGATGTCCAGGATCATCAGAAAAAGTGAAGAATCTGGGTTTCACCCTCGATATGAATTTATCATTTGAAGCTCAAGCCAGCAAGTTGTCATCAACACTCTGGTATATACTAAAAATGATAAAAAAAACTATTTCTACATCTACCACAGGATTCACGCAAAACAGTAGTAACTGCATTAGCATTAGCGAGATTGGATTAGGGAAATGGTCTATATGCCGGAGCCAGGACAAAAGTCATAGATAAATTACAACCTCTACAAAATGCAGCAGCCAGAATGATTCTAGACATACCTAAGTTTGAGCCGATCAAACACAAACTAAAAACTTTGCATTGGCTACCAATTGCAAAGAGGGTGAAATTCAAATCACTCTGTTTAACCTATAAGGCACTTCAGGGAAAAGGATCACAATTTTTGAGGTTTCATTTGAAACAATATGAACCCACGAGACCTCTGAGATCCAGTCAAATGAAACTAATTGCCGTTCCCAGATTTAAACAAACTAACTGGGGAGGCAGAAGCTTCTTTGTACACGCAGCACGCACATGGAATGAACTGCCTTTTGTCATAAAAATCTGCCCATCTTTGGAATCCTTCAGAAAGGAAGTAAAAACATGGCTACTCTCTGAATAAACCTTAAATACCGTTCCAGGGATGGAAAGAATTTATCTTAGCGCCAAGACGCCTACGGGCAATCGCGCGCTTTACAAATAGATAAATCAAATCAAATCAAATCAAGAAAATCAGAGAATATTTTATAAACACATTTCTCAATGATTTTCCTTGGAAAAGTCAGAAGAGACATAGGTCCGAAGTTGCTATGGACTCTAAGGTCGGCTGAAGCTTTTTTAACAATGGGACCGCCATTGCCTTTCTTCAATCTGATGGTACCACTCCGTAAATGATGATAAGTTGCATAAAGATTCCAAAGGTTTGACAATGCAATTTAAAATTTGCTTCCAGATCTTTGGGGGTAAACTATCCAAAGGTGAACCAGAAGTAATAGAGGTAGCAAGACTCAGAAACAAATCATTGTGCAGCAAGCATAGATTAATAACAGTTTGAAGTGTACTGTCATTGACCATAGCTTGCTGGGCGTCAGTTAAGTGTATGTTAGAAAGCATGTCCTAATTATATAAAGAAGCTTTTGACTCTTCGAAACTGGAGACTGTACTTCGGGCCTTATTATGAAAACAGCGGTCCATAGGACTGCAGTACTTGCGTTGGTGGTCAGACCGCCACCATACAGGCGGTCCTCCCACTGTATTATGAGTGTGATGGTTGAACTACCACGAGACCCCTGGCTCCATTGAGTTCAAGGATATGGAAATGGTCAGGAAAAGGCTGGCGGTGGTGCTGCGGCACTGCTGAGCATATTTCAACTTTCCTTTCCACCACCCTTGCATGGTGGTAAACCCGCCATGAAAAGGGTGGTGGACATGGAAGTAAGGTGGCCCTAACAGGGCCCACTGCTGCTTCTGGGCCTGGGGTGTGTGCAGAGGGGCACCCCTGGAATTGCACCCCCGTTCCTGCATAGTATGACAAGAGCAGCAGTGGTCTGCGGTTAAGGCGCTCCTATGAGTCTAACAAACCACTGCCATGAGACCACTGCAGCACCGCACGCCCGCTATGGAATACACTTGTAATCCAGCGGGCGCACTTTGGGCTTGACAGTCCTCCTGTCAGTGTGGCGGTGGCGGGCTGACAGGAGAACCGCCAAACTCTAATAATGTCCTTAGACATTTTTCCTCAAAGTAGAGGGAAGGTCAATTGAGATGATATTTAAATTCGGTTGTCAGAAGGTTATACACTCTATAATTGAAACATCAAAGTTTGAAATTCGCTCAGAATAGAAGTAAGTGGTATGCACTGCTAAGATGTGATATCATATGCTATATTGTGTTCTCAGTGTTTGCATACTTTACATGTGTCACAAGTTTGGCTACTAAGTACTGTGGGCTGTGTGCCAAAGACAACTGGACAATACCAACTCTTACCAACGTCTGGCCAGTGACCCTACCCCTCGCCTCCTCACTGAGATCAAGACCCTAGTGGAGGAAGCGAGTTTAGAAGGGTGGATCACACCTCAAGAAGCCAAATTTTTGGTTACTAATAGACCGGCTATGCCCGGGTTTTATTGTCTACCAAAAATTCACAAACCCACTCGCCCCCCCCCCCCCAGGACGCCCGATCATTTCGGGTATTGGATCCTTATTGGAGCCTTTTTCTTAAGGCCTCTTGTTAAAGAAATGCCAACTTTCTTACAAAATACGGCCGATGTTCTTAGACTCCTACCGGAGGTGCAATTTGACGTCGAGACTGACCTTTTGGTCATCTTCGACGTAGAGTCTTGGTATACCTGTATCCCACAGGAAGAGACCTTGAAAGCCATTAGAACTCTCCTTGCAACACGGGATCTACAAAGCATCACTCCAGTGAATTTCATCATGGAGTGTGACAGACTGGCAATGATGGAAAATTATTTCAAATTCGAAGATCAGATCTATCTTCAGACCTCAAGAACATCTATGGGGAGTATTTTTGCCCCCAGCCTCGCCAACCTTTATGTTCACCTGTTTGAACAGAATCATGTTCTCGTCCATAGCAACCCTTTTTACCATCACGTGGTGCTATGGAAGAGATACATAGATGATATTTTTGTGGTTTGGCGAGGTACACCATCAGAGGTAAAATCTTTCCATGACTGGTTGAATAACCAAAACCAGTATCTCAACTTCACCGTTGAGTTCAGCCGGGTGCAATTGCCATTTTTGGACATTCTTATCTTCCCTAAAGATGGTACACTTGAATGTGAACTGTATAAGAAACCCATGTCAAGAAATTCATTGTTGGCCTTCTCTAGTCATCATCCTCGGGCCTTACGGGAGAATCTCCCAGTAGGTCAATTTTTGAGAATCCGCCGTAATTGTTCATCCAAATCTTCCTTTGACAAACATGCCCGTATCCTGTCTAAACAACTAGAGGATCGGCAGTACCCACGCCATCTGGTACGAAGAGCGTGGAAAAGGGCCTCGAACAACAACAGGGAGGCTCTTCTGGAGAAAAACCTAAGAAGGAACCGACCGATAGGCTTACTTTTGTCAGCACTTTCAATGTCGTTTCAAACACAATCCAAAAGACAGTGCGGAAACATTGGAACATTTTGAACACAGCACAAACCAACATCTCTCCACCTCTGTTCTCTTTTAAGAAAGCGCGTAACCTTAAAGAAAGTCTGGTCCATAACAACAGAAACATCTAACACTTTGTGGAACATGCAACCTGTACGTGGACATTTCCCATGCGGAACCTGCAGTGCTTGTCCCCAGACATATAAAACAGACCAAGTTGACATAGGTACAGGATACCCTTGGTCACTCCGTAAACACACCAATTGCAATACTGATGGGGTTATATATATGATTACCTGTCCTTATTTGCTGAGGTATATTGGTCACACTACGCGTAAGATGAAGGTTCGCATTAAAGAACATAAAAGCACCATTCGTTGCCAAAAACAGTCGACTCGTCTTACCAACCACTTCTTATCAATGAAGCACAAAGCAGAGGATCTAAAATGGGTGATATTAGAACATCCCTATATTCCGCCTCATATCAGCGACAAGTCTAAATTTCATTATCAAGGAGCAAAAATGGATATTCAAGCTCCGTAGCGACAGTAGAGGATTGAATGATTCAATCCCCTGGATCTCTATTTGATCGAATCTGAGTGCACATCCATGTATCTTTACACGGATTGGTGTGTTTACGGAGTGACCAAGGGTATCCTGTACCTATGTCAACTTGGTCTGTTTCATATGTCTGGGGACAAGCACTGCAGGTTCCGCATGGGAAATGTCCACGTACAGGTTGCATGTTCCACAAAGCGTTAGATGTTTCTGTTGTTTTAAGTCTAGGTCTTGTATGGACCAGACTGTCTTTAAGGCTACGCGCTTTCTTAAAAGAGAACAGAGGTGGAGAGATGTTGGTTTGTGCTGTGTTCAAAATGTTCCAATGTTTCCGCACTGTCTTTTGGATTGTGTTTGAAAGGACATTGAAAGTGCTGACAAAAGTAAGCCTATTGGTCGGTTCCTTCTCAGGTTTTTTCTCCAGAAGAGCCTCCCTGTTGTTGTTCGAGGCCCTTTTCCACGCTCTTCGTACCAGATGGCGTGGGTACTGCCAATCCTCTAGTTGTTTAGACAGGATACGGGCATGTTTGTCAAAGGAAGATTTGGATGAACAATTATGGCGGATTCTCAAAAATTTACCTACTGGGAGATTCTCCCGAAAGGCCCGAGGATGATGAATAGAGAAGGCCAACAATGAATTTCTTGACCTGGGTTTCTTATACAGTTCACATTCAAGTGTACCATCTTTAGGGAAAATAAGAATGTCCAAAAATGGCAATTGCACCCAGCTGAACTCAACAGTGAAGTTGAGATACTTCACTACAGTGGCAGTAGCTTACCAACTAGGTCCTGATGAAAGCCGGATAGTATCTTGTTTGGCTGAAACATGTTGACCTCCTGCACAGCGCCATAGCGTAGTTATAAATTCACTACCAGGCGTGTTTTTATGTTTAACACTTAGACATTTCCATTAAATTTATTTTTGTCTAAGTCGTTAATTTTAATTTCTCACCACAGCACTGCACTACACACCCATTAGACTATTTCTTGAGTAACAGCTTGGCTAGAGATCTCGATCCCACATCCACATCCGCACCATCTTTTGATGGGTTGGGCGGCTGGTTGGATGTACTAACAAACATCCCATATGATGAAACTCCGCCAGAAGGGTGGTCTGATGGGAATATCTCAGTCAGCTGTAATACTCTTTACTATTCACATACTCTACTTTTCTACAGTTTCTAGTACAGAAACACACATTTGACCGACCATTTCCTTGTGTGTTTGGGCTGTTTCTGGGTCCATACTTAATAGTGGGCTTTGTCCACCGAATGATGTGAAATTTGACGTTGGCCAAAATTACGTTTCACAAGAATTACTTCAAACATTTGGGTGACTGTGTCTTAGGGACTTTTGGGTGACTGGGGTTTGAGCCCTGGTCAACCAACAACCACAATCCCTTGCAGGGAGAACCATAAAAAGTTACTAAATTAGCCAGTGCTTAACCATTGGTAGCTTTGCATGAAAAAACAGCCATGCTTAAATTTGAGGTAATGTGTAAAGTTATACTGCACACAAATGGTAATAAAGTGAAAACGCAACAAAAGAAAAATCCCAAAACAATTTTGAAAATAGAGTAAATTTTAATGAATTAATTCGACAGCAAAACAACAAAAATTTGATCAGTGGAACCAGAGTTATGAAAATGTACATTTTGACAATAAAAATAGTGTCTGAAAGGTGAAAGCTTTAACTGCAGACATCCAGTTGCATGATAGCAGTTCAAAGTTGAAAGTAAGGCCGACGGCGATGGAGTGAGGTTCAAATACACGAAGAGGATTGGGACCAGTCAGTGCTTACTTTCAGACTTTAAAAACATTCTGAAGAAAAATGTTTGACAAGGAAAACTTCAGAGGAGCAAGGCTGTAGTATGTGTCCGATGAGGGAGTGTCACCGCTAGATGGCCTTGGGTCAAAACCAACGGTGAATATTTATATGTTCTGACTTACTCACTGAAATGGAACTTGAACAATTCCAGTAGGACGAGGTAGAAGGCTGTAGCCAAAGACAGTTACATGAGATCAGATAGCACTTTGGCGAAGGACTGCAGAAACAGATTTTGGCTGAGGAGAAGAATGTACCTGTAGAACCTGACCAGTGATGCACCTTGGGCAGATAGGCAAGCAGGTTAGTCCTCGTTCCTTTTGGTTCTCAGAGCACTTTTTGGCCAATTTTTAATCAAGTCCTCAGCTTTGACAAATGGCCATCTGAGGACACTTAGCACCTCAGCCAAGGGTCCAGGACTGATGGGACATCTCTGAGGGGTTCAGGACTCACTCAGGCTGGGTTGAGTTGTGGCTTCAAGATGGTGGTAATCTGTTTTGTCCCAGTGGATCTGAACAAGAGACCAGCAAACTCGCCACTTGGAGTCACTTCTGGTAGTCATATGTGCAGATGTTGATGTAGAGCTCAACAGCATGGCTGTTCTGTGAGGGTTTAAGGCAGACTTCAGGAAGCAGAACAGTTCTTCCAGGTACAGCAGCAATTTGGAAGAGTGCCATGCAGGTCCCAGCAGCAGCCAGTCCTCTGAGAGTCCTTCCACAGGTCCAGTAGTAAAGTGAAGAGTGGTTCTGAAGGCCCTATTTTTAAACCCCTGTGCCCTTTTTCTTTTTTCTGGAAGGTGGGAGAAGCTTCTCGAAAGGTTCAATGTAGTGATTGGAATTTCCTGATTTGCCTGCCCTGGCTCCAAGTGGCTGCATTGATAAGACATGGAAGTTAGGTCATTTTTGTGCAGGCGGAGCAGAGCCTATTCAAATTTAAGTGGGGCTGTGCTGAGCTTTGCCCACCGCATCCTGCCAGCAGATGGCCCATTGAAGCTTACCTAATCTCTCTACTGTGTGACTGTCTTGGAGGAATTCATAAAGCAAGACAGCTACACCCAGTCATGTTACCCAAGGCACGCTGCAGACACAAAATTGTAAAGGGTAGGAAAATGCCAACTTTCTAAAAGTGATATTTGCAAAATGCTAATGAAAAATCTGACTTTACCATTAAAGAGGGGTAATCAGTACAATTTCATAGGTACCAAACATGATTTATCAATCTCCTCTCAATTAGAGATTACAGCTTATTAAATATAATAAGTAATCCCTAATTTTATCCTACGGGAGGGGTAGGCCTCACAGTAGTGAAAAACAAATTTGGGAGTTTTTCACTTCCAGGACATGTAAAATGCAATATCACTGCCCAATATTTTAATTACACTATACCCTACACTATGCCCTACTCTAGTGGTGGCTTATATGTGATGAAATGGGAGTTTAAGGCATGGCAAGGGGGCTTAAATGCCAAGTCAACATGGCAGTGAGCCACTGCATTTAGGCCTGGGGCTTGTTTTGGAGGGCTACCTAAGTGGGTGGCACAATAGGTGCTGCAGGCCAACTGATTGCATTTAATTTCCAGGCACTGGGTATATGGTGTACCACTCTATAAGGTACTTGTGAGTAAATTAATATGCCAATCAGGTATATTCCAATCAAACCATGTTTAGGGGAGTGTACAGATTCCCTTTGGCACTGGTTACCAGTGGTAAAGTGTACAGAGACCTATTGCTAACAAAACCAAAAATCCAGCAAATTGGAGGTAAGAAGGTAATAGGTTTGGGGGCAGACCACCCTCACGCTGACAGGTCTAACAGTTCCCCACAATTTCTTTGACAAAAGAGTTCTATTTATTTGAAGGAGTCCTTAGTGGATAGCACTTGTTGGAGCAATGGTATTCGTCACTGTGTCGGCTGCATGTTAGTTTCAATGTTTGATGTGTTCTGTGTGATGATAGGTGGCCCTGTGCTGACAATACATACATTCCAGTACTTTGATGACACAGTGTTGATTTATTTAGGAACAATCACATACTTAAAGTAATAAATACATTTCCAGCCTTTCACACAAGAAAGGAATAGAGCACAATTTATGTTATTGCCATGGAGCGTGTTCTAGTTCCTGCACTTCTGGTGCTTGTTGCAGCTTTTACTGCATTGTCTACCTGTCATGGTGAGATTCTCATGGCGGACTCTGTCAGTGGTTTAATTGCAGATGGCATTCAACCATTACAGCAGACGTTAAGGCACGTTAAGGCATTTACCACATCAATAATGCAGTAAAACCATTATGTCACTTTGCTTTTTGATATGTAAAGGTAATCAATTCAACCAGCAATCTAGCAAAAGCCCTATTTGTAACTACTTTGCCATGTCTAATTTGACCCTAAGCAATGAACAGTTGAGTCGTAGGCATAAAATGCCTTATTCTAGCAATGTAAGAGCTTGGAGCCCTCTTTACTTCGCTTAGGTGACTGTTTTAAGAAAACAAGCAAGGAATTAACTGCCTGCTTCAAATGGAAGTCAACCATCACTTTAATTTTAAGCCTCAGTTGAATTCTCAAAGTCACATGAGGCACATGAATCAGTATATATTTGGGCTGATGAGAATGCCTAGATTTCACTATCTTTTCTAGACAACATCACAGCCGCCAGAAAAGACACCTTCCAGTTTATATACACTATGGATTCATGGGTTCAATAAATGTCACATGCCAGAGCGACAGCCTTGATGGGTGGTTTAATTCTCAGAAATACTGTCATGAAATCCTTGATAAATGCTAGGAGAAAGGGATATCCTAAGTTGGCTTTTCCCTGTAGTTTGAGATCTCTGCCACATTAGACCACATCCATGCTTGGTGAAGTCGTAATCTTGCAGTCACAGCAGTTATAGTGGTGTCTCTTGGGTGGTGCTTGAAGTAGGAACCTCCATAGCCTCAGCCCGCGATGAAAACGTTATGTTCGTTTTCTGACCATAGGTGGAGCTGGCAGAACTAGCTCTTGAGTGGGCAAGTGCCTCCATGCAGCCTTTAGATAGGTTCAAAGTACAGTGTATTCCAGATCTATCTGTTTTTATGTCATTGTATAGTAGAAAATTAAGGATTGATGTTCATGGAGGAAGCCGTCATGTCATGAATGATAGATGTGAGAAAGTCTGCACTTGTGTATCTTGTTTAAATAAATGGGAAGGGAGAGGATGACCACTAATTGGTTACCAAGGTCTGCCATTGGGGTCTAAGTAGAACAACACAGAAGTGTCTGTTCAGGGGAGTAGTGCATTCACTGATGCTCGCCGTTCCAAAAAACTAGCGACCGGGCTGGCCATATTTATAGATGTCATTAACCATTGCATCAAAGATTCAGTGTTACACTGTTTCTTGAAACAAATCCCTTCTTTTCGCCCTAAGTACAAATTGATTAGCCATAAACTTCTCCTTTGTAAGATTTGCGCCATCCACTCCTATTATTCCGTACAATAATGTACCTTTAATAATTTTTGATGCACATCCTGTAACACAATTTCACAATATACATTTGTAATTTTGATGGCAGGACGTACCCCGGTAACTCAAATGAATCAGAAGTGGGTCTAGAGAAGGAGACTTGGGAGGGGGGGGGGGGGTGTATTCTCATAGTCCCTCATCGCAACTTGCACTGCCTGCTATTGGCTGTTGTACATGCAAATCATTGTAGGCCATATAGCGATTGCGGTGCACTAATCACGCAAGAAGTGCACCGACAATCCCTGCATCCTAAGCTGCATTATGGATCTCCAAAACTGAAGTGAACATTGATTTAGAGTTTCAAAATTTGAATATAATTCCTTAAATTCACGAATACTTTTACAAACGAGAGAATCCAATCCACTCTAATCCATCAATGAGGTGGAGAAGTATCAACAAGCTGTAAATATTACACTCATGGTGGATGCATCTTGAAACAAAAGCACCTGTCCAATCACAACACTGTCTACCTTTCTTAAGCCTAATAATTAAGAGGAGAGCTGAGAAGATTCTTAGACTAATGAATAGTAATTGGAGAAATAGATGACCTGCACTAATACAGCAGAGGGCAGAGAAATATTGGGGATGAAAGCTTTCCATAATGACAATTGCATTTTTTTCTGCTATGAGGAAATTACATTTAGACATGAATAGTCCTCAGGAATGATTTATATGAACATGTTCCCATTGGAGGTCTTCTGAGCATTTCAAGCGATTTTAGAGTAAATGTAATTGGCCTTGTGCCAATACATAATGTGGAGAACTTGAATTGTTTGCTGTACACATTTTGTTATAGATTTGTGTCTCTTTCTTGCAATATTCCAGCAAAAATAAAAATCAGTAAGATTAGTGAGGGAGCTTTGCAATGCCCTTCTCCTGTTGTCCCTTCCGGTCATCATGGTAGAATAAATTAAGACACAAATACTGCTTTATTAAAAAATGTAAAATTGCATACTATCCACTAGTGCTGCTATCATTGCGAACTCTGCATTCATACATTGAAAGTAGACTACAACTGTAGAAAAGTGGCTTCTAATGTTGAATCCTATCGTTAGAGCATATTTTCTATTTTTGGGGATTTAACATAGAAGCGCATTATGTTGCATTACAGCAATACGTCATTGACTACAATGGCCTAACCATTAGATCCCAAAAATTCAGAGGGTTAGGTAAGCGATAAAATGGATGGGATATTATTATAAATATATATTGTCATCTTTGATCCAGTATTATACAACCATTCGAGCAACAGTCTCATCTTCACAGGAGTGCATATGTGCATAAAAAGGTAGATATTCTAAAACGTAATAGGTGAGCATTTCTGATTTGGAAATTGTTATGCAGTTTATCTTTTTTGGTGAGAGTACTGGGGCTTTTCAGAGCTACATCAAAGGTCACATCAGGGCTGTGGTGTTTCCCCCTCAGCCTAATACTTCGATTTCCTGCAGGAACAAACATGGTTAAATCTAACACTGTGGAAACCACAGATATTTACAATCAGAACAGAGTAGACAAACATATATAATAGTTCAACAGAGGTAATATAATTGTGCTGAAAATGCCCTGAACTAATAGGCGGTGTGTGTGCCTTGACTACCAAGTCCACTTCCAATTTCCACCTACAGAAAAGGGGTACTCGGAGAGGAGAAGGGTGTTGGAAGAATCATTTCTTCAGCAGGCAAACACAATTTTCAACTAGATGCAAGTTACTATTGCCCACATGCATCAAAGTAAATTGCATTCGCAAACGGTGCGAATCGCAATTTTCGGCCGTTTGACAAAATTGGGATGCATCTTGTTTTTCGAAATTTTAGAAATCGCAATCACGTTGCGATTTTTAAAATTGCGATTGCATTTAAGAAATCGCAATTTGAGATTTCTTAAAAGCAATGCATGAACATTTTAAATTTGCGAATTCACAAATAGGGAGAGGTAAATTCCCATGCAGTTGACCTTCATGGTAATTTGTGAACACTTTCAAAAATGCACAAAAGTGCATTTTTGAAAGTTTCATTTTACACACACACACACATGTGTGTGTGAAAAATGCACTCAAAGTTATATTTCAGGGGTGCAGGGGGGGTCCTTTGGACCCCCCCTGCACCCTTGAAATTGCATTTTCAATTTGCGATTCGCAAATTGCTAATCACAAATTGAAAATGACTTCCCATTCATTCCTAAGGGCCTCCAGGCCAATAGGAATCAATGGGAAGGGATTCCTTAATTGCGATTCGCAAATTGTGAATCGCAATAAGGACATTTAAGAAATCGCAAAAAGAAATAGATTTCTTGGTGCATAGCCGTTTGCGATTTCTTAATTGCGATTCCTTTATTTTCGCAATTAAGAAATCGCAAACGGCAACAATGATGCATGTGGCCGCATGTTTTGCATCAACTCTGGGAACGAAATACGGCGTCCACCTTTGAAGATATTATACTACAAGACCCTTAGCCGCAAATCCCCCTAACTAAGAACTGTGTCAAATTGAAGAAACACGTGCTCTATACAAACAATGACATTGTATGGCTACACAAGGTTATTACAACCTTGTAGGTTTAGGCCCGTAGCTTTGCTTTAGGGGCTGAATGAACTTAATAAACGGCAATCATATTTTCTTAATAGGCTGCAAGCGGCTCTCGGCTCAGACAGCAGTGCATTAAATCAGCTTTATTGAGTCAGCCTCGTCCCACAATCTGGACACACTCTTCTGCAGTACAATATCTCACACGCACAAGGGCCAAGGGAAGGCAAGAGGAAGGACTGCGAATATATTACCCGAAAATGATGCAATTCCCTGGTCTCTTTGTACAAGCGTCTGCAGTCCCATCTCCAACTTTTTCTTACTCATGAAAATGAATCTCTCTTTTATTTCAGGAACGCACTTTTTTATTTCCTAATTTAATTCTATCTACTTTTTCTGCTCCCTTTTTGGAGTTTTTGGTTTGGTCTGTAGAGAAAGGGAAAGCTGAACTGGGGGAAGCACGGAGAAAGACACCATGCTCAGGAGAAAGACAGGGGGGCATATTACCAAGCAATAGCGATAATTATCGCTATTGCTTGGTTAGAGACAAAAATTTACCGCCGAGCTGCGGCGATTTTTATCGCAGATAACCATGCTCAGAAGAGTGGAGGGAAATGTGAAAGCCTAGGGTTACTAAAGGTTGCGCCGGCGCTCAAGTGGCGCTGCGCAGTTTTGCGCTCTGCCCTCTGGCTTTCACAATAGGAAGTATATAATCATGTTATTTACAATGCTTTGTGTCATTTTGCAGCACGCAGGTGCTTGTGCCAAACCTTACTAAATAACAATTTTTTTATTTTATTTTATATTCATTTCTTGAACAAGTCCTGGGGACCAGAGGTAAGGATTCTCCCAGGGTGAGTAACGAATTGTGCCTGTCCTTCTCTACGTGGACAAGGCAGTACTTAACTCCCGCATGGCCAATGGCCTGCAACAATTGCTGGATTGGTTTAAGGAATATATGGGGAACTGAAATTAAAAATCAGTCATCAAAAATCGCATATTATGACCTCTGGCCCCAGGAATACATAGTTGTGTAGAAATAACATTACTAAGGTCCCATGTGTTGACTACCTTGGTATTATGATGGACTCTAATTTTAACTGGGATAAGCTTTTATCACAGAACGTTTCCAAAATCACAGGGGTTGTAGAAGCTGTTTTTAGGTCTCGCCTACTCAGTGCGTATGTGCTGATAGGAGGAGACCTTTAGTAATCGATTCAAGTCTTGGCCCAAAAATGTGCACGCGTTGCATCGCTTTCAATGGCAATGCTTGCTCGTTTGGCGATTCCCTTGCGGGAGCGAGCTTTGAAACCATCAGTGTGTAATTAACAAATGGTTTCAAAGCTCGCTCCCACAAGGAAAACAGGCACAGGCCCCCGCCTCTCTCCCCTCCCTCTGCTGTGTCCTTCTCTTGTCGTCAGCACGAGTCACGCGCTCTTTTTCATTTTCTCCCGATCCCGGATGTTACATCTGCTGCCACCCCTGTCAGGATTCAGCGTTTCTAATTTGCTCTGAGCTGCTCGTGCCACCGCTGCGATGCCATAACCTATTTAGCACATTATATTGGCACCCCAGGATCCCGCATGCCCGTAATTACTGTCAGGCTAGCAGAGGCCTCGTTTTAATGTTAGCGAGCTCCATGAACATCTGTGCACTGTCAACATACAGGTGATATCCCGCACCTGCGGCCCTCGGGTGGTCTGAGGCTTCACAAACTACCACTCACTAGCCTTCAAAATCCACAGAGCCGTCGTTCACGGTGTGCTTGGGATGGGTTTACTTTTGTTAATCCTTGTGTGAGATGCAAATTCGGTTCCACTGCAGGCTCCGTTTTGGCATTCTTCACTAGCAAATGGTGCAGATATGGCACATCAACACCTTAAAAAAGTTGCCCATTAAAAATACATATTACTGGGATAAACGACTTCGCTTTAATCATCATCAAAATGGCCTAAGGTGTCTTCAAATCGCAGTAACAAGCTGTCGAGCAGCATGCGCTGCTTGTAACTAAAGATCTCTACACAGCGCTCCTTGGAGAGCTGGGGAATTTCAGAGAGAAATATGTAGAACGTGGCAGTATTTATATTTCACACCTTAAAGTACAGTTTCATTAAGCACATGTTAATCTGTTGCATGCCTGTCATTTTACTTACCCTTAGTATGTCACAGCTTTGGAGAGTATGGCTCAGCACTGTGCAACCTAACTTGGCTGCCTATCTGTGGATCACAGTGTTGTCAGTATATCACATCATTGCACAGTAGGGCTCAGCGCTGTGCTGTCTTTCTGTGCAATCTATTTCTGAGAATGTCTATGTCTGCTTCTCTATAGTAGTGTTAATTCTTGTGATGACTTTGCATTCTGTGATTCTATGGGTAATGGGTGTAAAAAGACAGTCTCTGCTCTTGGATTAGCATTTTTTTCACTGGGGCCTAGTGCACTCCAATTATGTCAGTATGTCAGTTCCTATCTAAAAGTGAGTGAAGAGAGTCAACGTTTTCCTAATTCAAGCCTGGACTTCTGTTGTACAAGAGATGCTTTTTATCTAAGATTAGTTAGTAATATGTTCGATTTACGTCACATATAAATAAATGCCTACCAGATGCATGGTGTCTATTGGCTCAGACTCCTAGATGGAGGGAAGTAAATGCCATTTCATAAACTGGGCTGAAACCGTAGGCGGAAGTGCTGTACCTTCCCATAATATTGACTACCGATTTTTTAATGCAATTTTATATAGTGCAGACCTTCCCCAAAGGTGTCAGAGCTTCCCCAAAGCTTCACAATAGAACCAAGTACGTTACATGAGACAATTTACAGATACTTACACAATACAGATGCAAACAAAATGACAACATCCTCCTTCCCTTATCACACTGTAACAGAAACTTAAATTCCTGCAGATATAACTTGGTGGGAATTGCAAGGGCAAGAACCCCAGACCAAGTGCAATTTGCACGGAACCCGTCATTTCTTTTTTGTAAATGTTTGAACATTTTTCCTGCTGCAACTTTCCAAAATATTACTCCATCACAAAGTGAACTCAAACGCCAGAGGCTCAGAGTCAAACCTGGGGCGCTATTAGTTGTGTCTGAAACAACCAGTGAGGGGGCTGGTGGGGCACCTGCGACAATATGCGTATCCCGCACATCAGCTTCCAGGTGCCCCAGGTCACATGCGTCACCATCAGTGAGTTCATGCTCTTCACCAGCAGCAGATAGCCTTCTGGGAGTTGTAGTTTGATTTTAATGTGGTAAGAACGCACAAAGTGTTGTTAGCTACAAGCCAGGGCAGGATGAAGTTAGTTTTCACACAACATGCAACCACTCTCTAGTCATGACGACACTGCTACCCCCTACACACACTACCTGCTTGTGGGTTCCATTGAAGGTCACTCCGTTGGCACGTTCCACTCTCCCATTCTGGCAGTGCATCCCCTGGCCCACTTTATGCAGGGTGGCGCACCCCTTCCCATTGCTGACATGCTCCCCTCCCCCGTTCTGCAGGTGATTGCCCCCTGCGGGACCCGCGTACAGCCCACAGGTGAGCTGAAAGCGGGTCACCAGCTCCGATTCCTGGATGGTCAGTAGGAGGCTGTCCATGATGTTGGGGTCAGGGGTTTCCTGTCGGGGGTGATATCCGCAATGGGGCGGTAGCCTCGCCAGAACCCGCTGAGCGCAAGAGCCGACAGGTGTGAGGGCGTAGAAGTCGCGCGGTCCTAGAGCTGCCTACCAATACCAGGCAACAGAAGGAAGCGTCCAGCGATAATGCAGATTAGAACATTGGAATGTTGGGAGCTCCATTGCTGACAATGGAGTGTTCCCTGCTTCTATGGGCCGGTAAAGGCCAGCAGAGCAACATTCCAATGTTCTACAAAGGCTTCTCGAAGGTCGAGGGGATTTATATCCCCTCGAGCTTCGAGAACCCTTTGTTTAATTTGTTAGAACATTCTACCCTCTAATGGCAGAATGTTCTATAAGCCTTTTAGCCCTTCGTAGCAGGGCAATACCGGCAATTAAAGTCCTGCTGCCTTCGGCTCGGGCCTTTAACGATTCAGCGGGCCTTTAAAAGCCGGTATAGCCCTCTACGGCGGGCTATAAGGCTATATTAGAACCCGCTGGCAAGCCATGGAAAATTACAACCCTAGAGAGCGTGTTCTAATGCCAGGGAAGGGCCCCTATGAGGCTCCCCTCAGTCTGACTGTCCTTTGAGCTGTTTAATGTACACTCCAACATATGATGGCAGTTATGAACACTATTATTTCTGGATTGTGCATTGCTTCACATAGGAAACTAACCAAACTAACCAAATGCCCTGAAACAGGTGGAGTTGCACAGACACTAGAGGGAGTGTGGATTGTGGCTGTTCTTGGGAGCAGGACAACCAGGCCAATAAATGTAAACAACAAGCATTTGCACATCCAATAGGTCTTGCCTTTGGGACCTTATAACCAGTGGCTACCTCGGCAGGAGCCGCATCACTTCATTGCACCCACCCACGCTTAGCCTCGCAAGGGCTTCAGCAGCGCTGAATTCTGACCTGCCACTTGTAACCGGACCACAGGCACCAGGGGCTACGGTGGCAGGAGTTGTGTCACTTCATTGCGCCCGCAAGGGCTCCCGGAGCGGGGAAGCGCACGGGCCAAGGGGGGGCCAGATTGAACCCATCCGTGGCAGGATAAGGCTGGGCTGGGCCCCCCTCCTGGCCCGATGATCTATTAGGTAAGTGGTTGGTATTCAAATTGTTACCACTCTTCTCTGGGCCTAAATAAACCTGTTATCTGCAGCAACATGGGGAAAAGGAAATTAACATCCATAAGAGGCAAGCAATTTAAAAGCGTGCCTATTAAGAGATATTTGAAAAACACTGTGGGCCTGATAAATAATGAAATCAATCAGGTTGAGGAGGAACTGGCGGCAACAAAAAACGCCTTCGACGCTGCCTTAAAAGACTCCCTATCAGAGGGAGGGACAGTCTTACCTTCTATTACACACCCCGCCGTATCCCCTACTGCGGAAAATGGTTTTGGTAAGGTTTGGGTAAGTGGTAGAAGTCTATGATGTAGGAGTGGTAGGTACTGGCAAATGATCCAAAGATTTTGTATCTATCACGTCCTGGAATGTGACTAGGATCAAAAATAAATTAAAGGACAAAGAATGGATAAAAATCATTAAGAATTGTACTTTGGTGTTATTACAGGAAACTTAGCACACAGAGCCTTTTTATATAAATGGCTTCCAAACAATATGCACTCATGTTATCCCTTCAAGAATGGGGCGTGCAAAAGTTGGCCTCGCTACTGCAATTTCAGTATTATCGCCCCTAAAATTAATTAAAACACACACCAAGTCACAATTTTATCAGTTTATTCAACTCCCCGTTGTGGGGAAGGAGCAATTTATAATCATTAATTTTCATAACAATGTGTTTAGATAAAACAAGATTTAGGATAATTAAGTCTTTAGAAGAAGATTTGGATGTTTTTTTAAAAGGGGTCGGCGGGAATTACACAATAATTTGGGTGGGTGATTTTAATAGTGAAATATGTCCTATTACAGTAGGAGGACAATGTGGCTATTTTGATGACACTGCAGAAAAAATTCCTAATTTATCCCATGATATCTATGGGGAAGCAATAAAATTGGTAATCCATAAATATAATCTAGTAGTATTAGAATTGAACGATGCAGCAGGAGAAGCACCGTCCCAAACATATGTAGGGGCCTGTTCCTCCTCAACAATTGATCATTTTATCTTGTCAGAGCACAGTAGCAAATTAGTTAGAAACTACTCAATTAGAATAAGTTTACTCAGTGACCATCATCCGCTGCGCATGACCTTGAGACTCACCATCCCACAACAAAAAAAGGGGAGGGCAGCAGACTTAAATATCATGCTACAATGAAGCAATGGTGTGACAATAAAATGGTTAGGTGTTAACCCAACTACTTTTATGGAAAACCTTGTAGCTAAAAAACAGAAAGATATTAACATCTGTAAAGAGGATACTTCAAGTAATATAGACATTATTAGTGCTTTTTGTAATATCACTAGCGAGATAGCAGCTGATCTAAAACAGAAGCAAAAAAAGAAAATTTCTAACTATAACCCCAGATGGTTTTAATAAGGAATGCAGGAGCCTAAATAGGAAATTAGAAACTACACTAAAAAAGAGGCCTAGTGACAGTGCAAGAATAAAAACGATAAGGAAATCTTATAAAGAAGCTGTGAACTTAAGAAAAATAGAGGTTCATGAGGAAGCCTGGGACAAGTTTAGTCCAGGCCGCAGAAACACGCGATTCGAGCCTTTTCTGGAAAACTATAGATCATTAATTTTTTTAAGATTCTTCTGCAGCAAAAATAGATGTTTTAGTTCCGCTGGAAGAATGGATAGCGCACTTTGAAAATATCTTTAATCCCAGTTTGGTCCCAACAAGTATGGGGACAAAGAGTAACTTTATCTGTGTTGAACCTGTTAGACTGTCTGCAGTAACCCTGGAAGTGATTAAAGTAGCTCTAAAAATAGTACAAATGGTAAAGCTGAAGGACCTGATGGGGTTCCAATTGTTGTTGTAACAAGCTTTATTTTGATACGGTTGATATCTTAAAAAGCAATACAGATATATAACAACATTAAAAAACATTAAGAAGGTCAGTGCATGGATAATAAGCATACGATTCATAGTACAATTGGCATGGGTATTATACATAAAAACAGTCTAAAATGAGTATTAAACAATGTACAAAAACCTACTAGATCTAATACGCCATGCCCATCCCAGAAACTTTGCCAAGCCACATGCAAACAGGGGGCGAGGATCTGATTTTAAAATTTGTAGGGCCTCCTTGTGTGATCTAGTACCAAGTTCTCTACAGAGTGGCTTTAGCCATCTGCGGCGTGGGGCTGCATAGGCCGGGCATTCGAACAGTAAGTGGGAAACTGACTCTGTCCTGTTCGCACAGAAGGGACAAAAAGAAGTTGTCTGCGCCGGGACCTTCCAGCTAGCAGTCAGTTGTCCCACTGGAAGTAGGCCTACCCTGAATTTAAAGTATAGGGCCCTATCCCAGGATTTTGAAATAATATCCAAGTATGGTTCGCAAAAGTGCACCTCCTTCACCAAAAGGAATTCCACTGTAGTCTTACAAAGATTGGCCTTGCTGGTACTGCCATCGGACACCCAACTCCAATATAACTTCTTCAAGAGTGACTTTGGCAGGGCAGTTCTGGTGGTCCAAGCGTCTTCAAGACCCAGGTCAGTAAGAAGACGCTTGACTTCCCTCAGCCAGCGGACCTTAGACCAACCAGGTGATAGAAGAACTTCCTTTAAGCCCTCTGCAAAACTGGACAGTTCTGGAACTCTCCAGATACGTGTCCACAAAAGGAGAGGACGCAGCCTCGCCTGATCGCTAATGGGCCGAGTCCCCATATCTAAAAGAAGTGGAAGAGTTGGTGTACTATAAGGGAGGCCATAAGGTCTTTGTGGAATTTATTTTCTGAGCGGGACAATTGGTCCACGTTCTGCACGCCCCAGAGTTCGGCCCCATACAAGGCTACGCTAACCCCTCTTGCCAGGAACTTAGTCTTCCCTGCATTGATAACTAGTCTCCTTAAGTCACAGAAGGTCTTAAAACTTGTTAGGAGACTCTGCAGGCTGCTTGGGGTTTGGAGATCAGGAGGGTATCATCTGCAAATAAGAGCGTAGGTATTTTCCTGCCCGCCAGGGAGGGTGCATCTGCTGTATGTTGTAGCAAATGCTCCACCACTCCGTTAACATAATGAAAACAGAGTGGGGGCTAGTACACATCCCTGGCGGACACCTCTATTTACAGGAATTAGTGGAGTTTTTTGTCCCTGGTTACCCCACCTGATCGGCGCAAAATTATCTTCGTGGAACTTTATCAACATGTTGAGTAGGTAAGGAAGAATACCCAGTGCATCAAGAACACTCCAGAGTTGGTTACGTGTGACCAGGTCAAAGGCAGCATGGAGATCTATGAATGCAAGGTACAGACTGCCTTTGCCCAGTACGACCACTTTCCAAAAAAGCATCATTAGCCGAAATGATTGTTCAATGGTCCCCATACCAGTTCTAAAGCCAGCCTGGAAGTCTGAGAGAATTTGCTTCTCCTCTACCCACTGTAAGATCCTTCCAAGAACCACTTTGCCTGCCACCTTCTGTGTGGAGTCCAGGAGGCTTATAGGGCGATAGTTAGCAGGGTCGTCCCGACTCCCTTTCTTAAAGATCCGGATGACCTCTGCGCCCTTCCATGAGTCCGGGAGAGTCCCACCAGCCAAACCCGCATTCAGTAGGGAAGCAATAAGTCTCCCCCACTCAACTGGGTTTGCCCGAAGCAGGTCCCCCGGGAGGCCATCAGGGCCAGTTGCCTTTTTTAAAACAAGGCACTTAACCCCCCCTGCTACTTCCTCAGGTGTAAAGGGTATGTCCTTGTTGGACTCTGTGCATTTTGAGGGGGGCTGTTCCAATGGGCTAGCAACAGGACCCACAGGCAGTGTGTAAAGCTGGGAGAAGTGGTCAAACCACACTCCCCCAGCTATATTGCATGTTATCAGTGATTCTACGGGTTTATCCCTAGCTCTCAACAAGTCCCAGAATCCCTTTGAATCCTTCCTTGAACTAGCCACCTTCAGGTCGTTCCAAAACTGATTCTCATGCTCCACCCTTGCCTTAGATAGAACCTTTCTATATTTTCTCCTAGCAAGGCTGATCAGGTTGCCCTCCTTGGCTTTCACCGCTTGGATTAATTCCTTTTTAGCAGCACGGCAGGCGGGAGAGAACCAAGTCGTGTTACCCATGGGTCCCCCTCTTGCAATGCCCCTTGTACCTACAGAGCGAACCACAAACAATTCACCTAATACTTTGGTGGTCTCGGTAAACAAAATTGGAACGTCAGACTTGCTGAAGCCAGGGGAGTCTAAACGCAACATAGTGTTGGACATTATGGAATTTACTTCCAGGATCTTTCCCTCGTTGGCAGCAATTTTGTTCCATTTCAGACACCTACCACAATTGGAGGGACGGACTTCGTGCGATGTTTTCCATGTATGTGAGGTTGGGGCCGAGATCACTAATCCCTGTTTGGTCCCAACAAGTATAGGGACAAAGAGTAACTTTATCAGTGTTGAACCTGTTAGACTGTCTGCAGTAACCCTGGAAGTGATTAAAGTAGCTCTAAAAAATAGTACAAATGGTAAAGCTGCAGGACCTGACGGGGTTCCAATTGACGTTTTAAAACATGATATTGATTTCTGGGCACCAATATTATTAAATGTTTTTTTTTAATAATATTTTTATTATAATTTTTTCACAGTATTTTTTACCCCCCAAAATATTACAGTCGACATTACAGCACAAAATACTAGATTTACATAACCCAATATTATACAAAACAAATACGGATACATTCTTGCAACAGAATCCTGTAGCAAAATGGGAAAGAAAGAATTGACCCTGCATTTCACCCCTTACAACATGCTACTGTTTACCCAACCCCTTCCCTGTTTTGCCCGGTTTTCCATCTCGTAATAGGTTGCCACATCGCCCCTCCCAATTTTTTCGCCCTTTTACCCTTCCTCTCATTTATTGCTTTCTCCAAATTATATGAGGCTAGTAACCTTGCTATCCAAGTTTGAAATGTTGGGGGTGTCTTGTCTAGCCATGCCCGTGCAATGCTAATTCGAAATACAGCTGCCACCATAAACAAAAACTCTGTGGGGCCATCTTTGCCCTCAGTCTTCACCCCCATCAATATCAATTCATCACTTAGTATTAATATCCAGTGAACTCTCCAAAAAATCTTCGATGGCCCTTTTCAAGGTGTGCAGTTGTGGGCATTGTGCAAACATATGTACTATGTCAGCTTCAATTGTTATGCATCTAGGGCAAGAAATACCTTCCACCCCGCCCCACTGCGCTATTCTTGCCGGCGTATGGTAGAGGCAGAATAGTGTTTTGCAATGCTGTGACTGCAGCGTCGCCGAGCACAGCACTGATCTTCCTAAGTCTAGGGACTTCTGAAATCCATCCAGGGTGGTCCCCACTTTTTCTACCCACTTCTTTGAAAATTTCTCTCTATCATCCGTTTTGCATGCAGCTGACGAATCGTACACTGTTTACTTTGTTCTATGTAATCCAATAACCTGCAATGTTTAAATCCTAACAGTCCTCCCTTTTTATCCCTCAGGTAGCTCCTCACCTGTAAATACTTAAAAAAGGTGTTAGTGGGTATTTCAAATCTCCTTTGTAGTTCGTCAAATTGTATTATCCCCCCTTCTGTATCCAAGAGGTCTCCTATTTTCCTAATGCCCCTATCACTCCATATCCTCATGGTTCCGTCCCTAAAGATATCCCCCGGGAGTGTTTCATTAGATGATAGTCTAGTGTATCTGCTAAATCTGCCAACTCCCAGTTTTTTTCCTACCCCTTTCCAAATCATATATGCTGCTTTTAGGGTTTTAAACCTGGTATGCTTAAAAAGTCTATAATCTATTGTGTTCAGGAGCCCATCAACCGCGCCCTCCCCCAGTGCAATTCTGTACACATTTATAAAGCCAGACCCACCGCCTATTAATCCCTGGAAGTATTGCAAAGCTGCAGCCCAGTAATAAAGTTTAAAATCCGGTGCACCCCAACCCCCTTTTTCTCGTGTAAGTGTCATATGCCTGTAGGCCCTTCTAGTTTTCCCTTGTGCCCACACTAGTCTATTAAGAATTGCTTCTAACTTAGTAAACCAAAGTTGGTCAAAGAAAAGAGGTATGGCCCTGAACAGGTAGAGAAATTTCGGTAAAGTAACCATTTTAATTACGTTTATACATCCCATTAACGTCAAATGTAGGTTGTGTATTCTTTCTGTGTTGTTTTTTACCTTAACTAATAATGGTTCCATATTTATCTTCACTAATTCCTCCAAGTCTGCCGTCACCCTTACCCCCAGATACACTGCCTCCTTCACCACTCTGGGATCTGAATAGGATGTATATTTATTCACAATAATCTGGGTTTTCCCCTTATTTATTGAGTATCCTGACAAACCCCCGAAGTCTGCTGCCTCCTGCTCTATTTCTCTTATAGCCCTCCCTGGTTCCGTTGTTATCAATGCCACGTCGTCTGCGTAGGCAAGTACTTTATATTCTGCATCTTGTAACGCAACCAGCAAGATATTATTGTTTCCAATTAGCCTCCTGAGTAGCGGATCTAAATATAAGGCAAAGAGTAGGGGTGATGCCGGACAGCCCTGCCTAGTTCCACGTCTTATCCGCACCATTTTAGTAAAAGTCTTATTTATTTTCACCCTAGCCGTTGGCTGCTCATACAATACCTGTATGGCGCTAATATACCCTTTGCCTATGTCGAACCACTCCATGACATTCCACAGGAACTCCCAGGAGACCCTGTCGAACGCCTTCTCAGCATCAAAGAATATGGCTGCGACAGGGTCCCCTGCTACCTCAGCAGCATCCATTATAGTAATGAGCTGTCCAGTATGCTGAGTAGTCCCTTTCCCGGGGATAAAGCCATGCTGTGTCTTACTAACTAGCCCCTCGATAACTCTACTCAGTCTTTGTGCTAATGCTTTGGCATACATTTTAGCATCCGCGTTCAGGAGAGTAATAGGTCTGTATGACCCTGGATCTAATGGGGGTTTGTCTTTTTTCAAAATCTCAATAATATTTGCATCGTCCCAGGACTGTGGCGCTAATCTATGTAACTGGGTCTGTCTAAAGGTCTCCAACATATCCTTCCCAAGCCTGTCCCAGAATGTTTTATAAAACTCGGCTGGTATTTGATCTGGCCCTGTAGCCTTGCCCCCTGGTAGATTGGTCACTGCCATTTTAAGCTCCTGCAATGATAAAGGTAGATCTAATTTGTCTCTTTCTTCGCTATCCAATTTCTCATGTGGTATCCTTGTCAAATAATCCCTACTCCCTACTCCTATATCATCCACATTCTGGTCGTACAGTTTCTCATAAAATTCCCTGAATACCTCCTGAATCTCTTCTGTTTTATTAACGATTTCCCCTGCGCTATTTCTAATTTCTTTAATTTCAAAAAAACTAAACAGCAAAGATAACAGTTTACACGGAGCGCACAGCGTGTGTAAGTAAATTAGGTTACAAGTATCGGTGGTGCTCAAAGTGAACAAGAGTCTGTCACCAAGACTCTCATGAATAGCCACGAAGTGGCTAACAACCAGCACAAAAAATTCACCAAGCACTCAATTATCCAGTCCGAGTTCAAAATAGTAAAATGAATACGTTTCTTCAGACTTCTTCTTTTATTCCATCATCCAATGAAAAAAGATTCTTAATACAGCAATACAGCCAACACGTGTTTCGTCTTAGTCTGTGTTTGACATTCAGACTTCTTCAGGGCCCAAAAAAGAATGTATTAAGTATTCCTCAATCCTCAATGTAATCCCGTCTTCTCGTCTGTCTACAACCAGTAATATATATCTTGTAGCACGTCTAAATATTATCTTCGTCACAAGTGTAATATGTGGGTAGTAACTTCAAACCTCACATGAATCAAACAATAGCTATCTGTATGCCGAGTCGATAAATCCAATGTTCACTATCCCATAATGTAAGTCAATCGTCAGCTCGTATCTGGAGTGTCCAACATTCAGTGTTCCCGCGTGCTACAAGATATATATTTCTGGTTGTAGACTGACGAGAAGACGTGATTACATTGAGGATTGAGGAATACTTAATACATTCTTTTTTGGGCCCTGAAGAAGTCTGAATGTCAAACACAGACTAAGACGAAACACGTGTTGGCTATATTGCTGTATTCAGAATCTCTTTTCATTGGATGACGGAATAAAAGAAGAAGTCTGAAGAAACGTATTCATTTTACTATTTTGAACTTGGACTGGATAATTGAGTGCTTGGTGAATTCTTTAATTTCACCTGCTGCCAGGTTTTGCCTAATTCTGATAGCCAGTAAGTGTCCTACCCTCTCGCTATGTTCATAACACTTTTCCTTCTTAGCAAGGTAATTCCCTGCTGCCTTCTCCGCCAAAGCTTCCCCTGCCTCTGCTTTCTAGACTTCAATCTCCAATTAAAGGCCCTCTATGTCTGTTGCATTTTGTCTTGTCACTGCCCTATTTAGTTGCTCTTCTAGTCTATCCATTTCTTTTATCCACCTATCCAACCTTGTTCTCTCCATCTTGCTCCTCTTTAGAGTATAGCTCAGGGTTTCCCCCCTTATCCCGTCCTTAAATGTGTCCCAAATCGTATTAGCTGGAGCAGAGCCTCTATTAATTTCCCAAAACTGTGCAATCCATTCATTCATCCTGTTGATATACCCTTCTTCTTTCAACAATCTTCATTCGAATGTCCAGGTATAAGGATTGGGCCTCCCTCTATCCGCCCACGGCATGGTCTATACCAATATATTGTGATCCGAAATCAATCTAGGCAGCGGTTCTATCTGGGTCCCATTTAATTTATCATTGGACACTAAGACATAATCTAGCCTAGTAACCGTTCTATGTGGTGCTGAGTAAAAAGTACTCCCTGACCCAAGTGGACTGTATTTAGTCCATACATCTGACAAAGCATTATTCTGCATCAAGTTATTTACTGCATTGCGTATTTTCTTTTTCCGCCCATCATATCTCCCCCCTCCTAATTTCCCCAACCTGTGCAAACCATTAATATTAAAATCGCCACAAAAAATTACCGGCTCTATCCAGACTGCAAGTTCCTGATCTAGCCATTCGAACATTTCAGGGTTATCATCATTTGGGCCATATACAGATACAATTGTTAAATTGCCAGCATTAGTTTCCTCTTCGACTATAACCCATCTCCCCTCAGGATCCTCCTTTTTTCTTCTGAGTTTAATAACCCCTTTCCTTGCTAGGATAGCCACCCCCTTTGTTCTTGTATCCTGACTTGTATTAGCCAGTAGCTCGTATCCCATCTGTTCCAGTCTAAATTTTTCTTTTCCCATAATGTGCGTCTCCTGTAAAGAAATCACATCTAGTCTTAGCAATCTGAACATGGATGCCGCCTTCTGCCTTTTTCCTCCATCATTTAAACCACATATATTCACTGTTGCAACCCTTAGCGCCATATTTCGTTATAAGTTTTTCCCATACTCTTTGCCCACTTATTCCGTTCTGTTGCATTTCTTATAAGTTTCAACATCTCCTTCCAATTTGTCCTTTTGTGCTGTTTTTCCCACTTTGTCAAGCCCTTTCCCTCCCCCTCCCCCACCCCCTTCCACCCGCTGCTACCCCTCCCCCCCTTGTAGAGGCAAATAGGTCAATCCTGACCTATGTGTTGACTGCTTGCATTGTAGTGTCGCCCTCCCTCTCACTCCCAGTTGTTCAAAGTATATAGACCATAGTCCGTAAACCATATTCAGTTCCACGTGGATAATCTTATTCTGTAGAATCATAAATCTTCCTTACTTCCCCCTGCTTTGCTCCGTTAGCTCTTCGAGATACTCCCCTGCTTTTACCTCAGAGAAAAACATCCTTGTGCGGCCGCCATTAATGACCTTAAGTTTCGCTGGGAACATCAAGTATGCTTCTGCGCCTTGTCGCTGAACAGGGGCTATTAATTGTCTTAGACGCCAGCGCCTCTCAACAGTGACATGACAAAAGTCAGGCCTCGCAAAAAATGTAACCCCCTCAACTGTTCTCTTGGAATCCGGCGTGGCTTTTTCCATCACCTCCTGCCTTGCCAGAAAATTGCCGAAAAACACAAGCATCGCCCTAGGCAGAGTGTCCTGGTTCCCTCCTTGCCTTTTTTTAATTGTCAATGAGAACCTATGGGCCCTTTGTACCTCATCTTCCCATTGCCACTTAGCCTCCGGGAAGGCGCCCTTTAGTAGCCTAATCACGTATCCCCTTGTGTCCTGCCCTTCCACCCCTTCCTCCAGTCCCAGAAGCCTTACGTTATTCCGTCTCTGGCGGTTCTCAAAGTCCTCCACTTTCCATTGCAGGTCTTCCACTATCTTTGTCTGTTCCAACTTAAATTTCTACCAATCTGTTACCTCGTCCTCCAATCTTCCCGTCCTTTCCTCTACCAGCTCCACTCTCCCCTCCACTTCCTCATACTTCTTGTTCATCTTCCTTATGGAGGCTTGTATTGTTTTTGTATCATGTCTAGCTCTGCGGCTTTCTGCCCTGGCCTCTCCTTGTATTTGCTTTAGCATATTAACTAATAAGTCCAGGGTAGCGTGATTCCCCATCCCTTCCTCCTCACTTGCAAAGTCCTTCCCATGTGTCCCTTGCATACCCTCTTGAAAAGTACCTGCTGTGGCGGAATAATCCCACAGAAGTTTTTTGTTTGTTTTTGCAAATGAACAACGTTTTGTAGATGACTTTTTCTTCTTCTGCACGTTTATTACACCAGATTCAGTGCTTTATTCCTCCTCCTCCGATGATAATTCCGTTGTCCCTGACTCTTCTCCCTCACTGGATGAGCTTGACCCTTCATTACCTGAGAAGAATTTATCCCCTTCACGTTCCCTTTGTGAGTCTAGGCTCGCCAGACTTCCCCAATTTGCGTCTGGTTTTATCCTCAAGTTGTTGCTAATCTCAGCCTCTACCTGTAGCAAAGCATCCATCATTAAAGCGTTGTTCATCCCTTCCACCTCCTTTTGCGTTGGCCCTCCGCTTTCTTTTACTTCTTGGGTTTTCCTCTCCCCCGTGCAAGGTACTGTTGCAGGATCCGCCTCAGCCGCCTCCGCCGCTCGATCTGTCTTCCTCAGCTTTCTGTTCTCCTCCACGCTGGGCGTGCTCTCTCCTGTGCGTCTCCCAGGTTGCTCGGCAACCCTGATGTTACTCTCCACGAGGAGGATCTGCTCCGCGCTGCTCCCGTCGGAACAAACGCCATTGCTCCCTGGAGGTCCACCGGCTCGCTCCGCTGTCTGCTCCACAGTCTCGATAAAGCTCTTACTTCTGCCGCTGTCTCCGCCCGTCACTTCTATCAGCTGCTCCTCGGCGATGTCAGCGGAGCCCGCTCCTGTGCCCTTAACGGGTCCGCCGGACAGAGCCGCCATGGATCACTTGGCAAATGTTTCTGATAAGGTAGGCTGTCTCAGCGCTGCGTACTTGTCCTTATCTTTGCTCGATACGCCAACATTTTTGGCTGCTGAGTTTAGTACCTCTCCTTGCAGGGGTACACTTCCTGTTGCTCCAGCCTGTGCCTTCAGTTCTGCCTTCTTCTCTCTCTCAATCTTCCGTTACTGCGCCTTCTGAGTTGCGCTTAATGCTGGAGTAGTTTTCCTGCCTGGTATCGGGACTTTCGGGATAGCCCCTGGTCCGCTGACCTCCTTTGAGCGCGACGACATTCTTCCCTTCTCCCCGCTGAAATCTCCTATCCAGCGTTTAGTCTGTGCCGCTCTCCAGAGCCTCAAGACTGCCCAATGTACTAGCCACATAGCCACATGATTTCACCACATCGCTTTCGTTATTGAGGTCCTGCTCCAAGCCCGGTTCAGGAGAGGGAGTAAAATGCGACTACTCCCTACAATGCACTAGCGGCCATCTTGCCTCCTCCAATATTATTAAATGTTTTTAATATCACATTAGGGGGAATGTTACCAGCATCTTCGGTGGAAAGCATAATAGTTCCCATTTTTAAAAAAGGGGAGAGAACGAAGGCTAAATGTTACTGTCCCATATCCCTTCTTGACTCTACCTCAAAATTGATGGGAAGAGTATTGTTAGGAAGAATAAAAAACTGGGTCTCTGAAAATAACATCTTAAGTGAGGCCCAGCACGGCTTTAGAAGGGGTATTGGGATGGTAGAGCAATGTGTTAACCTGGAATTATTGGTGGGAAAATATACCTTACCGAAGAAGGGGTTCTACATTTGTGTTTTGTGGACCTCACCAGCACGTTAGACATGGTAAACCATGTTAAACTCTGGGAAACACTTATTGAGTTAGGTGCACCCATTGACATATTAACCTACCTCTCACAGATATATACTTTTTTAACATCAAGAGTTCGGTTAAGTATAAAGGGTGAATGTACCCGAGATTTTAGAGTAACAAGAGGTATACATCAGGGATGTGTTTTAGCCCCCCTTTTATTTTCCCTGAACATAAATAAAGTCGACCCCTATTTACAAAATCTAGAGATAGACGTCCCAAGAATATGCAACCGCCCAACCCCAGTGCTTTTATACGCGGACAACGCTGTCCTAATTTCAAGGACAACAAATGGATTGCAATGTCTCTTAGAAAAATGTACCCAGTTCATGACAGGAAAAGATTTACAGCTGAATCTCACAAAAACATTTGTCATGACTTGTGGGAAAAACAGAGCAAGGACTAAACAGCACCATGTGGGAGGCGTTAAAATTGATAGAGTCTCAAGCTTTACTTACTTGGGCCTAACATTCAACAAGAATGGTACTTGGGGAGGACACATTGAAGCAAACGATTTAAAGATTCCTACGTACAATGGAGCAAATCTATTACCACCGCATGTTATCGGGCAGCTATATGGGGAAGGTCCAACATCGCTTCCTTTCAAATTCAGGAGAACAAGTTTCTAAAAAGACTGTTGGCCGTCCCTAGTTCAACATCCAATTATATTGCGCACAGCGAATTAAATGTTCCTTATATAAGTGACCTAATAAGCTTGGCAGGAATCACCCTATGGCATGGGATATGGCCTAAAATAGAGGCAATGGTTACTAAAAATATAATTATGGACTGCCTGGCCTTAGAAAATTGTAGGAAAATCCCTTGGCTAGAGTATTTTCACTCACTCCTAATTGACTGTAAGATACATGTAGACCGAAAAGATCCTTCACTTATACTGGAGTATAGTAAAAATGAGTTGAATTCAAGGTATATCACCTCAAAAGATATGGAGAGAGAGGTGGCAATTGGCCGAATGCAAAGTGTGATTACCTATTGTCAGTATCCATTGTTTATGGGTACACAACCGTATCTTACAACAATGAGAAACACGGAGCAAAGGTTTTTTCTAACGAGGCTTAGGTTTGCCACGCTACATTATATAATTGCTTTCCCAAAAATGGGAGAGTGGTCTGCTAAACCTCCGAATTGCCCATGCGATGGAAAGTCTCCCCAGTCCACATTGCACTTTTGTATTATTTTGTAATTTTGTATAGAGATATTAAAAAAAAGTACTGAAACCACTCTTTTTAGCAAACAAATTGTATTATTGTAGAAAAGCTTTTAACTTATTCTGTACTTTGGAGAATGTTAAAACTATGAATGTTGTCATTAGTTTCATTCAGATGTCTATTAGGAGACGCAAGGATCTCTCTATTTTAGAGGCCTTAGTCTATGAGTGATCATATGACTGATTATGGTGACGCAAAAGATATATGTACTAAATGAACCTCAAATCTGATTTTTATGACCTTGATGTATTTAAATTGTACTGTATGCACTTTAGGAGCTTCTTTCATATATAAAATGATTAGTCTAGGAATTTTTTTCTGCACTTTATTTCACTGATTTGTCACCCTGGGTAATAATATTGAAATATGTCATTCCGTATGTTTTTTAGAAGATAATTATTAAATCCAAATCTTTACAGACTTAATATTTTGAACTACTAACTGAAATTGAACTGTACACATGTATATAAATCACTCTGTTTGGAATGTACTGTTTTTTTACGTCTTTATAATTATGTGAACTGTATATTATGATTAAAATTCTTTAATGGTCAATATTAACGTAACAAAAAAGCTGATTTGATGATAATGAAGTATTTATTTATGCAGCACAATATTCTTGGTGCTAAAACATCAACTGCTGCATGGCTAAACACTTATAAGGTCCCAAAGGCGAGACCTATTGGCTATGCCAATGCTTGTTACTTTTTCTAGGAAACCTGCCCATAAACCCATCAAATAACTAATCTCATTGAACAATGCAAAATGTCTCACTTTGGGAACATATGGGGCAGGTGTTTGGGGTTCTATGGATCCACGGTGTTTGCAGGTTATAGAAAATACATTTCTTGGCTGACTGCTTGCAGTTCCAAAGATTACTGTCAGTTTTATAACTCATTCTGATGTTGGATTTCCACATGTAGGTGATAACATTAAACTTGCCCGCTCTTATTGTGGTTGAAGATATGGCACTCACCTCATAAAAAATGTTCTCAATACGTTTTTGCAGACTGTATTAAATTGGTCAGTTGGGATTCCATCCTCTGGCTTACATATATTATGAAAGCTATTGCAGAACTTGTGTCCCAAATTAATTTTATTCCTCAAATAATATTGAAAATAAATCCAGAACCACGGTCAAATCTCTTTTGTACAACTATAGAATATTACTAGGAAACACAAAAATGTAGGCAATGGATACTGTTCGACGCTATAAAGTGATGATGACCACTGAAAGGATCGAACCTTGTTTGTATGGGTTCACAATATTGAACACAGATTTTATCTTACTCGTTTTAGACTGTGCACTGTACACTTTTGGGCAGCCTTCCCAGCACAGGGAAAATGGTTTCCCTCATTAACTTGCTCTCCCTGCGACAATATCAGCCAAGAATCCCCTATTCGTGTTACGTTTTTTGTGTGTTTCTGAATGAATGCGTTAATCTCTTTCTGTGGCAACGAAATCAGCACTTTACTATACTTATAGCACTGTATGTTAATAATGTATCTTTTTGACAATTGTGTCTCGTTTAATTTCTCTGGACTTTTATGACTTAAATAGAAGAATCAAAGTGTTTGACTGACTGACTGAACTCTTTATGTATGAAGTAAATTCGTATGCTTGGAAAAATTAGCTGGTACTTGTCCATTATTCGTACTTTAAGAACTAGAATTTGAGGCAAAGTTGGAGAAGAAAGGAGTTCATGTGTGCAGAACTGAGTCTTTCAATTGAAACCATGTTTTGTGCATTGGTTTATTTGCATATCAGCCAGAGATGTAAATGTGTAGCTAAAGGCAAACTGATCTTAGACAAGCAGTAACACAGAAACTTGGATTAATTGTGCATCAAATGCCACATTGCCTATTACACTGTAACATTGTTTGTGCTTGTGTTGTACAGGCTAAGTAATTATACCAATAACTGAATAGCCACTCAAGTGGTAATATATGTAGTTTTAGCACACTTCGAAAATTTAAGTGATGCCCCTAAGGTGTAATCAAGTGCACAATGGAGGCGCACTTGATTACGTTGCGGTTACAACAGAGGGGCTGCTCCATTTGAGTGGAGCAGTATCACCCCACAAGCCCTGGAGCTGATAAATATAATAGGAATGAAGTCTATTTATTGCCAATTTATTTTTCAGCAACTTGTCCCAAACTAAGTATCATGATAGGATGGAAGCGTAGAATAGCAGACCTTGCTATTATCATGAACATTAAGCCTTACTGTTCAAACAGGTATACAGGTGTGAACCATCACTAAAACTCAAATAAGTAGGTTTTCCTTTTGGTGATCAGATGAGCTTAGTAGTAAAGAAATGAGATTGAGAATGTTGCAAAGTTACAGAGCTAATACATTAGAGTATTTTATTGCCCTTTTGGTAAATATTGCAGTTGTAATTTTGTATGTTTTATTGTAGTTACAATTTATATTGTGTGCGCTAGGATTGGATTTTAATTTTAAAATACATCTTTTAAAGATACCTATTGTTTCCTTGTATTCTTAATTATGATTCCACTAACTATATATGTAATGTCTCAAGGGATTTGTTTTTTGTCTCAAACATATCTCACTCAAATGTTGTGTGGTGCAGGATTCCAACTGTTTTTCTGTCTCACGTTGGCTAAATGACAAAGGTATTATTGCCAGGGAGTCTAGACAAATTAATTTTGGTCCACTGTTTTAGAGGATAATCTAGAGAATGTAGCAACTGTAGTTTGCAAAGTTTTTTCTTTCCATTATTTATCTTATTTTATTTAGTTTGATCATTCTTAAATGTTTAAACTATGTCTTCAGGTTCCGATATTTCAAATCCTATAATACACTTTCTTTGCCTCTAATAGAATCATATTTTTCTGAGATGAGTGTTATAAATTCTTTATATACCTGACTTAAGGTTTTTATTTCTACCTGATTGGGCACCCCTGTACTGTTTTATTGAAAGTATATGCAATTGTTAGGTTTTTCTTTTCACAATGTATTTTTTAAATAAAAATATAACTGCCAAGTTTAGGCAGCAGTATGTTTTCTTTGGTTTTTCTTTATTTTGTTTCATTTGTTTGTAATACAAAAGAAAATAAATAACCATCACACCAGTAAGGCAGACTCATTCCTATAATGTGTTTTTTAATTAACAACTTGAGATGAGTACCCTCCAACTTGAAGTGGGAAATAAAAAAAAAACCGATGAAGTATTATGATACGTAAGTACGCATGTGTGGTGATACATGCGTGGAAAGATGTCAATCACTCATGGGCTTGGTAATTCTGTACTTTTTCAATACTTTTGCCAGTGCTGTTCAGCATTAGAAGAAAGTGTCGGTAAATTAAAAGGTGAAACCTTTTGGCTTTGCCAATCCTTGCTTTTATTTCATGCTAGACCATGGGTACTCACAAACTTTCTCTTGGGGCCAAATTTACAGTGTGGTTTGTGGCCGAGGGCCGCACCAGTGGGGGCGGGGTCAGTGGGGGAGGGGGCGGGGCTGGGGCAAAAAAATCTAAGACCATGAGGTTGAACACAGGCCCCTGTAGCGGACACATTCGTCCACTGAGCCACCAGACTCGGCTTACACACATCTCTCTCTCTCTCTCTCTCTCTCTCTCTCTCTCACTCTTTCTCTCTCTCTCTAGCCCTCTCTCTCCCTCCCTCTCTCTCCCTCCCTCTGTCTCCCTCTGTCTCCCTACCTTTCTATTTCCCTCCCTCTCTGTTTCCCTCCCTCTCTGTCTCCTTACCTCTCTGTCTCCCTCTGTCTTCCTTTCTCTCTGTCTACCTCTATGTCTGTCTCCCTCCCTCTCTCCCGGTCTCCCTCCCTCTCCCTCCCTCCCTTTGTCTGTCTCCCTCCTTTCCTCCCTCCCTGTCGTTCTTCTGCTGTCTATCTCCCTCCCTCTGTCTGTCTCCCTCCCTCTCTCTGTCTCCCTCTGTCTCCCTCCTCCCTCTGTCTGTCTCCCTCTCTCTCCCTCCTGCCTGTGTCTGTCTCCCTCTCCATCTCTCTCTCTGTCTACCTCTGTCTCTCTGCCTCTCTCTCCCTGCCTCTGTCTCCCTCTCCATCTCTCTCTGTCTGTCTCTCTGTCTATTCCTGTCTCCATCTGTCTCTGCCTCTATATGTCTGTCCCTGTCTCTGCCTCTATCTGTCTCTGTTTGTTGCTGTCTCTATCTCTGTCTGTCTCTGCCTCTATCTCGGTCTGTCTCTGTCTCTATATTGGTCTATGTCTCCATCTCGGTCTGTCTTTGCCTCTATCTGTCTCTGCCTCTATCTGTCTCTGCCTCTACCTGTTCCTGCCTCTGTCTGTCCCTGTCTCTATCTCAGTCTCTATCTCTGTCTGTCTCAGTCTGTCTCTGCCTCTATCTGTCTTTCTGCCGCTGTCTATATCTGTCTCTGTCTATATCTGTCTGTATGCCTCTGTCTCTATCTAGCTCTGTCCCTATCTCTGCCTCTGTCTTTCTCTGCCTTTGTCTATCTATGCCTTTGTCTGTCTCTGCCGCTATCTGTTTTTTCCTTTATCTGTCTCTATCTAGCTCTGCCTCTGTCTGTCTCTGCCTCTACCTGTCTCTGCCTCTCCCTATCCATCTCCGCCTCTCTCTGTCTTTCTCTATCTGTCTCTGCCTCTATCTGACTCTGCCTCTATCGGACTCTGCCTCTATCTGACTCTGCCTCTATCTGTCTCTGTCTTCTGTCTCTGCTTCTATCTAGCTCTGCCTCTAACTGTCTCTATCTCTGCCTCTATCTATCTTTACCTCTATCTGTCTCTGTCTCCATCTATCTCTGCCTCTATCTGACCCTGTCTCTGTCTGTCCCTGCCTCTACCTGTCTATCTCTGCCTCTATCTGTCTCTGCCTCTATCTGCCTCTGACTCTACCTGTCTCCACCTGTCTCTGTCTCTGCCTCAATCTGCCTCTCCCTGTCTCTCCCTGCCTCCATCTGTCTCTATCTGTCTCTGCCTCTGTCTGTCTCTTCTTCTGTCTGTCTCTGCCTCTACCTGTCTCTGCCTCTATCTGTCTTTCTCTGTCTGTCTCTGCCTCTATCTGACTCTGCCTCTATCTGTCCCTGCCTCTATCTGTCTCAGTCTCCATTTGTCTCTATCACTCTGTCTCTATCTGTCCATGGCTCTGTCTCTGTCTGTCCCTTTGTCTATCTCTGTCTGCCTCTATCTATTTCTCTCTCTATCTGTCTCTGTGTTTCTATGTCTCTATCTGTCTCTCTGGCTCTATCTGTTGCCTCTAGCTGTCTCTGTTTCTCTATCTGTCTGTGTCCAAACAGGAAGCTTCCAAAAAAGCCCTCTTAAAAGTCATCTGGGAAAGCGTTTATAGCTGACTTTTAAAGGGCCTTTTGGGAAGCTTTCTGAAGGTGCCCTGAGGTCACAGAGACCGGCAGTAAACACAGAAGATGACCGCAGGAGCATACCTAGTGAATACCTATTTAATACGTATTCAGTGGGAGAGGGGGCGGGGCTAGAGCAAAAAAATCTAAGACCATGAGGTTGAACACAGGCCCCTGTAGCGGACGCATTCGTCCACTGAGCCACCAGACCCGGCTTACACACATCTCTCTCCCTCTCTCTCTCTCTCTCTCTCTCTCTCTTTCTCTCACTCTTTCTCTCTCTCTCTAGCCCTCTCTCTCCCTCCCTCTCTCTCCCTCCCTCTCTCTCCCTCCCTCTGTCTCCCCCTGTCTCCCTACCTCTCTATTTCCCTCCCTCTCTGTTTCCCTCCCTCTCTGTCTCCTTACCTCTCTGTCTCCCTCTGTCTTCCTCTCTCTCTGTCTACCTCTATCTCTGTCTCCCTCCCTCTCTCCCGGTCTCCCTCCCTCTCCCTCCCTCCCTTTGTCTGTCTCCCTCCTTCCCTCCCTCCCTGTCATTCTCCTGCTGTCTATCTCCCTCCCTCTGTCTGTCTCCCTCCCTCTGTCTGTCTCCCTCTGTCTCCCTCCTCCCTCTGTCTGTCTCCCTCTATCTCCCTCCTGCCTCTGTCTGTCTCCCTCTCCATCCCTCTCTCTGTCTACCTCTGTCTCTCTGCCTCTCTCTCCCTGCCCCTGTCTCCCTCTCCATCTCTCTCTGTCTGTCTCTCTGTCTATTCCTGTCTCCATCTGTCTCTGCCTCTATATGTCTGTCCCGGTCTCTGCCTCTATCTGTCTCTGTTTGTTGCTGTCTCTATCTCTGTTTGTCTCTGCCTCTATCTCGGTCTGTCTCTGTCTCTATATCGGTCTATGTCTCCATCTCGGTCTGTCTTTGCCTCTATCTGTCTCTGCCTCTATCTGTCTCTGCCTCTACCTGTTCCTGCCTCCGTCTGTCCCTGTCTCTATCTCAGTCTCTATCTCTGTCTGTCTCAGTCTGTCTCTGCCTCTATCTGTCTTTCTGCCGCTGTCTATATCTGTCTCTGTCTATATCTGTCTGTATGCCTCTGTCTCTTTATGGCTCTGTCCCTATCTCTGCCTCTGTCTTTCTCTGCCTTTGTCTATCTATGCCTCTGTCTGTCTCTGCCGCTATCTGTTTTTTCCTTTATCTGTCTCTATCTATCTCTGCCTCTGTCTGTCTCTGCCTCTACCTGTCTCTGCCTCTCCCTATCCATCTCCGCCTCTCTCTGTCTTTCTCTATCTGTCTCTGCCTCTATCTGACTCTGCCTCTATCGGACTCTGCCTCTATCTGACTCTGCCTCTATCTGTCTCTGTCTTCTGTCTCTGCTTCCATCTATCTCTGCCTCTAACTGTCTCTATCTCTGCCTCTATCTATCTTTACCTCTATCTGTCTCTGTCTCTATCTATCTCTGCCTCTATCTGTCCCTGTCTCTGTCTGTCTCTGCCTCTATCTGTCTCTGCCTCTATCTGCCTCTGACTCTACCTGTCTCCACCTGTCTCTGTCTCTGCCTCAATCTGCCTCTCCCTGTCTCTCGCTGCCTCCATCTGTCTCTATCTGTCTCTGCCTCAGTCTGTCTCTTCTTCTGTCTGTCTCTGCCTCTACCTGTCTCTGCCTCTACCTGTCTCTGCCTCTATCTGTCTTTCTCTGTCTGTCTCTGCCTCTATCTGACTCTGCCTCTATCTGTCTCTGCCTCTATTTGTCTCAGTCTCCATTTGTCTCTATCACTCTGTCTCTATCTGTCCATGGCTCTGTCACTGTCTGTCCCTTTGTCTATCTCTGTCTGCCTCTATCTGTTTCTCTCTCTATCTGTCTCTGTGTCTCTATCTGTCTCTCTGGCTCTATCTGTCGCCTCTAGCTGTCTCTGTTTCTCTATCTGTCTCTGTGTCTCTATGTTTCTATCTGTCTCTCTGGCTCTGTCTATCCCTTTGTCTATCTCTGTCTGCCTCTATCTGTTTGTCTCTCTATCTGTCTCTGTGTCTCTGTGTCTCTATGTTTCTATCTGTCTCTCTGGCTCTATCGGTCGACTCTAGCTGTCTCTGTTTCTCTATCTGTCTGTGTCCAAACAGGAAGCTTTCAAAAAAGCCCTCTTAAAAGTCATCTGGGAAAGCGCTTATAGATGACTTTTAAAGGGCCTTTTGGGAAGCTTTCTGAAGGTGCCCTGAGGTCACAGAGACCGGCAGTAAACACAGAAGATGACCGCAGGAGCATACCTAGTGAATACCTATTTAATACGTATTCACTACGTATGCTCCTGCGGTCATCTTCTGTGTTTACTGTAGGCCGTGGAAACTGCAAGGCAAGTTCTGCGGGCCGCCATTGAAGGCGTTGCAGGCTGCCAGCGGCCCGCAGGCTGTACTATGAGTACCAGTGTGCTAGACTAACATACTTTAAACATTATTAAGTTTTGCTCTTTACACAATCCGAGTTGCCTGGTATAATGTGATAATACTTTCATAATTAGAAGTGAGGATGCTGTACCCAATCACCTAAGAGGGTAAACTGTGCACAATTGTTACAGTATAGACGTGGTGCCTCGCTGTTATTACAGTAGGAAGCAACAGCAAGAGGGAGAATAACTTCCAGCTTCTCCTAGATTCTTACGTGCATGAAAGTGGAGCATACTAATAATGAGAATTCATGATCTATGGTGGATGTTCACTCACAATATGATGCTGTGAGTGCAGTGTTCACTGTTTCAAAACTAATTTGTGTTACAAGTGAATAACTGTTTGAAACAAAGCACACAGAGATGTTTAACCCTTTCGCTGTGGCGGCTATTCTGCCGCAGGGCTAACAGGGCAGGGCGGCCGCGCGGCGGCCGCATGCTGGTGACAGAACCGCTCTGTCACCAGCCGTGGTTGAGCTGTGCTCGTGGCGGAGCTGTTCCGTCATGGCTCGCCCCGCTCAATAGCACGCGCTGTGCAGGCGCGAAATCAGCGCCGCGCAGGCGCGGTGGCCGGGCCATGACGGAACCGCTCCGTCATCAGCACTGCCCAACCGCAGCTGATGTCGGAGCGGTTCCATCATCAGCATGGAACAAGTTAATAAGCATATATTATTTGCCTGTATTTACCTCTTCCTGGATTATGTTTTCATCAATTATACTAGAGAAGCAATCGTTTCTTCCTCCATGGTCTTTTTAATACTGTGGTTATTTTTCCGTCCAACCCTGCCATACATCTTGTTCCTAGTTCTAAATAGGATTAGCCCCTTCCAACAGGAGCACCAGGCCATTGAGCCTCCAGACGGGACCCCATTTCGGCCCCACTACGAGCATATTACGGCTCGCACGGAAAAGGCCCACGCCATTGAGCGCCCTGCGGAGATAGCAAACCGCAATTTACGGTTATATTTCTAACGAAGTTTCCCGTCAAGCCAACGCTAGAAATGCTAGGCTGTAACGGCCTAAATTGAACCGATCCAACTGGGTAAATACCGATATCCTTCCTGACGCCGCGCACCAACTGCAAGGCGGAAACGGCTCACTCAACCAATCAGGCAAAGCTTACTTTAGTCCTGACGATGATCCCACTATATTTTTGGAGATAGGGATCGAAACGTTCGTCGACTGTTTTGCAGTACTGCTCGTTTTATGATTTGCAATTTTCACGGCAGCTACTGTGGGTTTGTGCTTATTCAAAAATTGTTTGCATTGTATTATAAGCCACCCTGCTCTCCTTGTTTGCCTGTTAATTCTTTCTCTTTTTCCCCTGTATTGTCTCTCTCTGACTAGGTACAGGCTTGTGCCCAGTTACTCATGTGCGACCTGGTTTCGCCTAATTTTATTTACACTTATAAATTGCTTTCCAAAATAAACGCTTCTAGGTCCGGCTGGACTCTGAAGAAGGAAAAACACAGCCTTTATCTCGAGCATGTGAAAATTATTTCTTTAATTATCACTATAACCTAGGACCTCTGTAAAATAAAAAAATAGCCCCTTCCAACTGCACAGAAAACATAGTTGTGAGAATTAAATACCTGTCCCTGTTAAATACCTGTCCCTATTAAATACCTGTCCCTGTGTTGTTGGGTCGAAATTTACACTAAATTAGGAGCAACGTCTCCACACACACAAACAGAATGCTGAGGAAACTGGCAGCTGTTCTTGTCCTCCACAGTCCTTCAATGAGAATGATGTTTAAGAAGGACCAGAACAATTGACAGTGGCCCACAGGCCTTTCATCATTGCAAACAAGACAGTAGTTCATGTTTGCCTATTTAGGTGCAGTTTCACCCTCCTTATTTTGATGGTGAAGGTGGACTGGACAGATGTCAACTGGTATAGTCTCCTGGTCGCATTACTAACAGGGCACCTGTCCAATTCGTCCTTCACCCTGCCTTCTTTTGTGACCGGAAATTCTAGGCAGTGTCCTATTTGCAACAATATACTGTTGCTGGCCTGGTCCTCTTTTACGCACGTGCTTTTGCGGGGTGAATAGGTTAGGGGAAGTTGAGAGCTGGACCAGTGCTTTGATCATAACTAAGATTCTAACACTTGCGAAGCTGTCAGATATATGTGTGGGGCCCAGGGAGAGAGAAAATTGTTCCCTGCCATATTAAGAGGAACCAGGGCAAAACAACTCACTGAGCTCTTGGAAAATGTTGTGGAGACTATCAGCCAACCTTTACGCACAATCATTCCATTCCAACATCCTTTCCATTGCCATTTTACAAAACAGAAGAAGGTGTGTGTATGGGCCACAACCCTCCATAGTCCATGTACAAAGACGTGATTTAATGTAGGAGTAGTGTAGGCCAAAAGAACCCTCATAAACTCTGGAGCATGGCCAGCGGAATTGAAACATGAGATGGGAAGGCCACTTCTTTTCTTGGGCAAGACTGAGGAAGAATGCAACAGAACCCTCTCCGGCTCTAAGATTGGCAGCCTAGAGGACATTTGAAAGGGGCACGTAATGCTCCCTGGGCCTTGGGAAATATTGAGGGAAACGTGACTCAAACAAGCACCCAAGACCTTAGGCAAGCATAGCTCAGAGTGAAAAGGAACAGGGCCAAAAGATACATCCAAGGGCCCATGCACTTTCATAAGAGAGTGGATTGGTAACCACACCCAGGCCACCAACTGTAGGCCACTGGCTGAAAGGGGCCTTAGTAGGGGCCCCCAAACCCGCTTTCTGACAGACTTTCCATGTCAGAAAGCCCAACATGGAAAGCCTGCTGGAAACCGAGCATCGGAATCCAGTCGGAATGAGTGGCCAGTTTCACTTCCGACCACCTAAATTGTAATTAGGTGGTCGGACAGAAAACCTCTGACCACAGGTGGGAGGCTTTCCAACCGAGATTGTAATCAGCCCCTAAGTGCTAGCAGCCAACATTGGAATCCCAATCTTAATCCTTGAAAGGTTGACATGGGTGGCGAGACAGTCCTCAGAAAAATGCATGAGTGTAGGAACAAAATAATTAAAAGCAACATTTTATTGAAGAAACAAACCAACTTCTTACAAAGTGTACAATGTAATTATTTAAAAGGCACCAAAAAGGCAAGTCACAACCTTTCAGTGTTGCAAAGGTAAAAACTACAGCAAAACAGGAGTCCACAGAGTCAGACACGAGGTAGCCTTGAGTATGATGCTAAAAACCACAGCGCTTGATAAGCTTTAAAATTGAAACTCCAGTGGGTGTGTCTTTTTCAGGTAAACTTGGCACTAATGGAAATTGATACTATCTTTTTTTTTTTCATGCTCCAAATATTGCCAAATTTTCAGGAACAGCTCGTTTGACATTGGTTCATGTGCTCATATGAGAAAAATACTTTCCTCCACTTCCTTCAGAACCACAGACAAAAGTCCAGTTCCAATTTTTCTTGCTGGTTTCGCAAGGATTACATAGCGTACTCCATTCCTTGGACTCCTCATTTTGCAGGCCTTCAAAAACTCCATGTCAGTAGGTAAGTCTTGGGCCCAATTCGTTTTCTTGTGTACTCAGCAAGGTAACAGTTGCCCTGGCCCTGAGTGTTAATTTTAGGGTCAGAGACTCAAGTGAAGGCAGGAGGAAGTCTTCTGTCCTTTTCTGTTAGGGAGGAAGTCTTCCACAGAGGTTATCTTCTTAGTATGTTCCCAGACACCAACTTCACTCTTCTAGTAGTGGCAGGATCAGTTCTTCATAGGTTTGAACGTTAGTAACACACACAATTATTTTAAGAAATCTTACTAAAATTCCAGAACACAGTTCTTGTAACTTAATGCAAAACAATCTTCATGGCCCAGTTTCCTAAATACCAATTAAGATTCTTGGCTAAAACTCCCTAGTCCTGGTTTCTAAGCTCCATTTCGAGTCTTGCCTTTTCTGCCCCCACATGATGATGAATGGAAAGGTTTTCCACTCATTGCACCCACATGCCCCCCAACCCAAAGAGCAAGATACCCGGTTATCTATCTGAACCCTTTACTGCCAACGAACGCGCTGGATTGCTACCCTTTTGGAAGAGCCAGTGGGGTAGCCGGGGAGGCCGGGGTTGTCACATTTTTGGTGGCGGTGGAGAGCAAGCATAAGGTATGTTTTGATATCTAACACCCCCCGCTCATTGTCGTCTGTTGCCTGCACCCCCGCTGGTTGTTGTGGTCTTTCGACATCACCCCTGCAAACCCCCTGCTCTTACATGCAATGGGCGGCAAACTAAGGGATCGCCCCGGGTACCAGAAACCCTAGCTACACCACTGGGAAGAGAAGCCTGACAGTTCTTGGTGTGAATAGCCCTTTTATCAGAGACCTTCTGTCACAACCCATAGATATCACAAAGAAGGGAGGTTGAGGTCCTTGGAGCTCATTATCCCAGGGAAGGAACAGATCTGTGGATCATTTGAGCACAGTTGGGTAGGGAGATGGCGAAGTTGGACAGTTACAGTCAGGTATGTACCAGTTTGAATCTTAGTTACTTGTTTTTTTGCATAAAAAAGTACCTATCAGATAAATAAACGTTATTGTTTTAACTCTTAGAATCATCTTGTGTTGGCGTTTGACAATATATACAAAAAACATTTATACCACAACAGAAATAAATGTTGCTATAGCAACAAGCATCATTGTAAGCACCAGCTTTCTGGAATTTAGGCAAGCTAATGTTATTTTAGACTGAGAAACAGAACAGAATTTACAATTAGTGAAGATCATAAATTCCAATTGATAATGTACATCAGGAGGGGCCAGGGAAGGGGTTAAACACATGCTATCTTAACAGGTGCCTTGACTCTAGCTGTCTGAGAATCACAGATCTAGTCGTTTCCAATTACCGAGATTGTATTAACCACCCTAATTGGACACATTTATATGCACATTCGAAGGGAATTAGACTCTTTATTTTTTGACGTAACATCAACAGCTAAATAATAAAAGGGAAATAGCTCAGCGCCAAATCCCTGTTTTTTCGACTTTGGTCTAATCGCAGTTGTTAATGTGCTTCTGGTTTTAATGATTTTTAGGCTTGAATAGGGACAACTTTAGTTGTCTTGTCTAGATTTTGTAAACACAAAACATAAAGAAGCATAGAATTTTCAAAAACCATATACAGAAAGAAAATGTATACCTACATCACTGAGGAATCCTAAAGAAGGCCGAAAACAGTCTGGGTTGCTTGTTCCCTCCAGGAAGGGGCCTCGTCTGGCATTTCGGGATGGTCTGATCACATGAGGAGGGTCAGCACTCAGGGCCGGCTTTAGCCCTGGTGGCGTCCTGTGCGACAATGTTTGTTGGCGCCCCCCACTGGTGCCCTCTACGGACTCCCTCACTACTACCCTTTAACAGTGCCCTCTCAAGTCTCCATAATCACTCTCTCTCTTTCAGATGTATTTAAATATTTATATAGCGCCACCTATACTAGTGTAGGGTGTTAAAGCACTTTACATCACGCACATATTGCACAGAGACAATCAATCATATGTGTGCAAATCAGTGTATAAGAAATGTTACATAAGACAAAGGACTACAAGTTGAGTCACATGTCATCCATATTGGTAGACATAGTTTAAGAGTGCTTGGTCTGGAAAAGCACAGGCTAAGAATTTAAAATATAACCCCATGTTTGGGGGCTACATTTAATAATAAAGATTTTTTTAACCAAAGGTATCCCTTTTTCAAACATAAGGGTAATGAAAAACTGAGGAAAACATAATGTTCTAATCTTTACCTTGCAGTTTGCATGCAGCTCTTTGATGACAGTTATTAGTTCGCTGTTCCATGTTAGGATTTTAACACATACAAAAGGATCTCTGTGACAAAAGCACTGACCTATTTAAAGTATAGGCACTTTGTGATCTGCATGGTACACATTCTTTGCAGCAGGCACCTTAACTGTCTGTGCTACCATAAAATAAGTTAAAACTTCCACTTGACAAAACTCCTTCCTTCTTCAGAAAGAACATTAATCACGATGTTATCTGGACATTTGTATTTTTGTATGAAAATTGCGGAGGTCAGCAATGCAGCAGCAGGTGCTTTTAAAGCCAAAAAATACTTCCAAACACGACGCCCCCTCAAGAGGCAGCACCCAGTGCGGTGGCACCGGTCACACCGCCCTAGAGCCGGCCCTATCAGTACTGGTTTGCATAAGGCGGGCATTTGGCTATACTGGCAAAGTGGGCAAAAAACGATGGGTTGAAATGCTTCTAAGAGCCATTTCAAGAGGTTAGACTATTTGCAGGCATTCCTCCCATCCGCTTTTGTGTGTATTACAAAGGAACCCCCTTCATCTATTGGATGGTTGACAGCATGGTCACATTTTGGATGGGACCATGTCATTTGTTTACAAAAACATCAATCATTGACTTAGGGTATCCTGATAAACTGTTTTTGGGAGTGGCGTGACAGATTTCGCTGCATTTCGGAATTGTTGTCACAAATTCATATATATACACACTCACACAGACACAAACAATGTGGGCTTCAGAAGATGTAGGGGCCCATTACGATGTGGGCGGATTGCCCCCGCCAGCCTGGCGGTAGCCACCGCCAGCCTGGCGGGGGCAATCCACCCGACATCCATACTCGTTTTCTCCCCCGCCATATTAGTAAGGCGGGGGGGGCCTCGGCGGACGGAAAGACCGTCCGCCGCTTTTCCGCCCCGGTCGCCTTGCGGCCGGGGCGGAAAAGGAATAATATGGTGGTGGTGTCTATCAGACACCACCAGCCATATTAGGATGGGCAATTGTGGATGCCTTTCCGTGGAGGCAATGCCGCAACGGAAAGGCGGGAGCCCGTTGCGGGCCCCCAGGGACTCCGGGGAGGGTGGGGGGTGCACATGGTGGGTACCTATGGTACCCCCCAGCAGTTCCATGCACAGCATGGCATGCTGTGCATGGAAGTGCACAGCATGCTTTCCTGCCATTGTGGCGGGCGGTGCTGAGTGTACCGCCCGCCACAATGGTAGGAATGCAGGATGCGCCCGCCACAGAGGCGGGCGCATCCTAATGCTGGCGACGGGACCCCCGCCCTTAAGGCGGGCGGTTCCTATTACCACGAGGATGGCGGGCGGGCAAAGTCCGCCTGCCATCCTAATGAAGCCCTAAGTGTCGCTTACCTCGTGCTGCGGATTTAGCATTCAATGCATTGTGGACTATTTTGCATCTGAAAAGTAAAAACAATCATTATACATTTTTTTACACAATACTTCTTTGGTTTTTCACTGCTGCAGGCATTTCTTTATGCTATGTTTGTCAGTGCTCAAGTGTGAGCCTCACCATCTAAACGCCACCTTATTGACCTTTCTTTTTGCACATCAAGTTGGGCTGAACAAAGTCTTGAAAGATCAGCAACAAAAGTTGTGATCTTTCACGACTTGAGGTAACCATCTTGAAGTCAGGCTGAACTGATCTCAAAAAGACACCCCATCCACAACCCAGTGCCTTTACACCTCAGGTATCCACTGGCTTCCCTACTGCTGTTGACAGAGAGGGATACTCTTCATTAGAAAATATCAGTTTATTTACATCATTAAATTAATTTGGTTTTAGGATATGACACTGGTGATTTTTGTTGGTGTAATGCAGACGAATACTGCAACTTTTTTTCCTTCTTGTGCGTCAATATAATACTTTTCCCCACTGGGAAAGAGACAGGCAGGTTAGGCTTCGATGTTCCTTATTGCTTAATTTAATGTCTGTGTGTTGTTCATGATAATGACGACATCCCCAATTTAGTCATCGCTTTCTTGAAGTGACATTCACAATGTAAATCAGCTCATGAACCAGTATACGGATTAACAATAGCGCTAGCCAGGAACAGGAAAAAAACACTAAAAAGCCGATTGACTTGCTTGTCTTACAAGCCTCATTAACTTGTAGGAAATTCTCTCAATTATGAGAGCCTTTGTGTAAATGTGAGGATGTGGTGGGCATCTTGGATGGAGGAGATTTGCCTAAGGTGTTGTGGGATACTTTGTACAGAAGTGTATTTTTAACATTGAACCTGTCATCTTTGCTCCATGACGCTACACACATTTTAAGAAGCACTAAGGAGGTGAGAAGCACACCCTGTGGGGTGGAGCATGTCAGAATCACCAAGATGTCATACATTGGGTTGCATTACAATTAGCGTGCAGCTGTAAATGGTGTCTCCTGGAGCCGCGTAACTTTGGCTCCATTCTTACATGTCATGAATATACGCACCATATACTTGCAATTAGCACTACGTACTTTTGTGTCCTAACGTTATTAATGCAAAGTGTTGCACTTGACATCACTGTTGAAGTGCATTCACCGTAGAATTACAGACCCATACATGAACTGTGTGCCTCAATTGCATTAAACGACCTTTATTGATTAGGTGATAGAATAATACCATCTTCACGCTATTATGATGTATTTATTTTAGAAACAAAAAGACTTATTTAATGTGCACTAATGTTTCATAATGGCATTTATAACGTAGTTCTTAGTCACGTCTATATAAGTGTACTCAAAGGTATTTCATCAGTGTGTACCGTTTAATATAAATCTAATATACTAGCAATTTTCATTCAGTTCATGGTTGAATGTGTACACGTATATTAAATATGCACCATTGATTTAATATGCTGACTTGTCATAATTAGACCCATATTTCTTCCTGCATGAAATGCTGCTTTCCATTTCCCGCTTGTGTGCCTTTTCCTTGCAGGTACATTTGAGTGGTTTGATAGTTTGAGAATAGGTGTAACACTGTACTAGGGATAGAGAGAGCGTGAGAAGAAGACCTTGACACAAAACATGGAGAGGCAGAGTTTCCATTCAGCACTATTGCATAGGCTCACAGGTGACAAAGGACAATACGGATCCCATGTCTTGACTGTGAGAAATTGTTATTGTTTCAGCTTATAACATGACATTGGAAAGGACATGGAGCCCCTGATGATGCAAACAGTACTTGTGAGATTCTGGTGGAAATAACTGTCGGAGGTTAGGCCACTTTCTTTTGAACTATGAGAGTTGCAGGCCTCTGTTTCCTCTTTGAATCTTGCTGAGTGTGGCTTAGACTAACACTCCTTTCCCTGTCCCAAAGAGATTCTTGACCAAGCTTTTGAAATGCTGAGACTTTCCTGTACCTTCCTGCATTTCCCCACATTTTCCTATTTTCTTGCATTCCCTGATTTTGAGATCCTTTTAGGGTTTAAAACCATCCTCTTTAGTTTGTACTTAATCTAGATAATTTTAGACTTCGCCAATATATAGAATAGACAACCAGAAACTTGTCTCTGAGCATCAATTCTGTTATTGATCTTCTGTATTGCTGTGACTGAACGTCTTGTCTGCCTTATTCTGGTACGCCTGAACTTCCTTAGGAGGTTGAGTTACAAAGTTGTTATTCTGTATCTTTATAGCATGGTACTGAGATTTTTCTATCTTAAATTGACTGATAAGTGGTAATAAATCTTTTTAACTACAGTCACTGATTCCTAGTCCTTATTGTGTAGCAAAAATGGGTTGCACTGTTAATTAAATTGATTGATGAAATGCTAACTCCCTTTACCTCTCAGTTGGCGAAAAAGGCCCATGGGATGAGAATGGTAAGAAGGTTGGCCCAACACTGCATCACTCCTCTCGTGGAGCATTGCCATTGCAGTCAGACTGTCGCCTAAACTGACTCTTTCATCTCCTCCCATTCCTCTTCTTGATTGATGGTGCTATATTAACTGCTAGGCATAGTGGAGAACAAAGAGTGTCAGGAGCATTGAAGAGTATCAGTATCAGTATGGGGTGGCTTCAGCCCATGTCCAAGATATTACACATCACCCCTAACCTTTATCCAACCATGCTTACAGTCCATCTGACTTCGAACAGATTTCAAATGCCCTGACTGACATTTGAAGTATTGACACCCCTCCCTTTTAGAGACAAACCAGACATATGGTATTAGTCTGGGTGTTATGATGCACATTGACTGTCTCAAGTGTTGAAGGTCTATTTTACCACGCAAGGTACTATAGTGATACCTGATCATTGTTTTATGCTATGCTATGTTGACATTCCAACATGTAAGAACAGCACCAGGGGGAATACTATGTGTAGTAGTCAGTTACCCATAAATCTGTCTGGATCTTTAATTGTTTCACAGGCTACCTCAGTGTAATCCTGAATCACTTGAAGAGGGATTACTTCTTGCATAGATTGTCTCCACTGGACCTCATCTTTGTTATGTAAAAACACTTCACTTGGGCTCTCATTTCTACACAAAAGCACTGACTCTCTCGGATCTGCACTTGTCATTAATATATACATAGAAGATCTGATTAAGCCCTGTAAGACCTGCATTCTACTTTGGGCCTCTTTGATCTGCACAGAACCCTTACACTATTTCTCTGAGTTCTGCTCTGGTTCCCTGAGCTGGTCCTCTCAGTACTGCTCAGAACCCCCTGTATTAGCCTTCCTAATTCTGCACAGGATCCATCTAAGGATTCTCTCATATCTGCAAATAACACACAGGAATTGAATGCTCAAAGACCCTTTCCTCTTCCTGCTCAGCTCTGTATTTTCCAATTTTCATGGTAGAGCTATTTGATCTCTTGATGCATTTCGATATTGTAGCCCACTGCATACTATTACAGCGATTACGGACACTGGCTTGCATGCACTGCACAATTGTCATATGTTCAAGGCTTATTTTTCCCAGAAATTGAGTTCACCTTGAATCATTCTTTTCAGTCCTATACTAAAATTATTTCAGAGGATACACAGGTTTGTCTGCCTTAAATTTATCATCCAATTAAGCAGTCCTACTGCTTATTCAGGATTTGGGTCACTACTCCCAGTTCTGCACTGAAGACAAGAAGCTTTTCATTAAAAAAAAGTATTGATGGAACTGCTGATTAATACTACAGTGTTCATGTCTACGTGGCATCAAGGCCCGACTAAGTGGTAGCCAGTAGTGACTGTTTCGGGGAAAACCAAAGTGATGCTATATGGCGCCAAGAGGCACACTATCGATTTTGAACATATGATACATCCCCGCCACAGGGCACGCACAAAGATGCATGTATAGAGGGCGCAACATGTGCCCCCATGCACTACTCCCCTGGGCTTAATCACCTCGGGACCCTGTTTGTGGCCCCTTCCTTGCCTATCTGCCATTCTTTTCCCCGCCACGAAAAAACTATGCAAAGGGAAAGTCATAATCTCGGAGTCAGTGCCTGTCCCAGCACTGCTGCCATTCAGCATCACCTTCGCCTCCACGGCTCAGTTGGGATCATAGATCCTGGTGGTGTAGATGGCGTTGTGTCTGGCAGGGTGCGGTCGACCACCAAACTTGTAATCAGTCAGTCTGACCACCTAGGTTGCAGTGGTCGGACCGCCACCACTCAAAATCAGCCCCCTAGACTTCATCCAAGGGATCAATTGTCAAAGAAGGAGAAACATTTCGGTGTTCTGGTGGGCTATCATGTATTGATGGCTGTTCAATTGATCAAAATTACCTAAAGTATTTTTATATCTCTATATTTGCTAATCAAAAGTGTTTTAGCCCCAAAGAATGTGGCCTTAGTTCAAATTCAGATCAAAACATGTCGACTCTCTAGTTCCAACATCACAAAATTAGAAAAAAAAGTGTAAACTCAATTTTCTTTAGCTTACTGGTATTAGCTCTTCTTTGCTCTCAGGGTTCTCACCACTTGATTCCAATATTTTTGGCGATTTACTTTAGTAAAATTAGTTTAGCAATTGGTTTGTCTGCGAAGTTAGTGACCTGAGACAGCAATTTCGAGACTGTGAATTCCAAGCCAATGATATTCTTTCCGTCTGATATTACACATGACTTCAGCCACATGCGTGGATAAAAAATGATAGAATTGCTTTTATTTATTCTTTTACTCTGTTTAATATATTTCCTCTAGTCTTCACCTAAAAATCACACCCCTTATGTTCTTCTCGACATAGTTCAAATAGCACAGCAAATCAACATTTCAAGACATGCCACTGAAGGAAGCATTTTAAATATTCTCCATAGAATTGCACAGTTCAGATCCTGCACAATCGAGAGGCTTACTGGCTCATGGAGAGCTATAGCTAAATATCATCAAAATGGGTGGAATTAGGGCCAGACTGAGGAACCAACACAACCCTGACTAAAATGATCAAACCCTGTCTTTTGTCTTGCTTCTCTCTGAGCTCTTTCTCTCCTCTCCCCCTCTCTTTCTGCAGTAAACCTCGGGAAGATGGAGAAAGTGACAGAGGCACCAGTAGCCAGAAGCGGCCCTTGTTTTTTTTTTTAAAAAGTCTCCAATGGCTCCAGCCCACCAGGGAAATGCCCAATGGAATTAAAGGCCAGTCCAGCACTGGGTGTATTGTGTTTTGCTTCACAGAATTTATTTTGTATGACTTTTCTTCTCCATTCTTTGCTGCTCCACAATTTCTGTATCCCCAAAAAGCAGATCTGGGAAGCGAGGCACCTACAAAACATTGCTCTCACAGCATTACAGAGCTCTGATTTCAAGCTAAATGCTTCTCTTCTTGGGGTGCACCTTTACATCCATGTTACTCGTGTCTAACTTTGGTTTAAAGTTTAGTTCCATATAGAATTTGGCAGTCATTATATCGAACACCCTACACCTCTTCCCGCTCAGTTTGACTCTTGCAGGCCCTATTTCATTCCTGTTTTCTCCTTTTGTCCCCGGTTTCCTATCTTTTTCATCATTCTTCTTTCTTCTTTTTGTCTCTTGCTCTGTTAATAGTTTTACAATGTAAATTAAGTCCCAGTCCTCAAAAATAATGCCCATGCCAACTACCTGCAGCCCCTGGCACATACGAGCCAGTGGTGTATCAGGGTGCAACAGGTCCTAATGCAAGCAAGTACATTAAGATTCCATTCCTTAGTTTTCTAAAACCATCTCCTAAGGGGCAGTTGGGCATATTACCAAGCAATAGCGATAATTATCGCTATGCATGGTTAGCGGCTAAAATTATATCGCTCCACTCCGACGATTTTTACTGCTGAGATACCTTGATATTATCAAGGTTTATCTCAAAAGCGGTAAAAATCCTGCGAAATGCATGTATATCGCTGAAAATTCAGCGATATTCATGCATTATCATGACAATGCTCTTAGCCATGTTATCCACCTTCCATTGGATAACATGGCTAAGAACTGCCCTGGGCAGGCGTTAGCTTTTGGAGATATTCGCGCTTAGCGCAAATATTTCCAAAAGTAAGGCTTTGTGGGACTGTAAGGCTTTGTTGATAATTGGAGATAGCGATATTAGCGACTGTTTCCAGTCGCTAACATCTTGGCACACCCACTTTGCATGTCATTAGCGATAAATATCGCTGACATGCAAAGTGGGCCCCAAGATGATCGCTATCTCCTACTAGCTGTCACTAACTGGTGTTAGCGACAGCTAGGTAATAGGGCGATAAAATTATCGCCGCTTTAGCGGGAAAAAGTCCCACTAAGGCGGCGATAATGGCCCTTGGTAATATGCCCCATTGTTCCTTCCACACCCTCAGCCCCGGTGCCAATGTACCAGCTGCTCTATTGACAGCTACTTCCATTAATTAAGGACTGTCTGCAGCGCCTAAAAAGCAGCAAGCTTCCCTTTTCTACTCTAGACAAACCTCACTAATAGATTTAAGATATACTTCGAAAAAAATAGTTATTAAAGCTAAGTCATTTGGACGTCCAGTCCCATCAGCTGTTTTCATTGTAACAAATTGTAACTGAATAAAATACTTAATCATTTAACATGAATATAACAAGGAATTGACTCCTGGCAACCTTTGTTTTGACTCCAGCAGCTAATGGAAACCTTACAGTCTACTACACCTGAGGTCAAGCTTTACTAGCATGCTTTGCTTGCCCTCGGCAAAGATTTTCACTATCGCATCAGTTACCAATACAAGAGCTGTCTCTGCACACTCCAGTTTCAAAGGCATATTGCATCAAGTCTAAGCATTTAATTGTTCCCATGGAAGATGCAGTTGGCACATTCAATGCTTTTAGAAAGGTTTCAGAAAAGGCAGATTAGCTGGGAGTCTGTGGAGTGCGGTTACCATTGACATCTCAGAGCGATGAACAGTAAGGTTTAGAACCCAGAAAGTTTGGTCTCCTCCCCTGTCTGCTCATTAAAAGATATGCAGCGCCCGAATATGACATCCTAGTCAGTGGAAGGAAGGACGTATGGATGGATACTGCAGATTGGTTGTGGAGTTTGTTGAACTCTGATTTCATGCAGTAACAGTCATAAAATGTCATGATTTTCCATAGAGAAAATAAATTCCAACTGGTGCGACAACTCGAAACAATTATAGACATAAGTACTTATTTAAAAAGCCTGGTGAAAGTGCAGGTGTAATAAGATTTGCTTGAAAACTGAAGGGTAAGCCAAAATCAGTAACTGCTAATTTAAAATTAGACCCAGTGAAATTTTCATTACGCCTCCATAATTTTGTGTAATTTCTAGTATTTCACGTTACGCGTGTCCTTTTAATTATGTCAGCTACAGAAATCTACACTAAGGGCCTTATTACGGATTTGGCGGTCCATGAACTGCCATACCAGTGGTCATGGTCTGAACGCTGCAAGCTCAGCGCTCGACTAAGTGGTCCTACCACCCTATTACTATGTTGTTGGATTTCAGAATGAAAGACTGGCGGAGCACCGCAACCACCCCAGCCATTCTCCGACTACTCTGGTGTCGGTTGAGGGAAAGCAGCTGCCATAGGACAGTACAGAGAAGTCTCCACTGTCCGAATTATGAGTTGACTTTCACAAGCCGACTGTGGCAGTGGGACCGCCTGCTTCGGGTTGTCGGAAAAGAAGATTTGGGGTGCATACTTACCCATTTCCTTTTCTTTCATTCAGTCTCTGACGTGGATCCCTTTCTCCAGGTCCCCGCTTCACACAGCATCTTGACACTGAAGTAAACAACATTTTTGGTGCCGAAACCCAGATAAATCAATTTTTTTGTATTTACCTATTTATTGGGCCGGGCACATATGGTCCAGACTCCAGCAATGGGTAGTAGGTATTTTTTCACATGTCATGCATATGTGTACATTCGACACTTGTGCAGTCAGAATATACACACATTCATCGACAAATAGGAAAATCATTCACCACCATCAGAAAGACCGTCGCTGGCCCATTTGACACATCATAACATGGTAGGCTGGAGATTGTTGCAGTGTCAGCTTCTTCACCTTCTCATAATCTCATAATCAAACTCAGAATCAGGCCCTTAGTTTCTTTTATATTATTTGTAAATCTCCAGCGTGTCGTGGCTGCATGCTGTAGCCGACGACTATGTCATCAGTGATGTCACTGACCATGTCATGAGTGATGTAATATGTGATGTCATCAGCAGTGCATTGCGAGGTGCGAGTTATAGTTAGCTGAACTAACTATAACAGGGGAATTTCTCTGGTTTTGTACGAGTGTAATGTCCAACTAACTAAAACTTTACCTAAAACCTATGGTTTTTCTGTGAATTTCTAAGGTTTTTTAAATGGTAATTTCTCACTATAACGTGCCTGAAACCTATGTTTTTTTCAGTGAATTTCAAAGGTCTTTTAAATGCTAATTTCTAACTATAACGTGCCTGAAACCTTCGGTCTTTTAAATGAATTTCAAAGGTTTTTTAAATGCTAGTTTCTAACTATGCCTACAGAGGTAGGACATGTGAAGAAAGAAGAAAAAACACACAGAAAGAAGCAAAAGAAATGCAGAAAGAAGCAACAGAAGTCCACAAAGAGGAGGAAAAGTGCAGGAAGAAGCAAGAAATGTGCAGAAAGAACCAACAGAGGAGCAGAAAGAGGCCTTGTTGCAAAATCATCCTGTGCCCACAACATTTTCAAACGGCTACTGGTGGTAGCTGACTGACTAACCAGGCCTAGAGCCAGTGCTATGCTAAAAGACACTTAGAATACAATGAAAACACCTACATACACTAGGGAACACTATGCATTGGGGTACCCCTGTTATTAGCATGACTTCCTCTGTAAGGTCCTAGTACATAATAGGGCAAGGGGATTAAAACTACCTCTAAGTCTTTAACTAGTAGTCATGTTTGCAGAGTGGTGGAGAAAGGGTGCTGGGCGTCGAACCAATGCTTAGATATTCGGCTGTGTAGGACTTACAGGAGGTACCAGGGGGGATTCTCGGCCCCCAAACTCTCTCAGGACTAAATTGGACTTCATCCCCCATCCTGAAGTCTGCCACGAGGCACGTTTGAAGAGCGGTAGAGAAAGGGGGCCATGACCTCCGAAGACGTCTTAGCAATCCCACTGTGTGGGACTTACTGGAGGTAACAAGAGGGGTTGTTGGTCCCCAATGACATCCTTGGGGGCCAAGTTCCCAAACTATTACCTCCAGTCAGTACCACAATGCAGCACTGTTAAGTACTCCTATCCCACTTTGCTCACCACTCTGCAAACACGCTCCCTGGCGCGCTCTTGGATGGTGAGAGAGCGCAATTTGAATGAAAATCATGTCTGCATCATATTCACAAGCTTGTAGCGTAAAGTTAGCCTATGTCACTTAAAGAAATGAGAATATGTATCTGTATTTACTCTAGAGTGTTTATTAGAATTAGAAAGGCCTGTATACATGATGGGCCAATGTAGAAATGTGTGAAAATACTTAGAAACAGTTGAAGGTGCTAAACAGAATTCATGTATGCAGTTACTAACGAAGAAACAGATGAAATGTAAAATGAAGAAACGTGCAGACCATATAGCACTGTGTAAGAACGAAAGGGTATCATTGTATCTTTTATGCAACATGGATTCGATATTATTAATGATTTGCTTATTTTATATATGCGTGTGTTAAAATCCATATCCTATAGAAGAGTTTTGTATAATTATAGAGTGGTGTGTTCATATGTTAATTTAGGCTAAAAGAAGTAAGAGTTCACCAAGTGTAGTCCACTGCATATAATTTAGTGGGCTGGGAGAGATAGGGGAGAGCTTTGATCTGCACGTGCGAGCCAAGAGTCAAAAGTCTCGTTAAATTAAATTGCCAATGCTGGTCGAAGTTTTATGGCCTAGTGAGATAAGGGACGCTTGGAATTTGGGGCCCTGTTTCGAAGTGTCTGTTTCCAGGTGCGAGGGGGGTACCAATCACAAATGTAATGAATGGAGCTCTGTTTGAGGAGATAGGCTCTGGTCCGGAGGAGTCGACCGGAATGTCATGGGGGTACCAGCACGATGGAGACGGCGCCTGGGAAGCAAGGTCAACTTAACAGACGATTCAAAGAAACGAAACTATGGAAAAAACCAGAAGCAGGACCACGTGAAATGTGTACGTGGTGGGCGTCTCAAAGGGGCGTTCCACCCATACTGTGATTTTGTATTAGGGACAGCACCCCGGGGAGAAGGCAGAGCAGATGGCCTGAGGACTCTTAGAGAGCGGATGGGTAGGCAGAAAGGGTACTGCTACGCGACATAGGTTTCCATCAGAGTTTAAGAGAGTTTGAGCTTCTTCGGAAGTCAAACGGCTGACACCTTTTTAGGTAAAGATTCGATAAGTAGGGATGTCATCTAGCATAGAGTAGGGACAGTTTAACCTGTTTCATTTTTTTCTGTAAATGACGCTTCAGATCCACTTAGTGTCCATGATTTTCAACTTATTGATCTTCGAATTAGTTTTGATTGTTTTCTTCTGTAGATTGAGATTTCTGAGGGAATTCATGTTCCTTCTTGTACCTGTATACCTGTTGAACCTTATACTGAGGTGCTTGTACTTGCAACTTAATTTGGGTTTATAATAAACCTTTAAACTTTTACTGTTGTAAGTGGTTCTTTAGAGTTGCGTCAGTCTATGGGGTTGATTTAACCTATGTGGGGTTGCCTTTTACTCAATGACAGTCAATAACCGATCCAAAAAGGGATTCATTGAGATAAGTATCTAGATGATCAGATAAGAGATCAAAATCTCATTTCCCGCAGTTGGTAGCAGAGAAAGATGGTTGGCTTCTTGAGGAAGGCGACCTAGGTTAGGTCTAGATTACCACAAGGCCCCTAGTCATCGACGACCAGAAGAAGAACTACCTGCCGAAGAAGGTGTCGATGGTGCGAGAGAGAAAAAGCAGCAGAGTCGGTCGAGAGTGAGTATAAGGGTCATGCGTTGCCAGATTGCGGTGTTTTGTGTTGTACCTGTGTTGTAATGTCAAGCGGAGTTGAATGTCTGTAGTGTGAGTGTGAGACGGTTGTGAGCGCGCGCAACCGGTGAAAATCTTAAGTCCAGAGAAGGGCTTGAGTGGTTCGGGTGTATCGGACATCCAGAGTAATTGTCTACCGTTGTGAAGGGGGTCATGAGGTACCATTGATCGCCCGTAGGACCGTGATAGGGGGAACGTCAGAGTGAGTGTATGAGTAACGGACGCTGGTCGGACGTTTACTGTGTGTAAGTAACCTATCAGTTAAGGCGAGCGTCTGAACGTTAGTGAAAGACGTCTCGTCAGTTGAGGTGACAATTACAGTTAGACTGTGGACGTACAGTCAGGAAAAGTGATCGCTTGGTCGGAAGTAGTAATTTTTTCGGTGTATGAATGGGACGCATGCAAGACCGGGAGACGAGCTGAGATAGGAGGGGAGCTGCTGCAAAGGGGACGAGTGACGTCAGAGCGAGTCGCGCTGAGATTGGCTGGTTGGTGTAGAGCCGCGCTGGGATAGGCTGGTCAGCGAGAACCGCGCTGGGATAGGCTGGTCAGCGAGAACCGCGCAGAGATTGGTGGTTCGGCATCGGGAAGTAAATAAGGAAGGGAATTAAGGAAATCGTAGAGTTTTGAAAATGAAGTGTTTTAAATGTCTAAGGGCGATCTTTAAGAGAGACAGAGGGAACTCATATGCGGGGGAAGAGGCCCCACCGGAGGGCACACCAGCTTATTATATGGCTGTGAATGTAGGGTTACACTCGATACTGTGGATCTCCGAGTGGAGCAAGTTAACAGAGGGAAACGAGGAACTGACGTTCCCGAGATACGGGACGTTTAGGTTAGAAGCATTGAATCAACTGAAAGCGGTAATGCTTGCAACGAGACCTCTACCGAGGCCAACACAGTTCGAAGCCCTCAATGCATGGTTCAGGGCGGCGTACGACAGGAGCCTGAACAGGCGCCAAGAAAGAGTGAGACGATCGGTAAGAGCAGTATAGGATGCTAAATGGGATGATGAGGCTAAAAAGTGGAGAGTACAGAGAATAGACGCAGACAAGCTGTACCCAGTGCTAGAGGTTACAGGAGAAAAGAAACCTCCAGAGGAGGATGAGGAGAGCGAGACGGATGATAGTCTGATAGATAGGCTATTATCTGACAGACCACCTACGTACAACAGAGAAACCGAACGTCCCGAACTCCAACAGGGGGACGGGGCTGGGAAGGGGGAATATAGACCGCTCCCGATATCAGATTGGGAACCCAAGAAAGGTGAGGAAATACCTCAACCTAGTCCAGTACAGAGAGTAGTAGGAAGGTTTGTGGTACAGAAGGTGCCGGAAATGGAGTGTGCAAGGTCGTATCAACTGCCGGACGCCCTCCAAGTACCTGTTACCATAGGCCCTGTAGTATCCATCTACAACCCAGAGAGAGCACAGGAGGAGGAACAGGCACATTGGGACAGGGAAAGAGCAGAGATGGAGAGTAGGAACAATACGATTAATTCCCAAAGGCAGTTGCTAGGACCAAGGGGTCGGAGTACCCCATTGGATACGGAAACAGATCCCTTAATAGAGCGGGGGGGTCAGAGAGGACAGATGGATTTGAGGGGACCAAAACCGAAATCCTTTAAAGAATTAAGTGAGTACTTGAAGGAATGGGATGCTGCTGTAGAGACACAGAATAAAAGAATAGAAACGGAAGCCGAATGGAGAGGCCAAGATAACAGGATCCTCTCTCACTGCGGGGCTGGCGAAAGCAGTCCCGAGTGGGAGCGAGGGAGTCAAGAAAGTAGGAGAGATACTTGCCGTATCATTAGTGGCAATGGACAGATGTGTGAAGGCAAGGGTGCAGGATGTGGGGAGGTGCCGCGCCACAGCCTTAGTGAGGGAGAACGAAGAACACAGGAGTACCGAGATAGTTACAGGTGCACTCACCATGCACCGGGCGAAAATGTGCAACATTGGAGTCACGGGAGTATGGGGAGTCGCGAGAGGTCTCACCATGTGTCGGGTGATCACGGACGGGATCGCGGAAACATGGAGAGCTGTGAGGGACCTTATCGTTTACTGAGTGACACCAGACAGCAAGCGACTTGCGGTGATCTAGAACGTAACGGGGGATCCTATCTTGCATCTAGAGGGTCAGAGCCGAAGAGTCAGAACGGAGTGGTGGGAAATAGGACATTGTTTCACCATACACCTAGGGAAGATGGAAAAGCTTGGGACTTAGAAAGGTGGGAACAAAGAGAATCAAGGAGGACTCCTCATAGCTCACCTGTGCCTAGACGTAGGACTCGGAGTTGGGATGAGAGGGATGTGAACGGACCACCTAGGGGTGAGATACTGAGAGCTGAGGTAAAAGCAAAAAGGCTCGATGTAACCAGTTTAAAATCAGATCTGGATGAAATAATAGATGGCACAAAGCCAATGGAAAGGATCGACCTGTATGAGCAGGATGAGGTACTGTTTATGGCTAAGGATGTTACTCGGAAGGCGAGGTCAGTCCATGAAAAACTATCTGAGTTGGCAACCAGGTATATGATAGACTTGTCAAGAACAAAAGCCTTACAAGGTAACCATAGGCTGAATTGCACAGATCAGGATCTAGATGAACGGAGAACGATTGGGCTGAAAAGACACATAAAGGAACTGATCCTGGGTATAAGAACGTGGAGGGATTTGGATAAATGGGAGGAAAGATGGTCCAAGAGGGGAACCGTCAGGAGGAGTACAATTGGGATGTCCCCAGAGGGAGGGCCACCGCGGATGGAAGCTTTCCCTTTGCGAGAAATCGCGAATGGAAACTACGTGCATGTGCCCTGGAGTAGGGGGGATTTAGCGGCATTTACCAATTCCTTCCCTAAGCTAAGGGAGAATCCCGTAGAGGGGTACAAACAGGTAGAGAGGTTCGTGAAGATCTCTAAAGTGCTGTGGGTCGATTTGAACACCCTATTTGACATTGTAGTGCCAGGGGATCTGTGGACGGCATGTAAGCTCAGTGTTGAATGGCCCATCTGTGAACCGGATAGGGATGCCCTGACGAATGGGCCGTCAGAGAGAGTCATGGAGAAGTACGAGAGAGTAATGGCATGGTTGAAAGAGAAAGTGCCGTTACAGGACATAGATTGGGTTAAAATAGATCGAACCACTCAGGAACCTAAAGAGACCGTTCACGAGTATTATGAGAGACTGTTGAAAGCATTCAAACAGTACAGTGGGTTGGACGTAATGGATCCTAAAGACATAGGACAGTTTGTGTCAAAGTTCGATCTAGGGTTGAGACCTGACATTAGCTTAATGATTCAACAGCATTTGATTTGTTGGCAAAACAAACCCTTAGATGAAATCCTGAGATATGCAAGGTACTGCAGCGATGAAATAGACTCGAAAGCAAAGAAACTTAAGGAGAAGCTGATGTTGGTACAGATGCAGTCAGCTGGAAAGGGTGGACAGCGACAACAGGGAACCGGAACTCTAGGGAAAAAGCAGAATAATCAAAGCAAAGACGATGAGGAAAGACAGAGACCTAGGGTAGATATCGCGACACTGAAAAAGACGACGAGGTGCCACCAGTGTAACGAGGTGGGACATTGGAAACGCGAGTGTCCATATAATGTCGAGACGGGGGAATTAGAACCGGAGGAGGAGGATGTTCAGAACAGTCTGGTGAAGGGAACAGCGATACCAAAGGGAAAGTTTATCAAAGGGGGGACTCAGACTCCTCGAGCCCAGTTCCCTCAACCGCCTCGTATTGCAAATGGAGGGAAAACCTATAGACAAATGCCATTGTTCGTAGGGGGAGAGGAATGCTACTACGTTGATCCCCTTACGGGACAACGAGTGAATAGAGAAGAAGACTGTACCCTAGGAGCAGCCCTGGAGGTAGACCAGAGAGGACCATATGTGGAGGCTGAGGTGGCAGGATGTCCTACGACCTTTTTGGTGGACACGGGGGCCACTCAATCCACTCTAAGATCGGCGGTGGTCCCAGGTCTGCCAATGTCGGGAGAGACGATCCAGGTGGTAGGCGTCGCAAATAGGAGGATGACAAACCCTCTGACAGAACCAGTGTCGGTGAAAATAGGGAAATACAGTGATGAGCACCAGTTTGTGATTTGCGATTCCAGTCCTGTGTGTCTATTGGGAAGAGATCTGCTATGTAAATTAAATTGTACAATATATTGCACACCCCAAGGAGTAGAAGTGCAGACTAACGATGATGATGCCGATTTTAAGGTTGCAAACTCACAGGTATGTGTGGAGCTATACCCTACCTTAACGGTGGAGGAGCTCCCATGGGACTTGAGAGGTGCGGTGTCACCTGAGGTGTGGGATTTCACTGGAGAAGAAATAGGACTGATCAAAAGGGTAGAGCCGGTAAAGATCATGGTAAAACCAAATGCCGAGTATCCAAGAACACCCCAATACAAGTTGACCCCGGAGACGATTGCAGGAATAAAGCCTGTGATCGAATCTATGATTAAACAGGGAATACTGAAGGAGATCGTGGGAAGTCCATGTAACTCCCCGATTATGGGTTTGCAGAAGCCTAGTGGGAAATACAGAATAGTGCAGGATCTTCGAAAAATTAATAATATAGTTGTTTCATGTTGTCCAGTGGTACCGAATCCATCAGTGATACTGCTCCAGATACCATTCCAAGCTGAATGGTTCACGGTGATAGACCTGTGCCAGGCCTTCTTTTCAATCCCCTTAGATGAGGAAAGCCAATATCTTTTCGCTTTTAAGCTGGAAAATCGCGTTTTAACATGGTGTCGTATTCCCCAGGGGTATACAGAAAGCCCATCGATTTTTAACCAGCTGCTGAAGAAAAATCTTGAAAGTCTAGTACTGCCCATGATCTCGGTTCTGGTCCAGTACATAGATGATCTACTTGTGGCGTCAGAAACTGAGGAAGCTTGCAAAATAGACACCATCACCTTACTAAATCACTTGGCCGAGAACGGACACAAGGTGTCTCCAAGTAAATTGCAGTATTGTCTGACAGAAGTGCAATACTTGGGCCACAGGATTGAAAAGGGAAAACGGAAGGTGTCTCCAGACAGAATAGAGGCGATCATGAAAATGAGTGCGCCCACAACACAAAGAGAAGTCAGGATGTTTCTAGGAATGGTCGGTTATTGCCGGCAGTGGATAGCCAATTTTTCACTGAAGGCAAAACCTTTACAAAAACTGACGCACAAGGGGGTGAGCGATCCGGTACCATGGGACAAGGACTGTTTGATGGCGTTTTTGCAGCTGAGGGAGGACTTGTGTCGTGCCCCGGCTTTGGGAATGCCTGATTACGAGAAACCATTCTTGCTTTATTGCTGTGAAAGAGAAGGTTGTGCTTTGTCAGTTTTGGCCCAGATACACGGAAATGCCCGTAGACCAGTCGCATACTTTTCGGCTACCTTAGATCCAGTAGCCGCAGCGTTGCCCGGATGTCTCAAATCCGTTGCTGCAACGGGTGTCAGCATTGAGAGGTGTGAAAACGTAGTCATGGGACATCAGTTCGTGGTGTATGTACCGCATTCTGTAGAATTGTTAATGACCAGGACCAAGACACAGCATCTGACGAATAGCAGGCTCACTCGCTATGAGCAAGTCATATTGGCCGCTGAGAATGTGACCTTAAAGAGATGCTCTGTTTTGAATCCTGCCACTTTGATGCCACTTCCAAATGATATTGATGATGAAGTTTGTACAGATCATGACTGCCTTGATGTGACTGAACTATGCACCAAACCAAGACCAGATATCGTAGATGAGCCATTGACTGACCCCGATGAAATATTCTTTGTTGATGGTTCATGCATAAGAGACGATATTGGTCAGCTGAGAGCAGCTTATGCCGTTTGTACAATTACCGGAGTTGTGGAAGCTGCCTGCCTGGAAGGAGTACACTCCGCTCAGGTAGCTGAAATCATTGCTTTGACCCGTGCCTGTTTGGCAGGCAATAAAATTCGAGTCACCATATACACCGATAGCCAGTATGGTTTCGGGGTAGTTCATGACTATGGGCAGTTATGGTCTCAAAGAGGTTACATGACCTCCTCAGGCTCTCCTATTAGGAATGGAGAGTTTGTGAGATTATTGTTAGAAGCATTGCAAGGTCCAGCAGCTATTGCAGTTGTTAAATGTGCCGCGCACACAAAAAACACAGATTTTGTGTCGCAAGGTAACAGGTATGCGGATGAAGTCGCACGTTACTGTGCGGAGCAGGGGTATTCTCTCACAGAGGTAGAAGTGGGGGGAATACAGGAAAGGACTGAATTGACTATGTTGTTAGAAACTGTGGACACGTGGTATGAGTTGAAATGTATCCAAGAGAATGCACCTGATTTTGAGAAAAAGGCATGGGAGACAGCAGGTTGTACCAAAAGTGAGATGGATTTTTGGATCTCTGCAGATGGGAGAGCAGTTTTACCAAACGAACTCGTTAGTCCAATGGCAAGGAGATTGCATGGACCAGCACACATAGGTAGAGATGCCATGGTAAGGGTATTCAGACAAACGTGGTACAACCCGAAGTTTAGAGTAGCGGCAGAAGCAGTATGTCAGCGTTGTGTAATCTGTCAACAACTGAATGTAGGAAAGAGAACACCAGTTACGTTGAGCCACATAGGGAGGTCTGGGGGGCCTTTCAATAGAATGCAACTGGATTTTATTGAAATGCCCAAGTGCAATCGACTCAGATACGTTCTAGTGATTGTCTGTATATTTTCCAGATGGGTTGAGGCTTACCCCACACGTAGGTGCGATACACTTACAGTAGCAAAACTGTTGCTTAGAGAACTGATCCCGAGGTTTGGGGTGCCGGCCTCTTTGGAATCGGATAGAGGAACTCATTTCAACAGCGAAATAGTGAAGATGCTTTGTTCAGCCCTAAGTATAGACCAGAAGCTCCATTGTAGTTATCGACCAGAAGCTTCTGGGATTGTAGAACAAATCAACAGCACCATTAAATCCCGACTCGCAAAAGTTTGTTCATCGACATCCTTGAGCTGGCCTGATGCACTTCCACTTGTCCTCATGAGCATACGTAGCACACCAGATAGAAGGACAGGTCTCTCCCCACATGAAGTGCTAATGGGGAGGGCTATGAGATTGCCATCGGTTCCAACTGCAGCACTATTGAACATCACAGATGATTTGATCCTGGATTATTGCAAGGGACTATCTGACGCCATTCATTCTGTGTCCCTTCAGGTGCAGGCTGCAGAGGTTCCATCCGCTCAGGACCTGTGCCATGACCTGTGCCATGACCTGTGTCCGGGGGACTGGGTCTTGGTGAAGAAACACGTCAGGAAGAACTGTCTAGACATGCGCTGGCGTGGACCATTCCAAGTCATTCTGGTCACGAACACGGCAGTAAAGTGTGGAGGCTTGCCCAACTGGATCCACGCCTCACACACCCGAAGAGTTCCAGCACCTCTGGAAGAAACAGCTCCTCTCTCGGATGAAAATCCAGCTGAAAGCGGAGAAGCCACAGAGAGGGAAAGTCAAGCTGTAGAGGTGATTGAAAAAGCTGAGGCCGTGTCTGACCAGGCCGAGGACGGTCAATACACCAGTGAGACTGAAGCCGCTCCAGAAGGAGAAAGCAGCTGGGAGTTCGAGTCAGATACCGAACAAGCTGTAAGTGGTCAAGAGACGAGTGCAAGAACAAGGAGCAGGAGGACAAGGAGTGGAGAAGCTAGCTGGCCAGAAAGAAGGAGAAGGTCAAGCTTGAGAGCAAATCCAGAGAGAACACTTGTCCCGATTTCTGAAGATTCAGATCTAGACGAAGGTGCAACGGACTCAGGCTCTGAGAGTCCGAGAAGATCAAGGAGGGTGCGTGTGCCCTGCAGAAGATACGCCACCCCTGAGTGGACCTACCTAGCAGCAGATGTCTTGGGGACAGAGATCCGGGAGGGTGAGGGAAGTGCAGGTGACCAACCTCGATCCAATTGTAACGGTGGAAGTACGGCTGTTGACACCTGGAATCGAAACTGAAGGGTTACTGACATTCACACTCCCCGTTCCCCTTTACCTAAGTCGTATCAAGGACCTGGTGCTGAATAGATTAGAGTTTCCAACCTTGGGTCATCCAGTACCAGCACATGAAGAAACCATCCTTCGTTTAGAACTGCTGGAATATGCCATTAGAGCTGCTGGCACTAGAATCATTGTAGATACATAAAGACTTTTGAAATTCAGCCATAAAGAAAGAAGATAACCTAGCGCCGAGTGGAAAGAAGAAGAAAATTAGGGATTTCATTTAGAGGACGGAGAAGGGCTAGGGCTGTCTGTTGCTGAAAATAAAAGACTTTGTTGAAAAAGAGACTTTGTTGGTTAAGAGTGCTTCACAGGCTGAGAAATCAAATAATCCGAATGAAGATCTAAAGGGTTTTTCTTTTCATCGAAAAGGGAAGAGCTACACTGTCTGATAACATGGAGACTGGCAGTCCAAACCGAAAGGCCAAATGCATAATAGGCACACTGATAGCAGTAGTAATTTCTCTCATAATCACAGTAGTTACAGTATCATACATAGTAGGACATGCAAGTGTAAAGGAGACAACAGATGTAAAGCCTGTAACGACTTTGAAACCTGCTCTTGTTGGAAAGAAGGAGGAGAGCAATGTAATCTGTGAAAAGGCGTTACTGGCAGATGAAGCCCGTAGATTACACATAGATGAGTCACAGGGAAACTTTAGATCAAACGCATATGCCAAGTTATTGTACGAGTATATTGATGCCATGGAGGCCAAAGATTGTTATGTCTGCATGCAATTGCCTGCTTCCGTAGATGAAGGCATCAGATATCATCACCTTCCACTGACATATGGGATAACATGTAGTTTATTGCTCAGTATATTTTATGGTCGAGAAGGGTTTGAGTACTACTTTTCAAATTATGATTCGGTACTGCCTGAAGTCCCGAATTATAAACAAATGAATAAGTGGGACTACTACAAAAAGGAAGATAGATTAGCAAAATTCTTTCTTCCTTGGGATACATTAGATACTTCATATGCACGCCGAAATAATCTGACTTGCAAGGTGTCAGAGATTGAGAAAAAGTTCATTGGACAAGTTGATGACCGTTACAGGAGGCAGAAGATTCTGAAAATGTCAGGACAATGGAAAACAGATTGGACCGAAGAAGAAAAGGCGCACAAAAAGAAGGGTAGTAATGGTCCAATAGCTTTAGATAGAACGCAGAAAGGAAAGTTATGTTTGACTCGAAGCAAGACATACTATGAGAGTGTATTTGTAGGTGAAGTTAGTTGTGAACATGCTTTCCGGTTAGAATATTATACGAAAGATTTCATGAAAGGGATGCAAGTGATTCCTAATGTATATTTTGTATGTGGAAGAAATGCCTATGTAAAATTGCCTGACAATTGGTATGGTTCATGTTATTTGGCAATTGTCTTCCCCAAAATATACCACGCAAAGGATTTAGAGATCATAGAGGGAAAGGCTTCAGCGAGAGGGAAAAGGGATGTAGGAGATGTTGAGGTAGTTGGAGACGTATTTGGAGCCATGTTTCCTCTTCTAGGTTTGATACTTAATGATGTTAAGATCAGGAGATTAGCTACCGTTGTAGATAGATTGTCTGCCAGTACTGCAAGGTCATTGATGCTAGTGGAAGGAGAGATGCAATCGATTAGGGCAATGGTTCTTCAAAACCGTCTTGCTTTAGATGTCCTGTTAGCAAAAGAGGGCGGAGTCTGCAAGGCTTTGAAGGTTCAGGAATGTTGCACTTACATTCCAGACAATTCAAAACCACTTGAGAAGGTTATACAAAATATTACTAAGATACATCAAGAAATCGAAGATTTGACAAAGATAAATGTTTGGGAAAAAGTAGGTCATGGAATGGGTAAAGTTGGAGGTTGGTTTGCCAATCTCGGTAAAAGTGTTGTTTGGTTCATCCTGAAGCCTATCTTCATAATATTGATTTGCATAATCGTATTGTGGGGTTTAGTGAGACTGTACAAATGGTATAGATCAAATCGGTTGCAAAGGTCCATGAGAGAGCAAGAAAGGAGATTAGCTGCTTTGCAAGATCATCAATATAGAAGTCTGAGAGCTCTCGAGACGATAAAAAGGGGGAGCCTTGCAACCAGTTCTGTGTAAATTATTCAAATTGAAGTGTTAGTGATGACCCCTAGAGGTCATCAAAGGGGGGAACTGAGAGAGCGCAATTTGAATGAAAATCATGTCTGCATCATATTCACAAGCTTGTAGCGTAAAGTTAGCCTATGTCACTTAAAGAAATGAGAATATGTATCTGTATTTACTCTAGAGTGTTTATTAGAATTAGAAAGGCCTGTATACATGATGGGCCAATGTAGAAATGTGTGAAAATACTTAGAAACAGTTGAAGGTGCTAAACAGAATTCATGTATGCAGTTACTAACGAAGAAACAGATGAAATGTAAAATGAAGAAACGTGCAGACCATATAGCACTGTGTAAGAACGAAAGGGTATCATTGTATCTTTTATGCAACATGGATTCGATATTATTAATGATTTGCTTATTTTATATATGCGTGTGTTAAAATCCATATCCTATAGAAGAGTTTTGTATAATTATAGAGTGGTGTGTTCATATGTTATTTTAGGCTAAAAGAAGTAAGAGTTCACCAAGTGTAGTCCACTGCATATAATTTAGTGGGCTGGGAGAGATAGGGGAGAGCTTTGATCTGCACGTGCGAGCCAAGAGTCAAAAGTCTCGTTAAATTAAATTGCCAATGCTGGTCGAAGTTTTATGGCCTAGTGAGATAAGGGACGCTTGGAATTTGGGGCCCTGTTTCGAAGTGTCTGTTTCCAGGTGCGAGGGGGGTACCAATCACAAATGTAATGAATAGAGCTCTGTTTGAGGAGATAGGTTCTGGTCCGGAGGAGTCGACCGGAATGTCATGGGGGTACCAGCACGATGGAGACGGCGCCTGGGAAGCAAGGTCAACTTAACAGACGATTCAAAGAAACGAAACTATGGAAAAAACCAGAAGCAGGACCACGTGAAATGTGTACGTGGTGGGCGTCTCAAAGGGGCGTTCCACCCATACTGTGATTTTGTATTAGGGACAGCACCCCGGGGAGAAGGCAGAGCAGATGGCCTGAGGACTCTTAGAGAGCGGATGGGTAGGCAGAAAGGGTACTGCTACGCGACATAGGTTTCCATCAGAGTTTAAGAGAGTTTGAGCTTCTTCGGAAGTCAAACGGCTGACACCTTTTTAGGTAAAGATTCGATAAGTAGGGATGTCATCTAGCATAGAGTAGGGAGAGTTTAACCTGTTTCATTTTTTTTCTGTAAATGACGCTTCAGATCCACTTAGTGTCCATGATATTCAACTTATTGATCTTCGAATTAGTTTTGATTGTTTTCTTCTGTAGATTGAGATTTCTGAGGGAATTCATGTTCCTTCTTGTACCTGTATACCTGTTGAACCTTATACTGAGGTGCTTGTGCTTGCAACTGATTTTGGTTTTATAATAAACCTTTAAACTTTTACTGTTGTAAGTGGTTCTTTAGAGTTGCATCAGTCTATGGGGTTGATTTAACCTATGTGGGGTTGCCTTTTACTCAATGACAGTCAATAACCGATCCAAAAAGGGATTCATTGAGATAAGTATCTAGATGATCAGATAAGAGATCAAAATCTCATTTCCCGCAATGGGGATGGAAGTACGATCCTACCTTTTACCTCCAGTAAGCCCCACAAATTGGGATTGGTGAGAGGTAGACAAAGGTCATGCCCCCTTTCTCCGCCACTATGCAAACCCGCCCCCTGGTGCGTTGTAAGTTGGGGGATTAAGTCCCCTTGAATCCTGAGGGTCCCTGAGGTCCAACTAGCTCACCAGGTACCTCCAGTAAGCACCACAGAGCTACATTGCAGAGGTGTAAAAACGGGCGTGGCTTGGACCACCTCGCTGCAGCGCAGTGGCGCTCACTGGAGGTACATGGTGGGCTAATTGGCCCCCAGGGACCCTCAGGATTGAAGAGGAATTAATTCCCCACCTTAAAACGCGCCACAGGGCGTGTTTGCTCAGATATCACCTCAGGATCCGCCCCCTGCCTACACCGTGGTGAAAACACACCTGTGGTGTGTTTTAAGTTGGGGGATAAAGTCCCCTTGAATCCTGAGGGTCCATGTGGTCCAACTAGCCACCGAGGTACCTCCAGTAACGCCACAGAGCTTTGTTTCCGAGAGGTGTAAAAATGGGCGTGGCTTGGACGACTCCTCTGCAACACAGCCCTGTGGTGCTTACTGGAGGTACCTGGTGGGCTAGTTGGCCCCCAGGGACCTTCAAGATTGAAGAGGAATTAATTCCCCAACTTTAAACATGCCACAGAGCGTGTTTGCACACATATCACCTCAGGCCCGCCCCCTCCCTTCACCACTGTGCAAACACGCCCGTCGCGCGTTTTAAATTGGGGGATTAAGTCCCCTTGAATCCTGAGGGACCCTGGGGTCCAACTAGCCCAGTAGGTACCTCCAGTATGTGCCACAGAGCTGCATTGCAGAGAGGTGTAAAAAGGGGTGTGGGCTGAACCACCTCTATGAACGCAGGCTTGTGGCGCTTACTGGAGGTACCTGATGGGCTAGTTGGCCCCCAGGGGCCCTCAGGATTGAAGGGGAATTAATTTCCCAACTTAAAACGCACCACAGGGCACGTTTGCACACATGTCACCTCAGGCACCGCCCCCTCCCTTCACAACTGTGCAAACGCGCCCCGTGGTGTGTTTTAAGTTGGGGGATAAAGTCACCTTAAATCCTGAGGGTCCCTGGGATCCAACTAGCGCACGAGGTACCTCCAGTAAGTGACACAGAGCTGCGTGGCAGAGAGGTGTAAAAGGGGTGTGGCCTGGACCACCTCTCTCCAACGCAGGCCTGTGGCGCTTACTGGAGGTACCTGGTGAACTAGTTGGCCCCAGGGACTCCTAGTATTAAAAGGGAATTAATTTCTCAACTTAATACACGCCACAGGGACCGTTTGCAGAGAGTTGCTGGGAGGGGGCGGGGCCTCAGCGATGCAGGTCTTCATTTACATTTTATGTTTTAAGAAGGGGCGCTGTGTGGTCCCCTTCCTTTCCTATTTTATCGGCCCTCGGGACTCTATCCCCCAGAGCCTGACCCCATTTATTTATTTATTTTCAAAGATGGAAGGGGGCCGCCTGGCCTCTCTCCAGAGGCCATTTTCGGCCCCGGGGACCCCATCCCCTGGGGCATGGCTAGTGTTTCTTTTTTTTATGTATTTGGGGCGGGGCCGTGTGGCCCCCCTCCCAGGCCACTGCTTGCCCCGGGAACCCATCCCCTGGGGCCTGGCCCCTCATGGGGACCGTGGGGGAATCCCCAATGCCCCCACGGTCCCAGCAGTCTCCCCGCCTCCTGCGGGAGCCGGCATTGCTTTTTCACATGGGGAGCTGCTGACATGCAGTTCCCCGTGTGGAAAAGCCATCTGGTTTGGATTTTGGAGGAGAACAGGTTTCCTGCTCTCTCTTCCAAAATCCAAATCACAGTTTGCTATGGCAGGAGGTGGAGCCGCAAGGCTCCCGCCCTGCCATAGCAAACACAGTGTCCCACGGGTGGGCAACCCGGGACCTGCAGGAGGCCATTACAAGCTCCAGGAGGGCGCTGCGTGGCCCCCCTCCCATCCCAGGGCTCGGGGGTCTGTAATGGACCCCCAAATTTGCATTTTAGTGCCCCAGGGAGGTGGTGATTCCTGGGGCATGTGGGGGGCTGGAGCCCCCCCACACAGGGTTATTTCTTTTTTTTAAAACAAGCCCCAGGGGGAGGCGGTCCCCAGGGCTGAGGGGGGCTATGTGTCCCCACAAATATTCGATAAAAGCCCCTGGGGTGGAGTCCCCGGAGCTTGAGGGGCCTTGGAGACCCCCCAAACATAGAAAAAAACATGCCCTGGGGAGTGGTGGTCCCCAGAGCTGCGGGAGGCCATGTGCCCCTGCAAATATTAAAGAAAAACCCCAGGGGTGGCAGTCCCCAGGGCTGCGGGGGTCCCCCTGGGCACCCGCAATTAAATTTCACCATGCCTTTGGGATTTGGTCCACTTGGGGGCTAAATAATAACGAAGCGTGGGAGCCAGCGAATGTTTTTTTTTAAATTTTCTGCCGAAATTTGCGCTGGGTGCGCGAATCTTGCTGATTTGTTTTTTAAAAAAATGCTTTTTTTGGCACTGGGGGTCCTTGTGGGACTGCCTGAGCAGGCCTATGGGTTCATAGTGTTTCTACCCTGCCCCCTTGCTTTTTATCACCTTTGTTTCCCTGTTTTCTTGTGACTCGGTTCTACCGAGTCCCAAGATGGCTGCAAACACTTCCTGGTTTGGAGTGTTGGCAGCCAATTAGAATAAAGCTTGTGGTCGGGAGGGTCCAAAACTTTTATTTTTTGATTTTCTCAGCAACTACTGAACGGATTTACACCATTTAAAAAAAGGACGCTTTCTGAACCATGCACTACCTTTTTGCCAAATTTGGTGTAATTCCGTTCAGCAGTTCGAGCTGTAGTCATGTCTAAAGTTTCTTATGGGAAATTGATTTTCTGACTTCTTCCTTTAAAAAAATTCTCAGGAACTATTGAACGTATTTACGCTATTTAATAAAAAAAGTTCTTTGTGAAACAAGGGCTACCTTTTTGATGAAATTCCGTTCAGCAGTTCTAACATTTCCTATTGAAATTAACAAGGAGAAAACACAGTTTGGGATCCCCCTTTGTTCTCGGCCCCCGCTTGGCGAATCACCCCAAAACTTTCAGGATAGAAGCTGACCAGAGCGGGCCACAAGTTTTAATATTTTGCATAGATTCGTCAATTGGCACCAAAGTTATTGGGAAAAGAAAAAAACACTTTTCCTATAGAAACTCGGTCCTAACTATAACTATCTACTGGCAACCGCCAGTAGAATATATATATATATATATATATATATATATATATATATATATATATATATATATATATATATATATATATATATATATATATATATATATATATTCAATGAAAAAACCATAGGTTATAGGCCATATATAGTTAGGAATTAGCATTTACAAAACCTTATTTTACTCGCATAAAACCATTGAAATTCCATATATAGTTAGCTAACTATAAGCGCTAACTATATATCGCTCACCCGCAATCCACTGCTGATGATGTCACATATTACATCATTCATGACATGGTCAGTGACATCACTGATGACATCACTGATTACAACATCCAGTGACTGTATGTTTCTGTAAAGTTAAAATATGTTTCACATATTGAAGAATGAGTGGATGTATAAGTGTCTGGATGAAGAATTTAGTAGGTGCATGACTGACTGTATGAGTGAGTGATTAAATGTGTCTCACTGAGTGCATGGGTTAGTGACTAAACTGTCTTAATTCGTGCATCAGTATGTTTGTTGTTGTGTAAACTGCTGCTTGTGTTGATCAGTAGCTATAAGAGTAGCCATATGGGTTATTGATTGGTTGCCCAAATATTTGAATGGGAGGCTGAGTGTGTGTGTGGGTGGCTGGGAGGTGCGTGACTCTGTGCATAGATGTGTAAGCAGTTGATTCACTAGGAGTATGAGTTCAAGAGTGCATGTGGAAACAGCTATATGAGCGGTTGACTGTGCATGGGTGTGTTGGTGAGTGAATGGATTTCTCATTGCTACATGTGCAAGTAAGTACGTATGTAAAACACAATACATGTGAGAGTTGAGATATATAAATAACTGAACATAAGAGCCAGTGAATGTGTGAGTGGCTGTATCGATCACTGTGAGCTTGTATCAGGGATTATATAAGAGAGTAAATATGTGTTATTATATGTTTGAATAAGTAAGATGTGTATAACTGTATAGTTGAGGAAATGGAGGTGTGATTGATTCTTTGCATGACTGACTAGGTGTGTGAGTAAGTCCATGGATGAGTGACAGTCTGTGAGTGTCTGTTTATACTGAGTGTATGTAAGGTTATATTAGAGTCTGAAGAGGTTCATTGTATTATCACATGAGTGATGTGATCAGTGATGACAAATGAGATGTCATCAGTGATGTCATTTGAGTTGTCATCAGTGATGTCATTTGAGATGTCATCATTGATATCATTTGAGTTGTCATCAGTGATGTCATTTGAGATGTCATCAGTGATGTCATCAGTGATGTCACTGACCATGTCATGAATGATGTAATATGTGACATCATCAGCAGTGGATTGCGGGTGCGCGATATATAGTTAGCGCTTATAGTTAGCTAACTATATATGGAATTTCAATGGTTTTATGCGAGTAAAATAAGGTTTTGTAAATGCTAATTCCTAACTATATATGGCCTATAACCTATGGTTTTTTCATTGAATTTTCAAGGTTTTGTAAATGCAAATTCCTAACTATATATCCACTATAACCTATGGTTTTTTCTGTGAATTTCATTGGTTTTTTAATAGCAAATATGAAAAGCTTTAAAATGTCAAGTACGTGATAGATAAAAACATTTTCGTATTTATGCACGCTGATGTGCTTTGAACGCTGCCCCCCCCCCCTCCCCTCTTTTGCCTTTGTTAGTACTCTCTCTTTGCAGATACAGAAGGGCAGTTAACGCAGGCCTTTACCCCCGTTGTAATCCGCCGTACCTCCTTGTCTCTCCATTTGATTGATTGTTGTCCAAGCATTTACTGTTTTAGAATTGGTTCTCTTTGGATCATTCTCTATTTACAAACAAGCACAAAGTCGCAATACTCTGTTTAGTCTTTGCAGATAGTGAAAAATCGTGTAAAAAAATAAAAGTAATCGAGCAAAATCAGTAGGCCACTAATTGGATCTCTTTTTGACCTCGCTAAAATAGAAATATTAGGAACAACCCTTCTTGAGAAATACGAAAATAGTGAGATGAACTGAGCTCCACACCATGAGGGCTGCAAGACAGCTCGGCTCCATCACCCATCCCGCACAAAATAATGACAAACCCTATGCAAATATTAAAAATATAGACAACACACCAGCAAAGAAATAGGGTAAAACATTTTATTAAAAAACTATTTACATAACGTTGGTTTATAAGATGATGTCAGTAGTGGACCGATGTGTGAATAGATCGAAAACAGCACAAGGCTCCAAGATCCGGATAGCAAGCTCCTGGATGTTGGGTGCCATAGTTTAGAGTTCTGAATTTCAGCCTTTTTCAATGCCTGTGCTTTGTTGAATCAAAATGGCGGTTTGACACAAAGCTGACTCAAGCGTTGTTACTGATGCTATGCAGACCAAAACTGGTTTTCAGTTTGTACATTTTTCTAGATTTTTCAATCCAAGTTTGGTTGACTTTGTAGAACGATGGCTTCAGATTTTCAACATACGGTGTGGTGGCGCTGACTGGGAGGGGGCGCTTCGCTCCTGCCCCCTCCCCAAGTAAGATTTTCATACGTGAAAGTACGTTAATGGTTTTGGTCCCCGAGATGCTTCGATGTCACTACCATTCTCAAATAGCATAAGTTCTGGATGTTGGGTGCCATAGTTAAGAGTTCTGAGCAGCGCTTGTAACACTGTCTGAAGCTTATTTCCTCCTACTGCAGCTTCACTATTCTCAAAGTAAGTGAGTGTCGTTTGTGGACCTGACTGCATTAGAAAACAATATGATATGTTACCTTCCTAAACAGCTTGACGGAGGCCCCTGAGGGGCGCTGTGATGGCCATGGACTCGGAGAAGACGCTTGGCTCCGACACCCTCCCCAAGTCTTATAGCACTGGTGTAGCCTGAGATCGCCCCCGACATAGGCGGCCGGCTCCCGGGGTCCGGCGGTACTTTTTGCCTTTTGATGACTCTTCAATTCTGGACCTTGTCCCACAATCCGTTTGACCTGAAGACAAGCTGTAGTGAGGCGCCCCTTTATCGTTTTAGTTGCCATTCCGCCCGCTTTTGCTACACTGTGCCTCTTCCGCCATTCAGCTGTTTTCCGCCCGCTCTTGCGACTACAGCGTCTCGCTCACCATGTAGTTGAGATGCGCCCGCTCTAGCGGTGCAGCGATAGGCGGCTGCCACAGGACTCTCAAAATGGCGGCCGGCTCTTCGGTTTTGGGCCTGGTCCACTAAAATGGCCCTGGGACACCTTGGAACTCGGACGCTTGTCTGCTAGGGCTTGGATCCCATTCTCGAAAAGCGTCCCCTCAGCCGTGAAGATTCTACAAAAGTCATGGGGGCCTCCGACTCCCGCAGGCTTCTGGTGGGGAGCGGCTGCCATGATTGCTCGTGGAATGGCCACGACGGAGCTACGAGATGGTAGTGGTCTCATGCTGACGCCAGCTTTAGTCTGAAACATCCAGAAACACTGTAGACTACCAATTCGATCAGTTCCGGTAGCGCCCCAACATGACCCGGAAGAGAAGAACTTGCCCTCCCCTCTTTGACTGATGGTTCTTGTTGCCTGTCCCCTCTGTTGTCATTTAACAGAACTTTTTGGACTACTGAAAGGGGTTGTGTTCTGAACGCTGGTTGGTGGAGACATTTAGACTATATTCTTGACCTACGTTGTCGCGTAATGCGTTTTATGACACGCCGCGTTAGCGCACCCGGAAGTGATCCGAGGCGCGGCGCGCAGCGCGTAACGTAAGCATAACAGGTCATGTGACTTGTTAATAAAACTTTTCATTGGTTCATTTTACTTTTGTTAATTTAATGATGAAAAGCTTGGTCATATGACCTAAAAATTACGCTTTTTATTATTTTCGAACAATATTTTTTTTTCAAACATATGTTATAATATTCCAGGCTAATGTACTTTCCCGGAAAATTTACAACTGTCTGGCAAGTAAAATATATTCCTTTTTCGAGAAAAAGGGCGTTTCTTCCTTCCATGACGGAGCCGTTGAGTAAAAGAGATTCGGCCTGCTGTCTTAGTCGCCGATGCGCCTGATTATCAGATTCTTATCGATCACTTTATGTTGCAGACATGAAAAACACAACTGCCCTTGACCATTTATCTTTACTGCGTTCCTACATATTATACCTTTTATCCGTCATGTAATTGGACTGCTTTATTTCACTTGCCTTTTACTGATTCGAAAACAGTCACTAAAAGTAAAAACTTTACAAATGAAAATACTACTACCGTGTTTTGTTTTAAAAACCTTTATTGTGAAAATGTCAGTATACAAATACGGGCCTATAACCACGTGGGCCGGCCACGGAGCAAACTCAAATCGTATATGATGAGGAGACATTTACACTGTAGAAGAACGTAACGAGCGGGCCATTAGGTGACAAGAACAAAGGTGTCTAACAGTTGCGGAATCGGTGGACGTACATTTTGTAATTAAAATACGACAGGGCCACTTACAATAACATTTTCTAGATATACATTTGCGGGCAAAGAGTTACGAGTCCCATTTATACCGGCGCCATTTTGGGCGAGGCCGGGCAGGTCCAAGATATAGTCAAAATGTCTCCACCAACCATCGGCCAGACCAGAACCCCTTTCGGCCCTTTATGCTACAAGATGGTGTCTTCCATTCAGAAAATATTGGTGGCAGCATTTTGAAAGGAAACAGAAACAGCCGTTCTCCTAGTGAGTTTCACATTGTTACATTTAGGAAGAATGTTGAAGAGTAGTATGTGGAAAATCTGAAGCCATTTTTCTACAAACTCTCAATCAGACTTGGATGGAAAAAAAAAACATGAAGAATGTACAAACTGAAAACCAATTTTTGTCTGTATAGCACCAACAGTAACACTTGAGTCAGCTTTGTGTCAAGCCGCCATTTTCATTCAATCAATAGCGTCCCCCTGCACACATTCAGGGACCTGGTCGTGTCTTCAGATGAAACGCATTGTAGGAAAAGAAGCAGAAAAGAAAAGGCAAAAAGTTCCGCCGGACCTAGTGAAGCTGCAGCAGGTGCAAATAAGCTTCAGACAGTCTTCAACTTACTCTGATTCTTATAATAAACTTCAGATAGTCTTACAAGCACTACTCAGAACTCTCAACTGAGGCACTCAACATCCAGGACTTGCCATTCGGATCTTAGCGCCTTGTATTTTTGTTTTGTTCTTGATGGAGGGGAAACAACAAAAAACAGGCATTGAAAACGGCTCAACTGGAGCAAAAAAAAAATTACTTCTTGGGTGCATTAGGGCATTTATGATTTTCGAATGCCGTATTCATCATGTTGATGCTCATGTTGCCATAGGACAGCATAGCACCACAGTATATACAAGTTAACTTCATATGTTCAGATGAGGCAGGTGGCATATTTAGCATTCACCTTCTTTGATCCAGGAGGGATGGAGAAAAACTGCCAGATGAAACTTGAAACTTGGCCATCCAGATCTCGGCGCGTTCGACTCACTGTACCGCAACAGTGACCGCAACTCAGCTGGACACGCCGTCTTTCGGCGCAGCATTGTAGGATGGCCACACCAGTGCGGCAATTTGCTAGACACCACCTCGGTGCCATCCGGATCTCGGCGCGTTCGAGTCACTGTACCGCAACAGTGACCGCAATTCAGCTGGACACGCCGTCTTTCGGCGCAGCATTGTAGGATGGCCACACCAGTGCGGCAATTTGCTGGACACCACCTCGGTGCCATCCGGATCTCGGTGCGTTCGAGTCACTGTACCGCAACAGTGACCGCAACTCAGCTGGACACGCCGTCTTTCAGCGCAGCATTGTAGGATGGCCACACCAGTGCGGCAATTTGCTGGACACCACCTCGGTGCCATCCGGATCTCGACGCGTTGTGCTGCCTTCGGCCTATTCGCACATCGGTCCGCTACTGACAGTGACCGCAACTCAGCTGGACACGCCGTCTTTCGGCGCAGCATTGTAGGATGGCCACACCAGTGCGGCAATTTGCTGGACACCACATCGGTGCCATCCGCATCTCGACGCGTTGTGCTGCCTTCGGCCTATTCGCACATCGGTCCGCTACTGACAGTGACCGCAACTCAGCTGGACACGCCGTCTTTCGGCGCAGCATTGTAGGATGGCCACACCAGTGCGGCAATTTGCTGGACACCACCTCGGTGCCATCCGGATCTCGACGCGTTGTGCTGCCTTCGGCCTATTCGCACATCGGTCCGCTACTGACGCCGCCTCACGTGCCAACGGATTTTCTACGCTTTTTGTAGCCCTATGCCGCAGAACAGGTCATGTGACTTGTTTATAAAACTTTTCATTGGTTCATTTTACTTTTGGTTTCCTAAAGATGGAAGGCTTGGTCATATGACCTAAAAATAACACTTTTCATTGGTTTAGAACATTTTTTTTCCCAAACGATGAAAGCCCCACCTTGTTTCTGGATCATTCAGACTGAAGCTGGCGTCAGCATGAGAGCACCACCATCTCGTGGCTCCGTCGTGGTCATTCCGCGAGCAATCATGGCAGCCGCTCCCCACCGGAAGCCTGCGGGAGTCGGGGGCCCCCAAGACTTTTATACAATCTTCACGGCTGAGGGGACGCTTTTCGAGAATGGAGCCCAAGCCCTAGCAGGCAAGCGTCCGACTTCCAAGGTGTCCCAGGGCCATTTCAGTGGACCAGGCCCAAAACCGAAGAGCCGTCCGCCATTTTGACAGCCATGTGGCAGCCGCCTATCGCTGCACTGCAAGAGTGGGAGCAACTCCACAACATGGTGAGCGAGACGCTGTGGCCGCAAGAGCGAGCGCAACTCAGCTAGATGGCCGCCACCTGGGGAGGCCCGTTCACGCCGCCTCCCCCCCCCCCCCCCCCCCGGGCCGCCGCACGCCAATTTTCGGAGCAGCATTGTAGGATACCAAAACCAGTGCGGCAGTTTACTGGACATCACCTGGGTGCCTGTCGTACATGTTGTGTCAGCCATGTGACACTGGACACAGACCGCTACTGACGAGGCCTCCCCCCGCACCACCCGGGACGCCCCACGCTGTTTTTCTGTGCTGCATTGTAGGATCCCTAAACCAGTGTGGCACCCAGGCGACATCACCTGGGTGCCGTCCAGAACTCTGCACGTTGTGCTGCCTTGGGACTATTCGCACAACAGACCGCTACTGACGAGGCCTCCCCCCGCCCCACCCGGGACACCCCACGCCAATTTTCGGAGCAGCATTGTAGGATCCCTAAACCAGTGCGGCACCCAGGCGACATCACCTGGGTGCCGTCCAGAACTCTGCACGTTGTGCTGCCTTGGGACTATTCGCACAAAAGACAGCTTCTAACCATTGTTGCTTTTTGTGTTAATAAATGTTTAAATGTTTTTAGTTTTTGTTCTGTTCATTATCGTTAAAAGTTAATAAAGTTTTATAACCTTACTTTGTTGGAGTGTTATCTATTTTTTGAAAAACGGGTGAATGGGGCCTTGAATCGGGTTATTGTCATGTGTGGGCTTTGGAAGTGTGCTGCTGCAGGATCGGACATTTCAAACTCAAATGCACGTTCTTTTTCTTACCTTTCCGAAGCATGGAGCGCAATAGCAAGCAGAGAAAGGGTGATGCACGTGTTGAACACTACCTGACCTGGCAAGTTGCTGGCAGTGCCCCCCCGCCCGCTCCTGAAAGAGGGCACACACACACCGCCGCCCCGAGTACTTCAGAAATCTTTAAAAGACCATGCGCTTGTTCATGAGGCTTAAATGGTTTATCACCTCTTCTAGAACCCCTACATCGACCCTCTGACGTTTCATGGAAAAATTACCATGTAACACAATACCAAGCCCTATCAGCTGAAACCCCCAAGGAATCGTGGGGCATATTAGCAAGGGGATTTATCTCCGCTTTTTTGGCTTTAAAAACCATGAAAGCGGAGATAAAATTATTTCCCTATTATCAAGCTGTCGCTAACACCAGTTAGTGACACCTAAAAGGAGATAGCGACCATCTTGGGCCCGGCTTTGCATGTCAGTGATACTTATCACTAATGACATGCAAAGTGGCGTGCCAAGATGTTAGCGACTGGAAACAGTCCCTAACATCGCTACCTTCTATTACCAACTTTTGGAGATATTCGCACTAAGCGCGAATATCTCCAAAAGCTAACACCTGCCCTGAGCAGGTCTTAGCCATGTTATCCAATGGGAGGTGGATAACATGGCTAAGAGCATTAGGTCGATAATACATGAATATCGCTGACTTTTCTGCGATAATAGCAAGGTTTATCTGCGATAAAAATCGCCGATGTGCGGCGATAATTTTTGTCTCTAAACAAGTTATAGACAAAAATTATCGCTAGTTAGTAATATGCCCCCGGGTTTTTGCTTGCAGAAATCGGGAGGCGGGAGACTAGCACTGAAATCAGTACTCACACGCCTGAATCAGGAGAATTGGCATGTCTGAATTCTCTACAGCTGGGGCCATAAACTACATCCGCAGGGGTAGGTGATAGCCTGGGACCAGCCTAGCATCTAAAATGGCTGCCGTGCACGACAAAATTGTGGCATTCGAAAAAAGGCAAGATGGCGCAGCCGCTGGAAGAGATATATCAACATATATCAGCCTCCTCAGCCACCCTCAGGAAACATAGGGGATTAGGATATGTCTCCCGCACCCCCTTATACCTAGTACTTTAATTAACGAAGCACAAAATGGCGAATTCCCGTTTCGCTACCAGTTTGCGGCCCAGTTCGCGGCCCGTGAAGCGCTTCTACCGTGAAAAATCATTTTTTTTTTATTTTCCCCACGGGACCCTTTAATAACCCCAACAACATTCCTAGGGGGTCAAGAGGGGGATACCTTGCCCCCTTTCATTAAATTCCCCCTTAGTTTTTCACCTTTTCTTCTCTCTCGATCCTACCGAGAGACAAGATGGCGGCCGCTCCGGACTGTCACGCAGCAAAAAAAAAAAAAAAGCTCACGCACAGCCGCTGGAAGAGATGTATCAACATATATCAGCCTCCTCACCCACCCTCAGGAAACATAGGGGATTAGGATACGTCTCCCGTACCCACTTATAACTAGTAATTTAATTTACGAAGCACAAAATGGCGAATTCCCGTTTCGCTACCAGTTCGCGGCCGCGCTTCTACCGTGAAAAATCATTTTTTTTTTATTTTCCCCACGGGACCCTTTAAAAACCCCAACAACATTCCTAGGAGGTCAAGAGGGGGATACCTTGCCCCCTTTCATTAAATTCCCCCTTCGTTTTCCACCTCTTCTTCTCTCTCGATCCTACCGAGAGACAAGATGGCGTCCGCTCCGGACTGTTTAGAATGTTGACAGACACCGGAGAGCCAATCAGCTTTCTGCGCGCAAAGTTCCGATAAGCGAAAAGTAAGCGGACCGGATCGCTGCCCAGAGCGCTGTTACAGATATATATCTTGGTTTGAACGTTAATTTCTCAAAAACTACTGGAGCACATATATTGAGACCTAGCAAAGGCACATCGGGCTAACAGTCCCTACAATTTTGCCAAGTTTCGTGCAAATCCATTCAGCCGTTCGAGCTAAAAGTGAGTCCAACCGCCCTATGGAAAACTCAATGCAAAAAACGCGTTTTGGGACCCCCCTTTTTTCTCAGCCCCCCCTTGACGAAACCCCACCAAATTTTCAGGAGCTGCTCAGAAACAAAATGTGCCATTTTCCTGAAAATTTCAGCCGATTCCATCCACAAACGCCAAAGTTATTAGACATAGAATTTTCAAAAGTCCCATAGGGAATTTATCCTAACTATATATACCTACTGGCGAACGCCAGTAGGTAATATATATATATATATATATATATATATATATATATATATATATATATATATATATATATATATATATATATCTTCCACACACTCCAGGTATGAATTTCTTTTGGAAAAAACCAGAGTCGGAGCCCAAATTCAGAACGGTGTTGTCAGAGTTTAATTGACAGACAAGAAACACCCAACGCGTTTCGAGATCAGCCGATCTCTTGCTCACAGGTGGAGCTTTGTTGGTACCATCGTTCATTTAAAGAAACATGCAGTAATTCTTTGTCATGTGATCATAAACATAGAAGAATTTGTGGAGATTTTAATGACTTGTCCAATCACGCCCCAGTGGGCAAATTCCACTGGGGCGTGATTGGACAAGTCATTACAATTGGCGGTTTCAGAACTCTGCAGCATATGCCCACTGGGGCTGCATAATCAACTAATAGACTGGTTATATATTTTTAGGATGTGACACAAACAGCCTAATCTGCCAGGGGAACCTCCTGGTGGAGAATTATAATTTTGATCACATGGTTATTCATCAAAATTGGTTGGCCAAAAGTTTTAATTTTGCTGCATTCATTAATTGCCATGCAATGGAACTTTAATGTCTTATAGCATTGCTCCACTGTTGTAAATTAACTTGCTATTCACTTGAATTGTTTTTTGATTTTGTGGCCCACGTTTGTTTACACAAATTCGGTGTTACATTGAACAATCTCCTCTCCGAAAACAAAGCAACCTTGAACGTGATTAACGCAAACAACTTTCAGTAATCTGGGGGCCTGCCTGTGCGCACAGCAAACTCAAGCAAGACAGAGTCAGAATTCAATGGCATGAGGGCATGTCAAAGCCAATAGTAAGAACTTCATAATACCTCCGAATGTACAACACAATGCACATTTGTGCACCACTGTCTATAGCAACACACACTTCATCTCTCAATGTACAGCACAATGCAGTTTTGTGCACTGCTGCTCATAACACTGTACTTCGGGACCAGAAAGTACATTCTACACCTCTCTCTCTCAGGCTTTCAAAGCACATCCCACACATTCTGTTCCTGGCAAGGCTGTTCTATTCTGTTACAGCTCCCACTTCAAGACTGCAAGATTAAATCTTCAAGGGAAAAACGCATATGCAGGATGTACATTCAGGCAATGGAAAAGGAAAACACAGAAAGTCAATTGAAATGATAGTTAAAGGTCATCATGTGGTTTCAAACCATAGGAGTGTCTCTAGCACTGCACTGACAGAGAAAGAATTATGAAATGCCCGACCTGACAGTAAAGAAGCACTCATATGTGGCATTGGTAAAGTAAGTCTAAGGGCCAGAGTGAGTTTTTGCTTATGATGTCACTTTGCAGACTAAAGTCCTTTTTTAGTGTTTGGTGGATGGCATACTCCATCACAAATGTGGTTGGTGTCCCGTCAACCTTATTACAAGTGCATTATATCCTGTATCCACGTAATACAGTGGGCAGGGTATCCTTCATGTTTTGACAGAGTATCAATTCTGCCAAACTCTAAATAAGACCCTTTGTCTATCTATTATAGAGGTTAGCCATGATCTCTTAAATGGACAGGAAAAGTCAAGGTCAATGGAAGAGTTTTTTTCTTCATCACATGTGGTGGGTGTGGTACTATACAGTTTATGTTATTTTATGATCTATAACCTAATAACACTTGAAAGAGTGATACAAACAACATGAAAGCAAAGATACATTGTGTGCTTTAGCACTTTTAGGACCCTAAAACTCATGCATCTCTAGGAGTAGATAACTTTCATAAGTTTGTGAGTTTCGTTTATTCATGTATATTCTTTTTAATTATGGGATGGAAATATTAATGGTCACAAAAAATTATTAGAATTTTTTTACATCCTGCATTCATCATTGATCAAGTCTCTTACCACAAAGTAATTTCTTTTAGAAAACAAACTCAGGCCTTCAGACTTTCATGTTAAGAGGGACATTTGGGGCCAGAATGAATAAGGTTTATTTCCCTAATATCATGTCAATGACACAGCAAGATATCTAAGGGTCGGATTATGAGTTCTGTGAAGGTGCTCATTTATTGTTACTGTATCTTTAATGTACCAAGAACCTTTGCTGTAGTGGTTCTGGAACCTTGCCTTGGTTGTGTTCCCTCTTGATCAGTTACTATGCTGTCTCCTGTGGATGAGGTTTAATAAATACCTCTTGGCTTACTTTTCTGGTTCCTGAGCTTTCTTTCATGCAGAGGACACCACATTTTTATGGCGACGAGTGGCGAAGGAGGGAGGAGAGGAAGCAAGATGAGAGAAAGATTTATTTTGATAAGAGAAAGTGTGTAAATGCTCAAAAAGTTCTTGTTGGTGACCTGGTTCGCATCAAAGCTCCTGTTGGTTGCAGGAATTGGTCCAAATTCTCGGATGTAAAAGCTGTTGTGAAAATATTTAGGAATGCCATTAAAACAGAGGATGGTAGAATTTGGAATAAAAGCAGAGTTGTCGTTGTTAAGTCAAGAATACCTATACCTGATTCCTCTTATGATAGACAAGGTTCATCTCATATGTTCTCCAATTCTGCCAATGATCCTAACTTACCCATGCTTCCCTCTAGATGTCAAAGAATACGTAGACCACCCTCCTATTTGAGAGACTATGCATTATGACCTTTCCATTTTCTTTATCGTTTGAATTTTGTTTTATCTGTTTTACTTATTGTTCTTCTTTCTCTGTTGGGGGGAGATATGTGAAGGTGCTCATTTATTGTTACTGTATCTTTAATGTACCAAGAACCTTTGCTGTAGTGGTTCTGGAACCTTGCCTTGGTTGTGTTCCCTCTTGATCAGTTACTATGCTGTCTCCTGTGGATGAGGTTTAATAAATACCTCTTGGCTTACTTTTCTGGTTCCTGAGCTTTCTTTCATGCAGAGGACACCACAAGTTCGGTGGTGCGACGCCGGGTCTGCCCCAAGCTGCACCGCCAAACCTGTGGTTGGGCCACTCACTAGATTACAAGTGGTTTGTGTTTCTGGTGAGTGTTTTTTTAATGTTCCCACAGTGGTGCCTCACAAAATGGGCATGGCAATGGGAACTCCAAAAACAGTTCCTGCACGGCATGGACTGAAAATTCCATGCCGTGCAGGAACTGGGGTGCATACACACAGGGGAAGGCACATGTGCACCTCTGCATGCTCCCCAGGACCCCCTTTGTTTCCTCTCCCCACAGGTTTCATGGACAAGGAACCATCATGAAAACCGTGGTAAAGAGGAAACCTGTAATAGGCTTGGCGGGACTGCAGCGGCCTGCCAAGCATATTGCTTTCTCTTTACCGATGCACTACTGCCAGGGAACGCCCCCGCAAGTCTGCTGGTCCTTGGACTGCCAGACTCAATAAATCAATACTTTATTTGATTTTCATAATAAAATAATGAAAGTAAAATAAAATACTATTTATAAAATCTTTAAAACACAAAAATAAAACATCATGAATCAGTTAGTTTCTTTTGAACTGTATCATTCAAAATGCTAATCAAGGACAATGTGACCTTCAGACTCACAATTAAGCACTAAATTGTGAAGTGTGATTGTAATATGCAAAAGAAAAAATACATTTCCCATGAAAATCTGCACATGACTTTGCTCTTTATCAAGTGGAATTGGTTGGTAAGCATAGTATAAAGAGAGGAAACACAATTGAGAGCCGAAGAATCAGAAAGACTGTTTTTCTAATGGCACGTGAGACTTGACTTTATATTCTTTTTGTATTATGTAAACTTTATAACGTCATTACCTGTAGTTCTTGATGTGGCCAAAGAGTACTGTTTTTTCTAGTGACAAAGATTTTCATGGAAACTGGTTTAGGTTATCTTGACTATGAATTTCCAGCTGGTAGACTAAATCACTCTACTAATAAATACCTTTAGGTACTTCACAATTCAACAGTATTTCTTATTATTTATTATATCACTGGCAGTTGTTTATTATAGTAACCCTGAGTGGTGGACTTTAATTTAGTTTAGATTGAGACCGATACTCTAAAGAAGTTTGGGATGGGGATGCAGATCAAATTCTTTTTGTGTGAGATGGTGAGCTGTCCCAGGTTTTGAGTCATTAAGCCTTTTCTTTTACATCCAGGACACTTGTATCCTTAGGATACATTTGAGGATTTGCCATTGTCACCTTTTACAAGGAGATATATTTGACAGTCAGTAACAAGTGAGAAGAAATTCCAGTGTGAGTATCTGAGTCAGATTATGAGAGGTTTAACATAGATGTTGCATGAAGGAGTGTAGGTGACAGAGCTTGGATAAGTTGTACACATGAGTTGCGATAGTGGTTCGATTGCAAGCATAGTGATTTGATTGCAAGTGCAAAGTTGAGCGGGGACAGACAACATCCCTGTCTGGCCCCTTGGCCGATGAGGAAACCATGTGAGAGGACTCCATTGATCTAAACCCTCACCGTAGGGTTGGAATAAAGGGCTTGAACCATTTCACAGAAGCAAGGCTCAATCCCAGGCCATGTCAGAACCTGTTGGAGGTAGCCCCAGTCCACACGGTTAAATGCCTTTTCAAAATCAATAAAAAGTAAGGCTAAATCCGGAGGCAGTAGGTGATGGTGAGCTAGGGCAACGTGAAACAGTCAGAGGCAATGTCTTGTGCTTCAGGCCGGCATGGAGTCACATTCATCCGGATGTATCAATGTGCATAAGACTTGTTTGAGTTGAGTGGCCATCAGGGGGTGCAAAGATTTTAACTTCCCCATTGGTAAGGGATAGTCATGTTGTGGATGGAGGTTGTGTTTTGGGAATCACCACGATCGTGACAGTGTGTATCTCCACAGGAAATGTTACAAAATACAGTATAGTAGTCTGCGGGAAAGATCAAGACCCGGGATCTTCCCAGAAGCCACTGCAGACAAGGCTGCCTCTACCTCCTAGGCCGAAAAGGGCTCATCCAATACTTGAGCTTCAGTCGGAGAGAGGCGAGAGAGAGGAACGCCACTAAGAAACTGAGTGGGGAAGGCCGCATCTCTCCTGGGGGGAGCAGTATATAAGTACTGAGGCAAACACAGGTCGAATCTCAGGGAGTCACCGTGCTCATCAATGATTCCGGCACAATCCTAGTCACTTGTTGGCTGGAGGTCAGCTAATAAAGTAGCTTCCCATTCTTCTCCACACAACCCGTAAACCCCGACCATTGTGGCATACCAAAGATGTTTGGCAGCTTCCAGGGATTGAAGGCATATTTCTTCACATAGGGGATTCAGATGTTGAAGATATCGCTACCAGGACCTGTCTCAAGATTCCTCTCGAGTCTCGAGTCCGAGGGCATGTTCCCCCAGCTGAGTGGCAGAAGCGATGACTTAAGTGCCCGCTGAGAGACACTGATGGTCACCCAGATCGCTGCCACAAGGGCCTTCCCAAGAGGAGGGCAGAAATGGAGACAAAATGGAAGGGGGTTTATGGCCCGCTCGTCTAGCCATGGCACAAAGGAGGAGATAGTACAGTGTGGTAGATTAAGATGTGGCATCTGGCATTGAGGCGGGCAGGTCAGATCACATCATCAGAATGTCCAGGTAAGCATGACGTGAGGTCTAAGCCAAAGAGCAGGCCTCTCAGGATGAGGCGGTCCAGTATGGAGCTCAGCAGATGTAGTTCAAGATCGAAAGCACCCAACAACTGCTGATATGTGGCAACTAGAGTGTTGTATTCACTGGCCTCCTCCAGCCCAGGAGATCAAGGACTTCTGAGGGAAGAGCGATGCGCATAGAGGTGACTCGTGGACCATGGACAGCGAGGTACAGCAAGTTCAAGCACTGGAGAAGTGGGTTTCCCTTGAAAGCGGGTCCAATCCCCACCCTCATTCCGCTCACACCACCCACTTTGGGGACAGATGGAGTAATTAAGAGGGTTCCGCCCCTCCACACTCACCCCATGGACCAGGTCTCCACGTTTGTCCAATAGGCTTCAGTGCCACATAGCCAGAGGACCCAGGAGATCACCGGGGAAAGGAGGCCCTGTGACCACCATCCCAGGGCCCACACAAGCCCAACCAGTATGCACCCCACAGCAGCAGCCCCACTCTTCTCTGCCTCTTCCTAGGACCCGATTGCTAGTCTGGCAGTCCATGGACCACCAAAATCATGGGGGTGTGGCTTTGGTGGTCTCTTGACTGCTCTAGTACGAGTCGGGCAGTCTGACTGCCGTGATCCGGCCAAGCATTTTGAGAGTTTCCTCTCCACCAGCGATGTTATTGAGGTTCTCCATACCTCCTCCGCATGTCGATGCACCTAGGGGGAACTTTTCAGTCCATTCTGTGCAGGAACTGTTTTTGGCGTTCCCATTGCAGTGGCCATTTTTAGGCCCTTGCGGTTGAACTTCAAAAGAAAAGCCCTCCAGACACAAGTTACACTCATAATCTGGTAGGCGATCTGACCACTGTTTTGGTAAAGCAGCGCGTACCTGGCACTGCATCGCCAAAGTTGTAATCATGCCCTTAGTGTGTGAGATGTTGGTCGGGGATGCGGCATGATGTCTCAGACTTAAGCAGGCAGGAGTTCGGGCCAGATCATTCTCCCGCTCATGCTCAGTCGGCAAGATGGCATCTTCTTGATGCCGGCATCCTCTACAGGACCCCCCTGGGCGGCACCACAGCAGATCCAAAGGCCCAGGAAGATCTCTTAGTCTTCAGGGCAGGATCATAGACAGCCGGCAGCAAGAGGGGGAGTGTGGAGCGGAACAGTCCTGCGGCATACCAATGTAGCCCACCCGACCCACGCCCCACGGCTCAGTCAGCAAGCGGCAACAGGGGCAGCCAGGTCGCCTCTAGAGCAGCGGCTCAGGGCAAGGCGGTCGGGGGGAACATCCCCATTATTGCCCTGTCTTTACTCGATGCAACTTGTCTCACCCACGACATGGGACCCCACCCCAGAGCAGCATCTCTCCATCACTGGCGTGATGCAGGCAGAGCAACAGTCAGCAGGTTGTGCCACGGGGCATCTCAATGGCGTAGGTCACCTCTGCAGCTTTGTCCCGCAATATAGGACACACAGACTTGCAGAATATTAATCAATGGCAAGTAGTTTATCAGATAAGCACTGGATTAGATAGGTCCAATGCAGAGCTCTGTTAGTGAGTGGACACTATGTTGGCTTCTCCTTTTAAAGTTAATATATTATTGTTTGAACGCCTTTTATTTTAATGTTTTGCTTTCTTTTTAAGTACTTATTAATATTTTTGTAATTTTCATTATTTAAATACATAAACTTACCAATGCAATACATGTATTTAGGCCAACAACATTTTTGTAGTAGATACTCATGTCTTTTTCATTCGATGTGTGTTCAGTCAATATTTTGATTGTCAATATTTTGACAATGATATTTTTGTACCATAATATTTTTATGATCTATATTTCAGCATACAACCCACTCACAGTGTCCGACCCATGCGGAATGCTTACCCTGCAATAACATTGATGGTTTACAGTGCAATCACAATCAAATGTCAGGGTCTTTTGCAGTGCAATACTTCTTGTCAAAGGCTATCACATTAAAGTCTGGGAGGTCATGTGCAGCTGTTATTTGTTTTGTATCTGTTGATCTTAAATTGTAAGGAGATTTCTCTTATCAATGTACTTTGCACTTTTGTTTCTTAGAAATCACAATAATTGTCATCTATCACTTTACAGTTCCTTCATCACTGTTCACACTTCACTCGTCTGACAGCTTACACTTTACTCAAAATGCACTGCTCAAACAGGACTCGCAATGAGGTGCCTTGGTCACATGCAAAAACAACAGTTGATGGACAGAATGCATAACAATGTCATACATTCACCTCAGTACAGAGATCTAGGCCTCAATTAATCGTTTTTTGCTCACATGCCATTCCAGTTTGAACCCAGCCATATGCAAATCAGTCTTGACCCTGTGGCCCATGGGAACAGTCCAGCCTGAACTTCAAAGCCAGGTCCTTCCTGGACTGGAAACAAGCATTCCAGGACCGGTTTTGGGGTTTCAGCCCTCATCAGCCAGGAGAGCTTGATTCCAGTGGCATGGAGAGCATAGGACTCATGTCTGAGCATACCCGTCCCACTCGGGGTGACAAATGCAAAAACAACAGTTGATGGACAGTATGCAGAACAATGTCATACATTCACCCCAGTACAGAGACCTAACCTAAATCCATTGTAGTTTTGCTCACCATGCCATTTTAGTTTGAACCCAGCCATATGCAAATCAGTCTTGACCCTGTGCTCCATGGGAACAGTCCAGCCCGAACTGCCAAGCCAGGTCCTCCCTGGACTGGAAACAAGCATCCCAGGACCAGTTTCAGGCTTTCAGCCCTCATCAGCCAGGATAGCTTGATTCCAGTGGCATGGAGAGCACAGGACTCACTTCTGAGCATACCCGTCCCACTCGAGGTGACAAATGCAAAAACAACAGTTGATGGACAGAATGCAGAAAAATGTCATACCTTCACCACAGTACAGAGATCTGGGCCTAATTCCATTGTTTTTTACTCACCATGTCATTCCAGTTTGAACCCAGCCATATGCAAATCAGTCTTGACCCTGTGCCCCATGGGAACAGTCCAGTCCGAACTGCCAAGCCAGGTCTTCCCTGGACTTGAAACAAGCATCCTAAGACTGGTTTCGGACTTTCAGCCCTCATCAGTCAGGATAGCTTGATTCCAGTGGCATTGAGAGCACGGGACTCACGTCTGAGCATACTTGTCACCTTGGTCACATTACACAGCTCGTTATGTTGTCATACTGAAAGATTTTTTCAGTCAAACTACATGAGTAATATTGAACATGTGCTGATTGGCCAACTGTTCTCACTCTATCTTTTACTGTATAATAAAATTAGAGCCAATCTGCCTTTTCCTCCACCTAACCTAATATTGACATAATGTGCATATAAACACTTGTGACCTCATAAAAAAATTACCATAAAATCTGTTCTATCAAAATGTTACTTTTGACTGCTGAATTTGTATTACATTTCAACAACGTGACTCGTTTGCAATTTAAAGAATTACACAAAAAGTCACTCACTGGAGAGCCCATAATTATAAGTGTAATGAATAATACTCCATGGGACAATGCCTTTACATATTGAAAAGCTCAAAATTACAGTCATGGACACTTTACTGGACAGACCCTCTAAAGGAGTGTACATCTTACTTTGATGGATAATTAATTTTAAATAAGCTTCTGCTTCAGCTTCTGCCGGCTTGCTCTGCATAGGGGGCGGAGTGCTCATGAAGAGAGGGCCTGGCTTGAGCCTGGCCACACCCACGGCCCAGTTTAGCTTCTGCACCAGTCCTTTGGAAGAGCTTTTGGGGAATTTTACGTCCTTGTTCCCTCACATCTATTACATTTTGAGGTGTTTTTTCATATTTGGTATTTATCTGACGCAAAAGGTTATTTTTCACCTCAAGATGGAAAATAAAAATTTGGCTGCTAATAAAAGGAAAAAGCAGATATCGCCTACTCCATCTAAATCTAACGTTGTTGAATCTTCTGAACAGTCACTTGCTCTAATTTTGGAGGAAATTTAAGCGCTGCGCATGAATACTGATACTATTGCGACTGAAGTGAAAAATGTTCGCAAAGATATGGCTTCTATGTCCATGAAGGTGTCTGATAATGCTATCAAGATACAGGACAATAAAAATAAATTGTTATCTTATACACCTTTGGTGAGTCAAATAGTACCAATGCGTACTCAATTGCTGGAATTGGAAAACCGTAATAGACAATACAATCTCCGTATTTTCAACCTGCCTGAGGAGATTGAGGGATCAGATTGTCGCTTATATCTAGAGTCATTGCTACCTGGCCTCCTAAATATCAAATTCCTCGAAAAATTTGAAGTAGATAAGGCTCACAGAATTCCCTCACATAGGAATCCTCGCCACACTAAGCCCAGGCAAGTGATTTTTAAGGTTTTGCGACGTCATCATTTGGTCCTTATCAGGAAAGCAGCCAGAGACATTCCCTCACTCTTAGTGAATGGTTGTAAAATCTTTATCCATCAAGACTTTGCTAAGGAAATGGTTGCTATTCGCAAGGAATTTTCCTCTTATCGTCCGCAACTGAGAAGCCTTGGTTTTAAGTATGGTCTATTTGATCCTTCTATGATGAGAGTCTGGAAAGACACCTTCTCTAAATCTTTTCATCGTCCTGAAGATCTAAGACTTTTTCTGGAACAACAAGCTACACCGTCAATGGACACTCATGATCCTGTTACTTGATCGCTTATAGTCTGATTTATCCTGGCATTTAAATATTTCTCTCTTCACGGGCTCCAACGGTTTTATGGCCATGCTTGTGGAACGGGTGTGCGTCTCTATATTCTTCTTTATGTCTCTGTTTCTTGTTTGTCATTTTTCCTTCCTTTTGTGTTTCTCCCTATTGTGTCTATCCTTTTCTTACTCTCTACATAGAGTCGCTCTTTTTCCATGGTTGTTTTTCATTTCCTCTTCCTCTGATTCTTTCTTCTATCCTCTTCCTCCTAATTCCTAATGGCTAATACTAATAATGTTAAAATTGTTTCACTTAATGTTAAGGGTTTACGGCATCCAGTAAAACGCACTATAATCTTGGACTACCTAGGTGCGTGCAAAGCTGACATTTGTTTTATCCAAGAAACGCATGTTGATGACAAAATGTTACAATATATGAGGAAAAAGTGGGTAGATAATATTGTTTCCTCTCCTGCGCAGGGGAAGAAAAATGGTGTTGCAATTCTCTTTGCAAAAAGATTGCACTGTCAGATTCTTAGTAAGTTCACAGACACAGAAGGTAGATATATAGTGGTTTAGGTTAAAATTCATGACTCAACCTTCTTTTTGCTTAATATTTACGGTCCTACGGCTGATGACCCTTCGTTTTGGTCTACTTTAACTACTGAAGTTCTAAAGTTGGGGCAGGTTCCTTTGATTGTTGGGGGGGATTTTAATGTGATTATTGATCTGTTGCTAGATAGGCTTTCCACTACAAAATTCTGACCTCCTAAAGTTTTTCATGCCTTTAAATCTTTCCTTCACACAACCAAGTTGGCTGATATTTGGAGGCTACACTTTCCTACTTATAAATGGTTTTCCTTTTTCTCTAATCCCCATAATTCTCATTCTAGGATTGATTATTTTTTGCTTTCGCCTTCACTACTTCAACCAGCCACCAACCCTGTTATAGATAATATTGATATTTCGGACCATGCCTTAATTTCCTTTGCTTTAAATATTTCCTCTACTTTTACTAAGCAAAGTCGGTGGCGTATGAACACGAACATAGTACTTAATGATAAGCATAAGTCTAAACTATTACAAGCTATTCAAGACTATTTTTTGTTCAACCCTGAAGGTTCGACTTCAATTGTTAATAGATGGGATGCCTTTAAGGCCAACATTAGAGGTACCACTATTTCTATTATGGCCCATAAGAACAAACAATTTAACTCTAATGTTAAACATTTGGAAAAACAAATTGCTAAATATGAACGTTTATTTATTTCCTCTAATGACCCTCAACACAAATTTAAACTACAAAAGCTTTGTTATGAATTTAATGCTATACTTAATACTAGAGCAGGGATCCAACTCACAAAATCTAATGCTAAATTTTGCTTTAATACCAATAGATCTGGAAAACTTCTTGCAAACTATTTACGAATCAAGAGGGATAAAACTCAAATAACATCAATACGTGGTTCTCATGGTCAAGTTGCTATTTCCCATAATGATATTGTCCAAGAATTTTTAAATTTTTATTCTAACCTACATAGTAAACCAGTCCCTTGTGATGATTCTTTAATTGATTCCTTTTTAAATAAGTGTAATTTGCCTCAAGTTTCTCCCTCAGATAGAATAGGTTTAGATTCTCCAATTACTTGTGATGAGATTTTACTTGCTATTAATTCACTTCCCAAGAATAAATCCCAAGGCCCAGATGGTATCCCAGCTGAATTTTATAAAGAGTTTCAGTCTTACCTTTTACCTTATTTAAGTGCACTTTTTCCCATTTTGGTTCCTCTGGCACTATTTCGGGCTCCTTTACGGACGCTCTAATCATTGTACCCAAGCCTGATAAGGACCCTACCCTGGTTGCTAATTATCGTCCCATCTCCCTAATAAACCAGGACTGTAAGCTTTATGCTAAAATCCTTGCCACTAGATTAGCTCCTATCCTTCACTTCATCATTCATCCAGATCAATCTGGTTTTATGAAAAATAGGTACTCGGCTAATAATACCAGAACGCTTTTACACGTTATTGAACAGAGCCCACATCTTACTTCCCCTACGGGAGTGATGGCTTTGGATGCAGAAAAAGCTTTTGACAAAATTAATTGGCAATTTTATTTAAAACTTTATTATCTTTTAATTTTGGTGCACATTTTATTCGTATGATTTCTGCTTTATTTTTTGCCCCTACTGCTCGTTTGTTTATTAACGGTCAAATTTCTACTCAATTTCCTCTCTTTAGAGGTACTAGGCAGGGTTGTCCCCTTTCCCCACTGTTATTTTTAATAGGAATTGAGCCTTTTCCTAATTATATCCGATGCAGAGATAATATTCAGGGTATTGCGATAAATGATGTCACGGTTAAAACTTTAGCCTATGCAGATGATGTTTTATTGTTTATTAGTCCCTCTTTCCTCTGTTCCCTCCTTATTAGACATTATTGCAAAATATTTTGTGGTTTCAGGTTATAAATTAAATGTAAGTAAGACAGAATTTTTTCCTTTGAATGCTTTTTGTACCCCGGATATGCTACCAAACACAGATATTCTTTGGCAGAACAGTAAGCTTAAATACTTAGGTATCCTATTTGCCTCCTCGTTGCCTGCTACATTAAAACTAAATAGTGATTTTGTATTTGATTATATCAAAAACAAAATGTCCAAATGGTCTTCCCTTTATCTCACCTGGTGGGGGAGAATGGAGGCTATAAAAATGAATATTGCACCAAAAATCTTCTATTCATTAGCCATGATTCCCACTCAATTTCCTCTCAAATTCTATAAAGATATTGATAAACTGTTACCTAAATTCCTCTGGTCTAACAAGGTTCATCGTATTGCTTACAGGAAATGAAAACTCCCTAAGTCCCAGGCAGGATTTGCCCTTCCAGACTTCTACCTCTACCATAAAGCTTTTATCTTAAAACAAAGCTCCTTATGGTTTACAAACTCACATGTGGTCAAACCTCCAATTTGGTTGGATATAGAATCTTCAATTGTACGACCCTTTTCACTGCCCTCTTTGATGTCAATGTCTTCTGCATCCAAGGTTGTTCGTCTGTCATCTATAATCAAATCCTCTAGATTAATAATTAATGATTTGGACTCTAATTTTGATTTACACTTACTCTCTACAATCCACTTGTCTTTATGGCATAGTGCTTTACTTAAACTAAACAGAAACATTAATTTCTGGTCCTCATGGATTTCAAAAGGATTTTTTTATCTTAAAGATGTATTTTGTGGAAATGCCTTTATTCCTTTTGAGCAACTACAGTTACGATTTGATATCCCAGCTTCTGATTTCTCAAAATACCAATCTTTATGTAACTCAATTTTGGACTCTTTTCCCAATGGCATTCCCTCTTCCACCACTAATGACCTTTTAATTTACCTTACGGCTGTTACGTCTTCCCCCAAAGCTGTCTCTGTTTTTTATAAAAAATGTACCTCCTCCCAGGGCTCCAATGTTGGTGCAATATCTTCTTTTTGGAATACTGAACTTTCCATTCCCCTATCAGAAGACACATGGTCCTAAATATGGCTCAACAGTATCTCTGGTTGGCTTCCGGTGTCTCTTTATCAGACTAATGCTTATATTTTATTTAATGCCCTATGGACCCCATAGCGATTAAGCCATGCGAAATTGTTACCATCTCATGTTTGCTGACATTGCACCTCAAGTTCTGGGTCACGTCGTCATATGTTATTTGAATGCCCAGTTATTATGAAATTTTGGTCGGATGTTTGGAAAGTCATTTTGAAAATGTTGCCTTTACACGATGATATTTCTTATGCTATGTTAATCTGTAAATCAGTTGCCCTTTCCCATCCTCTTAGTGAGTCAGAGGCAAAGTTATTTAATTTTTTAATTACAGCTGCTTTAAAATCCATTACTTTTTGTTGGAAAGATGCTTCTTCTCTTTCAGTTCATGCTTGGTGGTCGTGGATTACCTTTACAAGAAGAGGTGCTCAGCTGTCTCTTAAAGGCGTTATTCACAATTCGCAGTCATTTCAATCTTTTTGGTCTCCTATTGATTCGTATGTTATGCAATGATATGATTAAGTGTTCTCTTATGTATTTTGATGATTAATTTCTCCTCATTTACCATCATTTTTGGTTTCAATTTAATTGTGACTCTATATTGTTTGATTTTATGATTCTATGATATGTTCACTCCCCTGCCCCTCCCCCCCTTTTTTCTCCCTTCCTCTTCATTTTTGGCTTACTGCATTTCATGCTCATAATTTCATCATTTACGCATGTAAGATTTATTCTTTTTGTATTGTACTTGTTTATTTCTTCTGTTTACAAAATACTTCAATAAAATCACTTTGAACTTAAAAAAGAAGTTGGGATCATCTTCTTTCACTGACAAGCTTTCTAACAAAAAAAACCTCTCACAATTTTATTTTATTTTTTTCCTCTTGTCAGGGTGTTGTTTCTGGTTCAGATACATCCATTGTTACCTTCCACAACACCCTATTTATTCATCAGTGGTTGGTAACAAACTTGACAACAAGTGTGCAAGCTAACCCATTGACTGTTTTACTGTGAAGGGAAAAGATCACGTTAATCAAATACGTACAGCAAATAACTACATTTACTCCTCTTGTCTTTGTCCGCCTTCTCCTCTCCCCTGTTGCCAAACGGTTCCTGGGTAAAGAAAAAAACGGCAAAAACAGATTAGTGATCCCTCTCTAACAAATATAGCACACTCTCTTCCAGTGAATGTTATGCTGATAGCAAGAGCCCAATTCTCTTAATTCACAACAACCTTAGGCCCCAACTGCAAGACATGTGGAGCAAATTTTCCCTGTTCAATTTTGTGTTGCACAATCAAAGTGAAGTATACAAAATGTGATAGCCTGCTTGAATTAATTTCAACCATTGGTGACTTCTTGGAGCCTCTTCCAATCCATTGTTATTTTGCCCAGCATGCCACCTCAGTTTGGACCCAGCCATATGCGAATCAAACTTGACCCTGGTCCAATAGGAAACAGTCCAGCTAGAAATACCAGGTGCTTCCTGAACTGGAAACCAAGCCCAGGACTGATTTCGGTTTTATTAGAGCTCATCCGCCAGGTATATATAGCTTGGTTCCTGTGTCACAGTGAGCAGGGGTCCGCGTCTGCAATCTGGGCATACATGCCCACACACAGTTTCCAGCCAGTATACATAAATACGGCCACACTGCTTGGCACACAGACATAGGTGGACATAAGGAGGCAATAATCCGATACTTGTTTTGTTTATGCTGGCCACAATCTTCGTTTTTAATATTCAGTAATGTTTATACTAAACCATAAGCATTGCAGAAACTAGGCTCAAAGAATCTACTAAAAAAAAAAATCAATTCATAGATAATATAACAAATAAACCAAGCACTGCACAGTAACAGGCGGATTCAAAAGAGAAAATATGTTTGATATAGAGAGCATCTAACATATATATGTAATGCGTGAGCCCTTAAAGCTCTAAACGACTTTTACCCTTGGCCTGAATAGCAGGTGAATCGTTGCCATGGTAAAAGCAGATGCAAGAAATGTATTTACCCCTTCCCCCAGCTGCGGTCTGCTGGCTACAGTACCTCAACATTGTTTCAACTTTCACTGAAATTAAAATGAAATGAGGTTGCTCCATTCGTTGCTCTAAACCACCATAATTCCGTGGAAAAATTCATTTTTCTAGCCATAGCTGGCACTCTTACACCCAAGAAAAGGTTTGGTGTAGTCTCTTTCAGGCCTTCTTATTTCATGGGCTAAACCAAACTACTCAAATATATCAGCAAAATTATGTAGTTGATGGAGCGAGCTTTAGAAAATATTTTATTCTAGCTCGTGATGTCATACTCTCATAACATGAACTAATCAATTAATGAGCTGTTGCATGATTTGTTTAATTAACACAACCTCGATTAAGTTTGCACCACACATGAACACGCGGGAAACTAATTACATGTGCTCTTGTTGCATTTGCAAGTCTGTTTTTGTAACACATTATTAATATTGTCCTGTTTGTTATGTCTGTCCTATTGTCTTTGTCACTATTAATATGCAGCTGATCATTCATGGCATGTGCTTTTATATGTGCTTATATGTATGTCCTATGTTGTGTTTGTCTGTCTGTGTATTATTTAATCATCTTTTTACTCTTTCAGAAACATAAAGCTGGATTACATGAAGAATGGTAGTTATTTTATGTATTGCTTTAAATGTTTGCTTGTGCTAAATGTCTTTTTATTAGTGGGTTAATTAATAATTAGCAAGGGACTGGGTGGTACAGAAGGGTTTGTTTTACCTGAATTAATTATTCTTTTGTGTTTGTTTAAATAATAGTTTTCTGGAAAAGTGATGCAAGCTGAAAGTGGCGCAGTGACGCAAGCAAAAAAGTGGCGCAGAAAATTGACGCCTTCTAAAAGAGGCCTGCTGATGCTAAGCCACAGGAGAAAGTTTATTTTGAAAAAAGATGACAAGCCTACAAACGTTTATTCTGAAATCACTAGAAAATGAACTGCTAAAGTCAACTCTGTGGAGTGGGTTTGGATGTGCCACGGAAAGCTCAGAACAGTCAGGCTCAAGGTTGAAAGGAAGAGACGTGACAAGATTTTGTATTGCTTGAACATTTTTGCTACAAAATGTAGCAGACTAAGGAACTGTCGCCAGGATTCTGTGCATGAACAATGGCTCTGTGTAAAGCCTGGTCTCGTGGTGGAAGATGTCACAGTTTACTGTGGCGTGAGGTGATTCAGCCAATGGAGAGTCAGAATTCAGTTGTTGGAATGTGAAAAATAGTTAGCTCAGTTTAATTTAGGGTATAAGTATAGGCTTTAGCTACAAACTTTTGGCTTACGCTCTTGATTCCAGAAGGACGTGTTCTGCTGTCTGATGAATACACGTAAGGAAAGGTGACTTTTAAAGACTTTGTTTCCAGGCGATGAGGATAGAGTCAGAGAGTTAGTTAGGTTTTGGAAATGCTCTTTTTCACTTATTTCTGCTAATGAATAATATTTTCTTGAATTAAGCTCTCTTTATAAAATGCTGAATAAAACTTTCTCATGACTTTTTCTAATGCTTGCTTAATAAAGTTCCAAACCTAAGTTTTCTTAAATATGTTTTAATAAACCTTTAAAATGACAAGCTGGTCTTGTTTATTATGAATGTCTTAAACAAACATATAGTATCCATTCACCTCATGATTTCTTATGGGCCTGGTATTGATTGGTAAGTGTAAGTGTGATAGTGGATTATGACATCATTTATAAAGAATTTTAGTAGCTGCGCTTCATCAATTTGGTAGCTTCAGACGGTTATATGTTGTTTTTGACATGCATGTTACATATATGTTGGTATAGTCATAGGATTGATGTTTAACAAATGTTAAGTTTCTTGATTTTGTCAGATTGTTATATGTAGTATGTAATCTTTAGGGTTTTTCCAGCTGTGAAAAATTCCTGGTATGCAATGGCAAGAGTAGTGTGACTAGAAGAGTTACACAGTGCATTTGTCTGTTTCAAAATGGTGGTATATATAATATATCACGTGTTGTGGACGCACAACACAAGTTTAGGGACCTTAGATTGAATGGTTGAATGTATAGTGTGGATTGCCTATGAAATGGTAGCATTAAGCAGTGGGACCTGGTGAGCCTGTTTTTAAGCTTTCTGTGAAAAGAGTAGTAGGATTTATTCAAGCTTGAGAGAAGGGTGAGATAGCGTCGTCTATTCTTATCAACGCTTGACGTTTTCTGTGGTTGGTTCAAGTCCTGCCAAGAATTCGTGTGTGTATGATCAGGGTTTTCTTGTTTGAAAGTGTGTGAATGGTTTGTAAACTGAAGGGTAGGGTAAGAATTACTCTATTGGTAATTGAGACTATTCTGTGAGAATAGCGTCGTCTATTCCACACTGAGAATACTTGAATGAATGTATATAAAACTATCTCTTTGTTTAGAGAAGCAGACAAATGGTTTCCTTTATGTAGTTATTAATTGCGTTCAAAAAGTAATAGGAAAGCGTTTTTGGAGCCTTCAGGGTAAAGAATGCGCTATTTTTAAATATTGTAAAGCGCTCTGATGCCTTTAGGTAAAGTCTGTGCTGTTTAAAAACATTAAAATGTGTTTTGCGCTATTTGAATATCTTTAAAAAGCATTGTGCGCTGTTTAAATACATTTAAAAGTGCCCCGATTGCAAATTGTAAGGGAGGGGCTGATTAAGGAGTGAAAGCGTGTGGGGAGAGAGCCTGCAGCCGCAGCTGCTGCATACGTCAGAGCCTGCCGCGCTCTGATTGGTTTAAATCTCTGGGCTGTCAGAGCAAGCGCTCTCATTGGTTGAAGCACGATCTAATGTTTGAAATGGTATTCATATTGTAAATATCTCATTTAATTCATTGCGCTATTTTTAAAAGTGGGTTTGACCCCATCCCTATGAGCTTTCTGTTATTTGCATTTGCGCTTCCTTCTTTTAGCAACCCGCCTAACTACAAGCGCTCTTCCCGAGCCTATCTTATGTATTGCTCGTTTAGTATTATTTGTTCTGTGGTTAGCCGGTAGTTTGCTTTGTGCCGAGCATTTTTGTGAAGGAGGAGGGGGGCTGCCAAGGAGCGAGGGAGAGAGAACAGCTGCAGCGGTTACCGACGCGCTCCTATTGGATTAGGACGCCGTTGCGTCATAGCCAAAGCTGCGCTCTCATTGGGCAAGGCCTTTGTGTGTGACATTGCTGGTGCCTTCACGAAGCGTCATTGAGGAGCCGTGCTCTCATTGTTTTAAAGCTCCCGGCGTGTGATAATAGAGCTGAGGTTAGTCAAGTCACGCTGTGATTGGCTGGAGCCGCGAATGTCCCGTTTTGTTCTTCTTCTTGTTTGCGTTGTCTGAGGAAAAGCGTGTATGAGCGCAGTATAAAAATAATACTTCCTCGCAGTGTAAAAATAATACTTCCCAAAGCAAAGATCGATCGAGGGAAGAGAGACTGCAGTAACGCCAGCATACATCATAGCAACAGTCGCTGTGCTGTGATTGGCCGATGCACCGACTCGTCATACACAGAGCCGCGCTCTGTTTGGGCGAAGCTCTGTGTGTTGTCCAAAGTCACGGAGGAGCCGCGATTTGATTGGGCGAGGTCTGGAGTTGTATTTATAATGTCCCTGTATTGAATTGTTGTCTCAGCGTGTGTATTTCCTTGATTGATGCGCGCATTGGGAGGAGCGCGTGTGAACAGAGACTGACTGCGTGGTCAGAGAGATGGAAGACGCCCTTCGTCCCGTCGTGTTATATACTGAGCTGCGCTCTGATTGAGCGAAGCTCGGTAGGTCCCGACGCGTCATCGCAGAGGTCGCGCACCCATTGGTTGGTGACTTGCGCGCCCATTCGTTAGAGACGAGCGCATGTACTCATTGGCTGGTGATGCACATCCTTGTTGTGCTCTGATTGGTCAAAGACGCCGCAGCGTCATAGCGAAGCAGTAACCAGATTGGTTAAGGCTCGGTTGGTACTCTGATTGGCTGAGAGTTGTGGCAGCCACACGCTAATTGGCCCAAGCATCGAATATAATAAATAAACATTGTTTACTGCCGAGTGTTTTATGTTTTTTAACGCTAGTAATGCCCAGAGCTTTAATTTTAATATTAGATCGTTTTTTAATATTTAATACAACATTAAGAGTGGAAATTTTGTAAAATTATTAGTGAAAAACACAACTATAGCAAGGACATTAGTAATATTAATTATTACAATTTTAAATAAAAAGCAAATAATTAGCAGTTTGTTATTAAAGTTGCAAATAAAATTATAGCATTAAGCATTTTGCTAGTTACTGTAATTACTGGTGTAATTAGGAAAGTTGCGCTGTGTTAAAGGTGGCAGCAAGACATTATATTTAAATTAAAGGCAAACACATCAAGTTTTCTTTTCCACAGCTGATGATGCAGAAAGGTGTGTAAGTGCAAATAAAATACATTTTAAACATACCAATAACATTTAGGTGTTTTGTTGTTGCAAAAGAAATATTTTTATATATTGCTGTTTTATAAATACATATTTCTTTCCATGTTTATTAAAAATAAAAGATACAGGTAAATTAGGAGTTATATTAAATTAATAAGGTTATAATATTTTACTTCACCTGACCTTGTCAAATTAATTAATTAATTGATCAGCAAACGCTATTAGGCCAATTAAGTTAAGTGAACGCATTTACTAATTGAGATTAATTATTATTAAAGGTGAGTATTTTAAAACATGGATAATTATTATTCAAAGACGAAGAAAATGTTTTTCTGCTATCAGAAAATGGAAAATATATTCAAACAGGTTAAAAGGGTTGTTGCTACATGTGAGAGCAAATTAATGAATTAACAGGTGAGTAATGAAGTAACTAGTAAGCATAATAAAAACACAGATGCTACCCCAAAAGAAATAATTTTTAATGAAAATTCATTTTCTGAATTAGCAAATGTAAATAATGAACCTGACAGAGAAGAATTTATTGATCAGTGTAAAAATGATGTTGAAAATACAGATCAGGACAGAAATTCAGGCAAACCGCCAGAGCAGATTAATGTGTGTTATCAAAGTGTCTCAACAGGTAGGTATGATGAGATGCCTAGTACTTCTGAAATTAATATTCCTGATCATGTAAATTCTACAAATGATTTAATTGAGCAGTTAACGTCAGACATGGAAGTAGTGACAGTTCCTGTGACAATTGGATCTGTTCCCCCAGTGCTTAGAAAAGATGAAACTAGTCCCACAGCTTTAACGGTCCCAATTCAAAAGTTTGCTGAAAAACTTTATTCTAATGTACCTGAAAATAAGTTAATAATGATTCAAACGCAGCAAGAGAGAGTGATGACTCTAGTTTCACCTAGTGAAAACACTGACGTTGGCCTGACACAGCCTGATGAGTACAAATTACAGGATAATACAATCAGTACAGACAGATTAAAAAGATTACAGGATGATGAGGACATGGAAGGCTTGAACTATACAGGTAATATTGCCTCTGCCCATATAAAAGATTTAATTTGGGCTTTGAGAAAAAGGGGTAGTCTGAATAAATGGAAAACAAAATGGACGAAGAAAAAAGAGAGGGAAAAAGCGGCCTTAGTTTTTGTAGGAGAGTGTAAAAATGCACAGATGCAGAATGAGATAAATCAGCAGCAAGAGTTACTGAATGAACAGCTACAAATTCAGCGACAGGTGGTGATTCAGCAGAATGAGATACCTCCGTCTCCATTTTTAAATCATGTTAATGAACAGAAATACAATACAGATACAGGATTGGAAAACAGACCTGATCTAGTTAAAATTACAAACAAGCAGGGAAACTCATTTCCTAATGTTCCACAGTGCAAGATGAAGTCAGAAACAATTGAAGGAGTTATTCCTGTTATTGAAAAATTCGTTAGGCAGGGTGTCCTAAAAGAGATTGAAAACAGTCTTTATAACTCACCAGATTAAAGGTACAAAATAGTACAGGACCTGAGAAAGGTTAATGAGATAGTTATCCCTTGTTGTCTTATTGTGCCCAAACCAGTAGAGATCTTTTATCAGATACCACATGATGCTGAGAGGTATTGGGTCTCAATGTACCCGGAGAGTCAAATAATTTTTGCTTTCAGGTTCCAAGAGAGAATTCTCAGTCAGGTAACTATTGAGAGAATTAAAATGATTCAAGCAATGGAATTCCCAAAAATGCAAAAACAGGTAAGAATGCTCCTAGGCGTGGTTGGTTACTGTTGCCAATGGATTAGTGCTTTCTCAGTATTTGCAAAACCATTGCAGAGACCGACAAAAGCAGATATAAAAGACCAAATTGTCTTGACAGAAATTAAACTTGAGGCCTTTGAGCAATTAAAAAAGAGTTTGAGTGAAGCTCCTGTTCTGGCCATGCCAGACTTCAACAAAGAAATTGAGCTTCTTGACAAAACAGCTGGGATAAAATGTACTAAAAATGGAGAGAAAAATAATCATGTCTCAAAAGGCAATGAGCACGCAGGTACCATTGTTAAATGTAGTGCTCAGGAGTGGGTTGCAATCAAAGGGGAAACATTCAATGAACATGTTTCATGCATCCTCATACTAATCTTTGCAATTCAGACATGGCAAGAATTAAAACAATTACAAGATGAGGCACATGATGAGGAGAAAAACACATGGCTGAAAGAAAGTTTCAGACAGCAAGAGGAAAATGAAATTTGGTTTTACAGAGATGACAGACCTATTATGCCCAATTGCATGATTGCTGACATGGCACAGATGTACCATGGTCCAGGTCATTTAGCAAGAGACACAATAATTCAACTGTTCAGAGAAACATGTCTGACATGCCAGAAAAACAATCCAAATCAAAAGACATTTGAGAATTTGGGAACCATAGGCCGGGAGGGTGGTTCATTTGCAAAAATTCAAATAGATTTCTTTGAAATGCCCCGACAAAACAAACTGAGATATGTCCTAGTCATCATTTATTTATTTACAAAATGGGTGGAAGCTTTTCCAACAAGAAAGAATGATACAGTTTCTGTATTTCATCCGTTGGGAACAGATGTGGAAAATGAGCAGGCTCATGATTTATTGCCAAGAGACTTGGTCAGAACAAAGGTTCATCGGAGGAGAAACTGTCTAGTACCCAGGTGGCAGAAAGCAAGTCAGGTGACAACAGATACTGGATGGATGCATATCAGTAATACCCTTTGTGTACCTGAACCTGATAACACTGATGAAGACAGTGAAAACACTACAACCGATTCAGACTCTGAAAAAGAAATTCCTGAAGAAAATCCAGATCTTGAAGATCGACAAGGTGGTCGACATCTGGATGATGATGTCAAAAATCCAGATATTGAAGATCGACAAGGTGGTCGACATCTGGATGATGATGTCAATGTGAATGAAACATTGAATGAGGAAGATCTAGAGATTGTAATTCTAGATTCAGAAAATGATGAAAATCTGCTAGAAAAAGAATCTCAATCAGAAAGAGAAGATTCAGAAGCAGAAACTTCTGAGCAAGAAGATAATCAAGTCCAGGAGAGTATTGAAAAGCAGAAGAGTAGCTCTGTGTGCGGGAACAAGAATCCTGAAACTGGGAAGCTAAAGGTGATCCCTGAAGAAGAGGAAGAATTACCAAGTACCAGCTGTAAGGATGATGTTGCTAACGGAGTGAAGCTGCTGAGTAAAGAAGTTCCTTGGTACAGATTTGAAGTCTCAGAAACAAATACAGATGGGAGTAATGAAGAGTCTGAGATAAGAAAATTCGGAAAAAGGGCTTGGAAAGCTGAATGTAAAGAAAGCAAGCCTAAGAAGAAACTCTTGAGAAAAGGTGATGTCTGGCCTGAAGATTTAAAATTCAAATATGAAGTATCAAATCAGAAGAGTGATTCAGACAAAAAAGAGCAAACTGAAGAGAAGATTGAAATGATTGCCAGGAAAAGCAAAAGACCATTGAGACCGAATGTAAAATACAAGTCTCCAGAATGGGCCTACATGACTATCCCTCCAATAGTTGAGGAGCGCAATAGCAGTCAGGTGGTCTTGAAAGAAAATGGTGACAATGACTAGGTTTAGTTTTCTTTAAGTTAAGGTTTATTTTTTTGGCATAATGCTGAAGAAATTGTGTTAGGGTGACACAAGGTCGAAGAAATTGTGTTAGCTGGAAACACTTTTATGTAAGACGCAAGGTCGAAGAAAACATGTTTAGAATTTGAAAAAAAAAAAAGAGGGGGTATATACTATGTACTCATTTTTCAAAAATTTTCAAAAATTTACTTATTGTTTTTTGTTTTGTTTTATAATACTCAGATTGATATTTGTTTTGTTGGTGCAATTCAAAATGTAGTTATGCAATTTAAAACTTAGTTACCTAAATTCATTGGGGGTTGGGGATTCAAAGGTGGAAAGGATTCAACTTAGCTGAATAAAGAAAGGGTAAAGGATACAGAATTAGTAAGATGTAAGACTCAATATTAATTATGAGATAGATGAAATTAGAGCTTAAATACTAATCCAGAGTAAGCCTGAAACATGTTCAATAGATAAAATTTTTAATAAAAATTTTTGGGTGTTGTTTGGTGATTTTGAAATCACCAGATGAGGGAGTTGATGGAGCGAGCTTTAGAAAATATTTTATTCTAGCTCGTGATGTCATACTCTCATAACATGAACTAATCAATTAATGAGCTGTTGCATGATTTGTTTAATTAACACAACCTAGATTAAGTTTGCACCACACATGAACACGCGGGAAACTAATTACATGTGCTCTTGTTGCATTTGCAAGTCTGTTTTTGTAACAGATTATTAATATTGTCCTGTTTGTTATGTCTGTCCTATTGTCTTTGTCACTATTAATATGCAGCTGATCATTCATGGCATGTGCTTTTATATGTGCTTATATGTATGTCCTATGTTGTGTTTGTCTGTCTGTGTATTATTTAATCATCTTTTTACTCTTTCAGAAACATAAAGCTGGATTACATGAAGAATGGTAGTTATTTTATGTATTGCTTTAAATGTTTGCTTGTGCTAAATGTCTTTTTATTAGTGGGTTAATTAATAATTAGCAAGGGACTGGGTGGTACAGAAGGGTTTGTTTTACCTGAATTAATTATTCTTTTGTGTTTGTTTAAATAATAGTTTTCTGGAAAAGTGATGCAAGCTGAAAGTGGCGCAGTGACGCAAGCAAAAAAGTGGCGCAGAAAATTGACTTAGGATCTATGCATGGAACAATCCTTAATTCGTAATACATAAGGAACTAAAATTGTTACAACTGAGTGCCGGGATATTGGGTTATATAGTTTGATTTACTCAGGGACTGTCTGTGATATCCCTCTGTATATGTGCACCTAGGTAGTAGGGTGTTTTTTTCCCGAGAGGCACCAACCCTAAATGTAATTGTGTTGACGTTTTGTACCTTCAAATCCCCAAATATATGGCCTAATCTGACTGTACTGTCAAACGAGGTGCGCCCCAGTAGCATTACTACCAGTGAATGTATATAACTCAATCAGGTGTATACCAACGTTAACATGTTCATACGAAAGGCCCTACTCCTGGGGTGCCAATCACAACCATTGCCTTTGAAACCCTGCAGACAAGAAGAATGATGCAAGTGGCCCCAACTTCTTTTGTGAGAGTCACAGCGAATCCACTGCAATGAAACCACATAGCAAACATGCCGTACTGGCCACTGCTGCCCCTCAACTGTGTGTTTGAGAGTCAACTGAACAATTATTAAAAGGAAACAAAAAAGTGTCAATTCACTGAAACAATGCCTGCTAATACATAGTGCAGGTGAAGAGAGTTTCAAGCTATTCCAGGACCTCCGAAATACAGGTGGAGAAGAGGACTACAACAGAGCAGTATCCGAGTAAGAAGTTAATTTCAACCAGAGACCGAGATGGGTCAGGAGATCCCAAAGATGGCCCCAGAGAGTGAGGCAAATACACTCAAACACACTGACCTGCAGTGGTAAACCTAGCCAGGATAAAACATGTTAGAACAGAGGTAAGCCATACCACTTTGCAAGAGTCTGCCATGGGGGACACTGTGCAGATCATCCCAAAGTCACTAAGCCACACTAATGACTCCTTGTATGGTAATGTAGCAACACAAATTGGAAACCCTCCGGTGATTGACGCCAACCACCATGGCTAATTTGGATGATGACAATGATAAAGACAACATTTTCCTCATTTCCTTCATAGACAAAAAATACAAAATACAGATTCAAGGGCTTACTCAATGGCCCTCATTGACTTTGGGGACTCAGTGAAAACTATGGACCACAATCAAGCTGGAGCCCCATCCTAAATTATTGCCAACAGAGATGCTCATGTACGTGTTCGGGACTAATGCCATTACCCATTGCAGGGATATTCTTGAGCAACATCATGCATGAAAACACGACTATTACAGCCAAGATGTTATTCACTGAAATGGGCAACACACACTGCTGAGATTTGAGGCAGCTGAGGAATGAATATTAAATATCTGCAACACTGAAAACATTCTGAAATAATCTGACTAAGTGTTCAAAGGCCTGGCTTGCCTTAAGGCCCAGTCCATCCAGCTCCATATTGATTGCACTCTCAAACATTTCGCTTTAGAACACCAAAGGATACCTGTGCATCTAAGTCCCCTATTTGAAGTTGAGCCTAAAGAACTTGAAAACCTAGATGTAAATGGGTATCATGTTGTTACAATGGAACCCAATCGAATAGGGAATGTGATGATTTTTTTGACATGCAGATATAAAATAAAGCCATAAAGAGAGAGCAACACCTCATCCTAACAATCAACAACATAATGACAGGCCTAAAAGATGCACAATATTTTTTTCCAAACTACCTAAAATCAAGCAAGTTGGTATATCCCTACATTTTCCATCCATGTTGAACTACAGAGTTCTAAACATCTCAAGGTTGGAATCTCTATGGAGGTGAACATGTTTAGGTCTTGCCTGCACAGCACTTGCACTGTGCTTGTGAAATCGCTTGTAAATAAAACAAAACCTTGAAAGAGACTTAGAGTCCACCCATTACTTACATTTACTTACCATTGGTTGGCTCCCATGTCACTCTTGTTTCCTTGTTACTTAGTGGTTGGTGCCTCCAGATTCCTCTTAGATTTGGAGTCTTGTCCATGCTGTACAGTTTGGACCAAGTACTCCTTCCTGTGGACAGTATCCTTCCATTGGCCACAGGCTCCTGCAGGTACTCTTTTGCATTATTTTTGCTAACCCACCACCCTCCCTGCCTGCCGACGTTTTTAACAAACCCCCCTGTTCTTTTTACCTATCACCTACCTCCTTCTGCTCTCTGTTGTTTTAAACACCCCCATGTTTCTGTCACGTCCTGTGCTCATGTACCCTCCCTCGTGCCCTCCACACTCCTCCCTCTTGTTCTTTTAATCTCCATTCAGGTCTTTTTATATGGCACTTGGCATGAACATATAAAAAAGTGAATGCCACTGCCCGAAAGGGGGTCCATGAAGCATGATGAAAAGCATAGAGCTCTACTCAGAGCAAATAGCAGCAGTCTTGGTTTTAAAAAGCAAATTCATGCAATGGTGTGTTGAAACAGATGATTAGATAACTTGAAGGAGCTCACATGTTTCAACTAAGCAATAATTTTGACTTTTATCGGGTAGAGTAAATATTTTACGAACTGTAACTTTAAATAAAAGGCAGTGTCGCTGAACACATCTATTTTTAAAAAGTAGTTTGTTTTGCAGTTTTATATAGTGCGAACTCTACCCGAAGTCATTGGAACACTTAACTCGAGCACCGATTACATTACACATTGGCACTTTCATTTTGTTTTCTTCTTTCTACTACATAAAGGGGATTAATTGATTTGCCCAGAATCATAGGATGTTGAGACAATTCCGAGATTCTAACCCTTTTCCCCAATTCCAAGTTCAGCAGCTCTGACTTCGACATGCATTCATTGTGTTAACCCCCACCCGCGATTGTTTTTTACAACTGCTTTTAACCCACCACCTCCCACACTCTGCTGTTTTACCCACCCCCTTGTACTTGAGAAACACATTGACATAAAAAATAGATCTCAAAAAGGCGAAACCTTTTGGCTTTAACAAAGCTTGCTGAAAATGCCATCAAGAAAGCTTGTCCCGGCTTCAGGGAGTTCTGAATGTCACTGACGACATCCACATATAGAGGTAAAATATAGCAGATATGAGAGTGACTCTGCAAAGACTCTCTGAACTTTTCATACTTGAGAAACAGACGAGCACACACGCTGTTGGTTATCGAGCCGCAACCGTGGCCTTCACCTCGTACCGCCTTTCATGGTACGCAAGTTGCGTTGAGTCTCTGTTGTTGCCGCTCCGCCTGCCTAATCGACAGCAAGCCAGCAGTGAGCCGATCGTGCAGGAGTGGAGAGCAGCACGCAGAGAGGATCGAGCATGGAACGTGCCAGGAAGGTTCCAGGCGGCGTTACTCGCGTTGAGCAAATACGGGAGCTGCTGCATACCCGGAGCCTACCCAGAGCCACCCGGATTGAAGTGAGCCGCAGCCGCCCGGAATGATGCGAGACACGGATCGGCAGTAAGCCATGGGCTGTTGGGAGTTTGCGGGTTTGCGTGGTCTTCTGCCAGGGAATAGAGGAGGACTACACAGAGAAGGCAATAGCGGGCGGGAAAGAACTGCCAGAAACCCCAGAAAGGGGTGGGGCCAGAGGAGAGGAGCTCTGAGCGGCAGCTCCCCCAGGCAGTCCCAGACGCCGGTGGAATTAAGTGGAAAGTGGAAAGGGGAGGCCATCAGGCCAGCATGTAGCGAGCATAAAGGAGACCTTCAAACCTATCTTGGCAGGCTGGCGGGTAAATGGCACAACAGAGGTAAGTTAGTGTATGCTTGAGAGAACGACTGAAGCACCTCAATATCGCTCTAAATATCCATCAATCAATTAATTTTTAATTGGTGTCGACGAGGCGGCAACTGTAGGGGGGTGAAGTAAGGAATATGCCTCACATTGCAATACCGGAGCCAGAGTGCCTAACATAAAAAGGAGTAACTTTGAGTTAAAGGAGGATGGCTCAGAAGAGGAAACAAAAACCCCACAAGGAATCTGTGGAGGAAAGCCCACGGAGGATTGAGTTACCAGGGGATTCAAGGTCTCTCGAAGAGGTTAGCCCCGATGAGAATAGTAAAGGGGCACCCCTAAAGAAAATAATAAAAAAGCCACCAAAAAAACCTCGCAAACCCAAAATGTTTGTACTTCAGCATCCAAGTCCAAAGGTAGTTCCTCAGTAACTAAATCTATAAAGGACTTCCTAGGGAAACATTATAAAAGGTTAGAACAACCTGTAATATCCCTGGAAATTGAGGAGGAGGAGCACTGTAGATTATGGGGGGAAAAGCAGAGCCACCTGCCCTGCTGCAACTGACATGAATTCATTTGGGCTTGATTAATGTCATGTGTCACTGAGTCTGGCACCTGCTTCCTTATCTGTAATTGCTTTCTGTTGCAGTGCAAATTTTTTTCACAGGACCTTTGTGGCCTACTTGTAGCTATTCTCTGAGCCTGCTGTGAGGGTCAGAGCAGGGTCATAGAAAAGTTGCAAGTAGGCAACTGAACTCTGGAGGGGGCCCTCAGGAAGCACTACAGGGAATGGTTACTAATGATGAGGTTGAACTTTAGCACCTGCTGAGTGCTTTCAGTTTTGCAAAAATCGTTTTTCTGCAATTTTGCGGGATTGGCAGGGCGCGAATTGGCGCGAGATCGAATTCGGAAGCCGCAAATTCGTGCGAATATGTGATTTGTTTTTTTGCGGCGTGTTAGTTCGCAAGGTTTTGTGCGTTTTAGCGAGCCGCTTGTAGCGCAACGGCGCGAAGTTACCCTCATGGTTGTTCACGGGCGCAGCCATCTTGTTTGCGTGATGTATTTCCGTTTCCGGGCGCTATGTGTAATCTCGCAAAGTGTGCGGCTCACTAGTACAAGTTTGCGTGTGATCGCGAGTAAAATCTCGCGCGAACTTACCCACGCGGTTGGGAACGGGCGCGGCCATCTTGTTTTTCATTCATTGCTATGGTTCTGGGCATGCTTTCTGTATCCTCTGTCAATCTCTGCCATCCTTTGCTTGTTTGAAGTATTTTTTTATCTATTTTACTTATTATCTATCCCTCTGTTTTCTAGCTCTATATTTTTGTGTTTTCTGCTACTTTTGGTTAATTTTAAACTACTTTTTTAAACTCTTTTCTTTTCTTCTTCAATATTCTATTTCTTCTTTATTATTTACCTTCCTTTCTGCCCAGACCATGGTAAAGGGAGCCGGGAAGCACCCTGAGAAGGGGAAGGGTCCCGCACCCTGTGCTCGGCTCCCTTGCGGGCGTTTGAGGGGGGAGACAGTCACAGCCCAGGAGATCTTTAGCGCGGAGGAGGTGGCCGCACTAGTTTTTTATGTGCAGCGCTGCCTCCCCAGGACCATCATGGCATGCGGCAAGATCGCGAGCGGGTACGGGATCCGGGAGCGCCGGAAGCGGTGGGAGAAGGTGTGCCGGGCCATGTACCAACACTCTCGGGTCCGGCGCACCTACAACCAGGCCACCCACCGTTGGACGGATCTCGCGACTTGATCGACTTGATCAACCTGCTCGGCCTCGAGATCCCCGGGCTTGGTGAGTAGTAGTAGCTATTTCTTCACTACTCTGTTTTCTCCTGCTCTGTTTTTTATTATATTGCAATTTTTTGTTTTTTACCAAGAGCAATAATGCTGCTGATTACATTGTAGGTAAATTATATTTCAAAATATTCGGTGCATTTCAGCTGCACTGTTCTCCTTCTCAGTAGCGTTGCTACTATGCCTATTTGTGTTCATTTCATTGGCCTGAGAAATTATGTATGAGTGTAGTTTAAAGAACTGCGTAATGCTAGACACTAAGGGTCAGATTTTTAATTACTGGCGCATCCCTGCAAAGTAGCAGGGATGCGCCAGTAATTGTGCACCACGCCACCACCACCCATGGTGCGCCGTATTTACAATGCGGCGCAGCATGGGCCCAAAACGTCACCGAAGCGTTATGCATCTGTGCCGTAAAGGCGGCGCATTGCTGGAGTTGCGTCGCAACGATGGCGCAGCTCCAGCAATGCTCTGGGGTGCCCTATCTCCCCAATGCTGCGTCAAGCCGTACGTCTGCTTCAAGCAGGCGCAGGCTTTGAGTCACGCATCATTGTCCTAAAAGTGACTGATTGAAATCTTGTACATTTCCCTCAGCCACTTTTAGGATGCATTCCTGCACAGGGCTGATGGCGCAGGGCTTTACAACGTGATGCATCTCCCATATGCGTCACGTTGTTATTATACGCCGCACCATGGCACCTCTTTTGTTCTGCCGCTGCGTCACAAAAGTCACGCAACATTGGAGAAAAAGAGCCGCAAGGGGCTTGTAAATCTGCCCCTACAGACTCAAGTCCAGTCCTTCCTTTGTGCACCTGGCAATAGGAAGAAATAGTGGTGGTGGATTGATAGTTTGAGTATTTTAATGACTGGTTAATGTAGTAGGAAACTTTTTAGTGTTGTCGCTGATCGGCAATCACGATGGAGTTTGTCTGTCACTTTGCGTGCTGCGGACTGCTGCCTGCCAGTCCTAGGCGAACCTTTTTAGTAGTTTGTTTAGTGAGTTACATAACTTTCCAAGTCGAGGGTCTGCAAATCAAGCAATACTAATATCCTAGTAGACCACATGAGATAGGTCAATATATCCAGTGGAATAGTTGTCTATTTTGTTGTTGTTCTTTTGAAATGTTTGATTTGGTTGACAACAATAATCCATGTTTTCGGGTCTTTCTTTCTTTCATGTTGTACATCAGCTCCCCCCAGGGGCAGGAGGACATTGGAGGAGGCTGTTGCTGCTGCTGAACCAGGCCAGGATCGGTCAGGCGAGGGCTCCTTTGCTGGCCCCGGTAAGTTTTAATTTTAATATAGAGTACCTATTTTTTCCTAGCGTTCCTCATTTGATTTTTTCTAAATCGTCTTTGATCTTCTTGTCGACTGTATCTAAATTCTTATCCTGCCTCGACTATGACTCCCTGTGGTATTACTAGATTATTCTTATTAGTCTTTCTGTGTAGCTAACTAAGATTGCACATTTGGCAAAAGGTGTAAAACGAAACACCCATTCTAGTCAGCAATAGCTCTATGCACTGAGTGCAGTCCTCTGGGATTGTCCATAATGTCTTTTCAAGTCTTCTAAATGTTTATGCTTTGACAATTACCAACAATAAAAAGGTGAATGACCACCAAGAAAGAATAAGATACTACTTTACTTTTGGTTTGGATAGGAGGACAATCCATACTACTACTTTTGCAGGGACAAATCTGCACAAACAGAACTATGGACACTAAATAGTGCATTGTTTATCAATTAGAATAGGCGCAGGTAGACTTTCCACATACCTCAGTGATATCAGACTTTGAAGAACCCCCAATCTCCTTACTGACTAGATAGTGTGGCAGAGTCATTTAGCTCCCGAATTCATCGATGATTGATCCTCAATGATGATTATCCAACGCAGGACAAGAGTACGGAGTCAGAGTCCAGAAGTGTCAGAGGCACAGACTCATGCTTGCAAATTGCAAAACCTTTTGCTCATTCACTCATGACAAAAAACCACAGAGTCTATTTGAGTTTTAAAGCTTTATTAAAAGTAAAAATATTTATTAAAATCAAGCTTGTCATAAAACATAAACGGTTGATTAAAAATGGAAAAGTGCTAATAGTGATTTCTTTCACACATTTATTGTGGGCGAGCCGAGCCCTCACCTGATTTGAACTTTAATTTTTCTTTTTGGTGCTGAATCATTGGTCCCTTCGTCCTAGTTATGATGATGTGTTCTTAGAAGTGAAGCTTCTGTCTGTTATGAGAAAAATGGTGCGTGTTAAAAAGCAAGCATTCATCAGTTGTGCCAAAAAGTGCAGCAAGACAACACCCTTCCCTGGAAAAAGGGACATTTTTACTTTAGAGTAGACAGTCACAAATTATTAGATTGGTTTCTGTATTAACATTTCTTCATTCCTAGACAAAATACTAGTGAGTGGTGTATGTCTATGACATCTAACATTCTTAAATGTACTTTGTAGGTGGAACATCTGTTGCTGGGCCCAGCGCGGAGGTGGTGGAGGAGACTTCAGGGGAGGAGGCGGTGCAAGTGCCGGACCAAACTGCTGTGCGGGTTGTCACGGTAGTGGCGGGCAGTGGTAAGCTCTTAAATTCCTTACTTATTGAGATTGCAGACTGCATAGTGTGCTGCTCCCCGTGAGAAAACATAAGGTTTGTCCAGATGAGAGACATGAAGAAGAATAATTGAGATATAGTTTGAATGGATAGATGCCTGGATCATGGTACTATCTGACTCTTAGATAGCATATGTGTATCTAGAGAGAGTAGACGGTCACTGGATGAACTAAGTGTTACTTTGAAGAGCATGTAACACCGCACCCGCACGTCCGTCCCAGTGTAGGAAAGGCAAGGAAAAGAAGTTGTAATTTTGTCTGAATACTACCATGAATAGTAGCAGTAGTCTGTATTGCAAGCACAACATATATCCGGCTATGACGATGGCCACTCACTACCTCTGTTAATAAGTTTAGTAGAACTCGGTCATTCATGTGTGGATGTATCACTGTTCACTCAATAAAAAGCAAAGCACCTAAAGTCATCCCATATGTAAGCAAATACATACCATGTGCAGTGATAGATAATCAGATTATTTATCTTCTTCATTTTCCTTTTCTAGTATTCATTGGCACTGTAGGGTGAAAGTTAAATTAATTAAGCAGTAGCCCTTGTAACAGAGTATTCTCAGCGCCACCCATAATAGAAAAGTAAGAGCATCACCACCTGCATGTACTGGACTGGTACAGTAATGCAAGTCTGTCTCACTCATCATGGCGGGCGTCTGTTTTTCTCGGGTGCAAGTTGACTGCGCTGGCATTATGCCGGCTTGCAGAAGTTAACGTACCAATTTTGCTAAACAAGCGAGAAGAAGAAGAATAAGACTGGTGTACTCTAATGGAGTGAGTCCATAGTGCTCGTAGAATTGATTCCTTAAACTCCCACTAATGTTAGAGCAAGGATGAAGAAGTGGGAGGTTAGATAGATACTGGCCACAATAGTTATGTACTGCGATTGCAAGTTGCTAGTTCTACTGTGACACAACTTTCTGCTGAATCCTTTTGTGTTAATCTTAAAGAGCATTGGTTTCAGACTATGTCTTTTTCTTTCTTCATATAGATGCTCCTTCCAAGCCAATACGGAAGGAGCTGGATAGACGGGCCCGGCAACGGAGGCTGGAGGCAACTGTCGCTGAATATCAGCGGCTGGTGGCCCAGGAGGAGGAGGACACGCAGAGTACATCTACAACATCTACAGCGACACCTGCATCCTCCTCCGCGCTCCCTGGGTCAGCCAGTCAGCGCAGCAGGTCTCCAGCGGTACGCAGCCGGGGTACCGCAGCCACCCGCCACCGCCGAGCAGCAAAGGAATCAGCTGCCCCCCACAGCAGTTACAAAAAAAGGATGCACCACCTTTCCCTGAGGGTCTCCTACCTCGAGCAGCAGCTCCTCAACACCAAAACCCTGCTCAAGACCCTCCGCAAGGAGCATGCCGACCTGGCCCGGAAAGCCAACAGCAGCAGTAAGCAGTAGGAGGAGACTGTCCCTTGCCCTTTTTTAAAGACTTCTGGGGGGTGAGAATTGGGAGTTGTTTTTTTTGGACTTTTCACGGACATTCATTGGGGTTAGGGAGTGGGGGTGGGTTGGGTCTTGCGGGAGATTATTTTTGTTAGGGATATAAATATACTTTAAGCTTTATCTTAGCATACGTGTTTTTTTACTGCATTTGAGGCTGGTCGGTGGGGGTTTAACAGTAAGTTTGTTTTGTGAAACTTAAGTGGCATCTTGATTCAAGTTGTGTAATTAATTGCCCAAATGTTTTCAAAACTAAGTGCCTTTCACAGAGTAAGTGAATTCAATCAATAATCCTAGGACTTTACTAGTACTAGCGTCAGTCTCTTGTCTCTCCTAATACTCCATTATACTTCCTCCCCCCATCGGCTTATCTTACCTGTAATTTGTGTTTGGAAAGAGGGCTAGGCACAGGGCTGGCTGCACGGCAAATGGCGATTAAGGTTGGCAATCCTGGCGGATGAAATGTCATCATTGCGGTGGTACTAGTGGTGTTACACAGGGGCAGTTGCAGCATCTGAAAAAAAAAGAAAATGAAACCTTGTTTGTCCTTACCGTAGCATTAGAACGGTACAATAGAGAATATAGCAGGTGACAGTACACTAGAACAGTGCCACAATGTAGCCTAACAAATGGTAAAGTATTGAAAGTATAACTAGTACTTGCGTTGAATTTCTTTGGCATTGGCTACTACTACAAGAAATAGTACCGAAGGTGAAGGACACAGCAGCGTAATAATTTGCCATGTCTAGGAGGAGGATGTTCTTGATGACCAATCAAGTTGATGGCGCACATGAAAATCTGCTTTCATTTGCCAATAGTGACTGAGTGTCAAGCTGAGTAAGAATAGAATATATCCTCGGATTCCTTCACCAGCCTGTTGCTATGACCTTATCCTCCCCAGCAAGTGTGTGGAATTATTGCTGTCATTTAGTCACACATCAATCAAAACCACACAGCCTGGGGGAAGAAGGTTAGGGTTTGGAAAATGGATGGGAATGGGGGATTTTGGGAAAGTTTTGTTGAGAGAAGAAAAAAAAGCACAGCATGGACAAACAATAATTGAAGATAAAGAAATCTTTGGGTACAAAGCTAACCATAAATCTTTTAAGTGACATAAAGGAAGTGCATGCACTACTGCATGCATGGTTACTGAAAAGTAAATAGTACTTTCGACAACCGTGAATGAAAGAATGAGACAGTACAGGGCTGCAGTACTAATTATGCGTTTTCATTTGCCTATCTCTGCACTCAGAGAAACACTTCTTACATTAAATTAGGTTTAAAAAATAGCACAAGTAAAACCTATAGAATGGCTGTAGGGATGAATTTAGAAGCAGAGATCAAAGAAATGCAGAGTCACACTCATAGAAGTTCACAGCAATGACATTACTTAAAAGATAATTAGAAAAGAACGGATACTGTATCTGTATGTTGTTGTAGTTGTCCTGTTGAACTTGGTAAGTTGCATGCATCAAACCATTCCTCTTATTAGCCGGACTCCTCCATTCCAGCTGACGCTCCATCCATCAATGTTGGTGACCAGAAGACACCCTGTCCACTGCCTGCCTGGCGGATGCTGAATTGCGGCTCGCTAATGTGAAGCCTGACTTCATCTTTTTTTTCCCATTGCACAGACTGAAACCCGGCCTGTAATTATTGATGGAAAAACAGGAAGTGATATTAGAACACCACTGACAAATAAATATAAGGTATGTACGCTGTGTAGTGCAAAAAGTCACACTTTGAGTTTCCTAATAGACAGTACAATATTTTTGAAAGTGCGTACTCTGTCTGAGTCTCCTTTTGAAGGATAAATAAGTATGGGCGAATTAATTTAGCGGATCTTTCCCCTCAAGCTAGGTGTACTGTAAACTGTGTTTTAGAACAAAATTAGACCTTCCCAGCAATGCTCCCAGACCCTTACTAAACCCAGTCGCAAAAATGTAGAAGACCCCCAATCAGATCTCAAAAAACGAGGCCTAGTAGAAAAATGGTAACAAAACGTACTTTGGAAGTAGTAAAGTAGGCCCAAATCCCCCCTTACCTACCGTGGATTGTATTCAAACCACTTGCAAGCAAGCAAAAGTATCCATACCCAGCATAGCTCCAAGACCCGCAAACCCCCCCACAAACAGCCCCCGCCCAAACACATGCAATACAATACTGCTAACCCTAACGAGCCCTAAGTTAAGAATAGTGGCAAACGCTTTCTTTAACTAGGCCAAATCCCCCCTTTCCCACCATGAATTTTCTTCAAACCACTTGCAACCAAGATTACACATTCCCACAAGTGCTGTAAGACCCCAGAACCCAGTTGCAAAAATGTAGAACACCCCCAAACACATGGAATACTGCTGCTAGTGCTAACCCTACCGAACCCTAAGTTACAAAAAATGCCAAAAGGCTTTTCAGCATGGATTTTGTCCAAACCACTTTTATCCGGTATAAGACCTTCCCAGCAATGCCCCAAGACCCGCCAACCCACCCGCAAAAAAGCACAACACCCCTAAACAGGGGGACTTAGTAATTTTTAGGCCCATTTCCAAAATCACTCCACGCGTGCTCTGCAACTAGGCCCTAACTCCCCTTTGCCACCATGGATTTTCTTCAAATCTCTTGCAATCAAAATTATCCATACCCAGCAGTGCTCCCAGACCCCAAAACCCACCCACAAACACCAGGAAGCCCCCCAAACAGGCCCCCAAAAACATGATAGTGAGCAAAAAGGCAAACACGTTTTCAAGTCTGATTTTGTCCAAACCACCTTTATCCGGTATTAGACCTTCCCAACAATGACCCAAGACCCACCAACCCACCCACAAAAAAGCACAACACCCCCAAACAGCCAAAAGGCAAAAATGGAAAATCTCATACTTACAATATTTTTCTGCCTTCTTTCAATTCTATCCAAACGCGCTGTGCAGCTAGGCCATAACTCCCGTTTTCCACCATGGATTTCCTGAAAAACAAATGCAATCAAAATTAGACTGTGCCAGCAATGCTCCAAGACCCCAAAACCCACCCACAAACAACCGGAACCCCCCCAAAGAGCACCTTAAAGACAAGCAAGTCAGCAAAAGCGCAAAAAAAAATTTGCCTCTGATTTTGTCCAAACCACTTTTATCCGGTATTAGACCTTCCCAGCAATGGCCCCAGAGTCGTCAACCCAGGGGAAAACAAGTAGCAGACCCCCAAACAGCCAAAAAGCAAAAGTACAAAAATTGGGACTTAGTCATTTTCAGGCCCATTTTCAAAATCACTCCGCGTGCGCTCTGCATCTATGCCCTAGCTCCCCTTTGCCACCATGGATTTTCTTCAAACCTCTTGTAATCAAAAGTATCCATACCCAGCAGTGCTACCAGACCCCAAAATACACCCACAAACACCAGGAAGACCCCCAAACAGGCCCCGAAAACATGATAGTGAGCAAAAAGGCAAAAACGTTTTCAAGTCTGATTTTGTCCAAACCACTTTTATCCGGTATTAGACCTTCCCAGCAATGCCCCAAGACCCGCCAACCCACCCGCAAAAAAGCACAACACCCCCAAACAGGCAAAAAGCAAAAATGGAAAATCTCATATTTACAATATTTTTCGGCCTTCTGTCCAAACGCGCTGTGCAGCTAGGTCATGACTTCACTTTTCCACCATGGATGTCCTAGAAAACAAATGCAATCAACATTAGACTGTGCCAGCAGTGCTCCCAGACCCCGAAACCCACCCACAAACACCAGGAAGCCCCCCAAACAGGCCCCCGAAAACAAGATAGTGAGCAGAAAGGCAAAAACGTTTTCAAGTCTGATTTTGTCCAAACCACTTTTATCTGGTATTAGACCTTCCCAGCAATGCCCCAAGACCCGCCAACTCACCCGCAAAAAAGTAGAACACCCCCACAAGTGCAGAGTCTTTCTTCATTGGGTGTAATCCAGCCCTCTGCTTTGAGGGAAATAGGAGTCTGGAGGAGGAGGATAGAGGAGCATGTTCTTGTGAACTTGTGAACCTGAGGAATGCAGACTGCGGCACCTTCAAATCAATAAGCAAATAAGTGAAGACAGTTCTGATGGGCTTGTTTTTGTGATTAGGTGATTAAAGTTTTTATTTATATTGACTTTGCAAAAGAAAGAAAGACATACACACAGGAATAAAAGTGAATAAGGACGAAAAATAAAGTTATTGATTCATTGGCTCATTTTCAGGGCTCGTTGTCAGGGAAGAAGAGTTCGTCCTCAAACTCTGCAAATTCGGGCGGGAGTAGGTCACCTAACAGAGAAGAAATTCCCTCATCTAAGTTGGTGTCCTCCTCGTCTTCTTCCGGCGTGTATTCTCGTACTTTGTAATCTGGTGGTATGAGGTGCTGATTCATCTTGATCATTGTTAACCTCTCCACATTTTTGGGCGAGAGGCGGGTCCTTTTGCAAGTTACAATGCCACCAGCAGCACTGAAAACACGTTAAGAAGACACGCTTGCGAGTGGGCAAGACAAGTAGTTTATAGCCAGGTTGGAGATCTCTGGCCACAATTCTTTTTTGCCATGCCAATACGCCAATGGGTCATCATGAACATAAACCTCTGTTGAGTCATTCAGATAGTCCTGCACCATCGACTCAAGGTTCTCCACGGTTCCTCCACTTTGCTTACTTTTTGCTGGGACCTTTTGAGAAGCAAAACCAAGCTGAGTTAGCCAATGCTCTTCTTCACACAATGTTACTGTTGTGTCTGGTGCAGATGATCCGGTTGCTGGTGTCTTTAACGGCTGAGAGGTCACTTCTGCCACAGCCACAGGTGCAGAAGTGGATTCTTTTGACTCGGGATGGCCTGCTGATGCTGATGTACTGCCTTTTCCTTCAATTTCCTGCATTTCTCTTTCAAACCTGATGGCTGACACAGCTAGCCAATGTTTGTACATTAAAACTTCTGCGTCACCAAAAGCAAAGAATGCTCTGCCTGCCAGTGCCTTTTTGTAGCGTGGATCCAGAATAGTAGCACAAATGTAATGCTGTTCTGAGTGGATCATTTGAAGACGTTCATCGCCAAGTAGGCGCTGTAATAATTTCAACGCCAAATCAAAAGCTTCTTGCTTTTCTTCATCTTTTTGAAACATAGAAGACACCGCCTTTAGTTGGTGCTCTAGCATGCGCAACAATGGGATAGCTTTTCCCAAATTACAGTCCTCCCTGCTGACTGCACGCGTGAAGACCTCAAAAGGATGAAGCTTGTCTGTCAGGCTTTTAACTAGCTCCCATTGCTCCGCATCTCGCCTCAGGTCCTTCATAGCTGTACCCAGTGTTAAGAAATACTGATCGACTACCGTAAACTGCTCATACAGATGCTCAAGCATGTAGAAGGTTGAGTTCCAACGTGTTGCCACCTCCTGGATGAGTGCTTTCACTGGCAGTCGACGTTCATGTAGCAGGCCCCTCAGATGCTTCCGGGCCTTAAAAGAATGGCTGAAATGTGTGCACATTCTTCAGCAGGTGGTCAGTAACTCGCACACTGGACTTTCTTCACTCAAGAATTTTTTAACAACCAGGTTTATACAGTGCGCCAAACACGGCACTCTGAAATATTTACTCAGATCCAAGGTCTTAACTACATTGGCACCATTATCCGTGGAAACATAACCAATCTTGCGTTTTTTTGGGGACAGCCATTGAAAGACCTTTGTGTTAAACTCCTTCAAAATGTTTTCTCCTGTATGACTTGTCTCCATGCCAAACATGGCTAGTGTTGCATGTTTCCGAGCAGCTTTAAAAACGTTGTCCGGGTCAACACCTGCCCTTAGCTTTGCTGTAACTCCTGAAAAAGAGACCCAGTGTGCAGTGATGCACATGTAATCAGTGCCTGCGCCACTGGTCCACATGTCTGTTGTCAGATGTATAGTGTGAACAGCACTCTTCTGCAAAGCCGCCCCACTCACCTCCAGCACATCTGCATGTAGTGCTAGAACCGCAACTCTGGCAAAATAGAACCAGCTAGGAACCTTTCATTTAGGGCTGAGCATTGCCACTAATTCAAGAAAACCAACCCCTTCCACAAAAGAAAAAGGGAGAAGGTCCCGAGCTTGCATTTTAGCCAGCTTAGTGTTATACAGACGCGTCAGTGGGTAGTTGCGTTCAAATGGCGCTTCTGAAAACAACATGCTTTTAATGGTGGGCTGGACCATGATTTTACGGGATGATGATAATGACTTCTTCGACCCACTTACGCTCTGTGATGATGAACTTTTTCGCATTGGTGTCTCACTCTCTCCCACACTCTTAGGGTGGCTCACAGGGGGTGTGCTGCTGACAGCGGTACTGAGTGTAAGTGAAGAAATGTTTGACGCTTCTTCCTCCTCGTCATCATCAGATGAAACATCAACGTATACAGTTTGTTGACTTCCAATTCGGGCTTCCTTGATCTCCTTTAGGTGCGCATGCCATTGGACAGTGTGCTGTCTCTCAAGATGACCTCTCTGGCCTCCGGTACCATAGTTGGTACCAAGCTTACCACGACTAACTACAAGCTTACAAATGCTACAAATGGCTATGTTTTCCCTTGTTGTGCAAACACTAAAGAAGTCTCAAACTGCGGACTTGAAATGTTTGTGGGGGGCGGAGAAGGGGATACTGGTGGTCATGCTGCTAATGCCAGATGAAGTGGAGGATGTGTGTTGCTGAACTTTACTACGTTGTGCACTTGCACCACCACTAATTGAGGTCGAGGTGCATGGAGGTCCCTTCTGGTGAGAAAAAAATCTGGAAGCGGTAGGTGGTGGTGTACTAGTTAACTCCAATGATGGTGTTCCCATTGCCTCCTCGTCGACAACATCACGCTCAGCAGCTTTTCGGGCTAGGGTCAAAATGTCTGTTTGCTGCATGCCCACTGAGGCTGGAGTGGCGTGTATGATGACTGCGTCGTCATCGTGAGAGTCTTCATCAGCAGGAGTAGTATACGCCACTTCTTCTTCAGCACCACACTCCATAAGTAGGAGAGTTTCGGGGACCTTCCTTTTACGCTTAGCTACCTTTGTCAGATCATGGTGTGCCTCACTCTCAGACAGCAGTGGTGGTTCCCAAGTTAGATCCATATCATCAGAAGGAATGGGGCTTGAAGAAGATGTAGACACCATCCTTTCTCTTTTCCTTCCTAGGGATGTGGAAGACAATTAATGATCAGGAGGAGTGACTTCCTCAAATGATAGCTCGGCTTGAATGTCGATTTCCTGATGTGCCCCTACTTCGGGAGGAACAACTGTCGTGGGCACTTGTGCCCCTCCATGCACCTCTGCTTGCGCATCTCCTTGCTCTGCCTCTCCTTCCACATGTACTTGGGCTTGTACTTGCACATGTGGTTGTTGTTGCGGCTGTGGTTGTTGAACACTCGTCAGATGAGTTACAACAACCTGTGTTGATTGAGGGACATTGCTGCTACTGTCTTGCGATGAGCCAACATCACTGGTCGATGGTTATTGAACAACTAGACTAAGTGCCTCTGCAGCATTCAAGGGCTTGGACTTAAGTTGGCGTGGTGGTGGTGGAACTGATCCCAATGGAGCGAGGTGCTGCGCCCAGCTTGATCCCCAGCAGATCCCACTGCTGCTGCAGGCGTACTTTTTTTTTATTCCCAAAAAATGTGGGGGGCGGCACACCAGTCTCCCTGGTAAGTTGCTTCTTCTGCTCCTTACTGACAACTTTCTTGCTAGAGGAGCTACGGGGAACTTTTTTTGGGGCCATCTTCTTCAGATGTCAGAACAGCAGGCCGCAGTTGCAGGAGTTGCAGAGTTGTCTTGTCTGTGGCCACACGTGATGTCGCGTGATGATATGCTGCACACACACCGCTGCAGGACCTCTTCCTGGCACTGGTGGTTCTCTTGTGCACCTAAAAGCCCAATAGGTCGAAAAACACATAAAAATCAGCACAATCCCATGCGATCCATGCCCTCAATGATGTTTAAATTCAAGACACCCCATAGAAAATCTAGGCCCATGCACCACTGAGTACCCCTGGGCATAATGGATGAAAGCTAGGCAAAATGGGTGCTGCCCTGAGAACACTGCCTGCCTTCAAAATGGCCCCTTGCCCCCCAGCACATGGCCAGGGCCTGCCTGTACCAGCACTCAAAATGGCCCCCACCCACATGGCCAGTCCCAACAACACCCCCAAAAAAATAAAAAAACACAAAAATCAGCACAATCCCATGCCATCCATGCCCTCAATGATGTTTAAATTCAAGACACCCCACAGAAAGACTAGGCCCATGCACCACTCACTACCCGTGGGCAAAAGGCCCCAACAGCAGCCCAAAAAATCGAAAAACACACAAAAATCAGCACAATCCCATGCCATCCATACCCTCAATTGTGTTTAAATTCAAGACACCCCACAGAAAGACTAGGCCCATGCACCACTCACTTCCCCTGCGCAAAAGGCCCCAACAGCAGCCAAAAAAATCGAAAAACACACAAAAATCAGCACAATCCCATGCTATCCATGCCCTCAATGATGTTTAATTTCAAGACACCCCACAGAAAGACTAGGCCCATGCACCACTCACTACCCCTGGGCATAATTGATGAAAGCTAGGCAAAATGGGTGCAGGCCGGAGAACACTGCCTGCATTCAAAATGGCCCCTTGCCCCCCAACACATGGCCAGGGCCTGCCTGTACCAGCACTCAAAATGGCCCCCACCACATGGCCAGTCCCCATCAACACTCCAAAAAATTGAAAAAAACACAAAAATCAGCACAATCCCATGCCATCCATGCCCTCAATGATGTTTAAATTCAAGACACCCCACAGAAAGACTAGGCCCATGCACCACTCACTACCCCTGGACAAAAGGCCCCAACAGCAGCCAAACAAATCGAAAAACACACAAAAATCAGCACAAGCCAATGCCATCCATGTGGTCCATGATGTTTAAATTCAAGACAACCAACAGAAAGACTGGGCCCATGCACCACTCACTACCCCTGGGCAAAAGGCCCCAACATCAGCCAAAAAAATCGAAAAACACACAAAAATCAGCACAATCCCATGCCATCCATGCCCTCAATGATGTTTAAATTCAAGACACCCCACAGAAAGACTAGGCCCATGCACCACTCACTACCCCTGGGCATAATGGATGAAAGCTAGGCAAAATGGTTGCAGGCCTGAGAACACTGCCTGCATTCAAAATGGCCCCTTGCCCCCCAGCACATGGCCAGGGCCTGCCTGTACCAGCACTCAAAATGGCCCCCACCCACATGGCCAGTCCCCATCAACACCCCAAAAAATCGAAAAACACACAAAAATCAGCACAATCCAATGCCATCCATGCCCTCCATGATGTTTACATTAAAGAGACCCCACAGAAAGACTCAGTCTATGCACCACTCACTACTCCTGGGCAGAAGGCCCCAACAGCAGCCAAAAAAATCGAAAAACACACAAAAATCAGCGCAATTCCATGCCATCCATGCCCTCAATGATGTTTAAATTCAAGACACCCCACAGAAAGACTAGGCCCATGCACCACTCACTACCCCTGGGCAAAAGGCCCCAACAGCAGCCCAAAAAATCGAAAAACCACAAAAATCAGCACAATCCCATGCCATCCATGCCCTCCATGATGTTTACATTAAAGAGACCCCACAGAAAGACTCAGTCCATGCACCACTCACTACCCCTGGGCAAAAGGCCCCAACAACAGCCCAAAAATCGAAAATTCCAAAATTGTAGTTGCAGCAACTGTAATGCCCCAAACAAACTTACTTGTGAAATTTCTAATCCAAAAGTGATCCAAAGAAAGTCAAAAAGGCCTCAAATCCAAATATCCAGCAGCATCCACAAAAAGTAATCCTTTCAGGTCAAGATCCGAATGAAAGTGACCAGCACATGAAGAAAGCACTGGGAGGAGCCTGCTGGACAGGAACAGGAAGTTGGAGACTGTGGGGCACGTCCTTCCTCACACCCCCCCCCCCAAAATGGACTCCTTGCAAAAAAAAGTGCAGGCAAATGTCAATCTGAGGAGTTATTCTGATAAAAATCATCATTTTCAGAAGGTTTATGCTGCTTGCTGGTGGATTTCTTGTGCAGAATTGCAAATTTTGTGAGTGCGAGATTGTTGCTGCCCACCGCATCTACGAGTTCGCAATTGCGAACTCCCGCGATACGTGATCACGGCGTACTCGCGTTGACAAACTCTCGCTGTGCAAGGTGGCAAGCCGCGATGACGTAATCGCGGTCGCCAAACTCCCGCAGCAAGATCCAAAATGGCGCAGCACAAGCAAAATATCGAGAAAAACAACTCGGCAAACTCTAAATAACGGTAAGTGAACGCCACGTGCCGCAATATTGTATCAACAAGCAAAAAATCCGCTGCGTGCGAATTTGCGGATTTTTCGGCAACTTCACGAGAGTTCGCAGATTGCGAATTTAATGAAAATCTGCAAATTCCGCGAGCGGAACGAATTTTACGCCCATGCTTAGATTATATGGGTATGGAGGGAGGGTTGTATTCCTGATTTTGTTGCCAGTGTTTGATATGCTGTATACATTGATATTGATGGTGTTCACCTGTCTCAAATGCAGCAATCAAAGGGCTATATAGGATTTGTAAATTACATAAGACAGTGAATAGCTGCAATTTCTCTGTCCGTACTGATCCCTTAAGATTATTTCTGTAACCCTTGTCTACCTTTGTTTTACTTATTTGATGTATTGGTGTGTCCTCATGATTACAAATTTGCTTGAAAATGCACCATTTGTCCACTATTTTTTTCAAAATGTTCTCCCCTCTGCATCTAATGTACATTCTTTGGGCTTGCTCGCTACGCCTGCTCGCCGCAGTGCAGTACCACAATTATTTTACGCCCACACTTTTTAAATGACACAACTGTTAGGCAGGGTTAATGGCACGGCCCGTTCGGAGCCCCTGAATCAAGCCACCATCTTGGTGCTCAGTCAGGTCACACCCTCCAACATTCTGAACTAAATCTGGACTACATCTCAGATAGAGTTAAAGTGGCTCCACTCCTGCTTTGGGTGAGTGTGTAGTCCAACACCAAAGCAAGTTTTGATAGAAAAAAGTTGTTTCAGATTTCCTCAGCTTAGACGAGGGTCTCTTAGTTCCCTGACTAAGATACGTTAGTAAGTCTTTTAATGACATTGGTCACCCCGAATTGTTGTTTAGTGCCCCGGCGAATAAAATGAGATGTGGATGGCAAAGTACAGTCATGAAGGGTCCAGTCCCGTCTATCAAAACGCAGGAGGCTCTCAGTAAGGACTCAGTTTGGAACTATTTTATTTCAACAGCAAACAGAGTACATGCATTTTATCTTTCTCTGGAGCTCTCTCAGCTTTAGGGCAGGAACTGTTTGGCGTCTTTAGTGCTTCTTTAATGGGATGACAGTTTGGGACAGTAGTTTGCCAGCATGCCCTTGTGAGGAGAAGGCTGTACAATCGTTGTTGCATTTTGTGTTTTTTTGTAAATTTCTTCGCAATGTTTTCCAATACTGTCTTAAGCACATTCTGAAATCCCTTGCCTTCAAGAAATGTATGGATTCCTTAACGTATCTCCAGATGTTACCAGTCCTGATATCTGTTTCGGTGTTTGTTGTTTCCTCAAAATGTCGCTAAGAAGAAGTAAATCAATGGAGGGATAATGGTAGTGGAGGCAGCTCCTTTCTAAGTTGATGCACTTTATTGCAGCAGCTTATATTGTATTGAATGTCACGATTTTAATCCATTTTTAATCAAGTGTTTTAAAGCTTTTATGTTGTATTTAATTGTATTTCTGTGATGAACTGTATCTTGTCCTTTTATGATTTTCATCCAAAAATCGAATAAAGATATTTGACTTGATTTAAAGACAGATTGTGTTTACCATGCATTGTTTAACCCCTTCACTGCAGTCTTAATTGTGCAGCGGTGTGGGCGGGGCTAGGGGTGGGCGTGGCATGCGGCGCTCATGGCGGCTCCTGGCCGTCATAAATCACGGTGGGCGAGTGCTCATGACGGCCGGGAGCCGTCAGAACTCCGCCCACTGATTAATTCGCCAGCACAGGCGGGGAATTAATCGCACGTGGGTGGAGCAGCAATGTTCGGACGGCTCCCGGCCGTCAGGAGCACACGCCTACTGTGAATCATGACGCCGGGAGCCGTCATGAGCACCGAAGGTGTTAAAATACAGCTGCAATGATGTTGTGTCCTGCCTTTACCGTGGCTGCGGGCAGCAGGCATTATGACATCACAGCTCAACTGTAATAACTTATTACAGGTGAGCACTGATGGCATTTCCTTATTACATGTGACTAGAGACGTGAAACGTAGCCTGTAATAAGAAATTGAAAGATTTTCTTCGGTACAGAGATAACAGGCTCCCATGTAACCTCCATGTTTGGAAGCATAATAACATCTGAAAATTAAGGACCACCATGAGAACAATGTCGATCAACAGCCAGATGTGGTAGGTCATTAGGACATTGCAGAAGACTTCTCAGATTGGGACAGTTCTATCTATCAACCTCCGAGCCAAATACCAGGGACCACCGCTTTAGGCAGCACTGTCACAGTCCCGGAGACTTACCACACTTGTGACTGAGTGTTTCCAGAGGTCTCCGATCCCTGCCAAAGAATGAGGTAAATCTGTTCCTGGTCAAACCTACAAATATGCTGGAGGCGCAAAGACTTTGAGTAGTTACTGGTAGGATCTGTTAGTGGTTTTCCTAAATTTGTTGGAGTTAGTTTTGATCAAAGTTGGAACTTAACAGATAACTCCACATCCAAACGTTGGTCACAGCGGAGGGTATCAATAAATGAGATTCTAGCTCTTGCGCCGGTCCTGATACAGATAACACAGGTCTCTTGTGTTCCTTAGTAAGTGTTCCTTGAGGAGGCATGGAGCAGCCTACTCGTGAACACCATGGTGATCATGCCATGCCACTACAACTCTAAGGTGGGTTGCTGATTGCGGTAGGTTTACCCATTTCCAGTCATGGCTGTCCGTAGACATAAATGACAGCTGGTAAACAGTCATTACTTGGTAGCTGCTCACTAGCATTTCCCTGCAAGAATGCAGTATTGAATTTAAACATGATCACTTGAAAGATAAAACAACTGAACATAAACCGTTAATTTGGCAGTGGGTACCAACGTGCAAAATCATTCTAAGAAACATTTGTTATGCTGGCTTGTCATGAATAAAGGTGACTATGCTTTTCCACATAGCGCTAAATGGATATGATCAAGCAAAATTTCGTATTCGTTGTAGGGTACAGTGACATCCAATTGGAAAAGTAACAGAAGGTGAAACATGGCAGCAGGTTTAATCACATCTAATGTCCACAATGCATCAAAGAAACAACTAGGTTCACCAACGACACCCACGAGACCCCCAATAGGTTCTAAGCAGCTTAGGGGCTAATACCTAGCGCCTGGAAACTACAGAAAATCATTCCCTACCCATACATCCCTATCTCCCAGTAAGACATATAGTGCTGGATACATAATCCATCCAATTTGAGAGTCGCAAATTGAGTCATTTTGCGACTTGCAATTTGAGTAATTTTGCGACTCGCAATTTGCGACTCACAAAATGGAATTTACAACAGTTTCTCAGACACGGTTTGTGATTCCTAAAGGGGTCGCAAATTGCCTTACTAATATTCATGAGGCAGGTGAAATTTCTGACCCCATTGAGAATGGAAAGCATTCCCAAGGATTGTGGCCAGCTAGGGTCAGGAGATCACTGTGACTGATTTTTTAAATAAAGCATTTTATTTTTTTAATGCACCCCGTTTACCTTAAAGGAAAACCGGATGCATTTAAAAAAGAAAAATGAAACGTTTCTATTTCATTTTTTGAGTAGGCAGTGGTCCTGACCACTGCCTGCTCTTAAAAATATTTTCACTGTCAGTCACAAAGGGGAAGGGGTCTCCTGCGGACCCTTTCCCTTTTGCGAGTAGCTTACAACCCTTTTGAAATAGGTTGTAAACTGTGACTGTTTTGCAACTGTAATTGCTGTCGCAAAACATTTGTACATTGAAGTATGCCTCGCTATTGGGAAGGGACACTCTTGGCACACCCCTTCCTAATCATAAGTCGCAAACCTATTTTGCAAGTCGCTAATAGGTTACTGACTCGCAAAATGGGGTTTGTACAAAGAGCAAACCTATTTTGCAGTCGCATACGGGACGATTTCCCGATTGCAACCGCAAACAAGCATTGGCATAGCCAATAGGTCTCCCATTTGGGACCATATAAGTGTTTAGCCATGCAATAGTTGGTGTTGTTGCAGCAAGGATATGCTTCTGCATAACTAAATACTTATAGGGTCCCAAAAGCGAGACCTATTGGCTATGCCAATGCTTTTTTGTTTTTTTGTTGCTGTTTTGTTTAAGTTGCCAGATCTACAATAGCTGGACATGGTTTTTGTTAACAGTTCTTCGCATCAAATGAACTTGTTTTCAGTGCTCTGAATGTTGTTTACATTCTGCTTGTAGGAAGCAGTCATTCCCGGGGGAGTGGGGGCTGCCTAGGGCTGCCTAGCTGTGTGCATGCGCCAAACTTTGCATATGAGAAAAAGCCTGGTGCAGACGCAATTTACAAGTGTGGAGTGAGTGAGCCCCAGGCAGCATGACTCACTCACACAGGAGTTCATGCACTGCATCTGCATACTCAGCATGGTTTAAGGAAATTTGACTCACTCCCGCCTAGGCATCAAACACATATTTACCAAGAAACTCTGAGAAGAGCCTGCCTGCTGCACTGACGGCTGGTGGTTTGTGTGCCTGGTGAAAGCGTGCATTGATGGCTGGTGGTGTGTGTGCCTGGTGAAAGCGTGCACTGACAGCTGGTGGTGTGTGTGCCCAGTGAAAGCGTGCACTGACAGCTGGTGTTGTGTGTGCCTGGTGGAAGCGTGCACTGATGGCTGGTGGTGTGTGTGCCTGGTGGAAGCGTGCACTGATGGCTGGTGATGTGTGTGCCTGGTGAAAGCTTGCACTGGTGGTGTGTGTGCCCAGTGAAAGCATGCACCGATGGCTGGTGGTGTGTGTGTGCCCGGTGAAAGCGTGCACTGATGGCTGGTGGTGTGTGCCTGGTGGAAGCATGCACCATGGCTGGAAGTGTATTACGGCTGGTAGTGTGTGTGCCTGGTGAAAGTGTGTACTGACGGCTGGTGGTGTGTGCGCCTGGTGGAAGTATGCACTGATGACTGGTGGTGTGTGTGCCCTGTGAAAGCGTGCACTGACGGCTAGTGATGTGTGTACCCGGTGAAAGCGTTAACTGACGGCTGGTGGTGTGTGTGCCTGGTGGAAGCGTACACTGACAGCTGGTGGTGTGCGTGCCTCGTGAAAGCGTGCACTGACGGCTGGTGGTGTGTGTGTCCGGTGAAAGAGTGCACTGACGGCTGGTGGTGTGTGTGCCTAAGTGTGCACTGATGGCTGGTGGTGTGTGTGCCTGGTTGAAGCGTGCACTGAAGACTGGTGGTGTGTGTGCCTGGTGATAGCGTGCACTGACGGCTGGTGGTGTGTGTGCCCAGTGAAAGCGTGCACCGAAGGCTGGTGGTGTGTGTGTGCCTGGTGAAAGCGTGCACTGACGGCTGGTGGTGTGTGTGCCTGGTGGAAGCATGCACTGATGGCTGGTTGTGTGTGTGCATGGTCAAAGAGTGCACTGAAGGCTGGTGGTGTGTGTGCCTGGTGAAAGCGTGCACTGACGGCTGGTGGTGTGTGTGCCCGATGGAAGTGTGCACTGACGGCTGGTAGTGTGTGACGGTAGTGTGTGTGCCTGGTGAAAGTGTGCACCGACGGCTGGTGGAGTGTGTGCTTGGTGGAAGTGTGCACTGACGGCTGGTGGTGTGTGTGCCTGGTGTAAGAGTGCACTGACAGCTGGTGGTATGTGTGCCTGGTCGAAGCGTGCACTGAAGGCTGGGTGTGTGTGTGCCTGATGAAAGCGTGCACTGACGACTGGTGGTGCGTGTGCCCAGTAAAAGCGTGCACTGAGGGCTGGTGGTGTGTGTGTGCCTGGTGAAAGCGTGCACTGATGGCTGGTGGTGTGTGTGCCTGGTCAAAGCGTGCATTGAAGGCTGTGGTGTGTGTGCCTGGTGAAAGTGTGCACTGACGGCTGGTGGTGTGTGTGCCTGGTCGAAGCGTGCACTGAAGGCTGGGTGTGTGTGCCTGATGAAAGCGTGCACTGACGACTGGTGGTGCGTGTGCCCAGTAAAAGCGTGCACTGAGGGCTGGTGGTGTGTGTGTGCCTGGTGAAAGCGTGCACTGATGGCTGGTGGTGTGTGTGCCTGGTCAAAGCGTGCATTGAAGGCTGTGGTGTGTGTGCCTGGTGAAAGTGTGCACTGACGGCTGGTGGTGCATGTGCCCAGTGGAAGCGTGCACCAATCGCTGGTAGTGTGTGACAGTAGTGTGTGTGCCTGGTGAAAGTGTGCACCAACGGCTGGTGGTGTGTGTGCCTGGTGGAAGCATGCACTGATGGCTGGTGGTGTGTGTGCCTGATGGAAGCGTGCACTGAATACTGGTGGTGTGTGTGCCTGGTGGAAGTGTGCACTGACAGCTGGTGGTGTGTGTGCCTGGTGGAAGCGTGCATTGACGGCTGATGGTGCGCGCCTGGTGGAAGCGTGCACTGACGGCTGGTGGTGTGTGTGCCTGTTGGAAGCGTGCACTGATGGCTGGTGGTGTGTGTGCCTGGTGAAAGAGTGCGCTGACGGCTGGTGGCGTGTGTGCCTGGTGGAAGCGTGCACTACCAGCTGGTGGTGTGTGTGCCTGGTGAAAGCGTGCATTGACGACTGACGGTGAGTGCGTCTGGTGGAAGCAGGAGCATTCACAGTGATAGAAGACACAAATGAAACTGGCGAAGAGGGGGGGGGAAGAGAGGGCGGGGTGCCAGCAGAGGAGCATGATTCACAGCTAGAAGACACAAATGGAGCTGACCAGAAGGGAGGGGGATCGTGCAAGCAGAGGAGCCTGATCACAGCAATAAAAACACAGATGGCAGCTGTGCATGTGCACGAGCTCGTGAACGCAAGCTGCAGGCCAGCAAAAGCCTCTGGTGGCACTTTCAAAAGCCACTTACTAATTGTCTCCAAGAGACAGCATGCGCTGTCTCAGGCCGGACCTAAACACGATCATACATCTGGCCCCTTGTCAGTAGCCTGAAGGAGACAAAGATGCCTCATGCTTAAAGCTTAGACCGCATGCAAAGAACAAATCTTCAGCTGCTTAGCAAGAATTAGACAATTTTGCTATATAAAGCCTCAAAGCAGATCTTGTTCATGGTTGATGAGAAGCCAAATGAGGCTTCTTCCGATTTATTCAGAATATCAAAGGAAGTCATATTATCCCAGCAACCGAGCTTGAAAAGAAACGCCATGCCCAAGAAGAATGACTGTGCATCTGTAATTTTCTGGAAGGAGCCATCATGGGGACTCTAAGAGACCAAAGCAATAGCTCTCAGTGAACCAGTCAATCAATCCCAATTCGATAAAAAAAAATAGCTGTATGCCCCTCATTAACAAATTAACTGAATGCCTCTCTTATGGCAAGCCAAACACATTTGCCCAGGGTCATACATTGATGTCAGGTGAAACTGGCAGTACTGACCTGTGCGGGATGAAAAGATACGTACAATCCCCAACATGTCTACCACCTATGAGGGACAAAAGTACACACTGTGGAAAGATACAGGGACGACCACCGGGGGTCAGCGAAGCAGAATCCATGAAATATTAGCAGAAGATGCACATTACGTAAATGATAATGCGATTGCAAGTGGCACTTGTTTACTCATTACCTTGCTACTATCTATCGTGATTTTCTGTTTTGGGTCTGACCTTCTGGACCTCTGTTGGACACCATTGTGTTAGTATGTAATGTTATTTTTCTTTGAATGATAGCAGTGGGGTGTGTTTCTTTTTACTAAAACGTCTTAGCGAGGGTGTCTTCCATCATAGAAAAGCCATGTTCACTTGCAAAATTCTCCGAATTGTTCCTGTCAGTTAAAAACCCACTAATTTAAACATATGAAATAAGAGGGCTTCCTGTGGCATTCGACAGAAGGTCTGGGCTTGGGTGGGTGTATAGGAAGACGCTGTAGCAGATGGATAAGTCGTAGGGAGTTTAATATAACAACACCTTTGATAGGAAACTGCTTACTCTACTGCAGGCAGATTTAACCCTTCCAAGGAATGGCTGTTGCCCATAGTGTGGTTGTGAATGGAAGAGGGAGTAGATGGAGACGCAGGGCACAAGTCATAAAAAAAAGTAGTATGGGGACTCACCAATGAGCATGACATCACCGCATGTGACATCACAGGAAGTGATATCATGTTCAGTTGTTCTATCATGAGCACACTTGAATATATTAAGAGCTTTAACAAGTATTACTCTGATCAGTACTTAAGTCTGTGACATAATAAACTAGGCACCAAGAAGAAAGCAGTTAGAACTTTGCAATAAAGATGATAGAAACTGCAATTGTGAGCTATAACATTTAGTAATCTACCCAAGGCAGCACCATTGTATACACCATCAATTGCAAACACTCTGATCACTATAAGAAAACATTGCAAGTTGAGCATCGTGTTTGGTATTCTGAGCATGGTGATCTGTGTTGTCTCCTGAGTGTGCATGGGAGCTGATGCGACTATAATGTGCTGGAGGATGGAGCATGGCAGGTGTGAGCAGGACAGAGAAATGGTCCTTTAGGCCAACACATAAGCAGGGACCTCGGTTTAATTGGGGTGCCCCCTATATAATGTCTGTCAGCTGTGGCACATCCAAAGATGACTACATATATTAGAAGACTATAAGCATGTTGGTAGTTGAAGGACAGATGACATCATGCTAGCCAGGTAATTCATTCCTTAGAAACACTTCAGAGGCATTCCATGGATATCCATCAAGCTTGAGCCCACAAATGTTAATATTCCAAAGAGCTGAAGAGATTTTGGCTGCTGAAGGAGGAACATGTTGCCTTTAGTGAAAATAGGATTAAGTTACATGGAAGAATTTGTGGCCCTGGTGCAAGGGGTAATGACAATAAATTGGAGATCTTGCATCATAGAACATGCCCAGGGAACTGAGACAGTTACAGGTGGAAGAGTGTTCATATCAGTACTGGGATGAAGGAATGAGAATCAGAGTGCTGATGATTACCAGTAAACAATAAAAAATAAACCCCCACCCCCATCCTCGCCCCGTACCAAACGCAATGAGGATATATGTAAGTGGCATGCCTTCGTCACGATCCACCATGACACTGGCAGCCACTGCACCAAGACACTGGCGAGCATATGACAGTAAACAAACCCTTAGTGCCATTTGTCTATAAACTACCACAAATTATACACACAAAATTACTCTTATGAATTTGTGGTAGGATAGGATGGTGTTTCTGCAGCTGTTAGTTTAAATGTTGCTTGAAGGACATACATGAATCTATAACCTGAGCAGCAAAGTCCTGAGGTACACAGTTCTTTGAGCTTTAACCCCACACCTTACACTGCTGTGAGCAACAGTAATAAAAGAAACATGAAGAGCCTCAAGACGTGGCTTTTTTCCTCTGTTTAACTACCCTCAAAGAGTAAGGAGTTCTCTGATCACCAGCGCCGAGACACCTGTACGGGTATTTGCGCGCTTTAAAAATAGCAAAAATAAATAAATAAATAAATAAATAAGAACATTTCCACATATAATGATGAAGTGGGCGACATCAGTAAATAAGCAAAATCATCTAAAGCCGGCATTTGTAGCCCTTATCGATACATACTTCTAACATCAAATATAAAGACAAAGCACATTTAAATGTGTTATAGAACTTTGGTAATGGCCCATATCTACTAATTAAAGTAAACAAAGACAGAAAAGAAATGTTGCAATAGAATACAAACAATTTTGTTTTCAATCCATTTTAGTATCATGTCAGGAAGTGCAGACTCTTGAACAACAACAAACCTCCACCCGGACTCTAACTGCTCATCTTTAACTATCCCCAACCCTTCCAGTACCCATTGGTCCTCCACTCGAAGCACTTTTATATTTCACTAAGGAGGGTGCAGCACACATTTAATAATGATGGTTCCGGGTGGGGGGGGGGGGGGGTTGGGTAGAAAAGGCTGATGAGATGGGACACCAACAAGATTTATTTCAGCAGTGCAGGCTCGGGCAGTCCTTTAAAAACAGTTCTTAAACTTTCCATGCTCATGACGTGCTGAGCTCGTCATGAGGCACGGTGCTCCGGTGCTCATGATGAGCTCAGCTCGTCATGGGCCGTGGAACGCTCAGGTGCGGGGAGAATTCTCCTGCTGTGCTGAGCGTTCTACGGGAGCCAATGCACCTGTGACGAGCTGAGCTCGTCATGAGCACAGGAGCACTGTAGCTCATGACGAGCTCAGCTCGTCATGAGCATGCGGGCGCTGTGTGCGCTCCCCTCCCCCCAGCACAGCGGGGGAATTACCCCCGCAGTGAAGGGGCTAAAACTCTCCAAGCTTCCTCCCAGTGTTGCCGGATGTTTAGAATACTCTCTAGTCCAATGCGAACCAAAAGGAGCCCAATATTGCCACTCTTAAAGAGGGGCTTGGACACCATCATGCAGGCATTAAATGAAGATTGTTGCTGGACCATCCAGCAGCGGCTCCTCAACTAAGGCAGATTAGTGTTGTCCCACTGCTTTTTAGCAGTGCAAAAAAGGAAGAATAAAATGATAATAACAAAATGTTATTATAATTGTATTTTTCAGTGAAAGCAAGGTTAGGGCATGGCTGGGCTGAGCGGTCAGAGCAGGGAGAGGAGGAAATATGTGCACTTAAGTGTGAATGACGGTTTGGCCAGCCAAACAGTCATGCAAACTTAACATGTTTTCCACCTGGCTGTATTGCACAGCCTGGAAGGAGAACATGCACAGGCTTCAACTCTCTGTTGGAGCGCCGAACCAGGCCACTCAGACCAATCACAACGCTGCTGGTATGCTGATGACAGCAGCATTGTGATTTGCTTAGGGGAGCCTGTGTGCTTCCTGGTTCCCGGAGTCAGGAAGAGAAGCAGAGGAGAGGCAGCGGAGGAAAGAGGGCAGCCTTGCAGAGGTAAGTGTTATGTACATATATATTTTTTTTTTCACCCCCTGCCCTGCTCCCCTTCTGTACCAGTCACCATTCGGACCATCTTACACAGGGGGTGCTATGAAGAATGTCTGCCACTGCTAACTGCTTCTTTTGTCTCTAGTGAGTCCTTGCAGCAGCCCTGTGAAGTTTTCCAGGTCCATGCTGCTGTGGTTTTTAGACCTAGGAACTTGTAGTTTTATTTATTTAATTGTAAAACAGGACCAAAAATCTCAGAATTCAATGACAAAACCTGGAATAGAGAAGCATATCAGGCATAGACCCAGCAAACTTGGCAGCTATGTCGCAGGGAGGGCCAAACAATGGAGCAGTACAAAGTATCACTACCAAGATGCCATGGTGCAAGCCAGGGAAATTGTATCTTAGACTGTTAAAGGAGTACAATACAGCAATTATCAAGTATCAATGGGTTAATCAGGGATTTTGGTCCTGGTGCCACTGCACCCCCTGCACCATTAATAGCTATTCCCCTGGAAGTATCCCCTTTCTTACCTACATTTAGTCATGATCCGGTGGGTAACAGGCTGTCACACATTCCAGGAACTTCTGCTTGACCTTCAGTTTAAAAACTTGCAAAACATGTGTTTAATAGTAGCATTTGGTGCGTGGATTGGCTTTTGGAAAAATGCCGGCCTATCTAGATTTACAAGTAGCTTGGAGCTAGACTCCCAATTTCTTTAGCTCAGTAAGGCATTTCACCTCTATGTGTATTTCACGCAAACTGAATAAACGTGAATGGACTTTAACAAACTGACAGATGACTAGCCCAGTGTGTTAAACCAGCAATACTTTCATTTATAACAGATGACGGGTTAAAGTGCCAACAAAGTAGAAGATTTTAAAATGGGTCATAGTGACATGCTATCGCTCTGTGTGGCCAGTTTACATTGACTTGAGAATTGTGCATAGAAGCTCCTGCAAGTGCAGGTGAATAACAGAGGAGGGTTAGTGTGAAAATGTGCGTGACAAAGCTGCTCTTTTAAGTGCTTCAGTCACTCTTCAAACAAGGTGGCTCTGCGCTGACTGGGAATGTTACCAACAAATATTTCTAGCTAAATACCCTGAAAATAGCACAACGTGATTTTAAAATTATTCCATTATTTGCAACCCGCACAGATCAACATTTCCTCTCAGGGTTCAAATCCTAAAAAAAAAGAAGTGGGGCGACTAACCCTGCTAGGCAGTATGCAAGTGACATCTAGGCGCGTGACATCAAAGTACGTGACAACGCGTTGCGTGGCATTGCGTGTGGCATCACAGGAAGTGGCATCACAACCCATGACCTCGCAGGAAGTGACATCAGATCTTAGGACCTCGTATATGTTTAGCAGGTCTATCATGAGTACATTTGAGCACATTACAATATTTAAAAAAGTAGATTTTGCAATAGGCTTGTGCCAAAATATTGACACAACGTCTGCCGCTTCGCCCTGTTGGCTGTGACCTGGACACCTCTCCGTGGGACTGAGGCTGGTGGTGGGAGCAAGGCGCTGCGGGGCTGCGAGCGTTGCAGGGACTCCATTGCCCAGGAGTCCCTGCGTGACCTCCAAGACCTTCCGGTCCGCTCTCCCCGTGGCCCGCCCACCGCCCACAGGAGGGTACTTTACCTCCTCTCCCTGCACTGCTCCTCGGGACACTTCTGCCTATCGTAGCGCTGTTGTGGGCGCTACACCCGGATTCCTTGCTGCTGCTTGTTGGATTGAGGCAACTACTCGCCGCACCCGCTCCGCGGGTGCCGCTTCGCCCTGTTGGCTGTGACCTGGACACCTCTCCGTGGGACTGAGGCTGGTGGTGGGAGCAAGGCGCTGCGGGGCTGCGAGCGTTGCAGGGACTCCATTGCCCAGGAGTCCCTGCGTGACCTCCAAGACCTTCCGGTCCGCTCTCCCCGTGGCCCGCCCACCGCCCACAAACGGCCCATATATTCTACTCTGGGGCTTCCGCGACGCGGGACGCGCGCGGGTCCAAGCGCGGGGCGAAGACCGGGCCAAGAGCGGGCCCGTTTGTGCCCGTTCGTGACCGGCAGTGCCCGGACCGGGCTACCCCCCTAACACTCCCCGCTGCCTGATCGTCTGTGGACCATGGTTGGCCGGGAAACGAGGAGCAAATCTTCGCTGGCTGGAGGATCCCAATCTGCCGCTGGAGGTATGGAGAAGTTTCTCACTAGGGCTAACAACATTATTGACAAAGAAATTATTACCCTGGAGAAACGACTGTCTAAGGAGCTAATGACTCTTAAACGCTCGAGTATGGGCCCTATAGCTAATGCCAAAACTCCTGAAAGACCCTCTGACTGCTTGCCTTTGTCGGATGCCCTATTTTCGCTTCCAGACTTAGCCGCCCCGCCAAGCTTAGATTCTACTATTATATCCAACCCCTCCATCACAATAGCTGATTCTAGCCATATATCTGAATGTGCAAATGTATCCCCTGCCGTTGTTAATGATGGGAAATCTACTATCGCTACAACCCAGGGGGGGAATGAAGGGGCCACCAAGAAACGGAAGAGACAATATAACTGTAAGGGAAAAACTACTGGGAGGACTCCTAAAATAGCTAGAACAGTCAGAATAGACGGAGCACCTTTATTGCTGAATTCGAACGGGGAAGGTAGCTCAACCAGTAATGATATGTCTATGGATAAACTAGCAACCCTACTTAAATCGATTATTTTTCCTCTAGAGGCCAAACTAGATAGGCTTGATTTCAGAATGTCCAATATAGAGAAATCAACTGCCATACTTTTAGCTAATTCCACTAAGCCTAATAGTTCTGGCCCCCCTCCTAGTTTGCCCTCTCTCCAAATTATCCCACCGGCTATTGTGCCCCAAATTCCTGTTTCCATGGCCGCAAGCACACAACCTGCTCCCCAAGCCTCTAGCACGACTAGCCAAGTTGCCCCACAGTCTACTCAAGGCCCCCCTCAAGGTTTGCATATCCCACCCGCACTTATGTCTCTGGACACCCAAGGGCCACAACCAGAAGATCCTAAAACCCCAAGAACGAGACGGCCCAACCTCCCACCGGAGGCTAACCGATTTATGGTAATCCTGGCAGGTGCACCTCCATTAGCCAGGGGTGAAATGGAAACTTTCAATTCCCTCAAAAATCAAGTTATTAAATGGCTTAATTGGAACCGCCCCTTGCCGGTACATCTGCACAATGAAGTCATCATGGTGCGGAGGGTACCATGGATCGGTAAAACCCCTAAATCTATCAAGGGAGATTGTATCACTGTCAGTTTTAGAGACCCACGCACAGTATCCTACATATGTGCGGGTGTTAATAGGTCATCTGATTCCACTATCCAGACCCTCCCTGTTTCCTTTTTCTTCCCACCACCGCCTAACCCCTTGTACTATGATGGAAGTAACGAGTGGACTAGGGTCGAACGTAGGGGTAGGCCCTTTCGTCCAAGCCACCCCAGAATGCCCCCATTTCAGACCCCGCAGAACATCTTTTGGGATTATAATCGATATGGTTGTCTTGATGGGCTTGAAGGAGTCGACTGACTATCCAATGTCCACACTATTGCCCCCCCTCTACCCAACGAGACTAACCCCGCGGATAGCGTAGTCATTGTGGAATATCACACCCTACCAGTAATGAGAGATAAAATAACCTGTAATACATCTGCTTGGACCCCCCTAACTCTTGATAAATCAAACGAGCTCAACTTTTCCCCTCCTGTTGAGGTTATTGATGATAAAGGATGTACTGTGATCTCTCCCCTAGAAGAGCTATCTCCCTCTAGTGATCAAGGGTATTCCATGGTGAGCTGGAACATAGCTGGCTGGCGTCAGAAAGCCTCAGCTCTAGGATGGAGGGACCTAATTACTGGGTTTGACATTTTATGTTTACAGGAAACATGGTCCACTTCAGAAATCTATGTTGATGGTTTTGTTTCTTACAATTGTGTTGCCCAGGAATCTGTTATGGGGAGGGCAAAAGGGGGCCTGCTTGTCCTGTTATCAGTTGATCTCCCGATAACTGTTGGTACATATACAATTGTGGGCACACATTCACAAATTTTAGAACTAAAAGCTAAAAAGGGCAGGAACACCTTATTGATCAATCACTACAATAATACATTTGACTCTAACAGTAGTCTGGTTGTGGATGAACTGGAAGCCTTCTTAAATAAAATCTGTAACAAACCCCACTCATTTTATGACATCATATGGGGAGGGGACTTCAATATTAGAACATGTCCGCACTCTTTAACCCCAGTTTGTGGGTTTGATGGGGTATCGGGGGAGAACCTAGGACATTTTCAACACTCCCTATATGGGACCGCCCTTAATGGTCTTTTGTTAAAATTCGATTTAGTTATTCACCAACCAGCCCTCGACACTACGGGCAATATTGTTCCAACTTTTAGAGGGAGGGACGCTGAGTCGGTCATTGACCATTTGTTGATCTCAACCCTTTTGGTGCCATTTTGTACAGTGCCAATCACCAAGGATTTTTGTCTGAGCGATCATAATGCCCTAACTATGCATATTCTTATGTGGGGCCCGAAAATTGTGCCCACAGGCAGGGTTGTCGACAATATCGTCCCAAGTAGGCCAAACGGAACCAGGATAAAGTGGTGTACTGAAAAATCTGAAAAATTACATAGCACAGTTGTGGTAGGTGGCTTTAAACAGATACTCCGCTGTCTGGAAGTTAATGCCCCTCTTACGGGCATTATAACGGATTTTGAGGATCTTGGTACTATTATTAATGGAATTTTTACCAATAATAAAATTACATCTAAACGGGGTAAGATCGGCTGGTTTGACCGCGCTTGCACCACAGCGCTAAAAACCCTTAAGCAAGCACTGTCAAATCTCCCTAGAGATAGGGAAAAAATCAAAACCCTAAGGTCAACCTATAATATAGAACTCAAACGTAGGAAAAACGAACTCCGGGAACAAGCCTGGGATAATTTGGACTGTGCCGCAGCCCTTCGGGACTGTAAATTGTTCTGGAGTACTATTAATGCCCCATTCCTCCAGAATGATGATTTCCCAGTACTTACCGCACTAGTTAGTGAAGAGAGCTGGGTCAAATATTTTTCAGGAATCTTCGATCCACCCGAGGAGACCTATGATAATACCCATATGAACTCTCAGTGGCGTTCACAGCCTTTGGGAATTACCATACGAGAAGTGGACATGGCAATTAAATCTAGTAAAGGAGGGAAAGCCCCGGGACCAGATGGGGTCCCGGTAGATATATACAAACATGATTTGGCCCTCTGGAGCCCCCTTTTGACCCAGGTCTTCAATGCTGCCACTGATCTCTCCACCCCGGCAACTTGGAGCGAATCGATTATCATCCCGATTTACAAGAAGGGAGATAGAGGGGAGGCCAAAAACTATCGCCCCATTTCCCTTCTAGACTCCTCCCTTAAAATTATGAGCAGAGTATTACTGTTACGCTTGGAGGAGTGGGCGTCTGATAATAATATCCTGGCCCAATCACAATATGGCTTCAGAAAGGGCTTGGGGACCATTGACCAATGTATTAATCTCAACCTTTTAATAGGTAAATATACTATGGCCAAACCTGGTTCCCTATTTCTTTGTTTTGCGGACCTCTCTAGTGCCTTCGATCTGGTGAATCACTCTCTGTTGTGGACAACCCTTCTTGATATGGGGGCACCCCCGGCTATTATCCATTTCCTAGCTAGGTTATATTCCAATTTGTCCACACAGATTCGATATGGTCCAGCTGGAGAGTGCACGAGCAAGATTAAGGTAAAATCAGGCATTAGGCAGGGGTGCGTACTGGCCCCCCTGCTTTTCTCTCTTTTTATTAATTCCATGGAACATGAATTAAAACAGGTCCAGGCTGATGCACCACAAGCAGGGGGCCTACCAATCCCAGTGTTGTTATATGCGGACGACACTGTTTTATTATCCAGAACTCCAATTGGCTTGCAGCGGCTAATGAATTGTTTTTATGACTTCATCCAGGGTAAAAAACTTAAAATTAATAACACCAAAACATTCACAATGGTCTGTGGCAAAAAGGCGAATTACCATAAGTCTTTTCATTTTAAAAATAACAGAATTGAGGCTGTAGACAATTTTTGTTATCTGGGCATTACGTTTAATAGTCAGGGCTCATGGGCACCCGAACATACTAATATTAAAGCCAGGATGGGGAAGGCTTCTTTAGGTGTCTTTCGCTTTGCCAATAAATTGGGCAGCCGCAGGATTCCTGCAATGTTAAATATTTATAGACACCGATGTTTATCTTTAGCGCTCTATGGATCGGGGGTATGGGGGTACGGGTCTAACAAAGAGTTGCAAATTTTGGAAAATCTGTTTTTGAAACGGTTACTTTGTTTACCCCCTACGGCATCAAACTATCTGGCCCACGAGGAACTAAGGTTGGACCATATAGCCGATCTAATTGAATTGAGACCTCTCCTGGTTTGGAGGTCTATTTGGCTGAAGGATGAAACAAGTTTTACAAAGTGCATTATCAAAGATAGTCTGGTTCTGGATAAATATGCGAATATACCATGGATAAAGTATGTGACTACTACTTTTAAGGAACTCTTCCATTTGGATGTACGTAAAGATCCCGAGATTGTAACTTCTTTATCCAAAAAGGGGTTGAAAGAAGAATTCATGAGGGTAAAACTAGGTAAACGGAAAGCAGATACATGTAATTATTCAACCCATGCTTTCTATTTTTCCAATGTAAATGATGGCCCTGGTTTGCCGACCTACCTTAAAATAATCCATAGACAATCTCATCAATTCGTACTATCCAGACTCAGACTTGGTATTGTCCACATTCTTGTGGCCTTCCCAAAGATGAAAAATTATCCAACTTCTGCTTGTCCATGTGATGGACTGACCAAACAAAGTACCATCCATTTCATGTTACTTTGCCCCCTCTACAAAGCCCTACGAATTGTCTACCTGAAACCGATGTTTAAAAAATACTCTGTGTTTTCTACCTCATATGCTATGAAACTGTTATTTTCGCTTGCTAGCCCGGATTTGTGTTTTTTCATTGCAACCTTTATCCTGAAGTCTGTTGCTCTGAGGAAGAGTATGGTTTTTTAGCTGTTTTACTGTGTACCCCATTTATTGACTTTTGTATGTACCCGAAATCACATTTGATGATTTGTACTCTCCCAGTGTTGTGATATTTGTATGATTTTATCTTGTGTACTTTTATGACGTTTTTTAAAACTGTCGAATAAAGTTTATGAACTGAACTGAACTGACACAACGTCAACGCAAAATCTGGGCCTCAACTTATCCATTTATTTATTTTTAAACTCTGCCACAAAGAAATTGGCAATCAGGAGAAACATAGCAGTACATCTGTTTAGCTTAATTGGTTGCAATGTCTGTATTTTTTATCTTTATGGGATTGAGGCACCTGCTGCAGAGATCGTTGCATGCCAGCTAAATCGCAGGTAATAATAATGGTAAGATAACTCTGAGGGATAACATATTTGCTGGGGAGATCTGGTTTGCCTAGTCCTAGTTTTGAATCAAAGTAACATAGAGGATTAATAGATGCAAAGCACATTATGTAACACACAGATGACAGATTTGTATTTTATGTAACTGGGTAAGTGGGTTACTGCTTTTAAGACAGAGATACTTTTGTTACTCGCAGCTAATACATTGTAATACTTCTAATAAACCACAGTGGGGTATGAAGGGCATGACACTTATATCATATAAAGTACATCCCACAAGATTACACATATAAGCATTAAAACAATTTTGAATTAAAATAGAAATTAAAAAAGAACAGGGCTCCCCAACATCAAGGAGAACAATCAGCAACATGGTACGACAGCACTGAGTAAGTCTAATCATTTAGTAAAATCTAAAAAAAAAATTGCTCCCATAAATTCACAATGGTTCCTTAATCAGCATACATACCATTTGCTTTAAATAAGCAGCTGAATAGTGGTTGGTAGTCCCAACCAAGTGTGAACACTTAATAAATGAGTAAGCCTATGCATGTACAAATATACATCCTTACATTTCTGTTCTGTCAAACAGCGCTAACAGTAAAAACAAAAAGGAGGGACCAATTGACATTTAAGGACATAAAAATAAAGAAGCAAAATCCAGATCCGATATAATCACAAGGGTAAAGTGGTAAAAACCTTCACATAATAGTGAATGAGGGGGAAAAACATGCCCACTGGTTACATGTCAACAATATAAAAACCCTGACCACAGAATACACTTTGAGCGCCTAATCCAAAGTGCCATCAACGTTTTGCCATACCAAACACCATAATTCTTCTTCTATCTGGAGGCAGGACTGGCCATATATGACTGAAAAGCAGCCAACCGACCCCCTTTACACAAACTGAGCCATCAGAGGCATGCCCGGCCCACTTTACACAAACTGAACCCCGCAACCTCTTTTTAAAAAGACTGTAAATGTTTACGAATTGTACTTAGAAATAAACAATAAAGTCACACAAGTATAACAAATTAATATAAAATTAAAGAAAAGAAAATGATTTATTAATTTACAAGTATATTAGGAATACAACGTTAGACACTGTGTGGCAGATTTACAAGCCGGAGGTGGCTGTTGCATTGCCATACTTCGTGGACAAATGCAAGTTAAGGCGTGAAACAGATGTGTACAGCTTTTCAAGAGCCCCCCTAGCAGTGGCGTAGTTTCAGAGACAAGGCAGAGGCTCATGTTGGCCTTCGGCTGGTCTGCCCGATCCTCGCTGCACTCTGCCTCCTTGTTAAGCAGTTGTAATAGTTTGCAGTGTAAAGCCCTGCGTTGTAAAAAGATTTTGAGGTGTAAAAACTGCAGGGTAATGGCACTGCCGAGTAACACATGCAGGGTAAAGGATGTTGCCCACCTCGCTTAACATGCTACTTTTCCCCAGGCTCATACCGTGCAGTTCACAACATGAATTTAGTTTCTTGGTCGGGGTCTTCAGTATCACAGTTGTTGCTAGTCCCAGTTCTAGAACCCTATGAGATTCTTGTCTGCTATTATGGAACTAATGTAGGCAAATTGTGTTTAGTCAGTAAGATAATATGCCTCAAAATGTGGCTTGGTAGAACCTCCATGCTCATATGGTCCCTGCAGCACTTTCCAGCTGATACAGGGCTATTCACTTGCCCCTGTTAATTTCATTAGCGAGGATTGAGCCCTGTTACAGAATCTAGAATGTTTTTGAAAAAGATCAAATAAATGCAAAATAAGTACCATTTTGATTAATGCAATTCGGCCTGGACTTTTTATGGGCAATCTACTGGCAGAATACTATTTTGATTAATAAAATTACAACTGCACATGTTATAGGCAATCTAATCCATCTGTTAACATTGGCCTCTACCTTTTCCATAGTTTTCCTTCATAATCTTTCAATGAATCTATATATCCAAAAATCTGATCGCATTTCCTGCCATTGTAAAGTTTAATCTAACCTAGGTATGGTTGTATTATTGGTGGGTGGCATGATTAGTGATTTAGACCAGTTTATAGTCAGTCTTAGCCATCTCCCAAATTGGATGATCTCTGTAATTATGGGATCTAGGTTGTACACATGATCCTTTACAATCAGCAAATCATCAGGATACAATGAAACTAATATTCTACTTGACCCAAATTGAATACTCTGTTACTATGTACTTCCCTCATCGGGCTTATTAATGGGTCTATTGCTAATGTAATAATAATGGGAGATAAGGACATCCGTGTTGCTTCCGCATTTACAAATTTAATATTGATAGGGTTTGTCATCTGGTCTTTAACTTTTATGCGTGCTATTGGATTTGTATATACAGACCAGACCCATTTAAGCATCACCTTTATCATTCATATTCTACTCAACACTGTCATCAGTTGGGGCCATTCAAATGAGTATGTCATTCTGACCTACTTAATCTTGTCCCTAAATACTGTATCCAATGACATAGTGGTCTGGAACGTTGTGTGTCCTCGCTTCCTAGTACTTACATTGATAGGATCACTGGTGAGTGACCAGACAGTGTCCAGGGCATGTGCTTTACAATATCTGTCCATCCATCTACATCCCCAGTTCCCAACCAAAAATCCAATCTAGAGGCTGAACACACTAATGAATGAAATGTGTATTCCTTTTTGATGCCCTCGAAGGCCCCCCAAATATTTATCAAATCATAGTGTTGTATTATGTTATTATGTCTTGAAGGGTATTCCGTGTTCTCAGAGGTGACTGACTCTAGTGTTAGTGAGATTGAGGTTGGCATGCAATTTCACATTATATAAACCCCCCACTCCAGAGTATTGTATATGACTACAGATTAATACACCATGCCATTACAGCTTGTAAGTACTGGGGATCATCATGATAAAGACCATAAGTGTTCACAATAGTGATATGTGTGATGGAGTAGTCCCTGAACAATCAAGTATTGTCCCTCTGGATCCACCACCACATGTGTTAGGAGAATTGTCTGTCCTTTTTTAAGTCTCACCTACACAACATATGTGCTGTGCTGCAAGACATATTGTTTACAATTCAGTGGGCTTACAACCCGCCCACAGCATACCAATAATTTATTTTTATGCTATGTTATTGGCTCGGAGAGAGTTGTGCAAATTGTGGGTCTCCCCGCTCTCCCCCAAAGTAATGGATTGGATATTGGCTATGAGGTATACAGCCAATTTGGACATGCTAGATCATACAAAGAAAAAACGTGGGTTTTGAGTACCTTTTCTTTTGTGTTTTGGGTAAGGGTAAATGTCACAATCTGTGTTATAAGGCAAACAACAAATGACATCCGATGATTAAGCCCCCACCTATCTCGCTGGTAGCCAAATATGTATTATCCCAGGACAACAGATAAAGGATGAGGTGGTCACACCGGCTGAGGCTATTGGCTGGGATGTTCGGTTACTTTGGAAGTCAGTCTCAGGGACTGGTGAGGCTTAGGCCTCTTTCCTCTTACCAGCATATGAGATAAAAAGCCCAGTGGCGGTATCATTAGTAGAAATGGGTGGCGAGTTGGCGAATGAGGAAAATAAAAAAATATTTTTAAAAAAAAGCATACCATTAATTATTTTCATTGTCACTGTCATTTGCAATCTTTTGATTGCTTAGCTCCCGTAGGCTTCCAATCCTTTCTACGTTTGTTCCTCTCTGGAGCACATGAAGTACATGTGTTTTTCCTCCTCTTTATTCTTCCTTGTCTTTTACCAACACATTATTTGTGTTTTATAAGTGTTTCAGTATCATTCTAGAACATGCAATGTGCTTTCCTATTTTAAACACAGGCAAACAGCTTCTCATTTATGTTGCGTTCACCCTATTTCTGTCTCTATTGATGCTTTTGTTACTTACACCCACAACTTTACCACTCTACTTCATGCCACTCTACTCCACTCTACGTCACTTCACTCTCTGCCACTCCACTTTACATTATGCCAATCTGCACCACTCCACTCTACACCTCTCCATTCCACTCTATACCACTTTACTGTAAGCCACTCCATTCCAACCCACTCCACCACACACAGCGTCACTCCACTGTATGACATTCTACTCTACCCCATTCTATGATACTTCACTCTACTCCATGCCACTCTACTATATGCCACTCTATTTTATGCCACAACTTAAGATGCCATTTTATGCCACACCACTCTACTCCATGCCATTCTATGCCACTCCACTCTAATCTACGCCACTTCATTCTATGCCACTCCCCTCCCCTTCCCTCCGCTGATCCCCTTTGTCGGCTATGTGGCTTGGGGCAAGAGGACATGCTGCACTTGATATGCTCTTGCGAGAAATTACACGATGAACGGAAATACTTGTTGAAAGAACACTTCAATCGGCAAGGAATCCGCACACGAAGGAAGGCAGTTCTAGCTTGCTTTTCTCCCCATAACTCTTGCTTGAGCTGAAGCTTCGTAAATTTTATGAAAGAGGTGGAAAAAAGATGTCTGAAATAAGTCTATAATGGTCCCTGTACTATTGATCTAATACCGCTTTGTCGAATGACATTACTGACTCAAAGATCTTATGGGGACATCAGGAAAGTGGAAATATTTTATAATTATAAAGCTGAACTTTTAAAAAAAGAAAAAGAAAAAAAAACTTTACTGCTTACGAAGTTGCTGCGTGCATATTCGAACCAAGGAAATGTGAATGTTTTATTCTCTTTTATCAGAATTGTACTTTTATTACTCTCTTTTCTTAACCTATTCTTGTATTGCAATGGTTTTAAGTAACTATGCGAAATAAAATTATTACTATATTATTACTATTACCATCCTCCCCTCCACACCACTCCTCTCTACTCCACGCCACTCAACTACACAAAATGCCACTCTAAGCCACTCCACTCAATGCCACTACCTCTATGCTATTCAACTCTATGCTATGCCCCTCCAATGTACTCCCCTCTATATCACTTTACTCTATGCCACTCTCCCTACACATCACTCCACACCACTCCACTACACCCCACTCTATTCTACTCTATGCCACTCCATTCTATACCAAACTGCTCTACGCCACCCTACTCTACCTCGCTTTATGCTACACAACGCCACTATAAGCCACTCCCTCCACTCTAAGCCACTCCACACTATGCCAGTCTACAGCACTCTACACTACTCTACTCTATGCCACTATGATAATTCCCTAACAACCTAGCAGAAACCTCCGCTTGGCGTCCTCCTCCCTTGCCCCACTCCCAAGAAGAAAGAGAGCTAGATGTGGCGGGTGCTCCTTTTCCTATAACTCTGCCAAGTTATGGAACGATCTCCCCCACGCATATGGGCGGAGCCTAATCTGCTGCCCTTTCGTAAACTCCTAAAAACACTGCTCTTTAACAATTGCTTTTAACTATTGGGCTTTCTCTGTTTGCCAAGTTCGTCTGCAGCGCTGGGATACCTCAGGGTAGCTATTGCGCTATATAAATGGTATTTTCATTTCATTTCACTCCATTCAACTCAACATCACTCTACTCTATGCCACTCCACTTAGAACCACACTGCCCTACACTACTCTACTCAAATCTACTCTATACTACTCTACACCAATCTGCTGTACGCCACTACAGTCTATGCTACTCAATGTCACTCGACTGTACACCACTTGATTGTGAGAGCGCACAGGTGCATTATTTACAATCTCTCATCGAAGGAACTTTTTAAGTTGACTGAGAGGCCAAAGGAGTTAGCAATAATAAAACAATTAAACTTTCGGGAAGCCCATTTGGCCACAAAATAAGGACCAGGAATCAGAGGCTGAAGTTAAGTAGTTTTATCACCAATTAATAATCGGACCAGTCAAAAGACTATGAAAGAGATCTAAGATTACAGCTGGCAAGCTGAGATATTGCTAAAGATTCCGTGTCAGTAGAATAAGATATAAAATAAACACAGCCACAGCAATGCAGAAACTGAGAATTAGAAATTGTTGTTTGATTCTCTCTCCTAAACGTGAATAAGTTATAAAGTCCTCTTTTCAAGATTCTAAGTTTAGAGTAGGAACGGATTATAGAGTGGGGTCTCAAGCGAATTCGTAATTGCAGCATAGTCAGCATAGTAACGACTCCAGTAGAAATCATCCGGAATTGGGAGAAGGGCCTGATTTAGATCTTGGTGAATGGGTTACTCCGTCATAATGTGACAGATATCCCGTTCACTGAAATCTAAATCCAATTATATCCTATGGGATTTATATTTCGGCGGACTGGATAATTGTCACAATTGTGATGGAGTAACCCATTCACCAAGATCTAAATCAAGCCCTAAGTGTTTAGCATGAAGTTTCACACTTGCAAGAATAAAGAAAGCAGAGAGGTATCTATCCGTCCAAGTCTAAGAGAATCTGCCTTAACTTCTAACAATGTGTACAGTAATTAAAACATACAGAAACTTCAGCAACACTCGTATCTCTTCCCACCCCAGCAGGAACCAATAATTTTTCTTCTCATGGAGGCCCATAGGAACCAATGTCAATTACCAAATCGGTAAATACAGATTCGGTAAAATTAACAAATTTACAAGGGGGACAGGGTGTCACTTTGGCGGTATCATTAGTAGAAATTGGTGGCGAGTTGTACCCCTGATTCAGGCTTGTGTGCCATGTGGCACATATACATGCCCTCAGGGCATAGTGTGCCACATGGCACAGGTGTACATGCACAGATGTGCATGTACACAGGAATCTGTTATTTACCATGCAATAGTATTTTATGGTAAATAACAAATTCTTAGGGGCCTGTGGCACTGTTTCCAGTGCCACCTACATATAGATTTACCGATTCGGTACATTTACCGATTCGGTATTTTACAGAATCGATAAATTTACCGAATCAGTAAATTTACTGATTCTGTAAAATATAGGTCCCCACATCTCAATCACCAAATACCGGTCGGTAACGGCCGAAATGGGCCATTACCGACAGGTATTTGGTGACCTACATCTGGCCCATAGTGATTTAAAAACTATTCTCTGTTGCAGCAATAACCAATGAAGATCCTTCAGTGCATTAGAAGCTGACAACCTCCTTTGTTCTATTCAGTGCCAATTTGGCAGTGGAAACTTGAACTCTATGTAGTCTATTTAACAAGAAGTCCAGCGCTCCTAGCAGGAGGGCATTGCAATTTTCTAACCTGCTTAAGATAAAACTGCGTACTATTACAGTTTTGGCAGTGGAAGGTAACAAAGGAAGGAGCTTCCGGAGACTCCGGAATAGCAAGAAGCATGTCCCCTCAACTTTGTTAACATGGCATTCTATTGACAGCTTGTTGTCAAGAGTAACCCCTAAGCTGTGGACCGATTCAGATTTTCTGCCCTTCATCAGTTGGCCCGTGTCAGAAGTTTGATGTAAGTGCAACAGGGACTTCATTTGCTAAACAGCAGAAAAGCTGGGTTTTGTCCCTGTTACATTTGAGGGAGTTAAGGTTCATCCAGCTGACAATTTCATTAATGCAATTGTGAAAGGCATTGATGGCAGCCTGCTGGTTGCTGTCAAGTGACAAGATTAGTTGAGTGTCATCAGCATAGTTGACTAATTTAATATGATGGGTTTTGATGAGAGTAACTAGTGGCCTCATACATAAGTTGAAAAGAATTGGACTAAGTGCCGATCCTTGCGGAACCCCATGTTTCATAATTTTGAAGTCAGAGCAGTAAGGTGGAAGAGCAACCGACTGACACCGTTCCGACAAATAGGAGCTCATCCAATCAAATATGGTGCCACATACTCCAATTGAGGCAAGTGGATCTAGGACCGTATTGTGTTTAACAATATCAAGTGCAGCAGAGAGATCTAATAAGATCAGGACTAGTGATTGGCAGCAATCTACCAGCATCCTAAGTTTGTACATGCCCAGGAGAAGAGCAGATTCAGTCCAGTGTCCAGGTCTAAAACCGAACTGCTCCTCCTCTAAGAGGATGTGGTCTTCAAAATATTGAGGCAGTTTTTTGCTAACAAAACATTATAATATTGTAACTGGGTAGGGCAGGAGAGCTATTGACCTATAGATACTAGGCCTGGGCGGTGAAATCCACTCCATCAACAGAGTTTTTCACACTCTGCAGAGGACGTGGAGAGTTTTCCTCACTCGCACTTGCTGAGTGCAAGCGAGGATAAGCTACCTTTAGACCACCTCCCAGGGAGATTTCTCAATGAGGGCAGTCGCAGAAGGTCGCTACCGCTCACGTTGAGAAACCATCCATTTGCAATGGGAAAGCTGCTGCTCAAGTAGAAAATCTACTTGAGTGGCAGAAAGAAGCAGTGCCCTCTTGCAATGGGCATGTTGCCATTCACTCTGATTTTCCAGTGCGACAATCACATAAAGCTCAAAATCAATGCAAACGGCGCAACCTAACAAACTCCATTGCTTGCAGAACTCCGCATAGTGTGGCACAGTTTTTAGCGGAACTTGTAAACTCCTCCCAGGACTAATAGTTACTCAGAAACAATGGGTTCAGGAAGAATTTTTCAAAATAAGGGTAACTATGACCTTTTCCAAGCCTGGGATACACTGCCAGATTCAAGCAACTGATTTGATATCTGCAATAGCCTCTGGAATAATTTTTCTGCTGGGTCTTTACAAATCCCTTGAGGCAGAGGGTCAAGTGGCGATACAATTGATTTAGACATGGCAGTAGCCTTGAAGCAGTCCTCCGTTAGGGGTTCATAGTGTTCAAACTTGTTCCCATGGCTATTGGGTGAATTATCCATTATAGATGGTTCAGTCTTGATAAGACTTTACATCTCTACAGCCTCAATGCCTTCACGGCAGGTGGCAGCTAGACTGGATTACCTCAGCTAATGAGGGTCCCTATTTTCCTTCGAGATTTTGCTTATCTTTTCCTCAAAGAACTCAGCAAGGATATCACAGAGTGCCTGTGATCGTATAATATCCTGGTTCTGCCACTTCGGATTTGAGACATCTCGCATAATGTCGAAAACCTTTCCGACATTATTTGGAGCAACAAGAATGGCCTCAGCATAGTACTCTGCTTTTGCCCTGCCAATCTTCTTCTTGTTTCCATATAAAGACTTCTTTAGGACATTCTTGTCCTCTTCTTTAGAGGAGGGGGTGACACCTTCTGTACAATTACTTACAAGCTTGTTATAGTATTTTCAGGGTTGTGATATACCAGGGGCAGAAGATGTACCGGGGATTTTCAAAATTTTTATAGGTATTTCTACACAAGGTTTTCTAGAATTCAACCCTCTAGAGCTTTATAGTTTTCTTCCACTGTACCACTGGAACCAGCTATAGTAGACAGGTTAACTATCCTGCCTTGTACTGTCTTGTTGAGTTTATGTCATGCCCTACTGGATAGTGCCTGGCTACGGCCAGCTTAGAAGAACTAGTTTCCCTTCTATAAAGATAGGAGTTTTCTAAAGAATGATCAGTCCAGCAGAGAGGTAGGGTGTCTCCCATAGTAATTTGCTCCTCCGTGGCAAAAATGAGTTCCAGGGTCGGACCACCCTGATGGGTGGGGCCCTGTACTAATCGTTGCATGCCTAAAATATTACAGTACCCTTGCAAATCCTTAAAAGGAAGTGATAGATCCCCCTCAGCCCACCTAATAAAATCTCCTAAAATAGAGAAATTTAACTGGGTGGTGGTCATATCAGTAATGATCTCAATGAAAGGTTGCAAATATTTACTTAAAGGTCCTTGAGGGAGATAGTAGAGAATATCAGAAATAATACAACATTTTTCAACTTTCAGAGTAAAGGCCAGGAATTCAGCATCAGATAATTCATCTAAAATGAGGGGTACATGGTTCTATCTTTCATTAAAAATATTCTTACTCCTCCCCCCTTCCTGTTAATGCAAGGTTTATGGAGGATTCTAAATCCTGGGGGACAAGCCAGGCCCAGGTCAATGGTTGAATTAGGAGTGGTCCACCTTTTGGTTATAAATAATACATCCCAATTATCACTCACTAGCATCATGTCAATCTCCGAGGAATGTTCGATCAAAGTCCTAGCCACCTCTTAATGTGTCCGACTAAACATTCATAATGCAAGGAGAACTAGGCTTAGTTCCAGTATACACAGTAGTCAAAATAGGATTGTCAGCCAGCTTACCAATTTGCAGTAGTTGATCTCTAGTGTAGCTTAAACTAGCATTCTGAGTCCCTCTGGGTTCGTTAGGACAACTGGCAGCATGGCTGCGCTGTTCATGGTCCGTGCGCAGACGGGCTTCCCTTTGACCAGTCAGGAGCTGGCAAGCTGCACATTCACGTCAGTATGCCGATTAAATGGTTTCCTCCTCCTGGCGAGTAGACTGTCACCCAATATGGGGGACAGAAAATGTCCTGCTTTACCAGGTGTGGACAGTATGGCCCAAGTCACAACTCACTCGCTTTGAACATTTCCCCCAAATGCAATTAGTCCCCCAAGGTAAAAGGATTATTAATTATTTTAAACAGCTCCTTAAAAGCAATTGCTACCTGTGCAAAATTATGTGTGTGATAGCAGCGTTTTTAGCAGCAGAGTAGAAAGATAATCTGGCTCCATCACAAGAAACCTCCTCCATATCCCTTGCCAAGGCAGGGATTGCATCACAGTCCCTGTAATTAAGGAATTGTCAAGAATAGGATGCAGTGGAGCACCTGGGATTATTCTTGGTGCAATGTGCCCTCTCTACCACAAACATTAAGGAAAGATTTTCATATCCAAAAACATCAGTCGGCAATTTTTCTATAAAGTTCCCGACCTGACTGATAGCTGCTGTTTCTGGGATGCCAATGATTCATATATTATTTATTGCAAGATCTCGCCTTCAAATTTCTTTACTAGAACGGAGGCTACATTATGCATAATCTTTTAATGCAGTCTCCAAGCAACCGCATACATCACAATACCAAAGGTTCCAGAATTGACAAGTACATAAATGCCATGAGCTGACAACAATCTGCCTCTTTTAAATGCGGCTCGAGCAGAAAAGTAACTCCTTTCTTATAATTATTTATACCAATAAGCTTGGATTTTCCTTCAGGTTATCATTTGGTGGCCTAACCACCACCCCCCACCCCTCCACCCCCATACCTTACCGATCTCCAATTTATGGAAATCCCCCTTTCCCTCCTTCCCCCAACCCTTTGTGGTCAGGTAAGGTTCTAAAAACGCCCTCTTATTAAATGTATTCCTGTTTACTAACCTTTTATTTCAGGTTAATCATGTAAGTAGCGTTGTACTATTCTCTTTCGTCTCATCGCCTTAGTTCCCGTTTCTGCGAGTACCCCCACGTACCTCTTATGCGCATTTCTGCTTCCTCCGAGCTTCCATTTTCACTACATAAACACAGAGGAGTGCACCCCACCCTGGCCCCGCTCCCGATGCAGGCCGCGTCTCACAAACAGCATGTGCCTGCATCGCGGTAAAGATTATAGAAAGTACCTTGGCAACAGGGACGTCCAGTCCTTTGGTTGCCAAGGGCCTTTACTCACCTTACCACCAACTCCGGGCTTCAGCTGATCGCTTGCGATCATTCCTATGGCAACGAGCCCTCGCAACAGTCAGTTGACGATCAGCTGTTTTCGAAGTCACTCTAATTACTTTTCCTAGTTTCCGAATAAAAAAAAGGGAGATAGATTTAAACGAGAGACAATTCTACTATTGCATTTGAATAGTCTGACCCTGCCTACGTGTTCTTCATTGACATCCGAAACTCTTATTTTACGAATAGCAAATGTGGCAACCCCCACTCTTATAAAACCTTTAACGGGCAAAATGTCTGACTCCGATTCAGACGAGGCTACCGCCCCTACCCCCAATATCGTTACCGAAACCTTTAGAAAAATGTTACAAAGAGAAATGAGGTCATGTATGCTGTAGACCTTAAGCCAGGTCATTCCTCCCAAACGACCACTCCTTACTCAGGAAGACGAGGTTGACAAGATTGTCATCAATGACGCCACTGAGCTAAGGGGTAAAAGAATAAAAAAAGTAAAAACATTGAAAAAAATACCCCTATGAGTACTCTAGGAGGTCCTAGCACCTCTTCGAATTTGGGAGATCTTGGCACCTCAACACTTAATGGAGGTCTCCGCACCTCGAACAGGGAGTTCTTAGCGGCACAACTTAAGTTGGTGCCCATGGTGGCACAAATTATCTGGCTGTCCCTAGCGGCACAATATCTCATAGCGCTCAAAATAACACGGGAGAAAACATTTTCAATGACAATGATTCATCAGACGCCCCTGAAGAGTACGTCCTACGCTTAGATAAAGAAGATGATGATTTCTACAATACTGAGGAAGAACTTCCCACATCCTCTAAGGATAACATTCTCGACCCCATGGGGGAAGAAATGTTATCCCCAATAAACCTAAAACACCCTAGATCCTCCGAGTGGTGGCCCCAAGACTACGTTGACAAATTTATTTTAAAAAAATGGCTTTGGAACCTCCTAGAGAGGGAAACAATGAATATTCTCAGAGCATCATGCTTGAGACCTTCCATCGAAGATAAAACTTGCTAAACCACCAACTTGGACCCCAAGCTCATACCATTTCTTTTTTTTTTTTAAATATTTTATTTTATTTTTTCCATTATTAGCACAGTTTGTACATTATACATTTACAACTTCACATTTCTGTGCTTCATGTCAATTTATACATACATACACAATACATTTCCATAGATAATCCCGCATCCTCAGTTACCACTCCATTGAAGACATGAATTCATCAGTTCCTTTCCTCAGCTATGATGTATCCCCAGTCCCTCCTTCCATCTCTTTATGGGCTCCCAGATTCTCAAACCTAGGATCCTTCCTCTCCTGCCTTTTCTAGCATGAATATTCTTCTCCATATTATATTCAGCCAGCAGGTTAGCCAGCCAGACTTGCATTACCGGCGGGTTCTTGTCTAACCACGCCCTAGCTATGGTTAGTCTGTACACTGCCATGGCAACAAACAAAAATTCCCAATACCCCCCAATCTCATCCGGACCTACCCCTAGAAGAATCCAAGATGGAGTAAGTGCTATTTGGAGCCCCAGTGACCTCATAAAAAAACCCTCTATGTCCCTAACCAGTGTATGCAATTGGGGGCAGGTAGCAAATATATGCACACTGTCAGCCTCCAAGGAGTTACAGCGGGGACAGTTAAACCCTGCAGTACCACCCCACTTTGCTATCCTAGCAGGGGTAAAATATAGCGAATATAATGTTTTGTAGTGTTGGGATTGCAAGGGGGATGAACACAGTATTGTACGCCCTAAATCCAGTGATTCTTGAAACCTCGCACTTTCCCCACCCAATTTCTCCACCCATTTGTTACTGTGTTTTTCCAAGTCATCAGTTTTTTTCCTTTACCAGGCTTGCGTAAAAAGACTGGATTGTGCAGTCCCCCATAAGCCATATTTTCTCCAAAATCTCGTTCTTACCAAAACCCACTGGCCCTCCCACTTTGTTATTTAGAAAACTCCTAATCTGGAGATACTTAAAGAAACCTCTATTATCAATACCATATGCATTTCTTATGTCTGCAAACTGTAAAATTCCCTCAGAATTGAGTAGGTCACCAATTTGTTGAATCCCCCTTGCCGCCCATTCTGACATTGTTTTATCTGCAAATACTGCTGCAGGAAATGATCTATTATTATACAACCCAACATATCTGTTATATCTCCCCATTCTAGACTTCTTTAAAAAAGCATTCCAAATTTTTACAGCAGCCTCAATTGTCTTGAACCTTGTTCTCTTAAAGTACCCAAAATCAATGCAGTTTAAAATAACAATTGCCAACCTCCGCTCCACATACTGCCGCATAAACCTCTGTTGAGAAATTGCTAACCCTTTGATCAAGGTTGGCCCCTCCTATCATCCCCTGCATATATTGCAGAGCTGCTGCCATGTAATAGAGTCTGAAGTCTGGGGCTCCCCACCCACCCCTGTCTCGTGGGAGTGAGATAAACCTGTAAGCCCTGCGAGTCTTACCCTGTGCCCAGATAAATCTATTGCACATTGCCCTCAACGCATTAAACCAGCTGGCTTCAAAAAACAGGGGGATGGACCTAAATAAATAGATAAACTTGGGGAGGATCACCATTTTAATAACATTAGTGGAACCCACCAGCGACAGATGTAAGTTATTCATCCTCTCCAAATCTGCCTTTACCCGTGATATTAAAGGGGCCATGTTGTTTCCTACCACCATGTCTAAGCTTGCTGATATCGCCACTCCCAAGTATATCGCCGACCCCACAACTCTAGGATCTTTACAGGTGGAGTAGGCGTTTTCCACTATTTGCGTCTTAGAGTAATTCAGACTATACCCCGCAATCTGTCCAAAACATTCAGCCTCTACTTCCACCACCCTGATCGTAACTGTGGAATTGGGTGTCAAAATGGCCACATCATCTGCGTATGCCAGCTTTTTTATCAAACAACCATTTATATTCATAGCTGGAATCTCTAGGTTTCCTTCTAATCTGCGTAGATACGGGTCAAGATATAACGCAAATAACAAGGGAGATGATGGGCACCCCTGCCTGGTCCCTCTGTAGATGTTAACTGCTGCCGAGTGTCCCCTGTTTACCCTGATCTTAGCTGTCGGGTTTTTATATAGAGTCTGTATGGCCTTTATAAAGCCCTCTCCTATGCCATTCCATCTCAGAACTGACCATGGATAGCCCCAGGAGACCCTGTCAAATGCCTTTTCCGCGTCAAGAAAAAGCGCTGCCATAGGGTCTCCCAGGGTACCTGCTGCATCAAACATCATGATCACCTACCTGATGTGTTGTGTCGTCCCTTTGCCTGGAATAAATCCATGTTGGGAGGGGCTGACCAGGGACTCCATCACCCGTGATAATCTTTTAGCAAGCATTTTCGAGTACACCTTTACATCAGCATTCATCAGCGTAATCGGACGGTATTAACCTGGGGCAGTTAGAGGTTTGCCTTTCTTTGGTATTACAATTATATCCGCCCCTCCCCAGGACTCCGGAATTGAATCCCCCTTTTGTGCCAACAACATAGTATTAAACATATCCTCTACCAGCACTGTTTGAAATACCTTAAAAAACTCCACTGGGATCTGATCCGGGCCTGCTGCCTTCCCTGACGGTAGGCTGCCCAGAGCCAAGACCAATTCCTCTAACTGAAATGCAGCTTCCAACCCTGCCTTGTCCTCCACCGAGAGTTCGGGGGCCTCACCTCTCTTAAGTAACTATCTATTTCCCTCTCATCGCCAGGGTTATCTTCTGCATAGAGAGCAGAGTAAAATTGTCTGAACACTTCCCTCACCTGAACTGCTTCTGTAATCACACAACCCTGAACATCCGCAATTTCCTTAATATCAGACATCGCTCCCTTTTGCCTGGTCCGAATAGCTAAAATGTGACCCACTCTCTCGCTAAGCTCGTAAGCGTTCTCCTTCTTAACCAAATACTTCTCAACTGCTTTTTTAGCCGTACCTTCCAGGGCATCTGCTTTAAGTGCAACAACTCTGAGCATACACTGTTCGAGCGGGGGGTGCTGCCGAATAGCTATAGCTAATTCTTCTTCTGCTTTCATAAGGTTTTTCTGTATCTCTTCTACCCTAAGCTTCTCCTTCTTTTGAGTGGATAGTACAAAACTCAATGCCTCCCCTCTAACCCTAGCCTTGAAGGTATCCCATACTACTCCTGGTGGAGCTGTCCCTCTATTTATGTCCCAAAAATCTCTAATACATTTCATCATGTAAACCCGGTATTCCTGATCCTGCAGTAGTGCTCTTTCAAAAGTCCACTGTGTGTCTTCCCTCTGAACCTGTCCCATTCTTAAATGTCCGATCTAATCAGAGGCTGGAGCCAGAGAGCCTTAATACTCTTGGGTAAAGCCAATGCTAGCCTTACTGCCGAAAGGTGCAGAATAATACTCACTAAAATGTATCCCAAGCTAAGTGATATGGCCGCCAAAGAACCTTCAAACAGCCCAAAAGGGCTCCTCTTTGGAAAAGACCTTATTAAATCACTTGGTAAATATGTATCTACTTTTATGGCCTTAGACAAGGCTCAGCAAAATATGGAAAAGGTCTTAAACAACAACCTTTTTGGACGAGCCAGAAAAAGGGGCCTTTCTTCCGGCCACTTTAATCAGCGGCCCTATTCAAGATCCTGTGGCTTTGGACATGGATACCAACAGTACAACGCTCCTGCCTTCTACCCCCAGAGAAGTAGAGGTGCCCGATGAAGAGGATTTATATCTCGTGGCTCCATCTGCTCCAACCCACCAAGTGAGTACTCTCCCCCCCTTACCCTTCATTTCCACTAATGGTGGGAGGCAGACTCCATCATTTTTTTAAAAATTGGAGCATAACAACTCAGGATCCTTGGGAACTAAACACTGTAAAGGGTTTTATGATAGAGTTAACACAAATACCTATACAATCCTCCTTCCAGAGAGTCATGTCCCTCTCCCTAGATCAACAACAAATAGTAGAAGAAGAGATTTCCTCCATGCTCCAGAAAGGCGCAATAATAGAGGTCCACTTGGAAGCACTAAGATTCATTAGCACACTATCTCTCGTAAAGAAAAAGGACAAATGTTGGAAACCCATGATAAACTTGAGGGAACTCAACAAATATCTAGTCTACAGACATTTCAAGATGGAGGGCATCCACCTCCTGAGGGATCTTCTCTTGGAAGGAGACTGGTTGGTCAAATTGGACCTAAAAGACGCCTATTTCACCATCCCTATGGCAGAAATCCATCAACATTCCCTCCAATTTATGTGGAAAAAACACTTATACCAATTCCAAGCATTCCCATTCGGACTATCTTCTGCCCCTTGGTGCTTTACCAAGGTCATGAGAGCGATTGCCTCATTCCTAAGCGAAAGAGGTATCTGCATGATCATATAGCTAGACGATATCCTTATAATGTCGCAAGACCTTCAACAAATAGCCCAAGACCTGAAAACTGTAGTGGATCTCTTAGAGAGTCTAGGATTCATTATAAACAAAGAAAAATCTATCCTGACTCCCTCCAGATCTCTGGAGTTCCTCTGCTTCACCGTAGATACCTCCAAAAGCCTTCTTCTTCTCCCTTCATGAAAATAGCCAAAATCAAGAAAGAGATAAGAAATTTCTGGAAACAACAAGACCTTACCCTGAGGGAACTAGCCAGACCTATCGGCCTCCCCTCCTCCTCCATTCAGGCGCTCTTTCCGGGCCCTCTAAATTATCAGGCCCTGCAAAAGATAAAAGGAAGAGCCCCAAGCTCAGGTCTCTGGTACGAAGATCGCATTACCCTGGACTAGGAAGCCCAATCGGAACTAACCTGGTGGCTAGACAACCTAGAAGCATAGAATGGCAAAGCAATTTTTGGCTCGAAGCCAAAATTTGTCTTAGAGTCAGATGCGTCCACGGCTGGGGCGCATGCCTTCTCAATCAGAACAGGGGTGGAATACAGCTGGGCTTTATGCCCTTATGAGCTTCAAAAACTCTCTCCAAGGCAGGTCAGTCATCCTAAAGATGGACAACATGTTAGCGGTTGCCTATATCAATCGCCTGGGAGGTACCAAGTCTGCAGTCCTCTCCATTCTAGCCAAGAGACTTTGAATGTTCTGTCTAGAATACAAAATTGCCCTCAAAGCAGAACACCTTCCCAGCAAGACAAACATCTCTGCGGATTGGAACTTCAGATTCCTACTGGAAGACAACGATTGGAACTCAATGTTTGCATTTTCAGGATCTGGGGTCCATTAGAGTTAGACCTTTTTGTGAGCAACTGGAAAAATGTTTCAGCTGGATGCCCGATCCAGTGCTTTAGCTGTGAACGCATTTCTCCAATCCTGGACAGGAACCAAAGCATATGCCTTCCCTTCCCTCCCTTTTCCATGATCCAAAGAGTCTTACAGAAAGTGAGACAAGACCAGTGCTCCCTTGTCCTAATAACTCCCTTCTGGCCATCTCAGCGTAGTTTCCCACGATTCTGGAACTTGCATACAACACCCCCTTCTTAATCCCCTTCTATGAGAATCTTCTAACAGACGTAGGCGGAGGATTTCACCCCCTAATTCAGACTGGGAGTTTGAACCTTCTTGCTTAGAGAGTGTCAGGAGATCCAATGAAATCTCAGGCCTTTCATCATCAGCTGCAACTCTCCTCAGAGAGTCTTGGGCCCCAGGCACTCACTACAGATTTAACAACATTTGGAAATGCTGGGTTCGTTGGTGCCTGGAAATGAACTTGGATTTCCTACAGGCACCTATTGGTGACGTAGTGAACTTTCTGGTTGAACAATTTGATAAGGGACTAAGCTAGAGAACTATCAATTGCTATAGATCGGCCATCTCTGCCTACCATATCCTTGTCAATGGGAAAAAGGTAGGTAAAAACATCATTGTGGGCAGAGTAATGAAGAGTATTCACCTATAAAGGCCTCCTAAACTCAAATACGAGAGCCTCTGGGACGTCATGTTAATCCTAGACCTTTTCAATAACTGGCCTGATAACACACTATTGAATAGAAAATACCTCTCTATCAACCAAAACTATGTCTGATTCAATCTTCTATCTACGCTTTGACCCTTGCTCAAAACGCTGTGTAGTTGACTGCATGAGAGAGTATGATTGAAGAATGTCTAGTCTTCACCCCCCAGGTGTGAAACAATTACGCATTTCTTTTATCATACCCCATAAAGCTATAACCTCAACATCCATTGCTAGATGGGGTAAAACTTAGCAGACATTGACTTAACAAAATGTCAAGCTCACTCTGTTAGAGACGCTATGGCCAGTAAATCTCTTTGGTCTGGAGGTTAGTTGGATGACATCGTCAAAGCGGCCGATTGGTTGAACGCTAGTACTTTTGCACGGCACTACTGCAACCCTATCAAACATATGAATAATGTAGTGTTACAAAGCTACCAACATGCAAAATGTAACCTCCGTTCTTGTAATGAAATTGCGATTCTCCTATTACCATGACTCTGGATTTCATTAAATACATGGAGGCTGACATTATCCCACCTATCCCACTCCTTGGATGATTATTTTAACAGTGTTTTTCTTGCTTATAATGACAATTTTTTATTGCTTAATTTGTTAACCTTAATATTTTTAGAGTAATTACTCTCATTTTTTAATTATCACTTTATGTGTTATAGTTTATACTTCTTTTCTGGAGACATTTATTTCTCCCTCCTTTCAGTTAACCCTTCTTCTTAACTGCATGATGTCTTGGATTATCCCTCGTTTGGCTACTTCCTTCGTCACTCCTTCCAGAGGATCCATTAGAAGTTTTTAGGGCTTCAAATTGGAATTCTAAAAGTTTATTATATCTCCTGGACTTACTTATTTTCTCTTCTACTTTTAAAAGAGGCAGATTGTTGTCAGCTCATGGCATTTATGTACCTGTTATATTCCATTCTAGAACCTTTGGTATTGTGATGTATGCGGCTGCTTGGAGACTGCATTAAAAGATTATGCATAATGTCAGCCTCCGTGACTTGAAATCCAGATTCTCTAATCATAGTAATAGGAGAATCGCAATTCTCATTCCTCCTTCTTAATCGTTCTAGTTCATCCACCATATTTTTTGTGTGTGTTGTTAACGGTATTCAAAGTATCTTCTGTCTCCGAGATGGACTTCTCAGTTGTCATGATAGGTTGCTCATGCCCTTCCAATTTCTCTTTCATAGAGTCCAGTCTCAAAGTTAACCCATCAATCTTCTTGTAAGTTTTAGTGAGACTACCCCGCGTTGCAATGAGAAGTGCACAGAGCCCCAGACGGCATCATCCACACTGATTCTGCTGCCATATTTGCCTCAGTTGCATAAAGATTATCTTGAGAGCATGTCTCTATTTGGTCTCAAGGGCCAACTTGCTTTGTTTTGGATCTGTCCTCCTTGCACTCATCTGCCACTGCACACACTGTGACCAAGCTTATTGATGTTATACGCACTAGGACCCTTGTGGTTCTGGGGGGACTATGAACAGGAAAATGCAAAATGCACGGAGGTGTGGCTAATGGGAAGTATGATGTAATGCACAGTGTGTGAGTGCATGCTGGAGAATAAAGTAATGCTTCACTGCAGCTACATTGTGGTGTAATTCATCTGCTTGGTCCAGGGCTGAGGAAGACGCTACAACTGGTGACCAGGATGCGATACATGCCAGAGGAAAACAAGACTGCTCTCCCTGAGAGTTTACAATGATACAGCAAACTACTTGTGTGAGCCACGTGTGCCTGGATTCGATGCAAAGCAGTTTGCGACCAGCAGATGTGGAGTCCAGCCCATACAAAGCAGCAGAAGAAATCAAAGGTCTAGAGAGGAGCATATTATAAATGTCTTCCAAAACCGCTGACGAGGTGGTTGACAAAGAGGCTGCACCACGCCCCAAATACAGAACAACTAATCAGACATAGCAAAAAATAATGATCACGTCAGCAAGGTACGAGGAAACAAGATCTTTCTCACCATAACAGGCGATTGAAGCATACTGCAATGCAGGCTTCGAATGCAATTTCTGCTTGCAGGAGTTATTGGAGCCAGAATGGCACGTGACACCACAATGGAGGCAGAAGGGAGCTCAAAATACATTGAAACTGTGTTCCTGAGGACACCACCACCTTTTGACACTTCGAGGAAGAAGAACATAGGTGCCAAATGAGCTGCGTAGATCGAAACATTTGATGACTTTATAAATGTTCTAGAGGAAGAGGCTGATAAGAAGATCATCAAATATTCAAAAAACCTTGCAAGTGATGGATTGAAAGGAGTGTTACAGAAAATCTCACAGACTGTTCTAAAATCGTACCAAAAGGTAAAAGAAGCATTGGAGGCCAGGTTCAATCCAATGCCGATTGTCTACAATGAAAGATAAATCTTCAACCAAGCATGACAACTAGTTGGTGAAATAATGGATGAGTTTGTTGAAAGACTTGATGCACTTATTAATCAGTGCAGATTCTGTGACTTCACCGACAAAGAAGCCATGCGCCTCAGATTAATTGATGGCTGCCTATTCAATTTTGTTTAGAAGGCACATGCTGAGAGAAACACACAGTCTAGCGAAATGCCAATGGCTGTGAAAGCAGAAGAACAAGCAAACCGACAAGTTGCTGAGATGGAAGCAGGAACAGCACACAATGAATCGTCATTGACTATGAAAAGCAAGCACAAGCATAAACAAGATGCACAAAAGTCAACGTCTTCAAAGAAAACAAAGCTATTTTTCTAATGTAGGCTTTTATTTCCCTACTAAGATAAATGTTCAGCCATAGGACAAGTTTGCAAAGGTTGTGGGAAAGAGAGCCATTTCATAACTGTGCGCTGAGTGAAAGAAAAATCAAGTGCTTGGGGGCACTAGGTGGCACGCGAGCAAAGTGGCCGCAGAAACTTGTAGATTGTAGGGAACTTGTAGATACAAGGGAACCCCTGTACTGAGTACAAAGTATATAGGGCTATTGGATCTAAGGAAGTGTGAAATAGAGCATTAGCTTTGCTCAGAGAGTTGGGGGAACAACAGTGGTCTTTATTTCGTGTTTAGAGTCTTTTCTTTTTTCTTTTAAAGACATATTCCCTTCTGTGTCTTGCACAAAGGTATATGTAATGTATTTTTCAGTGATATAATAATAATAATAAGGGAGATTTATAAAGCGCCTGGTTACGCACACCGGCGTGTCCCGCGCTATGGTAAGTGGTGGTGGCAGGGTTACCCAACCGGCGGTGGTCACTTTCTACCTGGTGTACATATATGTTTTGAGTTTCTTCCTGAATCTGGGCTCAGCGAGATCCAGGCGCAGTTCCTTTGGCAGAGCATTCCAGCTCTTGGCAGCCAAGTACCGGAAGGACCTGCCACCATGCGTGCTTTTTTTACTTTGGGGACCTTCAGTAGCCCTGAGCCAGAAGATCGCAGGGAGCGCGCAGGCTCATAACGAGTAACCAGGTCCTGTAGCTGTGCTGGTGCCTTCCCGTACAAAATGCAGTGGCATGTGCAAAGAGCCTTAAATGAAATGATATGCAATGCTTAAACTGTCTGTAAATCATTTTTAATGTCAGTGTATTTTTTATGTATGTCTTTTCGGGAATCTTTCCAAAATTTTAAATGCTAAAGAACTTTTTATATAAATAAAATCATTGTAAGCGCTACATTCTAGTCTGACAATATATCTAGCACAGAAACGAATTTGATAAGATTGTGATATGAAAGAATGAGAGAATGGTGTAAGGACTCATTTGGTCTGTTTCCAGGGATTTCTCTTCAGGCTTAAATTGTCTTGCAGCTCAGCACCAAAAATCCTGAAATTTATCCTACTTCCTGGATGGAAAAACTAACCTTAATTGCAGGGAATAGAAGCCTAAAGGCCAGGGCACTGGCGGTGAAAATTTGGAACTGCTGGTGTGCTGCCAAACCATACTGCGTTGAGACCTCTGGCGGTGCTGCCGAGGAGACCTACGCAGCATGGAACTCCTGCTGGGCTTGGCCTGCGAATCGAGTCCCGATGCGCCCACGTGGTGGCTGGGCCGCGTACTGGCGGCGGCTGACATCTGCAGTGTGGAACTGCACCGGGGGTGAGTGAACCACGACCCACACACGGAGTGCGGCTGGCCCCACATTAATCCGCCCAAAAGAGGGGATTGCGATGATGGTTGAGCTGGTGGTGCTGGAGGGGAATCTCTTACCTTGGCACCAGAACGCAAAGGCAAATCTGTGCAATTGAGCGCGATTGAGGATTGAGGGGTGCTTGCATTGCCGATCAAAGTGGGACATGCTACATGACTGCAGCGCGCACACAGCTCACCTCAACCGGCAGCTGGGCAAGCCGTCCAGTCTTCGGGCAGTAAGCACGCCTATCACGAGACCACCCCCTCCCCCGCAACAATTACAGCCTTCCTGTCCCCCCCCCAGGGGCAGATGGGACAGTAGCCCCAATCTGTCCCCCCGGGGGGGGCAAAAAGCCCACTAGACACCAGGAATTTTTTTGGCAACTTTTTATTAGGGCGGGGGCATTGGCATGCCCTTTTTGGGCAGACCCCACCATAATTAAAATTTGCCCAAAAAACTCCCTGGCATCTAGTGGACCTTCTGACCCTCCTGGGGGGCAGATGAGGGCATTACCCCCCAATCTGCCCCGCCGGGGGGGCAAAAAGCTCACTAGATGCCAGGGATTTTTTGGGGCAAATTTGAATTTGGATGGGCTGCCCAAAACGGGCATGCCCATGCCCCCACCACCTCCCCCACAAAAAATACAGCCTTCCTGCCACCCCTGAAGGCAGATAGGGCAGTAGCCCCCAATATGTCCCCCCTAGAAGACCCCACGCTAATTCAAATTTGCCCAATAAACTCCCTGGCGTCTAGTGGACTTTCTGACCCCCCTGGGGGGCAGATAGGGGCATTACCCCCAATCTGCCCCATCAGGGGGCAAAAAGTCCACGAGACGCCAGGGATTTTTTTGGGGGCAAATTTGAATTTGGATGGGCTGCTCAAAACGGGCATGCCCATGCCCCCACCCCCTCCTCCACAAAAATTACAGCCTTCCTGCCCCCCTAGGGGCAGATGGGGAAGTAGACCCCAATCTGCCCTCCCGGGGGGGAAAAAAGCCCACTAAACACCAGAGATTTTTTTGGGCATGTTTTATTAGGGTGTGGCATTGGCATGCCCGTTATGGGCAGACCCCACCCTAACTAAAATTTGCACAAAAAACCCACTGGTGTCTAGTAGACTTTCTGCCCCACCTGGGGGGAAGATGGGGGCATTACCCCCCATCTGCCCCGCCGGGGGGGCAAAAAGCTCACTAGATGCCAGGGATTTTTTTGGGGCTAATTTGAATTTGGGTGGGGCTGCCCAAAATGGGCTTGCCCATGCCCCCACCCCTCCCCCGCAAACATTACAGCCTTCCTGCCGCCCTAGGGTAGATGGGACAGTAGCCCCCAATCTGCCCTCCCCTAGGGGGGCAAAAATCCCACTAGACCCCAGGGATTTTTTTGGGCACATTTTTATTAGGGTGAGGGCATTGGCATGCCTGTTCTGGGCAGACCCCACCCTAATTAAAATTTGCTCAAAAAAATCCCTGGCATTTAGTAGGCTTTCTGCCCCCTGGGGGGCATATGGGGGCATAAGCCCCCAATCTGCACCCCCGGGTGGGGCAAAAAACCCACTAGTTGCCAGATAATTTTATTGGGCAAATTTGAATCTGGGTGGGGGCTGCTGCCCAAAACGGGCATGCCTATGCCCCACCCCCTACCCCGCTAAAATGACAGCCTTCCTGCCCCTACTGGGGGCAGATGGGGCAGTAGCCCCCAATCTGGGGGGCAAAAAACCCACTAGACGCCAGGGATTGTTTTGGGCACATTTTTATTAGGTTGGGGGCTGCCCAAAACGTGCATGCCAATGCCCCCACCCCCCACCCGCAACAATTACAGCCTTTCTGCCCCCCCGGAGGGAAAATGGGGGCAGTAGCCCCCAATCTGCCCTTCCCCAGGGGGGCAAAAAGCCCACTTGACACCAACAATTACGCTGGCTTTTTAATGTCAGTGGGTGGGGGCTGCCCAGAATAGGCATACCAATGCTCCCACCCCCCAAAAAAATAGACACAGTGTATTTTCCCCCCTTGGGGGCATATCAGGGCAACCCCACCCCCGAAATCCACACCCAGGGCAGCAGAGAGCCAACCGGCACATTGGGAAACCTAGCAAACCTGTACATTTTTTAAAACTAGACACACAGTGAAATCCAGAATGGGGTGATTTGACTGGCTCCCACCAGGTTCTGCTACCCAGAATCCCTTGCAAACCTAAAAATGTGTCCAAAAAAACGAATTTTTCTTACATTTCTGTGTTGGAAAGTTCTGGAATCTGTGTGGATCCACAAAATTCCACCCACCTGATGTTCCCCAAAGCCTTCCGAGAAAAATTGTACCTCACTTGTGTGGGTAGGCCTAGTGCCAGCGACAGGCAAGGGCCAAAAACCTATTGTGGCGACATCAAAATGACCTAATACAAAGCAACCTGGTTTTGCAAGTGGGGGGGGTCCCATGAGTTTTTGGCCCCGGGCTTGGCGGCCACCAAGAGAAACCTACCAAACCCACACATTTCTGAAAACTAGACACCTGGGGCAGTTCAGCAAGGTATGGCTTGCGTGGGTCCCCTAACGTTTTCCTACCCAGAATCCCCTGAAAACTCAGATTTAGCTAAAAAATCACTTTTTTTCTCAGATATCTGTGTGGGAAGGTTTCGGAATCTACGTGGATCCAAAAATTTCATCCTACCCAGCATTCCCTCAGGTCTTCCAATAAAAATGATACCTCACTTGCGTGGGTGGGTCAAGTACCCGCAACATGCAAGGGCCCAAAACCTATTGAGGCAACATCAAAATGACCTATCACAAAACAACCTGGTTTTGGAAGGGGGGGTCACCTGGGTTTTTGTCCCAGGGCTCGGCAGCCATCTTGGGAAACTACCTAACTCAAACATTTCTGAAACTAGACACCCGGGGGAGTCCAATGAGGTATGCCATGCGTGGGTCTCCCAACGTTTTCCTACACAGAATCCCCTGCAAACAATTTGGCTGAAAAAATCACTTTTTTCTCAAATTTCTGTGTGGGAAAGTTCTAGAATCTACATAGATCCACAGATTCATCCCACCCAGCGTTCCCCCAGGTCTCCCAATAAAAATGATACCTCACTCGCGTGGGTGGGTCAAGTACCCCCGACATGCAAGGACCCAAACCCTATTGAGGAAACATCAAAATGACCTATCACAAAAAATCCTGGTTTTGCAAGGGGGTCAGCTGGGTTTTTGTCACTGGGCTCGGCGGCCATCTTGGGAAACTACCAAACCCAAACATTTCTGAAAACTAGACACCCGGGGGAGTCCAGTGAGGTATGGCGTGCGTGGGTCCCCCAACGTTTACCTACCCAGAAATCCCTGCAAACCTCAAAACAATTTTCCCATACATTTTTGCGTGGGATCACCGTGCCAGCACAAATTTCCTACCACCCAGCGTTCCCCTTGTTCCCCCGAGTAAAATGATACATCACTTGTGTGGGTGGGCCAAAGGCCTGTGACTAGGAAGAGATCAAAACATAGGGATTAAGAGTATAGCACTGAAAATTCTAAGCGCTACATTTAAAAAAATATACATTTTTAGCCTGTTCTGCTTTGGACCCCCAAAAAAGTGAGGTATCATTTTACTCGTGACACCAAGGGGAATGCTGTGGGGTTGGAAATTTGTGCTGGAACAGTGATTCCACACACAAATATGTGCAAAATGTGTTTTTTTCAACTAAATTTGAGTTATGCATGGCATTCTAGGTAGGAAAACTTTGGGGGCTCCATGCAAGCTACACCTTATTGAACTCCCCCGGGTGTCTAGTTTTCAAAAATGTTTGGGTTTGGTACTTTCCTAAGATGGCCGCCAATCTCAGGTGCCCCCCCTCCAAAAAAAAGGTAGTTTTGCTAGATGTAATTTTAAAGTCTCCACAGTACCATTTGGGTCATTTCCTGTTGCAACCACTATGCCTACCCACACAAGTGATGTACCATTTTTATTGGGAGACCTGGGAGAACACTGGATGGGAGGACATTTTTGTATCCACGCAGAGTCCAGAAATTTACCACACAGAAATGTGAGAAAAAAGTGAATTTTTTGGCAATATTTGAGGTTTGCAGTGGATTCTGGGAAGGAGAATGATGGGGGACCCATGCAAGCCATACCTCGCTGGACTCCCCCGGGTGTCTAGTTTCTGAAAATGTGTGGGTTAAGTAGGTTTCCTTGGATGGTCGCCGAGCCCCTGGCCAAAAACTCATGGAACCCCCCTTGCAAAACCAGGTTGGTTTGTGATAGGTAATTTTAATTTTGCCTCAATAGGTTTTGGGCCCTTGCCTGTCACGGGTCCTTGACCCACCCACACAAGTGAGGTACCATTTTTATCAGGCGACCTGGGGGAACGCAGGGTGGGAGGAAATTTGTGGATCCACGCAGATTCCAAAACTTTTCACTACAGAAATGTTGGAAAAATTCATTTTTTTTACAATGTTTATGGTTTGCAAGGGATTCTGGGTAACAGAACCTGGTGGGGGCAGTCAAGTCACCCCATCCTAGATTCCCCTGGGTGCCTAGTTTTCAAACTTTAATAGGTTTTCTGGGTTTCCCTGGGTGTCGGCCGAGCTACGGATAAAAAACGACAGCTAGGCACTTTGCCAAAAAAGGGTCATTTTTCATTGCGAAATTGAGGTGTGACCACATTGCGTTTTGCCCCGTTTCCTGTCGTGGGCACTAGGCCAACCCACACAAGTGAGGTACCATTCTTTTCAGAAGACTTTGGGGAACACAGTTGGGTAGATATTTGTAGATCCACACAGATTCCAGAACTTTCCAACACAGAAATGTGGGGAAAATGTATTTTTTTGTCAATTTTTTAGGTTTGCAAGGGAATCTGGGTAACAGAACCTGGTGGGAGGCAGTCAAGTCACCCCATCCTGGATTCCCCTGGGTGGCTAGTTTTTAAATTTGTATAGGTTTGCTAGGTTTCCCTAGGTGCCGGCCGAGCTAGGTTTAAAAAGCTACAATAAGGCACTTTGCCAAAAAAGGGTAATTTTTTACTGCAAAATTGAGGTGTGACCACGTTGCGTTTTGTGCCGTTCCCTGTCGCCGGCACTAGGCCGACTCACACAAGTGAGGTACCATTTTTCTAAGAATACTTTGGGGAACGCAGGGTGGGTGGAAATTTGTGGATCCTAACAGATTCCAGAACTTTCCACCACAGAAATGTGGAGAAAATTTGTTTTTTTTTACAATGTTTAAGGTTTGCAAGGGTTTCTGGGTAACAGAACCTGGTGGGAGGCAATCAAGTCACCCCATCCTGAATATCCCTGGTTGTCTAGTTTTTAAAAATGTATAGGTTTGCTAGGTTTCCGAAGGTGCCGGCAGAGCTAGGGTTAAAAAACTACAGCTAGGCACTTTGCCAAAAAAGGGTCTTTTTTCACTGCGAAATTGAAGTGCAACCACGTTGCGTTTTGCGCCATTTCCTGTCGCAGGCACTATGCCGGCCCACACAAGTGGGGTACCATTTTTCTTGGAAGACTTTGGGGAACGCAGGGTGGAAGGAAATTTGTGGATACACGCAGATTCCAGAACTTTCCACCACAGAAATGTGGAAAACATTTGTTTTTTGACAATTTTTTAGGTTTGCAAGGGTTTCTGGGTAACTTAACCTGGTGCGAGTCAGTCTAGTCACCCCATTCTGGATTCCCCTGGGTGTCTAGTTTTTGAAAATGTATAGGTTTTCTAGGTTTTCCTAGGTGCCGGCTGAGGTAGGGTTCATAAACTACAGCTAGGCACTTTGCAAAAAAAGGGTCATTTTTCACTGTGAAATTGAGGTGCGACCATGTTGCGTTTTGTGCCATTTTCTGTCCCAGGCAATAGGCCGACCCACACAAGTGAGGTACCATTTTTCTTGAAAGACTTTGGGGAACGCGGGGTGGGTGGACATTTGTGGATCCACGCAGATTCCAGAACTTTCCTTTTTTTTTTTTTTTTTTTTTTTTTTTTTTTTTTAAACCTTTATTTGGAGACAAGCAGGTACAAGGGAAGTGTACATTCAAAACATACAGTTACATTCGGCCATTACGATGGTACGTCAGTGCCTAGAAAACATACAAAAAAAAAATAAGTAAATAAGGAGACACAAGGAGGTACAGGGCAGGGCATCAGTCAATAAAAGGAGCAACAACGAAATGTGCAGGAGATATTAAAATACAATGATCCAGCATGGGCAGGCGAGCCAATAAGACAATGCAATATGAATACAGTACATTAGCGGAGAACACGTGAGCCAGAGGGGACACAAATATGAGGAGCACTGGATAAAAGGGTGCCGCATAGGGATACAATCTGGATTCCCGATAAACTACCTGTCCGGAGGGAGACTCCCACCCCCCAATAGCTCGCAGGAAAAGGAGACAGTCAGCCCCCCCCCCCGATGTCGGAAGAACAGCAGGTGTCGTGTAAAATCCCAGCCCATCACGTTGTCATCAGCCTATCCCCTCACGGTCCTCAAGTTCAGAATCAGAGTCCCGCGCCGCCCTGGTCAGGAGGTACACCTGGAGCGGACTCCAAAAATCCCTTGGTCTGCATCGAACAGGCATCAAGTCAGAATAGATATTGTACTGATCCTGACAGTAACTGAGGTCAGTCACCCAGTCTTGAAAGCGCGGCACCCTACCCCGACCCCAGCAACAGGCGACCCTACGCTTAGCCAACAACAGGGCCACGTCAACAAATCTACGGTGAGAGGCAGGTACGTCCTTAGAGAAGCCAAGTAACATCACCAAGGGGTCAAACGCCACCCCATCCTCCGCCATAACCTGCAGGGCTTCATGAACCTGAGTCCAATATTCCAAAACCCCCGCGCAGCTCCAAGCCAAATGCAAAAAATCAGCGCCTTCCGCCCGACACCTAGCACACCTATCATCCTCCGCCAAATGAAACCGCAGTTTCCTCGCCGGGGTATAGTAGTACCTCTGAACAAACTTGTAATGGATAATTTTAAGGCGACAACTAGAAGAGACATTGGCCGTGAGGCCGCAACAATATTTCCACTGCTCGTCTGTAATAGGAGCACCCAATTCTGCAACCCACTGCTCGCGCACCCGATTGGTCGGGACCGATCGCTGTCGGCGAATAGCCCCGTATAACTTCGACACCAGGTGTCGCCCATCTGAAACCAGCAGCACATGGAGGGGGAGGGTCACCCCAGGCTCCGAAGGGTAGTCCGGTAGCAGAGCACGCATGCCCTGCCGCAGGCGGACAAAGTAGAACAGGTCTAGAGGGGAGCAAGCCGCCGAACCGAAGAAATGAGCCTGCGTACGGAAGGCACCTTCATGAAACAAATCGCCCCACGTGAGGATACCTAGCCGCTTGCACATTCGCTGAAACCCCGTCTCCAACAACAGCGACAGATCCGGATGATAAGACAGAGGCAAGGCCGGCGAGTAGAGAAAGGAAACGTCTAGCAAATGAGCCATCCGCTTCCAAGCATCCACCGTGCATGTCACCGTCGTGCGGGGCGTTTCCACATCTGACACCTTGCCCAAAACCATCCCCTCCAGTGGGAGCGGGTGGGCGACCCAATGCTCAGCAGCAATCTGGGGCATGAATGGCGTGGGGCGCATCCAATGATAGGCATAATGCGCCTGAGCGCTGAGATAATAGAGTTCAAAATCAGGGACGTCGAAACCGCCATCAGCATAAGGCAACGTAAGGGTAGCCCAGGCCACCCGTGGCTGCTTGCCCCCCCAGAACAATCGCAGAAGCTCAGAACGAAGTCTACGAAAGAAATAAGCACCAGGATGATACGGAAGGTTTTGAAAGAGATAAAGAAAGCGGGGCAGAACCACCATCTTGATAAGAGACGCCCTGCCGGCCATGGAGAGAGGTAAAGACATCCATCTGGTGACATCATCCGCCAGTTTAGTAATGGCCACACCATAGTTGAGCCGAACCGCGTCTCCCCTGTCCAAGGATACAACAATACCGAGATAACGCAACTCCGAGTCACACCATTCCAAAGGGTAGTCAAGGGGAAACCTGGCCACCGCAGCCGTGAGGGGGAAAAATTGAGATTTCCGCCAGTTGATATGAACCCCGGATACGCCTCCAAAAGCGACCAGCTCCCGCAGGAGCGAATTAAGGTTGTTCTCAGGGTCCTTGACATAGAGTGTGACGTCATCGGCGTATAAAGAAATGCCGACCTGCCGCTGAAGACAATTAAAGGCGCTCTGCTGATGAAACTGACGTATCCTGCAGGCTAGCGGCTCAATGGCGATAGCAAACAAGAGGGGTGAGAGGGGGCAACCCTGTCGGGTCCCTCTCGTGAGAGGGAACGAGGGGGACAGCACCCCATTCACCACTACCCTCGCCATCGGATCAGTATATAAAAGCTTAACCCAAGAGATGAAAATCCTGGGGAACCCCATCCGACAAAGAACATCAATAAGGTAGCCCCACTCGACAGAGTCAAACGCCTTAGTGGCATCAAGAAAGATAGCGGCAACCGGGACAGTGGGATCGATGGTCGACACAAGCGAAAACAAAGTGCGAAGATTGTGAGACGTGGCGCGGCCGGGCACAAATCCCGACTGGTCAGGCAACACGATAACGGGCATGAGTTCGGCTAATCTCACCGCCAAGACCTTCGCGAGAATTTTAACATCGCAGTTGAGCAATGAGAGGGGCCTGTAAGAGCCCACGTCCAGTGGATCCTTACCCGGCTTGAGCAGCGACGTGATGGCGACCTCCCGCATGGAGCCCGGTAGGCGTCCCTCCTCCAGAGACTCCTCAAACACCTCACGGAGCACAGGGGCCATGATGTCAATATAGCACTTATAAAATTCAGCAGGAAGGCCATCCAGCCCGGCGGCCTTCCCATTAGAAAGAGACATGATGGCATTCCTGACCTCCTCCACCTCCAGGGGCCTGCCTAAGAACTCCCGATGACCGTCCGATAGCCAACAAAGCGCCAACTCATCGAGGAAGCCACCGTATCGAGTCTCACCCGTCTGCTGTGTCGTGTAAAGGTGTGCATAGTGATCCATAAATGTGCGCTGAATCTCCGAAGTGTCTCGACAGCGAGTGCCATCCGGAGACACCAATTCCAGCACGTCCGACCCATGCCTAGGATGTCTAGTAAGGGCAGCGAGGACCTTACCGGGCCGCTCCCCTTCGCAGTATCGCCTCGCCGTCCAGTATTTCCCCCTGTGCTTAGCCTCTCGAGCAGCCTCCTCCTCATACTCGGAGAGCTTAGTGCGGAACTGTGCCAAAAGATCGGGGTCTGAATTCACCTGCATCCTGCGCTCCAAGTTTCGCAAGTCAGCCTCCAACCTCTCTAGGGTCCGAACAATCAGACGGAGTACTCCACAACTTTTAGAAATAGTGACACCCCGGATCGTGACCTTGAATGCCTCCCAAATGACCTCAATGCTCTCAACAGAGCCCTTGTTCCTAGGGAAGAACGCCTCCACCTCCGCACCGAGTTCCTCCTTGAACACCGGGTCAAGCAAAGCAGTCGGAAACAAACGCCAAGGCGGGCGCGGCCTGTGTAACCCGGGGACGGACAAATCAACCTTCACCGGACAGTGGTCTGAATACGTCCTGGCTAAATGTGTGACCCCCCTGAGGCCAGCCATCAACCCTCTAGAAAGAAATACATAGTCCAGTCTTGCCCATGAACGAGCATGTGTGGTGTAATGAGTGCCCTCCCTAGTGGCAGGGTGGGTGTACCTCCAGCTGTCAACCATCCCAGCCTCCTCCACTATCCCCCGCAGCACATCCCTAGCCTGTACATTATACTGAGGGCTACCCTCCGATCTGTCCAACTGGGCCTGAAATGCAAGATTGAAGTCACCCCCCCACACAATGTGAGTAGCGTCCACAGCAAGAACATGACCCCACAGAGTGACAAAAAAGATTGGCGTATCAACATTGGGAGCATAGCAGTTAACAAACAGTATAGTGTTCTGCCCAAGCCGTCCCCACAGCAGCACATAGCGCCCCTCAGGGTCCCCCATAGATCCAAGTTCCTGAAATGCAAGCGACCTCTTAACAAGGGTGACAACCCCACGAGCATAAGAAGAGTATGAAGCAAATCCCCTGGCCGCAGCCCACCTTCCACCGAAAGTGGGGGAGGGAGTGGGGCGCAGATGCGTCTCCTGGAGAAAAGCAACATGAATAGCATGCCTGTCCAAATACTGTATCACATTACGACACTTCCTGGCATCATTAAGGCCCCGTACATTCCAGGTCAAAAACGAGATCTGATTCACAACAGCAGTTGACATCACATAACGTAAGGGCCCCACAGGACCCTATAACCAAATACAGGGCATCCAACTACCAGCAACAGCCAACAATAGGTCCACGCCCCAGGGCACGGGACGACCTCCACATACACTCCATACATTTCCCAGTCATCTCCAAAACAACCAAACATGAACACAACAACTCCCCCCCAACCGACCCATCCACGCAGCAAGCACTCAGGACAGACTACGCGCCACACGCCGCCAAGCCATTCCACACGGCCCACATCTCGCACACGTGCTACGCTCGCAGAGTGCGCCCCGGCACGTGGCAGCCCAAAATGGCGGCCGGCGCACTCGGGCCCAAAATGGACGGGATCACGGATCCCAGAACCCGTCCCGTAAGATAGGAAAGTGGAACAGCCCGGATAGCGGGCGCAACGACATTTCCGTGCACTCAGACAACAGTAGCAGCTACCAAAACGAACCAAAAGTCCCGGGCAAACAAACATGGACAGCGTCAACCCCCCCCCATCCACCCACCTGACACCACCCCAACTATCAGGCCACATACACCCCTCCCCCCCATCCCTCAACACACGTCCAGTCAACCAACATAGGACTAGAATCCAAACAAAAGGTAAACATGGGGCACACCCTCCGGGGAACCTTCCAGAGGTGCACGACGCCACTCCCTCACGCCACGCCAGCGTCCGCGCCAACGAGTATCAGGCGGCCCCAGGCGCAGCGCGGGGGGTGGGTGCCCAGAGCGCGACATCCCATAACACCATCCTGCGGTGCCATCCCAACCCCACAAAAACAGCAAAACGCACTCATTCATCGTAATACAGACACAACCCACACATCAGCAAAAAAATCAAAAACGGACAATAGCTAGGCCGCAAATACTGAGAAGGAAGCCAGCAGGTCTCAATACAAAAGTTACATGTCCACAATACTACAAGAACCGGGAAGAAGATAGACAAAGTCCAAAGTCACCAGAATCAGGCGACCTCCTCCTCAGCAGCCGAATGTTCACCCTCCGGATCTCGATCGTCACCACGATCCGCAGCAGCGCGCTCGCGCTGGAGGCGCTTCGCAAAGTCCTCAGCATGCTGTGGGTTGGTGAAAAAATGTTGTTTAGCCTGATGCGTCACTCTAAGTTTAGCCGGATAAAGCAAGGCGTAGTCCACTTGAAGGTCCCGAAGCTTCCTTTTCACCCCCAAAAACTTCCGACGCTGGTCCTGCACCATCGGTGTGAAGTCGGGGTACATGGTGAAAGACACCCCTTCGAAGGAGAGAGCCCTGTTAGTGCGGGCAGCCTGAAGAGCAGCGTCTCGATCACGATAGTTCAAGAGGCGCGCAATGATGGGACGCGGTGCAGCCCCAGAGGCCGGACGAGGTCCCAATGTCCGATGCGCTCTCTCGACGATGAACTGGGACGAGAAGACTTCCGTCCCAATAGCGCCCACCAGTAGCCTCTCCACATAAGTCTCCATTTTGCCCACATTCGTGGACTCCGGCACACCTACAATGCGCACGTTGTTGCGCCTACTCCTCGCCTCCAACTCCTCGTTCTTGGCGGCAATGACACGCAAGATATTGTCCATTCTCGCCAGTTGGGTGGTATGGGTGGCCGCCGTGTCATCACGGTCCGAGATGCGCTGTTCTGCCGCCGTCAAGCGCTCCTCATGCACGTCCAATTTCTGAACAACCGCATCCATGCGCGACGATATCTTGTCCACTTTGTCCACTATAGTGGCGAACCCCTGCCTCATCTCCTGCATCATTTGGGCGAAGTCCGGCGGAGGTGGGTGCGGGACACTCTCAGCGACATTTGGGGGGGGGGACCGCGAAGCCCCAGCTTCCTGGAGCGAACGCGCCCCACGCCTGGCCCCTCCAGAGTCAAAGGACAGTTTGGACTGTTTAGTGTCCGGCTTCCCCATAACGGTGGTACAGAAGGGAAACGAGGCAAATGGGAATCAGGATACAGTTCGGACAAGGGACCCGGCCAAACAGTAAGCAGCTCGAATCGTGGGGGCACGAGCAGGCCAGCACACCCCGCCACTCCCACCGATGAGTAAAGGCCGTCGCCGTGCCCAGCCCAAGGGGGGCAAACCCTCAAAATCCAAGTATTAAATCCGTTGTACCTCCGTGGGCGATGGTATCTGGCCAGGCAGATGGGAGAGCCGAGAGATAAGTCCGACAACAAGGGAGAGCCAAGCGTCCCGCCCGGCCAGCGACCGAACCTGGCGGAGAAGGGCGGAGCTAGGCCTACACCCCACGTGCAGAGCCCCGGACTGGCATGAACAGTGACGCCGGGCAAGAGGGCATCAGACTTCCAGAGCGCGAGTCGGAGAAACTTGGGACCTTCGTAACGTCGGCCAGCAACCTCCGAATGGCCCAGGAGTTGGACCGTGGGTGGACGGCCGATATCCCAACCGAACCGTGGGGTCAGTTCAGGGCGCAGCGATGGTAAACAGGATACCTAGGCGGATAATAGCTCCGGGCAGCGGGAGCCTCACGACAGTGCGGCCATTCCGCAGTGCGCCCTCTAGCGCCCCCTGATTCCAGAACTTTCCACCACAGAAATGTGAGGAAAATTAGTTTCTTTGTCAGTTTTTTAGGTTTTCAAAGGATTCTCGGTAACAGAACCTGGTGGGAGGCAGTCAAGTCACCCCTATCCTGGATTCCCCTGAGTGTCTAGTCTTCATAAATGTATAAGTTTGCTAGGTTTCCCTTGGTGTGGGCAGAGCTAGGGTTAAAAAACTACAGCTAGGCACCTTGCAAAAAAAAGGGTCCTTTTTCACTGCGAAATTGAGGTGCAACCATGTTGCGTTTTGCCCCATTTTCTGTTGCAGGCACTAGGCCGACCCACACAAGTGGGGTACCATTTTTCTTGGAAGACTTTGGGGAACGCAGGGTGGAAGGAAATTTGTGGATACACGCAGATTCCAGAACTTTCTACCACAGAAATGTGGAAAAAGTTTGTTTTTTTGACAATTGGTTAGGTTTGCAAGAGTTTCTGGGTAACTTAACTTGGTGCGAGGCAGTCTAGTCACCCCATTCTGCATTCCCCTGGGTGTCTAGTTTTCAAAAACGTATAGGTTTGCTAGCTTTCCCTAGGTGCCGGCAGAGCTAGGGTTCAAAAACTACAGCTAGGCACTTTGCAAAAAAAGGGTCATTTTTCACTGCGAAATTGAGGTGCGACCATGTTGTGTTTTGTGCCATTTTCTGTCGCAGGCAGTAGACCAACCCACACAAGTGAGGTACCATTTTTCTTAAAAGACTTTGGGGAACTCGGGGTGGGTGGAAATTTGTGGATCCACGCAGGATCCAGAACTTTCCACCACAGAAATGTGAGGAAAATTTGTTTTTTTGTCAATTTTTTAGGTTTTCAAAGGATTCTCTGTAACAGAACCTGGTGGGAGGCAGTCAAGTCACCCCTATCATGGATTCCTCTGAGTGTCTAGTTTTCATAAATGTATACGTTTGCTAGGTTTCCCGTGGTGTGGGCAGAGCTAGGGTTAAAAAACTACAGCTAGGCACTTTGCAAAAAAAGGGTCATTTTTCACTGTGAAATTGAGGTGTGACCATGTTGCGTTTTGCGCCATTTTCTGTCGGAGGGTCTAGGCCGACCCACACAAGTGAGGTACCACTTTTCTTAGAAGACTTTGGGGAACGCGGGTGGGTGGAAATTTGTGGATCCACACAGATTCCAGAACTTTCCACCACAGAAATGTGAGGAAAATTTGTTTTTTTGTCAATTTTTTAGGTTTTCAAGGGATTCTCGGTAACAGAACCTGGTGGAAGGCAGTCAAGTCACCCCTATCCTGGATTCCCCTGCATGTCTAGTTTTCATAAATGTATAAGTTTGCTAGGTTTCCCTTGGTGCCAGCAGAGCTAGGGTTAAAAAACTACAGCTAGGCACCTTGCAAAAAAAGGGTCATTTTTCACTGCGAAATTGAGGTGGGACCGTGTTGCGTTTTGCGCCATTTTCTGTCGCAGGCACTAGGCCGACCCACACAAGTGGGGTACCATTTTTCTTGGAAGACTTTGGGGAACGCAGCGTGGAAGGAAATTTGTGGATACACGCAGATTCCAGAACTTTCTACCACAGAAATGTGGAAAAAGTTTGTTTTTTGGACAATTGGTTAGGTTTGCAAGAGTTTCTGGGTAACTTAACTTGGTGCGAGGCAGTCTAGTCACCCCATTCTGCATTCCCCTGGGTGTCTAGTTTTCGAAAACGTATAGGTTTGCTAGCTTTCCCTAGGTGCCGGCAGAGCTAGGGTTCAAAAACTACAGCTAGGCACTTTGCAAAAAAAGGGTAATTTTTCACTGCGAAATTGAGGTACGACCATGTTGCGTTTTGTGCCATTTTCTGTCGCAGGCAGTAGGTCAACCCACACAAGTGAGGTACCATTTTTCTTAAAAGACTTTGGGGAACTCGGGGTGGGTGGAAATTTGTGGATCCACGCAGGATCTAGAACTTTCCACCACAGAAATGTGAGGAAAATTTGTTTTTTTGTCATTTTTTTAGGTTTTCAAAGGATTCTCTGTAACAGAACCTGGTGGGAGGCAGTCAAGTCACCCCTATCATGGATTCCTCTGAGTGTCTAGTTTTCATAAATTTATACGTTTGCTAGGTTTCCCGTGGTGTGGGCAGAGCTAGGGTTAAAAAACTACAGCTAGGCACTTTGCAAAAAAAGGGTCATTTTTCACTGTGAAATTGAGGTGTGACCATGTTGCGTTTTGCACCATTTTCTGTCGCAGGCACTAGGCCGACCCACACAAGTGAGGTACCATTTTTCTTAGAAGACTTTGGGGAACGCGGTGGGTGGAAATTTGTGGATCCACACAGATTCCAGAACTTTCCACCACAGAAATGTGAGGAAAATTTGTTTTTTTGTCAATTTTTTAGGTTTTCAAGGGATTCTCGGTAACAGAACCTGGTGGAAGGCAGTCAAGTCACCCCTATCCTGGATTCCCCTGCGTGTCTAGTTTTCATAAATGTATAAGTTTGCTAGGTTTCCCTTGGTGCCAGCAGAGCTAGGGTTAAAAAACTACAGTAGGCACTTTGCCAAAAAAGGGTAATTTTTCATGCGAAATTGAGGTGCAACCATGTTGCGTTTTGCGCCATTTTTTGTCGCAGGCACTAGGCCGACCCACACAAGTGGGGTACCTTTTTTCTATGAAGACTTTGGGGAACGCGGGGTGGAAGGAAATTTGTGGATACACACAGATTCCAGAACTTTCCACCACAGAAAAGTGGAGACAAGTTGTTTTTTTGACAATTTTTAAGGTTTGCAAGGGTTTCTGGGTAACAGTACCTAGTGGGAGGCAGTCAAGTCACCCCTTCCTGTATTCCCCTGAGTGTCTAGTTTTTGAAAATGTATAGGTCTGCTATGTTTCCCTAGGTGCCGGTAGAGCTAGGGTTCACAAACTACAGCTAGGCACTTTGCAAAAAAAGGGTCATTTTTCACTGCGAAATTGAGGTGCGACCACGTTGCGTTTTGCGCCGTTTCCTGGTGCAGGCACTAGGCCGATGTTAGAAATGCTGTGGCATGGTGCAGAGCGGGCGGGCCAAACTCCAAAGGACATGTGTGAAGCATCGACGCAGTACACACAGGCGACACACAAGGCACACTCCAAAAAGAGACGCAGCACAAGATTAGGTGAAAAGAGTAAGTGTATTATAAGATAAACACCTTGGAACATAATCACAGTTCAAACAACATGTGCCAGCCGGAACTAGGTAAGGACTTATACGGGGACTATTTGCAGAGCAGCGCCAATTAGGCCGCTGCCAGGACCCTTACTGGTACAGTATGGAGGAAGGGAAGAGTAAAGGACAAAGGTACAGTCTGTCGCTAGATATATCACATTGCAATAAACACGGGTCCTAAACATGGGGCACCAAACACATTGGGCATAACCTTATGCAGCTAAGTACAATTTACCTTATTCCCACACCAGTACCTTGGGCTGCTCCTCGCTGGGACCACCAGGCCTTCCAATCGTGCAAGGCATCCAGCATACAACAAAAACAATAGGCACAAAGCCCCTCAACAGTGGGTATAGAATTAGCGTAAGCATAACATCTAGGCAAAAAGGCAGGTTAGCATAGGTGCAACATCACTTTAGCAGATGGCTCAATTGGCATTACTACAAAATAGGCAGGGCCACCCTGGGGCACCAAGCACACCAGACCCTGACGTGAGGCATTTACGTGAGCAGAGGTCTCCTCTTCCACCGGCATTAATTGAAACAATAATAGCATTATATAGCGGAACATGGGCAAAAGTAAAGCTGGGAGATGGGAGAAGAATATCCGCAGAATTAAAAATAAGAAACGGCCTCAAACAGGGCTGCGTGCTCTCTCCAAGCCTTTTTAACATATATCTGGCAGATTTGAAAGACCAACTTCAGAACGTGAATGGACACCCGCCAAAATTGGCCAACAAAAGCATCCAGTTTCCACAATATGCGGACGATATTGTAGTTTTAAGTCAAACACCGATAGGCCTCCAAAGAACAATATCCAAATTAACGGACTATTTCGACAGAGAAGGTCTGGAATTAAACACCAAAAAAACAAAAGTGGTGAGATTGGCGGGCACAAGCAGACGATCTTTCAAGTGGTACACAAAGGACAAACACATCGAGGAAACAACTGCTTATAAATATCTGGGGGTCACAATAAGTAAAAATATGTCCCTTCTAGACCAAAAAAGAAACATCGCTGCAAAAGCACTATCACTGAGCTTTGCGTACAGAACCCTCCAAAAGAAATTGCAATGCCCATCATACGACCATCTGCTAAAAGTAATGGCAGCCCAAGTTTTACCATCCCTCTCATATGGACTGGAAATATGGCATGGGAAAGAAGCAGCCATCTTAAACACCCTCCAGACAAAAATATATAAATCTGTGTTTTACCTTTACAAAGGATCAGCCCTGGCACAAATAAGGCTGGCATTTGGCTTGCAAAATCAAATATATCAAAGGAAAGCAGTCCTAGTGAAATGGTGCTGGAAATTGAGATCCGCGGAAATGGGTTCATTAAATAACCTGTGTTGGCAAGAAATCAAAAAACAATATGACCAACAGGAACCCAATTCATGGGGTGATGATCTGCGAGCATCACTAGAAACCCTCAAAGTAGAGGAGATCTGGAATAGTCAACTAGAAGAATCATCCTTTAAAAAGATCTGCAAGCTAAATGCAAAGGCTCTATCATTGATAGAAGATAAAAAGACTTTGGCCAAACGGCGACACGCATGGACTGTTTTAAACTCGTATAAACGATTAAAACCACAACCCTACCTCGTGGCACACTTCCGGCTATCCTTAAAAATGAAATTCATGGCTTTCAGAATGGGTGATCATTTTTCAAAAGATTTGATCCCGTCATGGAAAGACACACAACAGGGACCAAGATGTAGACTATGTGATTACAACACGGAAACTTTGTACCATCTCCTGTGTACATGTGAGTCCACCAAAGACGAGAGAAGAACTTTACTGAAACCAATTTTAAATATGTTGCAGATCCGCACCTGCAGGCAAGCAGTTACCAGCTGGATGGGAGCAGGTTCAAACATCCTAATATGCCGCGGGGTAAAATTCATGAAATTTGTAGAGACTCAGTTTTTAAAAGCTGAAACAGACTAAAGGCAGGGTCTGGAAAATAATGTTTTATAATAAGGAACGAGAAAATATATTTTAAGTAAATGAATTTTTATCTTCTGCTATTTAACTGAAATTTTGTACATGTATGCTTTATGGTTGTGATAAACCAAATAAAGGAAATTTTTGACTGACTGATTGAGGTCTCCTCTTTGGCATAGACCCATGGGCATTTAACATGGAACCTAACAGCATGAAACATACCTTGCCTGGGGCAGTAACCTTAAGCAACAACAATCCTCTAAAAAGAAATCAGGCAACATTCCATTGTATAGGCATAAGCATATCCAGTGAGAGCCTGGCGGCATAGACAATATCAGCACATATGTATTCGGACAGGCTCAGTCCATCTGAGCATAATCACTTGCCGTACACCTGTAGGCATAAGTCTCAGTGGATTAGGCATAAAACCCCTGAACCTAAACCCAAGTCATAGGGGCAGTACCATTAGGCGCACCTCACTACCCTAGACAGCATGAGCATACACCGGAGTGGGCCTAAATCAATCAAGCATGCATCCTGGCATCGAATCAGGAGCCTGGGGCATCAACCTCAATTAGCCTTAGGCATAAACCAGCACATTAGGGTAAAAATGTGAGTAACCCCAGTTCCGGTCACGTTGGAGTCCCCTCTCCGAAGACTCTCAAGCTCCGTAATGCCCAATCCGTTGCAACAATTAAGGGACCCTGGAGCCCCACTCCGGTACTTGATCCAAGTATGCCCCACATTGTGGTGTTGCCACACCCAATGCCGTTGTCCCCTGTCCAGTGGGGGCAGCTGGAGGAACAAGGCAGGCCCGGACACTCTCTGTGTCTCCTGGGAAAGACCATGGGGGCGGGAACCAACACTGTGCCCCTTACCCCCCTCTACCAACAGTCCCTTTCTGAGGCCCTCACTCACTGGGACTCTTCTCCTTTGTGACTCTGGGCATGCAGGGCTCTCCTCTCCTCCTGGGGCCTCCGCCAGCAGCAGCGCCTTCCAGGCTTCTCCTGCGGCAGGCAGCAACTCCTCTTTACCCGGGTCCGCTCCTGGGGTCCCGGGACTTCTCAGGCAGCACGCGGGGCTCTCCCTACCACCAGGGAGCCCCGCGAATCACTGGCAGTGCTTCTCCACGGGCGGAGGCGGGGTAGGTTCCTGCTCTACCTTCGATCCCTAAGCACGGGGCTCCCTCGTCACCACGGAAGCCCCGCCACGCCTCCACTCACCATCAGTCCATACTTTACCCGGGTTCCCTCCGTTGACCCGGGGCTTCAGTCGGCCTCTTCCCGCTTCCGCCCAGACTTCCTGTGGGCGCTCTCGCCGGCGCCAATCCCAGCGCGGCTCTCCGAATGTCACTGGGAAGCCCGCGCGGGACTCCAGTGCCTCCCGGGCTGGCGCAGTGATTCTTCCCTCAGCGCCAGTGCGGGGTGGGCACCCGCAGTCCCAAATCAAATACTCCTATGGCAGAAACACAGGGCAGGCTCCCGCTGTTTCAAATTGGCCACAGGCAGCGATAACGCAGGGTAGGCACCCGCCAGCATCAATTGGCCAAAAGCGCGCCAAAACATGGGGTAGGTTCCTGCGGCACTTTCAAAGTGTTCAGAGGCGGCAATGACGTGGGGTAGGCTCTTGCAGCTCTTCACAATCAGACAGTTCCTTTTTGGACACACAGCTCTTAGGGGTTAGGCACTAGGGCCGCTGAGGTGAGGGCCAGCAGCGCTTCCCAGGCACAGTGCTTAAAGGGCACCAGCGCTTTGAACAGACCAGCGGGGTGGAAGTCACAATGGCAGTCTCCTGCAACTGCACAGCACTTTGGGAACACAGCGCAAGGGGGCTCAGTCCTCTCAATGCAGTGCTGCAGGCCTCAGCTCCTCTTCCCCTGGCACATCAGATGCAGCGCTCATCCAGGGCCACCCAGCACAGTGGGTGCCAGACTTTCCATCCAAAAGCTGGGATGGCTGGGAACCGAACATCTAAACTGCTAACCTACTGCAGTCAGGTGGCCCCACACATAGCCATGGCATCCATTTTAAATGCAGCATGTTACCAGGGTACATTCCTACAATGGGGGTTAACAAGTGTGCACACCATTGCATTACATTTACTAGGGCATCTCACACCACTCATGGCCTATACATTTCTCAACCATGGGGTAGACTTCCCAAACTAGGAGGGCGAAAAGCGAAAGTTTTTGGGAAAATGGGCCAAGTTCAACAGTCGACCCACACAAGTGAGGTATAATTTTTCTCAGAAGACTTTGGGCAATGCGGGGTGGGTGGAAATTTGTGGATCCACGCAGATTCCTGAACTTTCCACTACAGAAATGTGAGGAAAATGTTATTTTCTTGTCAACGTTTTAGGTTTGTAAGGGATTCTGGGTAGCAGAACCTGATGGGAGGCAGTCAAGTCACCCCATCCTGGATTCCCCTCGGTGTCTAGTTTTGAAAGATGTATAGGTTTGCTAGGTTTCCCTAGGTGCCGGCAGAGCTAGGGTTCAAAAACTACAGCTAGGCTCTTAGCCAAAAAAGGGTCATTTTTCACTGTGAAATTGAGGTGCGACCATGTTGCGTTTTGCGCCGTTTCCTGTTGCAGGCACTAGACTGACCCACACAAGTGAGGTACCATTTTTCTCAGAAGACTTTGGGGAACGCAGGGTGGAAGGAAATTTGTGGATACACGCAGATTACAGAACTTTCCACCACAGAAATGTGGAGAAAATATGTTTTTTTTACAATTATTTAGGTTTACAAGGGTTTCTGGGTAACAAAACCTGGTGGAAGGCAGTCAAGTCACATCATCCTGGATTCCCCTGAGTGTCTAGTTTTCAGAAATGTATAGGTTGGCTAGGTTTCCCTAGGTGCTGGCAGAGCTAGGGCTCAAAAACTACAGCTAGGCACTTCGCCAAAAAAGGGTAATTTTTCACTGCAAAATTGAGGTGTGACCACGGTGTGTTTTGCGGAGTTTCCTGTCGCAGGCACTAGGCCGACCCACACAAGTGGGGTACCATTTTTCTCGGAAGACTTTGGAGAATGCAGGGTGGAAGGAAATTTGTGGATACACACCCATTCCAGAACTTTCCACCACAGAAATGTGGAGAATTTTTTTTTTTTTAACTTCTCAGGTTTTCAAGGGTTTCTGGGTAACAGAACCTGGTGGGAGGCAGTCAATTCACCCCATCCTGGATTCCCCTGGGTGTCTAGCTTTCAAAAATGTATAGTTTTACTAGGTTTCCCTAGTTTCCGGCAGAGCTAGGGTTAAAAAACAACAGCTAGGCACTTTGCAAAAAAGGGTAATTTTTCACTGCGAAATTGAGGTGCGACCACGTTGCGTTTTGCGCCGTTTTCTGTCGCAGGCACTATGCCGACCCACACAAGTGAGGTTCCATTTTTCTTAGAAGACTTTGGGAAATGATGGGGTGGATGGAAATTTGTGGATCCACGCAGATTCCAGAGCTTTCCACCACAGAAATATGGAAAAATTGTGTTTTTTGGACAATTTTTGAGGTTTGCAAGGGATTCTGGGTTACACAATCTGGGGGGAGGCCATCAAGTCACCAAATCCTGAATTCCCCTGGGTGTCTAGTTTTCAAAAATGTATAGGTTTACTAGGTTCTCCTAGTTTCCGGCAGAGCTAGGGCTAAAAAACTACAGCTATGCACTTTGCCAAAAAAGGGTCATTTTTCACTGAGAAATTGAGGTGTGACCACATTGAATTTTGCGCCGTTTCCTGTCGCGGGCACTAGGCCAACCCACACAAGTGAGGTACAGTTTTTCTCGTAAGACTTTGGGGAACGCAGGGTGTGTAGAAATGTGTGGACCACGCAGATTCCAAAACTTTCCACCACAGAAATTTGGGGAAAATGTGGGTTTCTTGACATTTTTTTAGGTTTGCAAGGGATTCTGGGTAACAGAACATGGTGGCAGGCAGTCATATCACCCCATCCTAATTTCCCCTGGGTATCTAGTTTTACAAAAAGGTATGGGTTTGCTAGGTTTCCCTAGGTGCCAGCAGAGCTAGGGTTCAAAAATGACAGCTACACACTTCGCAAAAAAAGGGTACATTTTCATTGTGAAAATGTGGTGTGTTCATGTTGGGTTTTAAGCCCTTTCCGGTGGTGGACACTATTCCTACCCACACAAGTGAGGTACCATTTTTATCGAGAGATCTAGGGTAATTCATATTTGTAAAGCAACTGTTATTACCTATTGAGTTTTGATGCATTTCTGCCTTCCAAATGAAAGATATTGTGTAAAAAAGAAGTGATTTTGAAAAATGACCAATAATTCTCATGCTAGTATGAGTATTCCCAATTTTGAAAATGTGCAAATATGTACTGTTTCTAAACTCTATAATTTGTACAGATTTTAGAAATACATAGGTGTCTTTCATACCGATTTTTCCATGTATACATTTTCGCACAATAATTGCTATATTCAAAGTACATAATAAAAAGCCATTGCAAATTGCTACTCAGTTTTTAACTCTGGGTTCGTCTGCTTCTTGGTGAACCTACAAGTCCTATATATCCCCACAACTAGAAAGTTCCAGCGGATGTAACTGTATATTGATTTCAAAGAGTTGTCATAAATACAAGAAGTTACAGGTGAAAACGTTGACATAAAAGGCAGTTTTTTTCAACTAATTTTCAATTTTTCCAATATTTAACTGTTAGTTTCTGTAAAGAAACCTTGATCTACACAAATGACCCCTTTCCGAATTCAGAATTTTGTCTACTTTTCTAAAATGTATAGCTGTCCAGGATCCATTATTGCTTTCATACTCATTTCTACCATTAACTGGAAGGAGGTTGAAAGCACTAAAAATAGCCAAAATATGCTATGTCCCAGAAAAATGCTAAAACTGGGTAAAAAATGTTGGTTATCCGACAAAAGACTGTCATTCTCTAAAAGCTGGGAAAATGGTGATTTCAGCCCTACAAATCCATTTTTGAAAACATTTGCAGGGAAAAACCCAGAGGCTTTCATTTGTAGCCTGTTTTCCCCATTTTTCTGACAAAAACAAAGATTTGACTCTATTTTGGCTAATTTTTGGGACCCCTCCAAGGGAATCCACAAACCCTGGGTACCTTTAGAATCCCCATGATGTTGGGAGAAAAGGACGCAAAATTGGCATGGATACCTTATGTGGTCTAAAAGTTACAAGGGCCTAAGCGCACGCTACCTCAAATAGCCAAAAAAAGTCTTAGCACAGGAGGGGAAAGGCCTAGCAGCGAAGGGGATCATCCAGGGATAGATCACCTAGGATCGATGAAGCATAAGGCCTTGTGCTCACAAAATATAGTGCAGTGTATGTGATAAGTATATTTAAAATTGATTACCAGGAGAGAAAAAAAGGATTTATTAGGTATCCCATGGTGTCAAGGGTTAAAAAGAAGTAGATGCATGATCTGAAAAAATGTGCGCGCGCGCGAGTGAAGAGGTCTATATGTTTTAGCCAACCTATATCTTATATTAAGCGTGGCTTTCTCCAGGACCAAGTAGTAACTACTGCACTGTAATTATAGTGAAAAGCAGAAAAATAACACAAACTGTGTAGAACGATACAACCTTATAAATGTGTAATACTTTTATGTAACCACTAACGGTATAGGTGTTGCACTCCTTTTAAGAGAAAGAACAGGTTGAAATGTAAAAGCTACGTCTAAATATATATAATGAAACATTTCACAACAATAAAGAAATGTTAAAGTCCTCATATTGAATGTACGAGGACATTATGTCAATCAGCTTACCCGTATCAAATCGAAGGATACCCACCACTCCTGGCTACAGCTCAGGGCGTGAGGCAACGCTCTGTGAAAGGAAAAAGAAAAAAGAAAACACTAAACCTACAATAGATATAGGTATGTATTGAAGAAAAGAGGGATATCATTACAATACCTCTAGAAGTACTTTCAAATTCAAATTAGGGTTTGTCAGCAGCACCGCCATGTTAGTGTATAAGAAGAGCTGCTCAGTGTGTTTAAGAAGATAACAGGCAGTTGCAATCTGCCCACTCCTAATAAAACGCAGAACCCTCTGGCAGTAAGTGGAACGATGTGCAACACATATGTCAGACAAAGCTCATGGGAAATATGTGAGCACGGAATACAAGTCACGACAAAATAAGTTGTACAGTGATAAAACACTAGACTCTACTATTTCTAGAAGACTCATCTAAACACTGTTCTAATGAGACCAAAGAACAAGCCAAGGACTTCAGCAGTTAAAGGAGTAGAAGGACATCCACGCAACAGCCGTTATGCTTACCTAATCCGTCGTGGCCCCGGGCCAAACTTCTGAGTATTGCCAGCGGTGTTGGCCCAGAAACAGCGCGAGTTTAAATACTCGCCCCAAAACCCGCTGACCAGCCGCACCTGACTGCCTCAAATAACAACCGGGAATCTGTTATAGAACCCATGGCGCCTAAACCTCCTCACTCGCGCTCACCTTTGTCAATACATTCAGCACCCAGGCTAACAGGATCCAAAAGATTGTGCATAAGCATTGGCAAATCTTTAATGTAGGACAGAACAAGATACCCTGACATCTTTTCTCATTCAAAAGGAGTAAGAACTTACGGGTCTGTCTTGTCCATACACAACCAAGAGGTACTCCGGCACCTGGACCAACTACACTCTGGAATATGCCAGTAGTCCAGGGACACTACCCATGTGGCACTTGTGTGGTCTTCCCACAGACTAGGCACACTACGGAGGTGGACATTGGCACTCAGAGACCATGGAGACAAGTTAAGCACACCAACTGTAACAGCTCGCACATTTTTTTCAGATAGTGCTTCTATTGCTTTTTAACCCTTGATACCATGGGATACCTAATAAATCCTTTTTTTCTCTCCTGGTAGTCAATTTTAAATACACTTATCGCATACATTGCACTATATTTAGTCACCACATTGCCTGGATTATATTAAAACATCTGCGAGCTCCTCCTTTACACGAGCAAGGAGTGGTAGCTCGCTCCTTGGGTGCACTAGTGTGCATCCAAGAGGAGATCCGGAATAATGTAGCATGCCACCTCGGTGGGTGATGGGCTTCCATCCTCTTAATTGAGACTCCTCTTTCACTGTGCTCCTCTGGGGTAAGTACAGTCCCTACGTCTATCTATATATATTTTGTTTGTGAGACCCGCAGATTTTTTTGTTGCTACTAACTTAACAAATTCCCAAAGGCTCACTGCCCTCACCTGGAATGTCAGGGGGCTAGGAAATCCGAGAAAGAGGAGAAGGGTGTTATCATACTTAGATAGATATCAGACACAAGTGGCGATGCTCCAAGAAACTCACCTTAACCCCCTTCACAACAACACATTTGCATCCAAATGGACAGATCACTGCACTTTTTACTCATATTTTTCATTCTCCAGGGGGACGGCTATCCTCATTAAAAAGAACACCTTCTTTGTAGTTGCTGGCACAGCACAGGATCAGCAAGGATGCTATTGCCTTGTTTGGGGTAGGCTGGGCCTAGATTCAGTCACCCTGGCATGTTGTGTGGCCCTAACACCAACGCCGCGGACTTCTTCACCACATTGTGGCGGAAAATACCACTGTGGACAGATCCAATCCTGCACCACATCACTACACAAGACCACAGAGGGTGTTGCAAGACATAGTGGTGGATGGGGAACTGATAGACGCTGGTGACACTTAAATCCCTGCACAACGGAAGGCACGCACTTCACAGCACAATCTGCTTCCTGGGCTCGTCTGGACTATTGTTCATTTCTCGCGGCCTTGCGCTTGAGATTCAATCAACCACGCAGTTAGTCCGCACGTTATCCGACCATTCTCCAGTAAAAATAGCAATCTCCTCCCCAGGAGAAGACTTCCCATGGCGTAACTGGAGGCTATCGCTCCTCACGCTGCTAGACGCAGTGTTTTGGGATGAACTGGGACAGGAAATTACAGACTTTATGCAAAGGAACCAAGTTTCGGTTGAGAGCGTTGAAACTGAATGGCAAGCATTTAAAGTCACAGTTAGGGTGTTTTGCATCGCTAAGAGTAGTGGAGTCTTGAGGGATATTCAATGCACACAACAGAACTTAGAGAAGGAGCTAAAGGACATAGAGAACAGGCTCGCTCTGGGAGGATATGGCAAATTGCAGAGTGAACTTAGTGACAAACCTTTGGAGTATGCTGATACAGGGGGAAATATTGGGTAGCACGACGCTATGGTGAAGTAGAAAGACCGGGTAGGGCACTGGCGGAGACCAAGCGCAAGCCTCGATTCTCCAATTATGTCCTGGTTGTTGAGGGACCTGGCGAGTTATTACATAGGGACACAGAGGATATTCTGAACACATTCAAAACTCACTATTCAGTGTTATACACCTCAAGCAGACGGGATACACTTGATGTGGACACTTACCTTGCTGATGTCGCCCTGGGATGGCTAGGAGATACACAGACGGAGTTCTTGTTTGCCCCTTTTGAACTGGACGAAATAAGGAAGGCCATCATGCAAACGAGGTCGGCGAAAGCCCCCTGCCTCGAAGTACTTGCCATTGAGTTCTACAAAACGTACATTGCAACCCTTGCCCCCATTCTTAGGGAAGTATATGAAGATTCTATAGAGCAAGGAACACTTCCTCCCTCCATGAGAGTAGTGCTTATTATCTCCCTACTTAAGCCTGGGAAACCACCCACCAATTGTGACTCATATAGACCCTTGTCACTAATTAACTGCGATGCCAAAATTCTCGATAAGGTCATACCCAACCGCTAAGCTTACTCATGGAGAAGCATGTTCTCCCAGATCAATCGGGATTTATCCCTGGGCGCTCAACTTCATATAATCTGAGAACGTTATTCTCCATCCTACACAATGTGGATCCCGACCTTGCCATGGCAGCGGTCTTTTTAGACGGCACCAAGGCGTTTGATTCAGTCGAATGGGACTACTTATTAGAAATACTGCGATGCACGATATTCCCTCCACTATTTCTCTTGTGAATCTGCCTCTTGTATACCCTCCCCACAGTTAGAGACATGATTAATGGTCACCTTTCCCCGGCGTTCCCCTTGACTAGGGGCACTAGACAGGGGTGCCCACTTTCCCCCCTTCTATTCGCCCTTACAATCGAGCCCCTGGCAGCTAAACTCCGGCAACACCATCAAGACAAGGCGTTACGATGTAACCTGCGCCAAATACTTATATCTCTCTACGTTGATGATGTCACTCTTTCCGTCAGGGACCCACAAGAAAACCCAAACCCACTTCTGAGAGAATTCATAGTCTTTGGGAAACTCTCGGGGTACATATTAATTGGGGTAAATGTGTTGTTTTCCTTCTCACCTCTGCTGCCACACAATTTCCCATGGACTTTCCACTAAGTGGTGTGACTCAGATATGAGATGTATCACTAGATATTGGGATGAACTAATGCGACTTAACTATGGTAGGGCTCTCGGTCGCATTGCTAGCTGCATGACCAGATGGATCTTGTTGCTACTTTCCCTGGTGGGCTGTGTGTCCCTAATAAAAATGGCTGTTCTTCCACAGCTTCTCTATCTGTTACTTAACATTCTATACCAACCAGGGCGGCATTTCTTTAAAGCGCTGCAGACAGAAATGATCAGACTCACTTGGGGGAGACTAACAACCAAGACTGCAGTGGAATGTACTCACTAGGTCTTACTTTGCAGAGGGCTTCGACATCCCTCATGTCAAATTATATCACACCTGTGCACAGGCACACTATGCTTACTTTCAGTTTCTCCCACCTGCATACATGTCGTAGGTGGCGGCAGAACATTGGCTGGCGGTCCCAGTCCCTCTGGTGGGAATGATATACTCCACCCCACAACCCTGGGACAAACTACCCACAACGCTCACTGGCATCGTAGATGCCTGGTGCTGCATACTCGCATCCCTAGGAGAAACATCACTCTATTTGCCTCTACTTTCCCTAGCATACCACCCTCAATTGCCGCTGCTACAAGAGGCAGGCTTCTTTCATCTACTAGTAAGAACACGCATTGTAACCTGGGGAGACCTTTACTTTAATGGGACGTTCAAGTCGCAGGAGCAAATATTCCTTAACACTCAGCCTTCTCCACTAGACGTATTCCTTTATATGCGGCTTCGGCGTGGAGTAAGACACAACTTTCCAACAGTCCCTCAGGAAACCCCCACGCTAGGCCCGCTGCATCTGATCCTGCAAGCTACTTCACCGGAGCACGTGGTCTCCTGACTCTACCACACCATATGTGCACAACTGGAAGTGGCCCCAGGTCCCTCCCATGTACACTGGAACACAGAACTTGGCGAGGAGCTCACAGACGAGCAATGGGAGTACTGCTGCTCGCAAACGGAGAAGGTCTCGGCAAGTAGCAGACTCCACATCACACACTTTAAATTTCTGCATTGGCTGTATTATACCCCTGTTAACATGCATAAGTTTAAACTGCGGGATTCAGATCATTGTAAAAGATGTAGATGCCCTCGAGCTGATTTCCTACACCTGGCTTGGGACTGCCCTTGGGTGAATGCATATTGGTGACAGGTCTTCAAGGCCCTAGCACAGATGACAGCAATTCATTTTGAACCAACTCCACCGATGGCCCTGCTGGGGTACACTGCAATGGTAGTAAAGTCCCAAAGTTGCTATCTGTCAATTGCATTGTTGATGGCCAAACGCTGCGTCAACTTCAAATGGGATAGGGGCAGAGCGTCGAAGTTTAAGGAGTGGCTCTCTCATCTCACATATTGTTAGGAGAAACTATGCAAATATGCAGCACTACTCCCTTTGTCATCACGGCTCAGGGACATCTGGGGTCCCCTAAAAACCTGCCTTGCCGCCCTGCCCGCGGCAACCTCAGATGCCGATAGAGAAGAAATAATGGCTTAGGCCTCTAGGGCTATCATATGCATACACTGCCCTTTGCCGCAAAATGAACCAATGCCTCAACTTTGTTCTCCTGCTGTCGGTAATGGACGACCTCCGCATGTACCAGGATAAGGGTTTTTCGGTGATCCTGGTACTGCTGGATTTATCGGCAGCGTTCGATACCATATCACATGACATCATGATGGAACGCCTTGCAGAGATCGGGCTAGAGGATAGGGCACTGGCCTGGCTGAAGAGCTTTCTGTCGGAACGCACTCAATGTATTAACATGGGTGAGTTACGGTCAGCAGAGGTTAAGATCACTAAGGGGGTGCCACAGGGCTCATGTTTGAGCCCAACCCTTTTTAATATCTATGTGGCCCCCCTGGCCAGGATCATGAGAGCCTTTGGTTTCATCCAACTGTCCTACGCTGATGACACCCAGCTCCTCTTCCCGTACAAACACCTCACCTCGGAGATTAAACAATCTTTCTCCGAAGGTATTAAGGCGGTTTCCCAATGGATGTCATCTAACTTTCTCCAGTGTAATGTGGGAAAGACGGAAGTCATGTTGTTTGGAGAGGCTAAGCTACAATGGGCCCCAGATTGGTGGCCATCTGACCTTGGCCCAGTTCCTGAGCCAAAACAGGTGGTGAAGAACCTGGGGGCCCGTCTGGATCATGAGCTATCCCTGAAACAACATGGACATAGCCTAGTGGGATCATGTTTCCACGTGATAGGTCTTCTCCGCAAGATATTTCCACTACTTCCCGACTCCACTTGAAAGACTCTAGTACAGGCCCTGGTGCTTAGTCGATTAGACTATTGCAATGGACTGCTGGCAGCCGCAAATGAAGAAGTACTGGACAAAATTCAAGTGGTCCAAAATACTGCTGGGAGATTGGTCCTTAATGCCCCCCCAGGTCCCCTTCTAAACCTCTTTTTGAAAAGCTACACTGGTTGACAGTTCGTCAGAGAATAAAATTCAAAACCTGTTGTATAGTCCACAAGAGTCTGCATGGACTTGGACCCTCCTATTTAGCAGAGAAATTTGTCTCATATGTTCCTGCCCGTACCCTTAGATCGAGCAATCAGCTTCTCCTACAAGTCCCTAGGATAAGAAGGGCAAGGCAGGGTGGCAAAGCTCTTTCAGTGGTTGGGCCTGTGCTATGGAACATGCTTCCACTCCTGTTGAGAAAATGTTCGGACCATCTGACGTTCAGGAAAAAGTTGAAAACCTTCTTGTTTAAAATGTGACAGTGTCTTTGTATTCTTCCATCACACTCTCCCTTCTCATGACTGGCTTTTTCTCCCTCTATATGCTATTATTGCTTTTTTTTGGGCGCAGAGATACTCCTCCGGGAGTGGATTCAAGCGCGATACAAACCCGCAAATAAATAAATATATCCTTGAATGTATTGGGATTGTGATGTGAATAACGGGGTTCGCTGACATAATATCGTCGACCACAATATCATGTTGCAAAAATATCGGCGATATAATATCGACTACCATTATATCGACATCCAATACTTATTTAAGAACCTACAAAAATATCGACTACTAATTATCGAATATAATAATTATCGACAACAATAATATCGAAAGACAAAATATAGAATAAACAAATATCGTGTATTGAAAAATTAAAAAGACACAACAAAAATATCGAAACAAAATATATAGATAACACTAATATCGAAAATAGTGGAATATCAACTCAATAAAAAATACCTAAAACGTTTTAAATACAATCCAACTATATATTTTAAATATATAATACACTCCACAATAGATATAATACAAAGAATAAACATTTTTTACAAAACATACAAGAAAATTAAAACTTTTTAACATATATCATCCAAACATTGCAGTGAATTTATATATAAACAGGATACTTTTAACAAATATGTGCAAATTATTATTACATACATTTTAAAAAGAAGAAAAACAAACCTGGTTTACTGCAAAAGTATTAAGTGAATCGCATTTCCACAACACCAAACATAGCAATTAAATAAAAAAAAAATCAAAACAACCAATGAAAAGCTCCCATTCTTAAATCATCCAATCAAATGAAGTAACTAATCAAATACACGCTATAAAAAGATTACTTTGCTACTGCTATTTCCTGCTTCTAACTCTAAAGAAAGAAGAAGGTGACACTCTGACCAACTGTTTCCTGAGAAAACTACTTTTCCAGACAAGACTCCTACAGAAATAAATAAAGTAAGTTAAACTAATTTTTAAATAAAACTAAAGTAATAGCCTAAAAGTGTGACTATTTCTCAAAACAGTTTAAATAACATTTATTTTTAACCTTTTACATTTCTTCTACAGACATCTCCAAAACACAGCAATAAAAGTTGAACTGATTATTTACTACAAAATCCTTATTTTAAGTATTTTTAAATGTTCTCTATCACACCAACTGCATTAATTGAACCCAAATTTTTAATCTTTAATCTATCTTCTTAACAGAATTTTCAAAGACATCCAAAAAATTACTCCAATAAAGCTAAAGACTACACAAATTAAACATGTAAGTATATTTTGTAAATTTTTAAAAACCCTAAAATGCTAACTACAAGACAGCTTCCCCCTAGAAACCGCTAAAAATGTAATAAAATAATAGATTATCTAATTATTTTCATTTTCTACCAACTGAAATATAACAAGGAAATACAAGAAAAAGCTTGAAAACACCTTCTCAACATTTCGAATTACAACAAAGAACAAATGTAAGTATAATCATAGAAATATGAATGCATATAAAACATGTATAGCAGTATTTAAACTTAAAATATATTTCTTTCTAACCTTTCCTAGCACTACAAATAGAAACATGACTGAAGGTGCAGAGTTTGTTATGTCGCAGAAAAACAAGTTTTTACTATGTTATATGGGGTATGTTTATATCCAAGAAAAACAGTCAGGACGCAAAGTATTTTGGAAATGTAGCAAATACTACTCTAATAAATGTTATGGTAGGGCTACAACAGAAGAAGCTAATGTACTATCTACCAAGGAACACAATCACCCCCCTAATATAACTGAAATTGAGGCCAGGGATGCCCTTGAAAGCATAAAAGAAGCAAGTACAGGGACTGACAAACCAACAACTCAAATACTAAAAGAGGAACTCTTAAAAGTTCCTCAACATGCTTCTGGCCAACTCCCCTCAATTGACTCCCTAAAACGCACAATTGCAAGACAAAAAAGAGTCACAACAACTACTCAACCTAACCCTAAAACGTTAGAAGAAGTCGTTATTTCCCCTGAACTGAGTATAACACATAATAAGGAACCATTATTACTATTTGACAACAAATGCCCTACCAACCAAATTGTAATGTTTGGTACTGTTAACAATCTACGAAAATTACAAGAGTGCCAAAATTGGATGATGGATGGGACTTTAAAAACATGTCCTAAACCATTTTACCAACTCTACAGCATACACGGATTGTACCATCATTCTAACATCCCATTTATTTACTGCTTGTTGCCCAACAAAAAACAAAATACTTACACAGAAGTCCTAAACACAATAAAACAGGAAACAAATAATTATTTTCCACAGAAAATAATTATTGATTATGTACTAACTATGATCAATAGTATATTAAAAACTTTTCCACACACAGCAATACAAGGTTGCTATTACCATTTTAATCAAAGCATTTGGAGACATCTCCAAAAATCTACATTAAGCATACAATATGCTATAGACAGCACCTTTGCATACCAAATTAAAAAATTAATAGCCCTATCATATGTCCCTGTTACAGATGTAGCAGAACATTATAACATCCTAATTGATAGCCCATATTACAAAAAATATGATGAAAAACTAGCACCACTCCTAGACTACTTCGAGGATACATGGGTGGGAAGGCTACATAGATCGGGACACAGGCGCCAACCTAAATTTCACATAGCTTGGTGGAATGTATATTTAAGTACACTGAATCAAGAAGCTAAAACTAACAACAGTGTAGAAGGATGGCACAATGCATTTCAAGCTACCACTAGCAGAGGAAAACCCACTGTCCAAAAACTAATAGAAGCTTTACAAAAAGAACAGAGCTACCAAGAGCTACGTGTACAACAATCATTAACCCAAATAGGACCAAAACTAACTAAACAAACAAAACAAATGTTTAGACTACTCCAAAGCCAAGTCACCTGTTGTAACCTTGATCTCACAGTGGTACATTCCGTCCACCCCTCCCCTCTGTCCCAGTTGGTATCCCCTGCCCTGAAGCTGACAATAGAATGTTGGTGCACTCTCCAGTGAGGAGAGTGGATGGTTAATAAACAGGTCTTGCTTTATATCGGAGTCCTTGTCATCACTTCAAACTTCCAACACTGGCGACGGAACTGCGCAGGGGACAGTATTTAACCATCTCCCCTTTGATTACTCTCTCTACACGAAGGAAAAGAAGGAAGGCAGAGTTTCAAGGAACATAATGAAAGAAAAGGTATTTGGCTACATGGAAATAAGTCCTGCATAGTCGCGAGTGGCCGCGGTATACTTTGCCCTGTTTTGGAACATTGGACAGTATAGCTAATGTTAGTCTAGAAGAATTGCATGTTCTAACCAACGTGCGCCAGCAATTTGGATCTGGAGAGTGATCGTCACTTGAAATTTTGCAGTTGTCACTGTGACTCCGGCGGCGCATTTCGGTAACCATAATTCCATGGTGACTTGCAAGGAATTAAGTGTGTAGCAGCGCTATCTGGCATTGCTAGTGTGACTCTGCTGTCTCGAGAAAACTGTGAATTCCCCTGTGAAAGGCCGCTCAGAGAATATTTAAGAGAAAAATATTGGACTTGTACCTGAAATCCGTTTGGAGGTATTCCTGCCTCAGAGCTAGGGGTGCGTGAGGTATCCAGTGGCGTCAGCTTGCTCTGTGCTTGTCGGGTTGAGGAGCCATGCTGGGATTCCAGGTGTTGTAGTATGACCTACGCCGGTGAGGAGATTGTCTGGTGGTGTTGCGTCCAGGCATCGCGCTGCGTTCCTCAAGTTCAGTCAGAGATCAATGTGGGAAGAGGTTTCCATCGTCGTCGTCCTTTCACTTGGCAGTTCGGAAAGGTTGGTTGCTGATCGATTCGGCGGGCGGAGACGAGTTGGGAGCGATTGTTCCGTGTGCGGGTTTGGTTCACCTGCAGCTAAGGAGAAATTCCTGTCCCTTGACTGAAACCGGAATCCGACAACGCACCTGGCGCACCAGCTTCTAAGGGCCGACTGTTCAAATTTTGGAAATAACCTTTTCCAGTTACAAAGGTCATTGTGTCAACCCGTCTCGTGGAGACTGCATCGAGAAGGTTATGAGCAAGAATTTTCCTATCTCACCAAAGCAACGCGGTGAACTTACCAGGGGTGTACTTTAGCAAGTTATGTGGTGGTGAGTGCCAAGCAAATAAACTGACTGTGTGAACAGGAAGGATCCAGTGATTCCCCACTTTTACATGGAACTGTGACTTATAGCCTTGTTTAAAATAAGATCGTACTAGGTGTTCCATTTGGATAACTTATATGTTGTAAAGACTATTCCCTTCCATTGCGCTAAAGTGAGTTATAGCCTTCATCCAGATTTTCCGCAGTTTAGGGTGTCATTGTATAAATATCATTTCCCAGTCCTTCCTCCTAGTGTATATTTAAGTAACTATGGCAGCAGCAAGCATGAGTCAACCTCCACCCTTCTTGAATGATATAGGTGAACCTGAAATTAGTTGGAAGGAGTGGGTGAAATTATTCGAGTCTTACCTAATAGCTGTAGGAGGTGAAAAATACAAAGCAGAAAGGAAGAAACACATTTTGCTACACAATTTGGGTAGACAGGGGCGCAAGGTATACAAGTCTCTACCAATGCAAGAACAGGAGGGGGAGGATGAAACTGATGTGGATGTGTATGAGCAAACCATGGGCAAGCTAGAGAAACATTTTGGGGACAGAATAAATGTGGTGTTAGAACGCCATAAGTTCTTCAAAAGATGTCAAGGGAAACAAGAATCTGTGCAGAATTTCATTGCATCATTGTGGGGTCTGAGTCAGCTATGTGAGTTTGGTAGTTTAACTGATTCCCTCATAAGGGACCAGCTTGTGAGGTGCACCAATAACACATGTAATCATGTGAAATTGTTAGCCAAAAACCCAGGGTTAAGAGAAGCAATTGAAATAGCTAAGTCAGTAGAGCATACTGCAAGATGCATTAAAGAAATGAAACCTAACGGGGAGGTGGTGGCTTCTATAAAGGAAGAGGAGGATTATAATGAAGCGTGTAAGGTGAAGTCTAAAGAAAATTACAGTATAAGAGAAGAATCTAAGGAGAAGGGTCCCAAATGCTACAGGTGTGGCAGCAATAACCATTTTGCAACTTTTTACCAGTGCCCTGCAAGGTATGTCACTTGTAAAAAATGTAATAGAAGAGGGCATTTCACGAGAGTATGTAGGGATGGAGAACTGCACACCAGAAATGAGGAAAGGAATATGGAAAGGGGTGCAACCAAGGAGGTAAAGTTTATAGAACAAAGAGGTGGCAAGATAATTTTGCAAGTAAAGGACATAAATAGTACCGTAAACTCCATTTATCCTAAATGTGATGTCTACATTGATGACAAGCGTGTAGAAATGTATGCAGACTCATGTTCTCCATTCACCTTACTTAACAAAGAAGATTTTGTGTCCATGGAAAATTGCAATGTGAATGAATTGAAAATGCCTGACATTTCTCCCACAGGATACAACAAAGGGATAATACCCTTGGTAGGCATGAAAAATGTACAGTTATGTTTAAGGACAAGAACATGTATGGGTCTGTGTATGTAGTGGAATCAGGGTCAAATTTACTGGGATGGGTTCACCAGAAAGAGTTGGGTATCATCTTAGATCCCAGTAGCGCTGAACAAGTTTTGCTCACAGACAGGTCCCTGAAAAGTGATAACATTTGTGAAGAGTTTGGGCAGCTATTCAAAGAAGAACTAGGCTGTCTACACAAGTTCCAACACAGAATCAAGTTGAAGTATAATGCCAGGCCAGTTGTACATAAACTACGCCCAGTGCCACACAAGTTAAAAATATCTCTGGAAGAGGAATTGCGCAAGCTGTGTGAATTAGACATAATCCAACCAATCAACTGCTCAGAGTGGTTGTCACCGATCGTTATTGCTGCCAAATCCAGTGGAGAAGGAATTCGTCTTTGTGTGGACCTGCGCAGTCTAAATGACAATATATGGGTGGAAAGACATCCATTGCCCATAATAAATGAAATGTTGAGCACCATGGGTCCTGCTAAATTCTTCAGTGTGATAGACCTGTCCATGGCATATAACCAAATTTAACTTCATCCAGAATCAAGACCACTCACAGCGTTCATCACCCCATTTGGTGCATTCATGTTTAAACGGATGCCTTTTGGGCTGGCGTCTGCAGCAGCCATATTTCAGAAGGCTATGCAGAAGATCTTAGAAGGAGTAAAATGTACCATGTGTTTCCAAGACGACATACTTGTCTATGGACAGACGGAAGAAGAACATGACGGCGAAATAAGACAAGTTTTCAGTAGGCTCATGGAGGCTGGACTGACCGTGAAGAAGGAAAAATGCAAGATAAAAGTGAAAGAAGTGGAATACTTGGGCCACAAGATAACAGAAGAAGGGTTCAGACCTAAGAGCAGTTTAATCCGGGCTGTAAAAGAGGCTCCCAGCCCCAAGAATAAAGAAGAACTAAAGTCCTTCCTTGGGCTGATGGAGTATATGTCGAAATACGTTGACAGTTTTGCTGCCAAGTGTGAACCCATGAGAAAGCTCCTGAAGAAAAACAAGGATTTCTTATGGAAGGAAGAACATGATGCAGTTGTGAATTCATTAAATGAAGAATTAATAAACTCTCCGGCCCTAGGTACTTTTGATGCATCAAGAAGAACTATCCTGGCCGCAGATGCTTCCAACAAGGGCCCGGGCGCGACCTTGATACAGAAAGATGGAAAAGATGAGAAGATCATCGCATTTGCATCCAGGAGCCTTACAAACCCTGAACGGAATTATTCCGTAATAGATATGGAGGCTTTGGCCTGTTTCTGGGCTGTTAAACATTTCAAGTTTTTCCTGTGGGGTTTAAGGTTCACCATCCGGACCGATCATAAACCCCTCACCTTCATTTTCTCGGTGAAGGGGCTAGAAAACTGTACACCTCGCATCAGCAGATGGATCCTGGGACTGGAACATTACAACTTCAATGGGGAGTATGTACCGGGCAAGGAAAATAAAATTGCGGATTTCCTGTTGAGGTCCCCGTTACCAGATGTGGAGGTCACAGAAGAAGCTCTTGACAGTCCCATATTAATGATGGAGATGCCTGCTATCACAGAAAAGGAATGGGAGGATGAGATGAAGGAAGACAAGGAGTTAAGTTCCCTAAAAGAATATATGGAAAAAGGATGGCCGAACAAGAAGAATGAACTTGACGCCAGCATAGAGGAGTATTGGGAAGTCAGAAATGAACTAAGTGTCATCAAAGGAAGAATCTATCGCAACAATAGAGTAGTACCACCCAAGGGCCTCAGAAAGAAGGTCATTGACTTGGCACATGAAGGCCATCTGGGGCGAAGCATTACCAAAGCCAGACTCAGATCTAGTTTCTGGTTCCCCAGGATGGATGCCATGACTGAACAAGTTGTAAAGGATTGTGGGGCATGTACCAAAAGCGACAAATCTAAGGCAGTGAAAAAAGCACCATTATCCCCAGTCAAGATGCCTACCAAACCGTGGAGCAAACTGGCTATGGACATCATCGGACCTATGCAGGAATTAGGAGAAAGGAAGAAATTCATGCTGGTCCTAATTGATTACACAACCCATTGGATCAAGCAGAAGTTTGTGCATAGTGTCACCACTAAGGTGGTGATTGATTTCTTGAATTGAGTGTTCGTTGAAGAAGGCATACCGGCGACTCTGGTGACGACAATGGGGTGCAGTTCATTTCAGATGAAATGCGAGTATTCCTCAAGGAAATGGACATTAAACATGAGACCACAGCTTTGTATTGGCCAAAAGCCAATGGCTTAGTCTAGCATGCAAACAGAATCATAAAGGAACATATCCAGTTAGCTGCCACCAATGGAAATGACATAGAAGGTTCTCTGAGGAAGTGTCTGTGGGCATACCACACCTCTCCGAGTAGAGTCACAGGCATTTCACCTTTTGTAGCATTGCGTGGTAGGGAACCTTGTACCAAGTTGAATCCCAGTTGGTTGAGCGGAGGTGAGGCTAGAAAAGTGGATCAGGAGGTCACAGCCGAAAAGACCAAACTACACCAAGACCATTACAAGCAGTGGTATGACAAGAAACATGGGGTGAAGGATTCCCAGTGGGAGGTTGGTGACATGGTACAAGCTAGGAGGAACAATAAAGTGGGAGCCACCCAAAGTAAATACCACACTCCTTGTAAAATTGCTAAAGTGCTTAAGAATGTGGTTCAACTTGAAAATGGTCAATGGTGGAGTTTTGATAATATTGTAATTGCACATGAGTAAATTTTCTGTTTCAGTTTAGCATCCTTATTGCTATTTAGAATGCCTTCAATTCCACAACTGTGGGTCCTATTCTTTTGATATTGTCACCCCATATGGAAGGAAGATGTGTTGTAAGTTTGATCTCACAGTGGTACATTCCGTCCACCCCTCCCCTCTGTCCCAGTTGGTATCCCCTTCCCTGAAGCTGACAATAGAATGTTGGTGTGCTCTCCAGTGAGGAGAGTAGATGGTTAATAAACAGGTCTTGCTTTATATCGGAGTCCTTGTCATCACTTCAAACTTCCAACATCACCCTATATCCTTCTACAAGAGGCCTAGACTATCTATCCTTAATAGCCAAAAGCCTACTGTGAATTATCTACACACAAATAACAATACCCTCATTTATTTAATAAAATTGTGATAAGTAGCATACAATTTTTATATCATAATAAATATTCCATAATTGTCTAACATATTTATGTACAAAAAAAAGAATTGTAGACAACTAAGCAATATTTGATATGATTTAAAATATAACAATAATAATAACAATCACATTTCCCACCCAAATCACATAAAACTAAAAAATTTACAATTCATGTTGCAGAAGAATACGTAATCCAACCACTTGTAATCCGTGTACTCCACTGGTAATCCATTACAAATCCAATTTCTGAACCCTCAAAAACCCAAAAACAAGTAAAAATAGGAAAAAACGCTCCAGGAAATCCCGAAAAAAAAAGTACGGTAACTTTATTAATTAAAGTGACATACACACACTTTTATTAACAATAAAACGCATGATCTTCTCCAAATCCAAATTGGTATAATCCAGAAAATTAGTTTAAACATTTAAAAATCGCTCCTGTAAACCCCGACAAAACAAAGTGTGGTGAGTTTATTAATGAAAGTAACATACACACACTTTTGTTAAAAAAAAAAAAACGCATGGTCTTCTCCCAATCCAAATCGATACCCTTAAAAACCCGAAAAATAGTCAAAAAGAGTAAAAATCGCTCCCTGAAACCATGAGAAAAGGAGAGAGTATAAAAACAATACTTTAATAAAGTAATACGATCTCTTCTCCAAAAAAAAAACGCATCCTTCTCCGGAACGAAACGGCGAATTCCCGGAACCTGTAAAAAATATTGAAAACAAAACCACCCACACAAAGCCCCCAAACATTTCCAAATATACATAAACATTCCTGTAAAACATTAAAATACACATATTTTTACATCAAACTCAGAAAATACACTAGGCCTCAAACACTCATGACACCTCCGTAAAAGCCAAGTAACACCTAAAACATACCAAAGCCACAACTAAACACACACAGTAACACTACACACCTCCAAAATACACTCAAACACTACTACTCTATAACATATAATAGTTAAAATTCACCTTACCTTTCGCAACGCGACGCAGCATCCAACCGCGAGCTTCTCCAGTCCTGAATGAAGCAAAATAACCTTACGCGGTTAAAAAGTAGTATCATTTAAACACTAATAGAAACTTAAACATATTAAATACAATGTTCTAAGTAAAAATAAAATATACTACTAGACTTATAATTTTATAAAAATGTTTCAACCACTTATAAAAATAATCTTACAAAAAATCTCCTTATCAAATTAATAATAAATAATAATAACGTATTATTAATTATTATTAATACTTAATTTAATATATGTACATTGTAATAATTACATATAACTAATAAAACATGAGTTTATGTATTATTTACATTGATGTTTTATTTTTAAACTTACTATGCAAATATGTAACATTTGTAAATTAATAATAATAATAAATAATAAATATTATTTATTCTTATTATTAATCCTATTTATGTATATATATTGTAAATAAATACAAATCTGAATTTACACTTAAGTGATTATGTTAAAATATTTAATAATTAATTTACATTTGTAAATTAATAATAATAATTATTATACAATATTACTTATTATTATTAATAATTGTATGTGTATATGTAAATAATTAAAAAATACATATCAAACATTGTATGCAACTGTATAAATGATTTACTATTTTACATTGTATTAAGTTTTTTATTTAAAAGCTTAGTATATACTTCATAATAATTAATTACAAATATAAATTATTATTAAGAACATTGGGCCCCATTAGGATGGCAGGCGGATTGCCCCCTCCAGGCTGGCGGTAGCCACCGCCAGCCTGGCGGGGGAAATCCGCCTGCCATCCTTCCCTGTATCCCCCCCCGCCATATTAGAATGGCGGGGGGGACCACGGTGGTGCAAAACACCGCCCGCCACTTTTCCGCCCCGGTCGCCTTGCGGCCGGGGCGGAAAACGAGTTACATGCAGGTGGTGTCTGTCAGACACCGCCCGCAGTATTACTATAGGCATTTCACAATGCCTTTCCGTGGCGGCATGTGTTCACTCTGGGGGCCCCCTGTGGGCCCCCAGAGTGAAGTACAGGTGGGGGTGCACATGGGGGGGTACCTATGGTACCCCCCTTCATTTGCATATACAAAGCGGCAGGGACCGCGCGGTGCCTGCCGCTTTGTATAGGCAAATGCTGAAAAGCATTTCTAGCATTGTGGCGGGCGGTGCTGAGCGCTCCGCCCGCCACAATGCTAGAAATGCAGGATGTGCCCGCCACAGTGGCGGGCACATCCTAATGCCACCCCCGGGACCCCCGCCCTTATGGCGGGCGGTCCCATTCCCCGCTTGGATGACGGGCGGACAAAGTCCGCCCGTCATCCTAATGGGCCCCATTGTATTTAATATGTATAAATGATATACAAAATATATTAAGCATGTAAATGTAGCAAATATATACTGACCTGTTTATTATTTTCTATTCATGCAAATATTCGAAATATTTAATTAATAAAATTAATATATTATATATTAACATTATTAATTAAATATTTAATGAAAATTTAAGAAAAATGTTTATTAAAAAAGAAAAAAAAAGAAAAATTGTTGACAAACTTTATAACAATTCTGAAACAACACTGTATATAATTTTTGAAAAAAACTGTTAAAAATTTTTTTTTTAAATGTAAAACATGTATGAATATAAATAAATGTAATGTAATACGTTCAATTTACCTAATTGTTTATAAAAAAGCGTACATCATTTTTATACTGTACTGTGCATATTATAAATACAATATGTCAATAAAAATTTTCAAAAACTGCATGTCTACTTATTTTACAAATAAGAATAAAATGTTATATTTAAATTGTGATTATTATAATAATATTGATATATTTACATCTACCTTTTTCCATTAGTAATATTTATTCTACAATTATAATACTACATCATATTTTTTTACAATACTTTTCTGAATTAATTTTCTAACATATATAACTTACTATTCCCACTCTATTCTAATAACAGTTAAGTAAGGTGCTGTACACTGACCCAATATAATTTACTATTCCAAATCCAGTCAGATCAAAGTCTGGGAAGGTGCTGGACAATGATCCTATTTAATTTACTATTTCCACTCCAGTCAGATAAAAGTCTGGAAAGGTGCTGGACACTATCCCAATTTAATTTACTATTCCAACTCCAATGAGATTAAACTCAGGGAAGGTGATGGACAGTGACCCAATATAATTTACTATTCCAACTCCAGTCAGGTGAAAAACAGGGAAGGTGCTGGACACTAACCATATACAATTTACTATTCCAACTCCAGTCAAGTGAAAAACAGGGAAGGTGGTGGACACTGACCATATACAATTTACTATTCCAACTCCAGTCAGGTGAAACTCAGGGAAGGTGCTGGACAGTGACCCAATATAATTTAGTATTCCAACTCCAGTCAGGTGAAAAACAGGGAAGGTGCTGGATACTAACCATATATAATTTACTATTCCAACTCCAGTCAGGTGAAAAACAGGGAAGGTGGTGGACACTGACAATATACAATTTACTATTCCAACTCCAGTCAGATGAAACTCAGGGAAGGTGCTGGACAGTGATCCAATATAATTTACTATTCCAACTCCAGTCAGGTGAAATACAGGGAAGGTGCTGGACAGTGACCCAATATAATTTACTATTCCAACTCCAGTTAGGTGAAAAACAGGGAAGGTGCTGGACACTAACCAAATACAATTTACTATTCCAACTCCAGTCAGGTGAAAAACAGGGAAGGTGGTGGACACTGACCATATACAATTTACTATTCCAACTCCAGTCAGGTGAAAAACAGGGAAGGTGGTGGACACTGACCATATACAATTTACTATTCCAACTCCAGTCAGATGAAACTCAGGGAAGGTGCTGGACAGTGACCCAATATAATTTACTATTCCAACTCCAGTCAGGTTAAATGCAGGGAAGGTGCTGGACAGTGACCCAATATAATTTACTATTCCAACTCCAGTCAGGTGAAAAACAGGGAAGGTGCTGGACACTAACCATATACAATTTACTATTCCAACTCCAGTCAGGTGAAAAATCAAGGAAGGTGGTGGACACTGACCATATACAATTTACTATTCCAACTCCAGTCAGGTGAAACTCAGGGAAGGTGCTGGAAAGTGACCCAATATAATTTAGTATTCCAACTCCAGTCAGGTAAAAAACAAGGAAGGTGCTGGCCACTAACCATATACAATTTACTATTCCAACTCCAGTCAGGTGAAAAACAGGGAAGGTGGTGGACACTGACCATATACAATTTACTATTCCAACTCCAGTCAGGTGAAACTCAGGGAAGGTGCTGGACAATGATCCAGTATAATTTACTATTACAACTCCAGTCAGGTGAAAAACAGGGAAGGTGCTGGACATTAACTATATACAATTTACTATTCCAACTCCAGTCAGGTGAAAGACAAGGAAGGTGCTGGACACTAACCATATACAATTTACTATTCCAACTCCAGTCAGGTGAAAAACAGGGAAGGTGGTGGACACTGACCATATACAATTTACTATTCCAACTCCAGTCAGATGAAACTCAGGGAAGGTGCTGGACAGTGATCCAATATAATTTACTATTCCAACTCCAGTCAGGTGAAATACAGGGAAGGTGCTGGACAGTGACCCAATATAATTTACTATCCCAACTCCAGTCAGGTGAAAAACAGGGAAGGTGCTGGACACTAACCAAATACAATTTACTATTCCAACTCCAGTCAGGTGAAAAACAGGGAAGGTGGTGGACACTGACCATATACAATTTACTATTCCAACTCCAGTCAGGTGAAACTCAGGGAAGGTGCTGGACAGTGACCCAATATAATTTAGGATTCCAACTCCATTCAGGTGAAAGACAAGGAAGGTGCTGGACACTAACCATATACAATTTACTATTCCAACTCCAGTCAGGTGAAAAACAGGGAAGGTGGTGGACACTGACCATATACAATTTACTATTCCAACTCCAGTCAGATGAAACTCAGGGAAGGTGCTGGACAGTGACCCAATATAATTTACTATTCCAACTCCAGTCAGGTTAAATGCAGGGAAGGTGCTGGACAGTGACCCAATATAATTTACTATTCCAACTCCAGTCAGGTGAAAAACAGGGAAGGTGCTGGACACTAACCATATACAATTTACTATTCCAACTCCAGTCAAGTGAAAAATCAAGGAAGGTGGTAGACACTGACCATATACAATTTACTATTCCAACTCCAGTCAGGTGAAACTCAGGGAAGGTGCTGGACAGTGACCCAATATAATTTAGTATTCCAACTCCGAGCAGGTAAAAAACAAGGAAGGTGCTGGACACAAACCATATACAATTTACTATTCCAACTCCAGTCAGGTGAAAAACAGGGAAGGTGGTGGACACTGACCATATACAATTTACTATTCCAACTCCAGTCAGGTGAAACTCAGGGAAGGTGCTGGACAATGACCCAGTATAATTTACTATTACAACTCCAGTCAGGTGAAAAACAGGGAAGGTGCTGGACATTAACCATATACAATTTACTATTCCAACTCCAGTTAGGTGAAAAATAGGGAAGGTGGTGGACACTGACCATATACAATTTACTATTCCAACTCCAGTCAGATGAAACTCAGGGAAGGTGCTGGACAGTGACCCGATATAATTTACTATTCCAACTCCAGTCAGGTGAAATACAGGGAAGGTGCTGGATACTGACCATATATAATTTAATATTCCTACTTCTGTCTGATGAAAAACAGGGATGTTGCTGGACAGTGACCCAATATCATTTACTATTCCAACTCCAGTCAGGTGAAAAACAGGGAGGCTGCTGGACACTGACCATATACAATTTGCTATTCCAAATCCAGTCAGATAAAAAACAGGGAAGGTGGTGGACACCGACCATATACAATTTACTATTCCAACTCCAGTCAGGTGAAACTCAGGGAAGGTGCTGGACAGTGACCCAATATAATTTACTATTCCAACTCCAGTCAGGTGAAAAACATGGAAGGTGCTGGACACTGACCATATACAATTTGCTACTCCAACTCCAGTCAGATGAAAAACAGGGAAGGTGGTGGACACTGACCATATACAATTTACTATTCCAACTCGAGTCAGGTGAAACTCAGAGAAGATGCTGGACAGTGACCCAATATAATTTACTATTCCAACTGCAGTCAGGTGAAAAACAGGGAAGGTGCAGGACACTGACCAAATACAATTTACTATTCAAACTCCAGTCAGGTGAAAATCCGGGAAGGTTCTGGACAGTAAACAAACATAATTTACTATTCAAATTCCAATGAAGTGAAAGTCAGAGAAGATTCTTGACACTAACCCAATTTAATTTACTATTCAAACTCCAGTCAGATGAAAAACAGGAAAGATGCTGGACACTGACCCAATTTAATTTACTATTCAAACTCCAGTCAAATAAATGTCAGGGAACATGCTGTACACTAACCCTATTAAATGTAATACTCACACTCCATTAATGTGAAAATCAAGGAATGTGGTGAACACATCCCGCTCCTAAAATTTGAAAAACTTTTAGAAAATTGTTTAAAAAAAATATAAATTTTATTCTTTAATTATCTAAAAATGTTACTATTTTTTTAAATTAAAAATTATTATTTTAAAACACTCCCCATCCTTATCCCCTATTAACCCAACATAAACATAAAATACACAACTAAAATAATTATTACATTTAAAATATTATAACATTTTTACACATTCTACAATATTAACACTTTTTTTGTTGATATTATTAACATTATATACATTTTTTGATATTTTTTACTGTCTATTTTTTTTCGATAATATTTACATTCTATATATATTATTTCGATATTTTTAACTACACTAACAATTTGATATTAACACTACACTATATTTTTGATTCTATATTTTTTACTTCGATATTTACTTAATGAAAACTATAACGATATTTTTAACATCAATATAATTTCATTCGATATTTCTCTACAATCGATATTTTTGACTCAATATTTTGTCCATTCGATATTTTGAAGTCAATATTATGCCCAGTTACCGAATAACGGGACAGGCAACCTTCCCGGAGGGGAGGTACCAGCCCCCTCTCTCCTTCAACAGAGACTGTTGGCAATGGGGTGTTCACTTAATGTGTTCACTATGCGATGCCTCTGACTGTAATGATCAATGCCTGATGAATACTGTTGGTGTGTATGAATATGATTGATCCTCATATAATATTCACTTGCTGTTGAAAAATCAATAAATAAAGTTATAAAAAAAAATCAAGTGTTTCACGACTACAAGAGAAAATGGATGCAAGAACATTCCAGAAGCATTCTCGCAATGTCCCCAAAACCAAAAAGCAACATTGGCTACGACTAGTAGAAACAGCGCAAAATCAATCATCTTCAAACTCATTGTACAAAGGTTCTAGAACGTCACTATCAAGTAATAGTGAAGAAGCTGAGTGTTCACTAATAATATCTACCAAAGATGGGCGTGGGCATGTGGTTTTCAGTTTCCTTTAAAGAATGTTGCAGCTCACGGAAAACTCACCAAACAAAGCTAAAAACATCCTTTGGACACTGTCTGAAAATCACATTGAAAGTGAACAATCACCCAATAACTTTGATCACAGACAGTGCTAAGTTGATAATGCCAGTAGAAAAATTAAGCAGCCGATCCCCTGGGCCTCGCCTCACTCCATCAGGCTCAAAGGTATATTTACTATGAAAAGTTCAAAAATGTACGGGATGAGTTAGCAGTTACCGAAGAAGCCGTAATACTCCAAGGCTCACGATCCATCATACCTGGAAGCCTAAGATAGCGGGTTATCGAGCTGGCCCATGAAGGACACCGTGGTATCATAGCCACCAAAAGAGCATTCAAAGATCAAATGTGGTTCCCTCGGCTAGAATATCAAGTCTGGTAGAAACTGAAGGCGTGCCACATTTTGCAATTGTTTATCCTCCAAGGTGGCAGAGCACCCAGTGACAATGTCTGATCTTCCTGCCCATGCCTGAGAGAGGTTTGCAGTTGACTTGTTTGGGCCTTTAGGAAATGGACACCGTCTCATGGTAGTCATTTACAAATATTTGTGTTTTCCTTTGGTGGAACCCCCATCTTCGACAACCCATGACAAAGTCATAGAAAGCTTGATGACATCTTTGCAACATGGGGTAGCCCCGCAATCCTCAAATCTGATAATGGCTCGCCCTTTAACAGCAAATAGTTCAAAGAATTTCTTGTCCGACTCAATGTCAAACACAAAAGGAGCACTCCCCTCTGGCCCCAAGCTAGTGGTGTAGTTGAATGATCCATTGGCATCCTCAAGAGGGTCATACAGGGGGCTTTGATGAAAGAAATCAATCTGAACCAAGTCATGTGTCAGGACCTCTGGCTCTATTGATCAACTCCTCACTCCACAAGTGGTGAGAGTCCTGCCTCCTTGCTATTTGGGAGAGCCTTCAGAACAAAACTACCTGAATGGGCCCTGGATCTATCAGTGAATATCGACAAGGTTTGAGACACTGAGGCAACTTAGAAAAGGAAAAGGAAAAGGAAAATGTATGCAGATCAACATCACCATGCCCAGGAGACAGTTTTTGACAAAGCAGACTAGGTACTGGTTAATCAGAGATGAAAACTGAAAACAGACACTTCTTTTGCCATTGATCCTTTACAGGCTGTGGCGTGCAAGGGACATATAGTGACGGTGCATCATCCTGGACAATCCATCACTTGGAACACATCACATTTTAAACACCAACTGAGAAACTTGTCAATTGCTGAAACCATGCATGAGACAATCCCGCCAGTAGGTCGGGCTAGAGCGCCTGAGCCTATGTTGCCGCTGATTGATCAGGGTGGACCTTGATGACCTGAGGCAAGTGCGAGCGCTACGTTGTCTAATTGAGGAAATGTGATTGCAGGACGTCAGCCACTTTTTATTTAACAAAGGGGAAAATGTAGTACATTGATGTTATACTGCTATGTGTTTATGTGTTTGTGTATGTATTCAAGTATGTAAATACACACCCAAGATTTACATATAAATATGCTAAATCTTTACAACAGAAGGCCTCACATATAAGTGCTGTCAATATTGCTAAATATACCAAAACACATGAAAAAGGACACTGCATTTTTATTTTGGAATTATATCTTTCTTGAAAGCAACAGTATTGACGCTTTTTGAACACCTGTTTTTGCTTGGAAACTGACTAATTTCCTGTGAAGCTTGTTTATTTTACACACACCCATGGTAGACAGCAAGTACTGACACGGGGAGCCTCATGGTCTCTTTACACTTTGAGAGTGAAAAAGTATAGTCAAGCTATATGCACTAAATGTCCTGACATTCAGGGACTATTTGCCTCAGTGACTGTACAATGTTACTGTAGCTCTACTATGGTATTTAAGGTTGTAACATGTGCTTCACAAGAAGTGTGCAGACGTGAGATTTTGAAGGGAAAAACAGCACATAAGGGAGAAGGAAAAATAGCAAAAAAAAGCATGCACTCTTATAGAGTGATACTTTTTTTAAAAAAAAAGTTGTTCCTGAGTGTACTTAGTGGAAGGATTCAAGTCAACCAGCCAAAGGGATGATAAAGATTCAATGCTTCACGGAAGGGCCAAGCTCAAGAAGAAGAAAGAAAATCATTTTTTAAGAAGGAAGTAAATCAGAGTAACAGAAAAGTCAGCCAATATTGTGGAATGCACTGGCCATACGTCCACTGTAGGTTTTGGCATTGTCTGCAACAGGTCTTGGACAACAGATAGCTAAAAGGTGCCTGCAGGTAAGACTTAAAAACTTCTGAATACACTTACAGCAAACTTGGCATAATTTTACTTATAACGTGCTATTGTTGGGTTGTCTAAAGCTGTGAAATAGTTTTAAAGATAATCATGCAACAAAAAGGTGGCTTAAAGTATTGAAAGGTTTGCAAATGGGCTCTGCTCATTTTCTCTGCCAGTATATTTTGCTTCTGATCACCTGGTTATGGACCCTTGCCGTAGGTAAGTCTCACTACCTCAAACTGACTCACTTTAATTTCATGACAATGGGAATGAGTGTGTTTACAGCCAGTGTCTGCCTTTTAGAATAAGACTGCTACGGTGCAATAAGGGTAAAGGGCACTTGGCTGGTTATGCATGAACACGTGTCCTCATGAGTGTGCAGGCAGCACGTGACAGACTACTGTCATTCGAAGCCTGGTTGATGCACACAGGTAACATGCCTCTGGCAGTTTTAAATGCAAATTCGACCAGTCAAGATAACCCCTTTGATAGGATTAAACCTTTAAATATTAATGTCACCTCTAAGTAGACCTTACTGCTAATAAAGGCACCTTTTGCGAGCAGAATCACCCTCGGAGCTGAGACCTTACCCAAGTGGATTCCCTGCATCTGAGGACGCCGCGGCGGAAAGCGTGCAAAACCTCGCCGGACCCGCTTCGCGGGTCCCGCAGCGCTTTGGCAGCCAGAGGCGGCTGGTTGTGTGGGAGTGCATCTAAGGAGGCGCGAGCAGGTGAGAGCGTCGGCGGGGTTGCGAGCGCACAGGCAGGGACTCCAATGTCCAGGAGCCCCTGCGCACCCATTTTACCACACCTGGGCTGCTCTCCCCGCTGGCCACACCCCCCTGTCATTCAACCAATTGGCCAGCAGCAAAAGACTCTAAAAGCGACCACTGCCTCCCCTTCGCGGGAGCGTGCGGGAGAAGCCCGGGACAAGGGCGGGACCGTCTGTGGCCGTCAGGGGCTGAAGGAGGCTGGGCTGGGCCCATTCTCTTTCGCCTGTACTTTCTTGTTTCCAGTTGGACCACGGTATAGGCTACGGACATGCCCTCACCGGCCCTAGGCGAAACTCCAGCAAGGGCGGGGGGAGGCAACACCGGGACTCTGGACAATTACTTTAAATCGGCTAAGGGTGATGGGGGAAAGGAAACCTCCCTGGAGAAGCGCAGGGCAGAGCGCTGTCGCTCTATTGAATGCTTAAAAAACAGGCCTCTCAGTGAGATAATCCCCTATCCTATCTTCCAAGAGGAAAGCCCCCGTAATGGTAGTCAGGATTTATCTTCCCTAGAAGGTGTCCCCCTACTATTACGGGATAGCATTCCCAACTCCAGTACACTCCCCGAGCAGACCACGGAGGCTATCCCACTCTCAATTCTTAGCAGTATGGCTGTGGATTTGGTCACCCAAACGCCCCCTGGAGTTAAAATCAGGAAAAATAAGCCCAAGCAAATTGTTGCAGTAGAGGTGCACGGCCCTCCACCTAATAAGCGCAGAAGGAAGACTAGGGGTGGGCAGGGGAAGACCAAGATACCCCACTCTGATTTTGGAAAAAATCATGTCTGTACCCATCCCAGATAGGGCCATAGAGAATGTGCAAACGCCACTCCCCCTAAGGGTACCAACACTGCTACCGCTGCTGCCATCAGCGACCAAGGGGCCAACCCGCTCAACACAGCACCCCCTGTTACATCTATGGGGAACATAGAATTCCTACTCAGATCACTCCTGTTGCCCATTAGCGAGAGTCTGAAGAAAGTAGAGATCAGGCTTACCATCTTAGAGGCAACCTTGACCAGCCTGAAAACCACGGCCAGTAAGCAGGCCAGAACCACCGGGCCCAATCCACCTACAGGACCCCTCCCCAACATACAAAATGCTCCCTTTAACACAGGAGCCCCTCAGGGCGCCGCTGCTGTCCCCCCCTTGCAGCCACTCATGGCCAACCCAGTTCCAATCCCACCCAACATTTCTAACACCATACCCCCCCAGATAGCAGTTCCAGCTTCCCACAGTTTAGCTCCTGGCACAAACCCTGGGGTTCCACCAAATGCTAGTATCTCTCCCCCACCCCCTGGCAAGCTCGCTCCCAGACCACGGAGACCCGACCTGCCACCGGAAGCTAATAGCCTTATGGTGGTGTTGGCGGGTGCCCCTCCTCTTGAAATGGGCGAAAATGAAAACTTCCAATCACTCAAGAGGAAAGTCATCAAATGGCTGAATTGGAACAGACCTCTACCTTCCCATTTCAACAACGAGATCATTATGGTGAGAAGGGTACCATGGCTGGGGAAGACGAGGAAAACAATAATAGGGGACTGCATTATGGTGTCTTTCCGAGACCCCGGTACGGTTTTACATATTTGCGCAGGGTCAAACAGATCACTGGATTCCACCATACAGACTCTGCCAGTCTCCTTTTTCTTTCCCCCCATCCGTATGCACCATGACCTGCCAAAAGGCAACTGGACAAGGGTAGAACGGAGACCCAGATATAAGGAATATGCTGCACGCCCAGTTTACCAACCACCTGACACACCTTTTTTTCACTACAATCATTTTAATTGTTTGAGCGGACTAGACGGGGTTGATTGACTGTCTTCAAACTCAGACCACAACCTTGAGACCTCGGACAATGGTCCTTGTGATCCCCCTGAGCCAACTGGATCTACCGCTGACAATGTTCCTGAGGTAGTAATTGGTGTAGCATCTGGTATTGATTCCCTCCACACTTCCAACCCTGCAACTCCCCCTGCTGCTGCTACTGGGCACCTGAGACTAATCTGGTGGAACGTGGCCGGCCTAGCTAACAAGCTGGTCACTCAAGACTGGGTAACGTACATTGAGACTGGGGATGTTTGCATGTTCCAGGAGACCTGGGCAAGGGAAGAACACAGGCACCAGAGATACCAGTCATTTTCTATCCCGGCCAGGTGGGAGGGCAGGGGTCGCCCTTCAGGTGGACTCACTACCTGGGTGGCATCCCACCTAGGCTGCGAGGCCTCACGTTTACCGGTGCCATCTGCTGACATCCTAGTGGTTCTATTGTCCTGGCCGAACCAAGCGAAACTCGCCCTGATAAACATCTACTCCAGGCCAGTGGGAGTTGCTAGGGAATCTCCCACCATAGATGAGCTTTCAGTTTACTTAGCTGAAATACCAAGAGATCTACCCTATGTAGTGGGAGGGGATCTAAACTCCCATTTCGAGCCGCTGCCCGGCCTCCTAGAGGGATTCTCAATGGAAGAAGAGGCCAGGTGGTTAGTACCTTCGGTAGTAGCTCCTCCCCCGAAGGCATGGACTCCCGTAGCACTGCAGATCACAGCCCTCACCCTAAAATATGGAATTAGAGCCTGCAATGGGCGCATTAAGTCTGATGTACCAAGCAAAACCACCTATAACAGAGCGGGGAGAGAATCTCGCCTGGATTATGTCTTGGTACAGACAATGAATTGGCCATCTATTCTGGACTTTAGGGTCACTGAAAGACTAGATAGTGACCATAACGCCCTTGAACTTGATCTCATTCACCCCGGCCTTCAAGCCTCTATAACAACAGGGGAGGAAAACAAACCTGAACTTCTACTGGGCAACAACAGGAGAAGAATCAGGTGGGAAAAACTAGCCACGAGCCAAGTGAAACTCTCGAGGCTTTATGCAGGGCTAATCCCTATTTTGGAAAGAGTGGGAGATCTAGCTATTGGGGTGGGCAACAAAGACTCACATGACAAATTATACCAGGCCCACGAGGACCTCATAAAGGGTGCGGCCCCCAACCTCTTTAGCAAAGTACAGAATCCGAGGAGGGGGCAGCAACACAAATCCTCATGGTACAATACAGCCTGCAGAAAGGCAAAGGGAGAACTTCTTAGAAGTATCAAGGAGGGCCTAGGTGGAGAGAAGCTAAGAGAAAGCAGAAGGGCATATAAAAAACTAGTTGCCCACGCTAAAACTGAATGGGAGGAGAACCAATGGGAAGAGCTAACTAACTCCCTCGCAATAAGAGACCACCGAATGTTCTGGAGAGTAGTTAACGGGGGGTCGGGGAGTCTCCCCTCGGCAATTGAGCCTAACATTGCAGCAGGGGTGTGGCAGGCACACTTCCAATCTCTTTATAGCTCTGAGCTGGGAGAAACTATGAATGACATCGGTATCGGACTGGCCGACTACGATGGAGATCTAATAACAGTGGGGGAGGTTAAGGCAGCAATAGCAGGACTGACATCGGGAAAGGCGCCAGGATTGGATGGCCTACCCGGGGACCTGTTCAAGCAGGAGCCCGATGTTTGGGCCCCCTACCTTGCCGTTCTGTTTAATGGAGTTCTGAGCGGCATGGAAATCCGAGTACTTGGCTGGGGGCAGAGGTGGTTCCCATATTCAAAAAGGGCTCGCCCCTGCTCCCAGCCAATTACAGACCAATCAGTTTAATTGATGTGTCACAGAAGCTGTTTGGTAGGATTCTGCTGAACCGGCTTCAGGACTGGGCAGAAGAGACGGGTGCCCTTAGTCCCTATCAGGCGGGCTTCAGAAAGGGAGTCTCTACTGTGGACCAGTTCTTTCGATTGAATATTATTTACTGGAGGGCAGCGATATTCGAAGGCGGCAGCTTATACACAATATTTGTGGATCTGAGGGCCGCCTTCGACCTGGTGCCCAGAGGGAAACTTTGGAGTGTACTGGCCGAGATGGGCGTCCCCCCGGATATCCTGATAATCTTACAGAGATTGCACCATAACAACTATGCTCGGGTTAGGTGCGGGAAACTCGGGGAATTGACGGACAGATTCCCCGTTGACAGGGGGGTCAGGCAGGGTTGTGTATTGGCACTGACCCTGTTCTGCCTCTTTGTCAATGGGGTAATCGCCCACCTAAATGGCACTGAATACACTGACGCCCCAAGGTTGAACGGCAGCAGGGTGCCTACAATCATGTTTGCAGATGACACCCTGCTGCTGTCCAAAACCCCCATGGGGATACAGAGGATCCTTGATTAATTTGTGGCCTCTTGCACAGACAGGGGCTTAGAAATCAATGCTGCAAAAACTAAGTTCATGGTCCTGAACCCAACACAAAAATTGCACCCGAATCCACTATTGGGAGCATCACGGCTAGAGAGAGTCTCCACCTTTGAATATCTTGGTGTAACCCTGAACGAAACCATGTCCTGGGGACCACATCAGACTAGGGCCAATCTCAAATTAGTACAGACCACTGGGGGTATCACTCGGATGATGAAAAGCTCCACATACCGCCCGTTGGGGCCGCTCATCCAGATCTACAAGGCACAGGCTAGGGGTGCTATCATGTATGGGGCGGAACTGTGGGGCCATACATCTTCCCGCAGTCTGTCTTTAACCGAGAACAACTTTATCAGACAGATAGTTGCACTTCCGCCTAGCACCCCGCTCCTTCCCCTGAGGATGGATCTGGGACTGAGACCAATAGCTGACGAACTAGGACTCAGACCCATAGTCTTCTGGCGAAGGCTATAGAGTAGCGAAGAACTCTCTACTTATAGGGCGGAATTGAGGGAGCTTCTAACCCATCCCAAAGCGCTACAGATCCCCTGGTTAAAATATATACAAAAATCCTGTGCGAGTCTGGGGTTCCCTGACCTTTGGTCCGATCCTGCTAATGCCTCACTAAATATCCCACGGAGAGCTTTGGTCAATGTCTACCATGAACAGAAACTAGCCATGGCCTTGGATTGTCAGGGTGAGGGGTCACTAACATCTGTATTTGCGCAAAGCAAGGACTCATACAGGCTGGAGAAGGTCTTGGATGCCATGTCCCCCGTGCTGGCCAGGAAGCTATTTCTCCAATGGAGATATGGCACATTGCCTCTGCGATCCTTTACTAGCTCCTGGTCAATACCGCCATCCACCAAGCAGTGCCCGGCATGCACTGGTGCTGAGGAAAGCGACTTACATGTGGTCCTGTTTTGCCCAATTTACAAGGCAGCTAGGAAGTATTGGCTCCTCCCACTTATTAGAAACCTTGGTTGTAGGGAGTATCTCCCGATGTACAGAATCTTAAAAACTGACATCTCAAGTCCAATTGTGTTTGCACTAGCAAAATTTCCTACCAATGTCTGGCATACTCACACCCGTATTCTGAAGTCCCAGGCTCCCACCTAATTTTAAGTTTAACAAATTTTAAATGTAACTTTAGTAGTACCTAATTCCTAGAATGGAACGATTTTACATTGTACAAATATGTATCTATTGTTTATTCTTGATTTTATAATGGTCGTAATATGTTTTTATTGTATATCTTTGATGGTCATATGGCCGAAATAAAGATTGATAAATAAATAAAGGCAGGGTGCATGGCATTTAAAAGTAAGACATGTAAAAGGTAATGCTGAACATATGCTTACTGTGAAATATACCCAAATGTTATTTTCACTGTACCAATGCACTCAGCTTCAATAGGAAAACGCGAGGATGCATTTTTACATGTACAAATGCTAAATTCAGATTAGTAGTAGCTTCAGCAATTTTTCAAGAATTCATTTAATAGTTATTCAAAATTCATTTTAATTGTGAAATCGAATTCTATTTATTATTCAACAGGTACTTATACAAAGTTACAATTTTACTGCCTAAAGATTGTGAGTATTGTAAGTTTTCAATTGTTACCTGGAAGCCAGATGGTCCCCTGTGGTAAGATGCGGATTGTTCCCAGAGGACAAAGGGCTTGGGTGTGAGGAGGTACTATACTTTCTTTGACAGGGTGGCCTGCCCCCTTATGCCCCTGAGCACCAGATGGGGGATGACTTGGCTCCACTGCCACCTTGAGTGCTTAGCAACACAGCATGAAGGCTCTGCTTCCTGGGAGTGCAGGCAGGGGGATGTTCCGCTGGTTGATAGTGGAAGGGCTGTGCAAGATGACCTCATCAGCAGGAAAGAAGCAGCAAGATCCAGCAGAAGAGAAGAATGGCACAGGGAGTCAGTAAAACCAGCTTCCCACAAAGTGTGTCCTTTGGAAGCCAGTAGGCCTGTTGAGCATGCATGCATCTCAGCCCTAGAACACAAAATGATGCTCCATGTGGGCTATGTATTACCTTGCGCGTGATTGGGGCACCACTGACATATTTGAGCAGTGTTGTAGGAGGGCTGCCAAGGATGTCACAGTTCCTCTTAAGTATTCCTTGAAGATCAACCATAGATTTCCTGTGGCCTTATGAGCCTGACCCCACAAGAAGTTTTGCATTGTGTTCAAGCACTCACATAGCAGGAACGTTTTCTTCCATGCTTTTGAGCAGGTGTCTCCAACCAGTCTGAGGTCCCATTAACTTGCAGAAACCTTCAAAGTAGCAACCAGCCTTGGGTACATTTTTAACTAGGAACTGCAATAAGGGTGTGTTTTAATTTTAAAGTTAAGGAAAGGTTATGCTTATTTTAAATTATTATCAGGCTGCAGATAGCAGAGCACTATAATGAGCAGAGTTCCACTCAGATTTATGACCCATGTGGGTCACAGAGGTTCAGAACTGGAGCATTGAGGTACTGAACTCTTAAATAAAAGTTCTTTCTAACTCAATATTGTAGCTTGAGAACAAAATGATATTTCAGAATGCTTTAAATGAGAGAAAATTACAATGAAGAGTTAGCTTAATAATTAAGTTAACTCTTCATTTTAATGTCCTCCCTTTCCAAAGTGTCACATTTACAAACAGCAGACATCTTGCTCCAAGTGGCTGGGAAACACAGTGCCATACTTATAACTGAAAAATATAGTAATTTTCTTTCAAATGGGATACATTTAAAGTGAAGAAATATGTTTCGATGCAACTGTGTCTTAATGTTTTTTCTCAACTCTAAATTAAGCAAAATAATTCCTAATGTTCTATGAAGCATGTTTCTTCACTTGAAATTCCTCAGATTTAAAAAAAATGACTGTAATTTCTGTTATAAATATGGCACTATGTCTACAAGCCACTGGCAGTAATATGCCTATTGTTTGTAAACACACTTTGACATGGAAGAAAATTTAAATGATTAGTTTTATGTAATGCACATAAACATAAAGTTATCTCTTCAGGTAAATTTCCTCCCATTTCAAAGTGTCACATTCACACACAGCAGGCAGGCTTACTGCTCCCAGTGCCTGATAGACATGCTACTAAATTTATAACTGAAAAATATAGCCAATTTTTTTTTAATGAAAGCAATTTAAACTGCAGAAATAAATTCACCTTAAATTTCTACCATTTTAAAAATAAATGGTTCTATGTTTGTGTTTACATGTATCTGTGTCACATTGAATTTCATGGTGATTCATAATATGTATTAATTTTATATATGTGATGACTTCTTGACAAAGCCAATCAATTTGCCTTATATTTTAACATAGGGGCCCCTTTACAAAGAAAACAGGCGTACCTTATATATGGATGTGGTGACCCTTTGGCAAATCCAATAGGCATGCTTTATTTAAAATTACACACTGTATATTTTGATGTTACATCTGGAATAGGTGGGAGTGTTATAATGATGTTACATGACCCACTGGGGCTCAAATATAATTTTAGAATGTCATCAAAGGTATTGCCATCTACCTTAGGTATATTTTTGTAAATCAATGCATAGTGTTTAGTAGTGTGTGTGTGTAGTAATGGTAATGGTACTTTGCCTTCTCCAAAGAAAAAGCACTGACAGACAATGATTTATTGAGTGTTGTAATTGTATGCCAGTGGATAGAGATTACTAGCCCACACTACCTCCCCTGAATAGGCTTTCGACTGCTCAGCTTCACTACCCTGAGAGAGTCAAGTACTACAATGGGAGGAGGGTCAAAAGGGCCTCAACCTGCTTGGCAAATTAGAGCACCAGGGTCTACAGGTTCTCAATGGTCGATTTCAGGTGACATCCCTCCAGTTGTGTCTTTTCACTCCTTCAATGGAAAAGCATTAATAGACTACACTCTGGGCTCCCTGCCCTTTGTTAAAATTAGTCTATTCATTCAAAATTGCCCCAAAATCCGAAAACGACATCTGCTCCTGGATCTGGAACTTCTGCTCTCCCTGAGCAAAAATAGATGCATGGCAGAACCTTAAGGCTCAATACATATGACCGGCTTAAAAAGAGTAAAATGGTCTTCAGTCACAATAGAATTACTAGATTAAAAAGCCAATTTTCACCTACAAAACACCTGGAGCAATAGGAACTCTGAACTGAGAAGCATTTGCAGATTCTTTTTCTTAAGACCAGGCTTCAAGAATCCATCCCAAAAGGGCCCTCCCAGCTGCTCACCCAGTGATCGGCCATACTTACCACAATAGCAGGGCAAACAAACTATTGAAATGAAAAGTCAATAAGTCCATGCCTGCAGTCCGGCAGTCTTCACACAATGAAATCCTTAGAGAGGAACTGAGGCACACAAACCGGGAACTAAAACGGGTGGCCTGGAGTGTAAAGAAGTTAAACACATAAGCCTTCTGGAACAAACTATCATGAGTGTGACAAACAGAACTGGGTGTTTTAAAATAAATATAGTGAGACAATGGTCACAATAGAATGCTATGCATTTGCATGAACAGCATAAACACACCTGAGGTTGATACATACAGGCTTGATTTGATAAAGGGGATAATTCACTGGAAGGTTGTTTTAAAGAGAAATGGGGGTTTGTGTGAACCATCATGTACACAATGGGTTTTTTGTTGTTTGAGTAACTCCATGTATTCTATAAAGATGCTTAAACAGTGATATTTTGTTTGGGTTTTCAGATATTCCCATGAGGAAGGGACCTAGCTGTCCCGAAATGCATCGGGCATGAAAAGGAACAGGACATACATTTTGGTTAGTACAACAAATGTTATGAATATTGTTAGAATAAAACTGCATACACTGGATGATGAGGAAGAGCAGTTTATTTCACGTCTGGTCTCTGCGCTGCCAGCCTCACACATTATGAATATATATTTATGTTGAAACAAATATCAAGGTAATTTATGTGTACAAAAAAGATTTTGTTCAGGATATGTTTGAGGTACTACAAATATGGTACCATATGCAATGAAGTAAAAGGATAAATGTTTTAATAAATGTGTAGGATGAATGAATAAGTAGATTGTGATTTATATTGTGATTAACAAATTACTGAATTTGGTTAAAATGAACAGTGCACACTGCATTCAAGTCCATGTACTTGTTATAGGATGCTAGTTAATTCACATGTGTCAACAGTACGCGTAGAGGAGTAGCACCACTGGATTATTTAGTAAAAAAGGTTTTTCTTTTAAAAAAATAGGAACAGGAAATAGGAGTGCACCGCTCATCAAAATATTGTGTCCAAATGAATTGGGGACATCAAGCAACACAACTACAATATATTCTGGAGAATGGTGAATACCTTAAGAAATTCATCACAGTCCTGTCTGGAATCCAACATCTCTGAGCATGCATGGGCCACCTTCCTGATTGTCCTTTCAACACCAGAAGTTGAAGGGGACCACTCACCTGAGGGAAGCAGCACGCCAGCTGCCCAGCCCGAGAATAAAGATGCTGTGCCCATCATTGATGCAAATGCCATACACCAACAGATAACTAAAGGTAGAACCACCGGAGTCCCAAGTCCAAACTGAATCCCCAAGGCCATCTACAAGACCAACTGAATGAAATGGGCTGAGTACATGGCTTCACTGTTCAATTACACCCTAACTAGAGGCATGATGCCAGCATCTTGGAAAGGCTCCATCATATAGCTCATTTTCAAAGGAGGTGACAAATCAGACACAGAGAACTATAGATTTATAGCCCTCATAGATAATGAGGCAAAATACTAAGTGGCCATTTTAGTGGAGCACCTTCTTGACTGGGCCACTATAAACGCAATTATCACGATCAATCATACTGGGTTCACACAAAAATATGAGACTTCTATAAATATTATGACCTGTCACTACTGTTTGACTCATAAAAAGTTTACAAATGTCCTCTTTACATATGCTATATCAACTATAAAGCTACTTTTGACTGTGTAAATCAAAGCAGACTCTGCAGGAAACTAACAAGCTGGTTCATACCCCGTGCATTAAAGAGCAATTGAAAATCCGACACCTGTGTCATAATCATGTTGGTAAGCGGAGCCTGCCTATCCAGGGTGATTACAATGGACTGTGGACTTAAACAGGGATGTGTCTTGGCCCCTACACTTTTTTATTTATTTTTGGCAGATCTAACAACCGCTCTGACCTCCAACAATTCTCATGAACTTAAGTTCCACTCCATACTCTCTCAAAACTTCTCCACACTGATGATCTGGTGTTCATCAGTTGGATGAAGGCACCTTCTGAATGCCACCCAAGTATATTCCACTATGAATGGCCTGAGAGTAAACACCAAGAAAATAAAAATCATGAACTGCTGCAGAAGAACCAATGGAAAGTCTAGCTGGTTTCTTGACTCAATCAAGATCGAATAGACCAGTGAATATAAATACCTCAGCCTGGTATTTAACATCAACGATCCTTCAAATCCCAGAAGGAGGAAACCAAAAGAAAAGGGATAGACCTAGCAGTGGCGCTAAGGACCCTATTCATAAATCTACACAGTTTGTCGTACAGCCCCATCTTAGAAATTATCCGGGCCAAGGTGGTGCCTACCGTGGCTTATGGAAGTAAATTCTTACAAGGCAGATATTCAAATGTCCTGGATATCATCATTGCAAGTATTTAAAGGAACAATTTCCAACTCCAACGCTTTCGGAGGAAGAAATGGGGCGGTTCGAAATTTGCGACCCTTGCTCCACTCCTCTGGAATTCCCTGCCTCCTGAGCTCAGAACCTTGACCCTTTACTCTCAGTTCAGGAAACAACTTAAGACTCTTTTGTTTTCTAAAGACTTTAATTAACTGTTCCTCCCACAGTCTGAATTGCTCTACTTTACATTGGCCAGTCTACCTTGTTTTCTGTAAGTTGTAGCGCCATGAAGCCGCTGGCGAACGTGCGCTTAATAAATAATTTTAAATTCAAATTCAAATTCAATTCAAATTCCCCAGCTATGCATCACCTGCACAGATCAGGCTGGAGTTTGGTTTAGTTAAACAATACTTTGCCAGGCAAGCAGCATTTGCCACCATCTGCTACAGATTTAAATCCGCAGACAAGAGCACCATATCCTGAATACAGCATGTCTCTAAGAGACAGCGCAAGAGTTTCCTAGCGAGAAATAAAAAGATAGCTCCATGCATTGTCACTAGAGTCAAAATCAGTGGTTTCTGTATTGTGTATTTTCAGAACTACTATGGCTTTTTTAAGATTTGCTATGCATGCTATGCATTTGCTTGGCTAAAAAAACGGTTGCAATAGCCCTCTATTTTTTAAATGGACTGGGGAATAGTTTAGGTAAAGCCTTATTAGTGCACCTAATTTCTCTGGTCACCTACAGATGGGGGTGGGAGGTCTACATCTCTAGGGGTACCTTTTTTCTGTTTATCTTGGTTGGTTATGAACTCTTATGCCTTACATTAGCATCTGATAGCGTTTAACCTGTGCCATATTTAAACAAAACAGCGCTTCAACACCCCATCAGGGTTAACAAGCGCTAAATAAATGTAAACCTTTTTCCCTCTTCTATCCCTCCCTTACCCTTCTCAATCCAAATAACTGACTAACATATCCACCACTCAAATTACTTTCATATTTCACTATACTAATTCAAAACTAATCCTTTATGGGTTTCAGAGTAGCGTGCTACTCGCCAAAAAAGAACTTCAACACCCCATCAGGGGTAGCAAGCGCTATATAAATGCAAAACTCTTTTCATCTTTTATCCCACTGCTAACCTTCTCTATCCAAATAATTGAATAACATACCCACCACTCAAATTACTTTCATATTTCACTATACTAATTTTCAACACTAATCCTTTATGGGTTCCGGAGTAGCATGCTACTCGCCAAAAAGCACTTCAACACCCCATCAGGGGTAACAAGCGCTATATAAATGCAAACCTTTGTCCCTCTTCTATCCCTCCGCTATCCTTCTCATTTTAAATAACTGACTAATATCCACCACTCAAATTACTTTCAGATTATACTATACTAATTCATCACTAATCCTTAATGAGTTTCCGGAGAAGCATGCTACTCACTAAAAAAGCGCTTCAACGCCCCATCATGGGTAACAAGTGCTATAAAAATAAAAATATTTTTCCCTCTTCTATCCTTCTGGATCCAAATAACTGACTAACCTATCCACCACTCAAATTACTTTCATATTTCACTATACTAATTCAACACTAATACTTTATGGTTTCCGGAGTGGCATGCTACGTGCCAAAAAGCGTTTTGATGCCTCATCAGGGGTAGTAAGCGCTATATAAATGCAATTACAATGCAAAACAATACAAGACAATAAATCACAACGTATGGTTGGAAACAACCAATAAGTAAGTAAATGTATTAACGGTTCAATTATTTAAAATTTTGACAGTTAAATAAACACAAAATCTGCACACCTCCATGCTGCCCCCCCACATCCCCCCGAACTCTCCAGTCCTTAGTTTCGAAAGACCAGCAATTAATACTGTTACCCATTTTGTTGGTAAAATCCTTATTTTCCGGCGAGCATTTGTTTATTTTTATTTAGCACAACATTTCTAAAAACCCCTTAAAAGGTCTATTAGTTTAAAGTTGCTGTAATTAAGCGTGGGAGACTTGGGTAGTGAGGCAATGTCGGACCCCTTTCTGGTGTTTGGGCACTCAGCTCTGGTGCGTGATCTGTAAAATGTTAGAATGTAGAGGTCAGGAACAAGGTGAGACTTCCTCGTGCCATGTTGCTGTTATGGTAGCAAAACTGCCACTTGTGATGGCCTGGGACGCAGATTTGAGGAAAGGAACTTTTCAGATACTGGGCCCAGCTGTGGCCCGCATTGGCTGCTCTCTGTTACCGGAATCCATGGGCCTCATTTATGAGGGTATGTGTCACTTTTACGCCGCCGGTGAGTCACTTTTTGTGATGCACCAGTGGCATAAAAAATGCGCCTTGTTGCGCCATATTTACAAAGGGACGCATCTGGGTAGATGCGTCACTTTGTAAACCCCTATGCCACATTATACCTGCGGCAGGTATAATGTATGCAAGGGGGCGTATTGAAGCAAGGAAGGGTTGTAAAAGTGACGCAGTGAAATCTATGAGATTTCACTGCGTCACTTTTAGGACACCGTTGCGTCAAAATCTTGCGCCTGCCTCACAGCAGGCGCAAGACTGACGCAGGCCCTTTCACATGGGGGGGGGATTGAGTGTGTGACGTTTTCCACTCTCATGAGGATGCAGGTCTGAGGCCTCCTTGCAGGACCTTGTGCCCAGGACCCTAAAGATGGGGCGAAGCAGCTGATGATATTCACTGATCAGTTTGGGAATGCAGCATAGAAGATGAAGCCAGGATTGCTTTTGTTTGTTGGATAACCGACAAGAGTATGCTCCAGCCTTTCGGGCTCATGTTGGGTTAAAGTCAGACATCTTGACGAACAGGATTTGCCTGCGAGCCTGGGCTGTAAGTGCTTCTCGTAGGTATTGTTGGGCTTTCCCCGGGATGTAGGACGCAAAATAACCAATAGATCCCACTCACCCTCAAGAGAGTATCTTAATGCAACAATTGATTTGTTCGGTTTAGCAGAATTATGTCGTGCAACAGCGAGTTATTAAACCTTCAAAAAAAGCTGTCGTCCAAAATAGTATCACCTGACAGAGCTACTCTAGAGAAACGCTAACACACCGGATGGCATGAAACAGCTATACATCATTGAAACCACAGAAATATCTGAGGGAAGTTTTCAACAGTAGGATGAGAGGCAAATATTGAAATACCGATAAGGGACCTTGCATTCAAATTCACATGACTCCTCTTGGTTGAGGACAGAAGGAAAGATGGATTGCAGGCTGTGCGGCCACACAAAAGAGGACGCAATTCACATTAAGTATTACATGCCTTTGTAGGTCCACCCTAAGCCTCCGTAGATGATGGCTGAATTGTCTCTGGAATCAGTCCAGGGGGTGCTCCTGCAGACAAGCGATACTGGTCTGCTTTAATTCAGCTGAGCTACAGTTAATTTCCTGAAAAATGAAATAGCTTCAGGGGAATGAAGGAGCACTAACGAAGGAAGGCATCTAATCGGACAGAACAAAATCTCCCACTCTGAAATTGTGCTTCATCGAGAGAAGGGGGAGACATACTATCCTCCTGACCAAACCAGTTATACCAGTTAAGAACTTCTTCGGTACTCTGGGATCACCCAATCAAACTTTTAACTTACCCCATCAGCAGCGTCGGATTGGTAACGCGGGCAGTCGGGCAATGCCCGAGGGGGCAGTGTCCGAGTTCCTGCTCTGGGCTGCTTTTGTGAGCAGTCTGGGGGCCGAATTGTTGGAATACAGCCAGCGGCCCAGTGGGTGTCTGAGTGGCCTTTCTGGAGGCAGAAGGCCGCTCATTACCCCCGCCCCTCCCCTCCTTTAGCAACAGGCAGAGTGAGTATCACTCCCTTTGTCTCGCTGGTCGGCCCATTACTGAGCGGGGGCAGGGGAGCTGAGTAGAAGAGGCCTCACATATTTTCAGGTCTTTCACCAGTGTAAACTAATGAGTGCATTTTTTTATGCTTTTTTTTTAATGCCCCCCCCTCCCCCTTCTATTTAATCCAATTGCGCCGAAGCAGTGATTTGAGGAAAGGTATTATGTAAATGGGGTCTGATTTTTTTTTGTGTGCCCGGGCCGATTTTTAATCCCAATCCGACACTGCCCATCAGCGACTCAGCCAGTTGTCCCATGAGGCAAGACACGAAAGGGACAGCAAAGCAGGGTGGACACCCCTGGATATCCTTCGCCAGCATCTTAGTTATAGTTTCAGATTAAAACCTTATAATGACCGGGAGGGGGTGTAACATCTTAATGCCCAAACTTTCTGTTTTTATTCAAAATCAATGATGGGACTCTATATGGAAAGGATTTATTGATTTTACATAGTAAAACATTACTTACCTACACAGCAAGAGGGCATACCCAAATGACGAGAAGACCGGGACACAAGACGCTGCAGACATCAGGGGAAATGGATCTTTATGGAGTTCAGTTAGCTGGAATATGACCTTCTCTGGCCACTGAGGTAAGTAAAAAAGGCTTTCCGATGTTTGTTGTATGCGTGCTTGTGTTTGAGAGTATTTGAGAGTGTGTGAATGTGTAAGCATGTGTGAGTGAAAGTGAAGGTCAAAGGGCATGTGTAACGACCGGATTCTCGGACCAGATAGAATCAGCTCATCAGAGCACCACCAACCCAGCCGGAACGTAATCACCCCCCTCCTTAGGACCTATTTACAACAGGTATCTATGTCTCCTACCCAAGGATGGGGAATTAGCAATGTACATGCCTAGGTTTTCTACAATATCACACTCATGCCAATTAGTCTTGCGGTAACTTAGGCCCAGACTATTCTACCCTGGGGCAGTTCTGAATATATACCATTACACACTGGCCACAACCAGTGCTCACTCAAGCCACAATCCAGTGGGTATAAACACCAGTATCCTCCCTGGTGCTCGCTAAACAAGCCACAATCCAGTGGGTATAAACACCAATATCCTCCCTGGTGCTCGCTAAACAAGCCACAATCCGGTGGGTATAACGCCGCATCCCAACGACGATCACTTTCCTATGAATACCATTAACTCTCTCTATTAGGTAATATCTTGTTACTTACTAAAGATGGAATACTACGATATTATGAGTCACCACAATAGCCAAATTAGATGATATGAGACTTATCCTTTACTTCAAGGGCTCCTCTCTCCCTCATTATTCGGTCACCTCTTACCTGATCGGGAGTTGCATCCGTTCGTGTAATAGTAACTGACTAGAAGAACAGGTTACCTTGTTCATATAAGAATAAGAGGCACATGCCGGTTCTCTAAGAACTGGGGTACTTTATTAATCATATAATAATATCAATATAACATTATACTATAACATATAGCCTGCGAAGAAAAATGAAAGGTTAGAATGTGCACACTACAAGGAAAGGGTCGACGTCACCTGATTAATGTGAAGTCTGGATTCAGCAGTCATCTAGGTTCCCTTCTCGTCTGTGCCTTGGCTCGTCTTTAGGGTCACACCTCTGCAGTCACGGATACGCGTCTGCACCGCTATGCTCTGTCTCCTTCTCCTCCCTCCAAGTCACTGGAACCTTCCTCTCATCAGCTGCTTTCTCTCTGGCTGTTCTGCACTACTCCTCTCTCCTCTCAATCATGGACCATCTTCACGTTTCTGCTTCGATCTCATAACTCAGTTTCAGCCACTCTGGTATTGGTTCTTCTGACTAACTGCTTCACTCGGAATGCTCTGATCTTAAAGGTCAAAGCTCGCCAGGTGCTCCAGCTAAAATAACTTCAATCTTTCTAAGAGAGTATCAGCTTCTTGGTCTTTCTCAGACTTCAAAATGGCGACTGTCTGCCCTGAAAGAATTAATGGCATTGATGCTAACGGCTAGCTGCCGCCTACAGACTGACTAATTCACTGCCTCATGCTTTCACTAATATTGAAGCTTGTCCCTTCATGGAAAGTTACGGCCAGTAACCTGCCGCCCACCAAATTCCTGTACCTCCCCGTACCAAGGACACGTTCCCAGCCGGCCGGCCTGATGTTGTGTCTTCGGAGTGGAGAAAAATACAGTCTTTAGATAAGGGCCAGCCTGAGCCGGTTCTCTCCAAGCGAACAACACCTCGTAACTAAAACATTACATTTGACCTAGAAGCATCTCAAGCTGCCGGGGCAGAGAGAAAGATGGAGTCTCTCCCGTTTGAGGCCTACAAGGACCGAAATAAGCATAACTCCATAGAAGGTATACTAATACTCTTACAAAAGGACGGATAATCACTAATACTAATGAGTCTATCCCCTAACATAAGGTTATAAGCCCTGATCTAAGGAAAAGGGTACAGAACTGTATCAATATGCCTTGTGAATAGGCCCTGTCTACGGTTCTAATCCTCGCACTAGAATGATAGTAGACTGAAGTCACCTTCAATCATCTTCCCTCAAAGGAGGGCCGAAAAAGTTGGTCATAACAGCATGCAATGTCACTTCTTCAACCCCTGGCATCTTAGAGAATCAACATGCATGCAGCGATGCGCCATCCATGTAATGCGCGATTTCATTTTTCACATCATGAGGTCATGAGCATTGCATCGTGTTTTGCTGAAATACCAATTCTGTGGAGGTTGGTATTTGACAAATGCACTGTTTGCGCCTGATTCTGAAATGTACATGTCAAAATGAATAACACTCTAACCGAGCATAGTTTCCACACACAAAAGTAAGGCTACAGGTGTACCAATTTTCCTGGGTGTTCAAAGCTATGTGTGACCCTGTGGAAAATGTGCAGGCCAAATCCCAAGAGGGGGCCATTTGCACACAGTTTAAAAATCTGTGGTAAGCACCAAACTTTAGATGGTTTCACACATTGTGATCAAGGCCGTAGAGATTTAAAATACTTCGCTTACAATCTACATTTCATTTCTTGTTGTAGAGATGTTTTTCTAACCCAAATACCAACAAAGAAAATAGTTTCCAAAATGTTCTTTAAAAATGCCTTTCTGGGTAATTTAAAATGGCATATTGATTGTAGTAAATAAAAAAAGTCACACCTAGCTTTGAACACCCATCATTTCTCAGGTCCATTCACGAATACACGTGAATGTCCTAAGTTAACACCTTCGATGCTTGTGACAAGGTCAACTCGTCATGAGTTTTACCGGCCCTGTGCTTATGACGAGTTGACCTTGTCACAAACAATGGGATTTTGAAAATTGCAGCACACAGCGGGAATATGCAGCAGCTTTGAAGTGGTTTTAAAGTGACGCAAGAATACTGACGCAAAAATAAAAATGGCACAGATAACGATAACTATGAGATCCTGCAAGAACCTAGAAAATGTTTGCTCGTACATGTCTGCAGAGCTATAGTGGATTACTCATGGCTTTAAGTGAGATAAAAAAAAACTGGGGGGTCCCTCACATGGGTGTGGCCAATGTAATTAAGGACGTGGCTTAAAAACAGGGCCTAGGCTAAAAATCTGTGCTTAGCATAGTGTGCCGCCCGACTTGAATTTTGTGGTTTCTGTCATTGCATCTGGATATATGATACAACAAGTAACATCATACCTACAACAAGGCAAGACTATTGGCTTTGTCAATGGTTGTTAGTTGCATAAGATAAATAAGCAGCAACCGTGGCTTTATAACATTGAACAGGTTTCCACTTAAAGCCTGGTGACACCCTCCACCAAAATGTTGCTGCCCCTGAGATTCAAAAAGAAAAGGGAAATCTAGAGAGAAAATGCCTCTCTTTATGGGATTTCCCTTCCCATGATGCTGACCTGGCATGACATCATGCCGTAACTTCTCCACTAGTGAGAAGGGAGCAGTGCGAGCACTCGCATATCAATGTGCCTGCTGTCACTGCAGTCCGAACAAAACAGAGCCTACCAGAGACCCGTTTCGAGGCCCCCTGTAAAAACTAACGGGGCTCAGCACCTGTGAGACCCGGCCGACTTAAAGCCGTGGGGTTACTGATACTCCTCTTTTTTCCACGGTGCTTTTTATATATGCACCCAGCATTTATGTTCCTACAATTACTGGACTCAGAATGTTTTGCAAAATGTATAGTCAATTTTTTAAAAGCCTGCATTGCGACCCGTCGTGCCCTTGGTTAATTCATATTTTGCCCACACTTTCTTATTTTTTATTTTTATGTACGCAACTGATATCTTCAAACCTCACATCTGTCTCTGTAGCGTACTTTAGTTTGTTTTCCTGTTTAAATTGTAACTAATTTAGAAACTGTTAGTTCTCGTCATGTATTGGAAAATCTTATATTTTGCTTTGAATTTTTCTAACAATGTATTTGTTTTTTTATGCACTGTTTATGGTTTCAAACAAGTGGTAAACCGAATAAAAGATTTATGACATGACATATATGAAAGAGGAGTGCTGTTGAATTGGAGAGCCCTCGCTTCTTCCTTATGATTTCTTCGACTTACTTTCAGGTCAGGCGAGAACTGCTGCTATGTTCTTTTTCAGTCACCACGTTCCTACCGATCGACCTGCGTCACCTGTCAAAAGAGCTGCGCCACAAGCAAAACAATTCACTCAGGCCGGAGGAACAATGCACGGGCTCGAGAGGTTCTGCAACATTAGATGTAATCTCCAGAGTCGCTTCGGGTCCAAAATGTACTGCGAGCTTCTGGCCTTGCAGGGGAGATTACCCATTAATTATGGCTCTGGCTACAGCCCCACATTCCCGCTGAAAAGGCATTGATTCTTTTATGAATGCATGCAAAGGGAAGAACGTAAGTCATATTCACTGGTCAGGGTCGCTTCAGAGCCATTCTACGCCGCGATATCTTTCCAAGTCATACCCTGCCAGCAGTGAGAGGAAATGCCCTCTGATATCTTCCTTTCAAACGGCCCTGCAGGGTGCTATTACCTGATTAATCTGCGGGGGGAATCAAAATGACCCGCACTGCAGGCGCTAGGTCACTCGGCTACCAGACAGGTTAAAATAATTCCTGCTGCTTCGCCCTGTCCCCTCCCCCTCGAGGGCTATCCACTCCTGGATTGCCAATTGTGGCGTGTTTTCCCCAGGGATGATTGACACCTCCAGTAATGCAATGGATAATTGACTTCAATTTGCACAGTGTTATAGGAGTGAGGCTAATGTGAAAGGTTCGGGGGGAACGTGAATGGTTAATCTTTTCAAAATGAGTTGTCAAGATATATTTCAGTCTCATCAGGCAGAGCAATTCCGACAGCGGCCATGCCCGGTTTAATCATTCAGTGCAAAGTATCGTCTCGGAACCGCTCTCGTTCGCGCGCTCAGCCTTCGTCGGAGACTCTTCGCCCACTCTTTGATCTATTGTAAATTGCAGAGTGGGAGTTGTAATGGCGGGGGACGTCTCCCGCCAGACGGATAGAAACTCTAAGAGAAATTGAAGTCCATTATCCATCATTTGGTTGGAGGTGTCATTCGGGCGATAAGCCCGGCAGACGGGGGCTGGAAGAAGAAATACAGCCTTTGTTGTGAAGCTCCTCGCGCTCCCAGACAGGTCTACCACAGGTTAATGTTGATACGTCCAGTTCCTGGAGGGCCTGTCACCTTGCTCAGAAGATTATTGGACAACATTACCAGGTAAGGTAGGGCTCTATAAATAGGTGATTAACCTGAGGGTGCAGCTTCAGTCAGTGAGAGATGGATCTTTATATCAACTGAAGAGGCTATTTACCCATCAAACACTTGAAAAGGAAAATTATATTTTGATTATAAATGCCTGGAGTTTTTTGTTCAGTCCTCCATGAGTGGATGCTACTTTAACTTGGATAATGTGAGGCGTGTAAGTGAGCTACAGGCTGGACAAGCGGAGGGAGGGCTTCAGCAAAAAAACACTAAGGATAAAACATGTTCTAAAAATTGAGGGACACTCCACTCATTGCTAGGTCAAATAGTAAGGCTACATGGCCTATCAATGCTGCTCTACACAAGATTCTTCACCCTTTTGGTGCGGGTAATGTCTAATGTCTGACACCTGGCCCCCTCCCCAATGCGTCTGTTGGCCATTGGCTGACACTTGGGAGGGATTTAAAGAGACATCCAGTGCATGTACCAGAGATTTCCTGATATATTGGTCAAAGTTGGGGGCAAAGCTGAACCTCCAGCTTCCTCCATCTATGACAAAAGTGCAATGTCAATCTGCACAATATTTCCTTGGTGATTTAACTTCACCTCCAATGGGAGGACACTATGCAACTATATATGTGGTCTTTTTTTAAGTAAAAGTTGATATTTAACTGCACACACAATGGTGTCTATTTTCACCCTCTCCACTACACCCTACACCATATGCTTATGCGCAGCAGTACTAGCCATACCTTGCTTTCATCATGTGGTCCTAAACTCTCACACCTCACTCTAAATGTCCACCTTGGAAATATTTGACACTAAAACAACCTAAACGTTGGTACAAAAGCAAGCAGTACTGAGTGCATAGTAAATGGCAACTGCCTCTGTTATTTAAACAGGAAAGGTTTGATTGATTTCTGAAAAGACCAGATCGTTTTTGCTTCATCTGAAGGAGAACTGAGGCTCATTCCAAACTTTTAGGGTCATCAAAGCGGAATTACTATCCCCCACTGCAACTTCTTTTTATCTGGGAACCTGAAGAAGAGGAAGATTCATTATGGAATTTTATTGTAGCAGATTTAATGAGAGAGGAAAGGGTCTTTAATCTGATTGTTTGGTCCAAGGACAGCAAGTTAAGCCTACACTTTCAAAACATCACATGATCATTTTTCATTAGTTTACAGATCCGTTTTACCCCATCATTCTGGATATTCTGGGGCCTAGCAGGGAGGCCATAATTCAGGGAATACAAGTAGTCAACCTCGCTGTAAAGTATGAGTATAACGGTAGCGCAACAATCACATGCAAGGACTGGTAAAATTTGTGTATGTGCCTTCACTAACCCAAAGCAGAGGTTGGCAACAGCAGCCGCGGTCGGCAGTGGGAGCACCTGCAGGGTGGTGACGTGGGGAGGGGCAGGGTGGTTGCTAGTAATGTATGGATTACGGAGCTTCCCAGGTAAGTAAACATTTAAATAAATAAAACGAATTTCGTTGAGTGCACTGCATCCCCAAATGCGATGCAGTGCCTGCAACGAAATTCGTTTATTTATTTAAATGTTTACTTAACTGTAAAACTCCGTAGTCCATACATTACTACCCCCACCCTGCCCCTTCCCCTCCCCACGTCACCGCCCTGCAGGTACTCCCACTGCCGGCCGTGGCTGGGCAACAGAGGAAATATTAGAGGAGATGGAACAGATTTTCATGAAAAATCACACTAATTGATTTGACCTTTGCCACAGGGATTGGTGGTTCACCCATGGAACAAGGCAGTAAACAGTTTCTCTGGTGAGGTTTTTCTACTGAAAAGTAAGAGCTCTGGCTTGTTGATGTCAATGGTTAGAATGTTGTGATCCTGTCATTGCGGGACAGTGTTCAAAACAACATTCAAGTTGGGTCGAAGATCTTGTGCCATTTCGTTCAGCTGAACCATGATCTATGTGTCATCTATATATGAAAATGCTTGGCATCCAAATGAGTAGCTGAGGTGTAGCAGAGGTTAAACACGGAGATTAAATTGCATCAAGGAAAAGGAGGAGCCTTGCAGCACACCACAGTTAATCACAACACATGGCAACAACACCATCCTCAATGCCTCCATTGACTCAGCCAAATTCCCAGACATCAGGAAACAAGCCACCATCATGCCGCTGCACAAGAAACCATTTAGGGACCCATACTTCCAACTACAGCCCATTCTCCCTCCTACCATACACAACAAAGGTCTTAGAGAAACTACCAACTGACACCTCACCAATCGCATCAGCAACCAGCATCCGCTAATTATCCAACAGGTTGTCCATGCTCAGCAGTTTATCTGACATCTTTTCTAAAACATGTCCTAAGCCTCCTAGAAGTGGTATCAGGAGAGAATTTCTTTTACATCAGATGGATCTAAATTACAATTTTGTCAGTAGTGTGGTGACTGCATCTTGGTTGTATGAGGCCTTATCCGTATCAGAAAGATGTAAAGTAAGAGTTTAAACAATTTAGTGATATTTTCTGACAGTGCATGAGCAAGGCATTGGAGCAGAGTAGGGGCAAAGAGGGTCATCAGGGAACACAACTTAACAGAGGATAAGAGTCACATTTTTCTCTGCCAGCAACCTGAAGGTGGACCAGTCTAAATGAGGGTACGGCATGATCGTTTCACCTTGAAGAAAAATCCTATTGAAATACAATCTCATTTGCATCAGAAAAACATGTGTAAACATTTCTAAGAGTTAATTTGTAGATGAGTTATTGTTCATGCACCATAGCAAATATTTTCACCGCTGTAATACTAGTTAGCTGCCACTATTCATCGGTATGTTACAAGTTTGAATATCTATTCTTTGCTGTGGGGTAACCATATATACTCACAACTTGTGCTCAGATTCTGTTCTTTGTGTTGTTTTACAGCCAACAACTTTCCAAATGGGGATTGCATTTACGTTTTTTTGAGGCTCCAAGCATATCGAAATCAAGAATATTTGATGTTGACTGGAACTTTGGGTAATCACGTAGTACCAGGACTCACACTTTCTGCATTCCATGGGTTTGAGAGCCAGTTCGTGAGGTACCTTGTCCCCAAAAGCAAGACAATTATCTTTTGAATTAACATCCCGTCGAACGAATACTGTAAATGTATTGTATGCTGATAAAAGCTAGGTTGAAAAAATGTTTTAGCCCATTCAACTGCCCTCAATGTGATTTTAAAGCGCATTTTGCCAGTGACTATCCCAAAAGCTGAATCACAAAATTCTGCTTTAAATGGAGTATTAAAATCAAACATTTAACAGTGGAGGGAGACCCTAACAGTAATTGTGACTCCGACAATGATGGTGGCTCTGCCCCCAGCCACTTAACATATTATCCCCCCCAAAGCTTGGGTCTAGTTGCACCCCTGCTTACTTATCCGATTTTTAACTGGAGTACACTTATTGTAGGGCCCGAGCTTAGTGTTTGACCATGTCTGACTTAGATATGTTTTGTTTGATCATCTCCCACCTAAAAGTTTATCTGCTGCATGTCAATCCCATAATAAATAAATAGTGGCTGGAGTGCCCCCGATGTACTCTGAAGTCTGCTACTGTCTTTTGTATGCCACAATGTAAAGTAATACTTTGTGTTTTTTGTCTTTTTTTAGAGTCTTTGGAGAAGCTGCATAAATCAGATTAAAAAAATAAACTGTTGAGAGCCATGCAAGTCATCTCACCCTGCATTCTCCCAGGTGTCTAGTTTTCAAAAATGTGAAAGTTTGCTAGGTTTCCCTAGGTGTAAGCATGAGCGAATTTTGCGAATCTGGCGTTCGCGAATTTTGCGAATTTGCGAACTCGCAATCCGCAAAATCCACAAATTCTCGCGAATTTGCAGATTTTTTTTTGTGTTCCCAAGGATTTCTGCCAGTTCGCAAGGGTTTTGTACCAGTTCGCAATTGGGAACTTACATGTCGGCTCGCAACGGTCGCGATTATGTTGTTTCTACGTCTGGTTCATCATCACAGGTTCCCAGCACCCTCTGTTTCACCCCTGCCACCCTCTGTTTCACCCATGCCACCCTCTGGTACATCAATGCCACCCTCTGGTTCATCATCACTGTAGATTATGGGGGGAAAAAGCAAGCACACCTGCCCTCCTTCAACTGACATGAATTAATTTGGGGTTGATTTATTAATGTGTCACTGTTTTAAAATTCCAGTCTGGCACCTGCTTCCTTATCTGTAATTTGCTTTCTGTTGTAGTGCAATTTTTTTTCCAGGACCTTTGTGGCCTACTTGTAGCTATTCTATGAGCCTGCTGTGAGGGTCAGAGAAGGGTCATACAATTGTTGCAACTAGCAACTGAACTGGGAATTTGCAGATTTTTTTTTTGTGTTTGCAAGGATTTCTGCCAGTTCGCGAGGGTTTTGTACCAGTTCGCAATTGCGAACTTACATGTCGGCTCGCAACGGTCGCGATTATGTTGTGTCTACGTCTGGTTCATCATCACAGGTTCCCAGCACCCTCTGTTTCACCCCTGCCACCCTCTGTTTCACCCATGCCACCCTCTGGTACATCAATGCCACCCTCTGGGTCATCATCACTGTAGATTATGGGGGGAAAAAGCAAGCACACCTGCCCTGCTTCAACTGACATGAATTAATTTGGGGTTGATTTATTAATGTGTCACCGTTTTAAAATTCCAGTCTGGCACCTGCTTCCTTATCTGTAATTTGCTTTCTGTTGCAGTGCAATTTTTTTTCCAGGACCTTTGTGGCCTACTTGTAGCTATTCTATGAGCCTGCTCTGAGTGTCAGAGCAGGGTCATACAATTGTTGCAACTAGCAACTGAACTCTGGAGGGGCCCCAGTCAGGAAGCACTACAGGGAATGCTTACTAATGATGAGTTTGAACTTTTGAACCTGCGGAATGCTTTCACTTTTGTAAAACTCGTTTTTCTGCAGAACAGCATTACAGCAACTGTAATGCCCCAAACAAGCTTACTTGTGAAAGTTGATTTCTAATCCAAAAGTGATCCAAAGAAAGTCAAAAGGCCTCAAATCCAAAAAAGTGCAGGCAAATGTCAACCTGAGGAGTTATTCTGATAAAAATCATCATTTTCAGAAGGTCTATGCTGCTTGCTAGTGGATTTCTTGTGCAGAATTGCAATTTTTGTAATTTCGCGAGTGCGAGATTGTTGCTGCCCGCCGCACCTACATGTTCGCAATTGCGAACTTACACCGCACGCCGCAAAATTGTATCACCAAGAAAAAAAAATCCGCTGCGTGCGAATTTGCGGATTTTCTGTAAATTCGCGAGCGTTCGCGGAATGCAAATTTACCGAAAATCCGCAAAATTCGCGAGCGGAACGGATTTTCCGCCCATGCTTACCTAGGTGGCAGCTGAGCTAGGGCCCAAAATCCACAACTACACACTTTGCACACAAAGGCCAGTTTAGAGAGGAAAAATGTGATGTATCCGTGTTATGTTTGGGGCCATTTGCTGTCACGGGCACTAGGCCTACCTACACAAGTAAAGTACTATTGTTATTGGGAGACTTGTGAACATTTTGGGTGGAAGGAAGTTTGTGGCTCCATGCAGATTCTAGAACTTTCCATCAAAGAAATGTTAGGAAAATGTGTTTTTTTAGTCAAAGTTTGAGGTTCATGTTGTAACTTATTTTTACCTGCTGCCCAGTCAGAAGGAGTGTGGCATTGAATGTTGGGTGGATGGAATCTTGGATGTCAGTGAGTGTCAGTTGAATATGGGCTGAGCAGCAGGGCAGCTGCTCCTGGTGGGGTTTCCCTCATTTATACATGTAACAACTTAATAAAAGAACTTAACTAATCTACGCTAGAAGTCCGAACCTTCAATTGATTACAACATTTGGCGATGATTATGAAGAAGAATCCACGTGTGCCACCTTAAGGAAAATGAAAATTACCGTACAGAAACTTTAAAGCAACAGAAAATTGAAGCCCATGTAAATCACAAGTTAAAAGACTATTTGTGGAAATTAAAAGTATGAATTTAATGCTATCTGGCACCTGAACCCCACCAGTGACCCTGCCATTGGTCGCCCTATAACCCAAGTGTGCCAGATCCAGCTGTGTTAGTCAAGGGCATAGTACCAGCTCCAGTGTAGTGTGTATATTTGTTTGGGGGCAAAGGCCGGGCCACAGTGTGAAGTGCTGAGCACATGTTGATGTTGGGCACTGTCAGGGTTCACACTTTGAAATATGCTGATCGGGGGCAAACATCGAGCCCGGTGTGAAATACTCGCAACGTGATGGTGTTGCCACAATGAGAATTCACACTCTGTAATATGGTGATCGGGGGCCAAGATGGGGCCCCGGTGTGAAATGGCGATGAAGTGATGGTGTTGCCACTATGAGAATTCACACCCTGAAATATGGTGAATGGGGAAAATAAATCGAGCCGCAGTGTGAACTACTCACAACTTGATGGTGGTGTGCAAAGTATGGTAATCAGTGAGCAATGATTGAGCACCAGTGTTAAATAGGTAATATTCCAGGGATGATATGCACCATGAAATGAGCACATCGGGTTGTTCAGGGGCGGAGATCGGGCCGTGGTGCTGACTATTAGTGTTGGCAAGGATGTTGTACACTTTTGGATATAGAGATCGGGAGCAAGAACCAAACTCATTGATGCTTTGAAGATCTAATGTGAGATCAAAGAGCGAGGAGGTGTGTGCTTATGCAATTGGCTCAAGTTTTAGAGACAACACTGTGGGGTTTTCCCGGATACTGCAAGATTGAAAAAAAAAGAAAAACAACACTTTATTTGAAGTCATTGTCATTGGCATGGAACAATAAGTCATCGTCATTGGCATGAAACAAGTTTGTTTTTTAAATTTGGTTTTGACCGTTATCTTCAGTTAGTGGAGTTAACAGTTACAGTTTTCTTTTAAAAGTCTGGCACGAGATGGACAACATATGTGCCGGTTTACCTTCTCACAGTGGCCTTCAGCGTCATCTTCTGTGACGACTCCTCACTCCATTCACATTTGCGCTCTTGTACGACATTATTTGGTGCATGTTCATGCCGAGAACCAACCGGCTCTACGTCGATGTGCGTGCCTCCATCTTGTGTATGGTAAACCCAGGCACACATTGTCAAGCCCAGGTATTGCTAATAAAGTTAATTTCAAGATGATGATTACTGTGAATGTCACTGCCTGATAATCGAAAGGGCGAACCAGGTACTGTCAATAAAGCTGACAGAAAGCTTCATTTTACTGTATAAAATAATATTAATAGAAAGCTTCATTTTTCTGTTAATGTTGCTATGAGGGGTTTGAGAGATGTGTAAACATGTTCAATGCAGTTTTCTTCTTGCCGACGCATGTCCACCACAAAAACCTACGATTGTATGGAATATTAGCAGTGGGTTGGTGAGCTCCATGAAAGCAGAATGGCAACAACAAATATAAAAAAAAACACAAGAGAGAAAAAGAGGCAAAGAGCTCAGAACCGAGTCAGAACCGAGAAAGTGATCCCACAAGTTGGGTCGGAGAGTCCAGAGTGTTCCCTGTGTGTCGCTCGTCGTGCTGTTCTGGCCAACTGGTATGATGTGTGGCATATGGGTTGTGGTGTATGATGTTGGATGGTGGTTCAAATCAGTAAGAAATGTGATGTGATGTTTTGTTCATAGTGTATTGTGGTGTGAAATCTTTAGTACAGTTCAGTGCGAGATGAGATGTAATATGGTGTGACAGGACGTTTATTAGAATTACTAGCAGCCCGTCCCGACGTTGTCCAGGTATGAATTGCTGCCGGCCAGTAGTATATTGTTTTGTAGGATTTTGTTTTGATAGCATTTCTTATCTGTGACAGGCCTGTAAAAAGGCTCCGATTCACAGTGCACTGCTGATGCACTTAAGAGTGCGCGTTCAGTAGTATGTGAACTCGAGTTTCCCTACTTTATTTTTACTTGCAATATTATATAGCGCAAACTCGACAACATGGCATGAGCACAATTTACATTACAGAAGAACACATTCATTTGTGGTAGGCACGGGGATACAAAGAGATTTGCCTGGAATCACAGGATGTTGAGCTGATGCCGTGATTTGACGTAGCTCCCCAGCTTTACAGTTCGCAATTCTAGAACTTGTGGCGGGAGGTGTGTCTAAAAGTGTATGTCGGTGCTGGCCATCAATGAGAGAGACCTGTGCATTTTTCAAATCGGTGGTGAAAAAATATGAGTATGTTGCTGGAGATGTGGGAGGGTAAACACCCATTATTCCGCAACTTTCTTTCCGCATATAATCACTCCGCATACTTTCATTACGAAAGTACCATGACTCTGGAATGCCATTATGACGCTTGGCATTACATTTTATATGCTTTTACCACACATACATTTACAAAGAAATTCGTTGTAAATGCATGAATGGTAAAAGCATGTTTTTTTTAATGTTTGGATAAGGTAAGTATGGGTATGTTTTGGGGTACTGAGGTACATGTTTTGGGGTGTTTGGGTATTTTAGGGGTTCAGATATAGTTTTGGGTTATGGGGTACAGGGGTAATTTTAGGGTTTAGGGATAGGTATGGGTTTGGGGGTACAGGGGTATTTTTAGGGTTCAGGGCTAGGTTTGGGTTTGGGGTATAGGGGTATTTTTAGGGTTCTGGGGTAGGTTTGGGTTTTGGGGTACAGGGGTATTTTAAGGGTTCAGGGCTAGGTTTGGGTTTTGGGTACAGGGGCATTTTTAGAGTTCAAGGCTAGGTTTAGGATTTTGGGGGACATGGGTATTTTAGGGTTCAGGGGTAGGTTTGGGTTTTGGGGTATAGGGTTATTTTTAGGGTTCCGGGCTAGGTTTGGGTTTTGGGGTACATGGGTATTTTTAGGGTTCAGGGGTAGGTTTGGGTTTTGGGGTACAGGGGTATTTTAAGGGTTCAGGGCTAGGTTTGGGTTTTGGGGAACAGGGGTATTTTAGGGTTCAGGGGTAGGTTTGGGTTTTGGGGTACAGGGTTTTTTTAGGGTTCAGGGCTAGGTTTGGGTTTGGGGTACAGGGGTATTTTTAGGGTTCAGGGGTAGGTTTGGGTTTTGAGGTACAGGGGTATTTATACGGTTCAGGGCTAGGTTTGAGTTTTGATGTACAGGGGTATTTTTAGGGTTTAGGGATAGGTTTGGGTTTTGGGGTACAGGGTATCTTTATAGGGTTAAGATGGGTTAGTGTTTAAGGGTGTTGGGGTATTTTAAGGAGTAAGGGTGGGTTATGATTATGGGGTGCAGGGGTATTTAAAGGGAGCAGGATGGACACCCGGAGCTGGAATGTACAGAACCTGGGAAGAAAAAACAATGAAATATTGGGCACAACGCTCGCTTTTTTTTCCCTTTAATCCCGCGCCCCGCACACGCCCACGCCCCCAGCACATGCCCACAGCACACGATATGAGACATGGCATGAAGGGCGGAACGTACCACACGGCCCCAGCGTTTGTCACGCCCCTAGCACATGCCCACAGCACAACACAGACATGCCCACAAGGGACTACTTTGCTGGCACGGTTCTTTTACCTTTTAAATGTATATGGTGGGCGTCTGCATAGCCTATGTCCTTCTGCTGCAACTGCCCTTTCCAACGCTGTATTGGGTGTTTTGATTGGTGCTGTGGTTCCTGAGATTACCCGCCTCAAAGGTTTGGGCTCTCTCTTTATTATAATAGTATAGATTTATTGAGAGTATGATGGGATGTGGTATGGCGTGACAGATTGTGATGTTAGATGTTCCTTTTAATTATTCATTGTGGGTATGAGTGTGGTCTTTCATATACCTATTTATGCATAGTTTTGTATGTATTTTTGCATAGTTTCCTATGTAATATTATATTTAATTTTTTTCTTATTATTAGTGCGTTGTACTTAATTTCTAAACTATATGTTATTTGCCATATTGTCATTATTTTAATTGTTTCATCTAATCTATTTCACAATGAATTTGTTCCCCGTAATGAAGGTAGATGTGTTGTAACTTATGTTTACCTGCTGCTCAGCCAGAACGAGTGTAGCATGGAATGTTGGATGGATGGAATGCTTGATGTCTGCGAGTGTGAGTTGGGTATGGGCTGAGCAGCAGGGCGGCTGCTCCTGGTGGGGTTTTCCTCATTTATACATGTAACAATTTAATAAAAGAACTTAACTAATCTAGGCTAGAAGTCCGAACCTTCAATTGATTACAACAGTTTACAAGGGTTCTGGGGGTAAACACACCTGGTGAGAGCCATGCGAGTACCCCACCCTAAGTTTCCACAGATGACTAGTTTTCAAAATGTGCAAGTTTGCTAGGTTTCTCTAGGTGCTGACTGAGTTCAGGCCCGAAATCCACAGTTACCCATTTATCAAAGAAACGGTCAGTTATCGGTGGAGAAATGTGATGTATCCATGTTGTGTTTTGGGCCATTTCCTGTCACGTACATCAGGTCTACCCACACAAGTTAGGTATTATTTTTATCGGAAGACATGTAAGAACATATAATAATAGAATATTTGTTATTACCAATGTGATATTGCTGCATTTGTGCCTTCCAAATGTAAGCCAATGTGTAAAAAAGAAGAAATTTTGAAAAATACCCTCTCAATCATATGCTAGTTCAGATACCCACGAAATTGTGAAATGTCAAAATAACCACTTCTTCTAAACTCCTTATCTTGTGCCCATTTCAGAACTATATAGGCTACCTTGATACCAATTTTTCACTCTATATATTTCATCACATTAATTGGTTTATACTTGGTTCACAATGAAAAACCATTGTACGAAGCAGCTCAGTTGTTGGCTCTGGGTACCTTGAAGTTCTTGGAGAACCTGCAAATCCTTTATATACCTGCAACTGTATTGGTATATTGCTTTTGTAAATCGGCCATCGTGGCAAAAATTTGAAGATGAAAACATCACAAATGGCCAGCAGTTAAGGGTTTAATCTGAACCAAGGCTCTACATCAAATTCAAATTGTAATACAAAAGTGTATAGTTAATTAAAAGCACTACACTTTCCTACAAATCTGCACCAAAAGAAAACAGATATGTATAAACACTAAAACCAATATCTTATCACTCCAAAACAGTAAAACCACTATATAAAAAATTAATCTTGAATGCAGATGTTTTAAAACAGTATAAAAAAGCCACATAAGCTGAGGAATCAGCACCCATCAACAAAGTATTTCTTTGTAATTGCAAACAATGTCCTTTAGAGCAATGGTAAAAATCCGTATCAAATGAACAGGTCCGAGCTTGGCGATCGTATATTTTCAATTCTTTATTTTGTTTTCACAGTAGAAAAAATTATCCAATTCACAATGGATTTTCTTTTTTTCTAGCCAACGCGTTTCGTCTCATCAGCTGAGACTTCTTCAGGGCTAAAAAACATGTAAAAATACTTTGTAAAAAAACACTCATATATACATTTACATATTATTTACAGCAAAGATTATCACACATCTATATACAAAAAGATTTTCATTGAAACAAGAAGAAACTGTCCAAGTTATTTATAGATGTATGGTGGGCTATGTTACTTGCTTTTTGTAAAAAGGAAAGCTCCACGTATATCTTTGAGAAAGATATGTTAGATATTTAAGACATGGATGGGGGGTGCTGCATTTGTAAATTTGGTGTGAATAAAATCACTGAGTTCTCACTGTAAGCGAATATTACCCCAAGAAATGTATATTTTGTGTCGCAAGCGAGCCACATTCTGTTGATGTACCGTCACTCAGGTGTTTTTAGCTTCCTACTGAACTTCGCAACTTTGGTATTTGAGGGGTTAATTTCAAGTTTGTTCTGCCATGTGAAGGCAAAGAGAGCATCTAGAAGGCATTGCAGCCCAACAGGGATCATTTTAATTAAGAGCAAGTTGGCAGAATACAGAATGTGGGGTGGAGTGTGGCCCCAGTTCTGGGACATGAGTGTTTGGCATATCTAAATGCCTGGACAGGCTGGAGATGTAGATGTTGAACACCAGGGAGACCAGAAAGCACTCTTACTTCAGTCGGGCTCTGGTGTAGATTTTTATGGGAGAGCTTAGTGCCATCTCCTAGCTTTACAGAGAACCAATTTTTAGAATACAATAGTTGGATGGCTTTCATTATTTGTGATGGGATCCTGATCTTTGTTAATTTCTGCCAGAGAAGTTCTCTGGATAACCTGTCAAATGCAGCTTTAGAGTCAATTAAACTACCATAGAGGGTGGTTTTTGTGTTAAAGGCTTTTTCCATGCAAATTGCAAGAGTGGCTAGCTTCGATGATGTGCCCTGCCCTGTGCTGAAACCTGTTTAATTCCAAGGGATGAGTTCCAGACTATCTGCCCATGCTGAGAGATCTTGCAGCAGCAAACTGATGTAGTACTTTGATTCGATATTAAGCAAAAGAATCAATCAATAGTTAGCTGGATTGCTCCTATAGCCCCTTTGAAGACTGAATGCATTAATGAGCTCCACCGAGTCCCGGACGGTCTGATGTAAACTGATTGCGCTGTAAAAAGTATTGTTTTTTTACCCAAGATCCTGTGTTGGGCCTGAAGAGTGCAGGCTGCAAGCAATTTGTACCAGGCGTTTTTATTGTGCATGTGTATTCTACCCACCTGATCATCTTTGCACCCCCTATTAAAGAGTCAGATGGTGTTATGGAGCAGTGGCTCATCAGGTGCTGTTCCCAAAGCTCCTTGGTTACGCTTGCATTGTAGTGGTGGAGTTCTTTTCTGCTTCATTAATTATTTTCCAGCAGGTTTTATTATTTCCAGATTTGCAAGTATGGAGCATTTTGGCCTGTTCTATCTCTTGACACACAATTGATGGACGGAATGCGGAACAAATCAAAACATTCACCCCCAGTCAAGAGTTCTGGGTTAAATTCATCATTCATTTGCTCACCATGCCAACCCAGTTCAGACCTGGCCATATGCAAATCAGTCTTGACCCTGTGCCTCATGGGAACTGCAATGCCAGGTCCTCCTTGAACCGGAAACAAGCATTCTAGGACTAGTTTTGGGGTTTCAGCCAGGATAGCTTGATTCCAGTGGCACAATGAGCCCAGGACCAACGTCTGGTTATACCTGGCGCACTTAGGGCTAAAAAGCAAAAGACACAAAATTGATGGACGGAATGCAGAACAAATCAAAAAGATCTGGTTTAAATCCATCATTCTTTTTCTCACCATGCCACCCCAGTTTAGACCTGGCCATATGCAAATCAGTCTTGACCCTGTGCCTCATGGGAACAGTCCAGCCCGAACTTCCAAGTCAGGTCCTCCCTGGACCGGAAACAAGCATCCTATGACTGGCCGCTGGGATTCACCCCTCTTCAGCCAGGATAGCTTGATTCCAGACACAGTGAGCCCAGGACCCATGTCTGGGCATACCTGGCACACTTAGGGCGAGAAAGCAAAATAAACACAAGTGATGGACGGAATGCAGAACAAATCAAAACATTCAGCTCCATTCAAGAGATCTGAGTTAAATACATCATTCTTTTGCTCGCCATGCCACCCCAGTTTAGACCTGGCCATATGCAAATCAGTCATGATCCTGTGTCTCATGGGAACAGTCCAGCCCGAACTGCCAAGCCAGGTCCTCCCTGGACTGGAAACAAGCATCCTAGGACCGGTTTTGGGGTTCCACCCCTCTTCAGCCAGTATAGCTTGATTCAAGTGGCACAGTGAGCCCAGGACCCACGTCTGGGCGTACCTGGTGCACTTAGGGCGAGAGAGCAAAAGACTCACAATTGATGAACGGTATGCCAAACAAATCAAAACATTCACCCCCAGTCAACATATCTGGGTTAAATCCATCATTCTTTTGATCACCATGCCACCCCAGTTTAGACCTGGCCATATGCAAATCAGTCTTGACCCTGTTCATCATGGAAACAGTCCAGCCCAAACTGCCAAGCCAGGTTCTCCCTGGACCGGAAACAAGCATCCTAGGACCGGTTTTGGGGTTTCACCCTCTTCAGCCAGGATAGCTTGATTCCAGTGGCACAGTGAGCCCAAGACCCATGTCTAGGTATACCTGACGCACTTAGGGCGAGAAAGCAAAACACACACAATAAATGGACGGAATGCAGAACAAATCAAAACATTCACCCCAGTCAAGAGATCTGGGTATAATCCATCAATCTTTTGCTCACCATGCCACCTAGTTTAGACCTGGCCATATGCAAATCAGTCTTGAACCTGTGCCTTATGGGAATAGTCCAGCCCGAACTGCCAAGACAGGTCTTCCCTGAACCGGAAACAAGCATCCTAGTACCGGTTTCGGGGTTTCACCCCTCTTCAGCCAGGATAGCTTGATTCCAGTGGCACAGTGAGCCCAGGGCCTACATCATACCTGGCACATTTAGAGCGAGAAAGCAAAAGACACACAACTGATAGACAGAATACAGAACAAATCAAAACATTCACTCCCAGTCAAGAGATCTGGGTTAAATCCATCATTCTAGTGCTCACCAATTCTAGTGTTCACCATGTCACCCCAGTTTAGATGTGGCTATATGCAAATCAGTCTTGACCCTGTGCCTCATGGGAACAGTCCATCCCGAACTGCCAAGCCAGGTTCTCCCTGGACCAGAAACAAGCATCCTAGGACAGGTTTCAGGGTTTCACCCTCTCCAGCAAGGATAGCTTTATTCCAGTGGCACAGTGAGCCCAGGACCCACGTCTGGGTATACTAGGGCACTTGGAGCTAGAAAGAAAAAGACACACAATAACTGGACGGAATGCAGAACAAATCAAAACATTCACCCCAGTCAAGAGATCTGGGTAAAATCCATCATTCTTTTGCTCACCATGCCACCCCAGTTTATACCTAGCCATATGCAAATCAGTCTTGACCCTGTGCCTCATGGGAACAGTCCAGCCCGAACTGCCAAGCCAGGTCCTCCTTGGACTGGAAACAAGCATCCTAGGACCAGTTTTGGGATTTCACCCCTCTTAAGCCAGGATAGCTTGATTCCAGTGGCGCAGTGAGCCTAGGACCAACGTCTGGGCATACCTGGCGCACTTAGGGCGAGAAAGCAAAAGACACTGGAGGTAAGCTTTCTTGGCTGATGAGGGCTGAAACCCAGAAACTGGTCCTAGGATGCTTGTTTCCAGTCCAGGGAGGACCTGGCCTGGCAGTTTGGGCTGGACTGTTCCCATTGGGCACAGGATCAAGACTGATTTGCATATGGCTGCGTTCAATCTGGAGTGGCATGGGGAAACAAAAAAACTATGGATTTACGCCCAGATCTCTGCACTGTGGTGAATGTATGACATTGTTCTGAATTCTTTCCATCAATTGTTCTTTTTGCATTTGTCACCCCCAAGTGGGATGGGTATGCCCAGACATGGGTCCCGTGCTCTCCATGCCACTAGAGATAAGCAATCCTGGCTGATGAGAGGTGAAACCCCGAAACCAGTCCTAGGATGCTTGTTTCCAGTCCAGGGAGGACCTGGTCTGGCCGTTCGGGCCGGACTGTTCTCGTTGGGCACAGGGTCAAAACTGAGTTGCATATGGCCGGGTTCAAACTGGAATGGCATGGGGAGTCGGGAGAGAGAGTCCCTAGGCAGAAGAACCAATATTCACAGGAGCGAAGTGTGAGCTTTTTTCATTCCCCTAGGGTATAGCCACCTCTGGCCACACAAGGCACACCGAAGGATAGACTAATACCCCTAGGGAGTGAAGAGACGATGTAGGACCACCAGAAGAATCATTAGGTATGACCAGTAGGGAGGTGGGTGGATCTGTAGGCAGTGTATCCCTGCAGAAATAAATAACACGAAACAAAAAATGAGAAAAGGTTACCAGAGACTTGTTTCTCTAATCAAGAATATAGAACAGAACTATAGTTTAAGGAAGACAGGTTGCATACTTTCGCATACTCACTACTATACTTGCTTGTATCCCATATAAAGGAGATCTCATTAGTGACGTATGGTGGTAGGAAAGGAAATAATTGGCATAAAACAACCTAGGCAATCAATGTTTTGAACTTGTTAAGTGAGATATTAGAAGAGGAAAAGCTACCAATCAGGTCCGTTTCTAATATTTAATAACATTTGTATTTAAATAACAGTTCAGACCATGAGCTTTTCAAATAAACAATTTAAGGCATAAGTCTGCCCATAGTCGATCCATCAAAAATAGGATGGAAGTATTGTGTTAGGCTTTTCTCAAAAAATAGTATGTGTCGATTAATTAGAGTCCATAAGATGGCAGTGTAAATTCAGTTTCGGTTCGAAGGTAGAGGGCTCAGTAATTGCTGTCGGTGAGAGCAAAAGAGGACGGCTACAATGTATCCTCTTCGTTCCGACAATTTGTGTGTTTGAAATGGACAAAACAAAAAAAATAGAAAAAAAGAAAATTCACGCTGCTCGTCATCAGCGGGAAGTTGAAATCCCAAAAATACAGTAGCGCAACCTTGCGCTTTAAATAAACAATCTCAGTCTTTTGGTAGGGAAGTCCACCGGGAGAAGGATAGGTGAGAAGGTAATCACAGAGCGTCCGCGTGCTATCTGGCAGGAGGAGCGACAGGACTTCAGCGCGTTCTCGAGCTCACAGGCGGGGTGAATCGGAAAAATATAAAATATCCTCACTCTTGCTAGCGAGTGGCAAAATTACCAATATGAACTCTTAGAGTTTCATGGCAGAGCTTGACTCCTCAGTAGCTCAGGAGCAGAAGACAAATCACCGGAGAACACAGAAGCACAGAGTAGCACAACAATTTGAACTCACGTAAGATCCAAACACCCAGGAGGGGCGTGGTTCTTGCAGGAAAGAAAGCCTAGCACAAGGGAACGGGAGCTGACAGCTTATAAGCTATCAAGATCACCTGATAATAGACCAGTGCAACATGGGAAAGTATACAACCTGGCACCCGTCTTACTGCATTATGGGAATGGTAGTTAGGCTATCAAGAAACAGAGACAGGGTACAGGAAGCCTGACGATTAACATGGGGAGCAAAAACCAATGGATTTAGGCGGCTCAGATCTCTGTACTAGGGTGAATGTATGACTTTGTTCTGCATTCTGTCCATCAATTGATCTTTTTGCATTTGTCACCACGAGTGGGATGTGTATGCTCAGACGTGGGTCCCGAGCTGTCCATGCCACTGGAGGTAAGCTATCCTGGCTGATGAGGGGTGAAACCCCAAAACCGGTCTTAGGATGCTTGTTTCCAGTCCAGGGTGGACCTGGCCTGGCAGTTTGGGCTGAACTGTTCCCATTGGGCACAGGGTCAAGACCGATTTGCATATGGCTGGGTTCAAACTGGAATGGCGTGGTGAGCAAAAAAACGATGGATTTAGGCCTAGATCTCTGTACTGGGGTGAATGTATGACATTGATCTGCATTATGTCCATCAATTTTTGTTTTTGCTGGTGTTGTGAAGGGCCTTGTATGCATGGGTGAGAGGTTTGAAGGGTATTCTTCTTTCAACCGGAAGCCAGTGGAGATCACTGAGGTGTTGGGTGATGTGGCTGCGAGGGAGGATGTTGAGGATCATTCTGGCTGTGGCGTCCTTGACAGTCTGGATTTTGCAGAGGAGGTTCTTGTTGATTCCGGCGTAGAGAGTATTGCCACAGTCCAGTCTGCTGCTGATGAGTGTTTGTGTGACAGTTTTAGTTGGGATCCATCTGAAAGTCTTTCAAAGCATGCAGTGGGTGTTGAAGCAGGTCTAGGAGATGGTGTTGATCCATGTGAAGGAGGTAGTGCCAAGGGTGAGAACTTCTGTCATTTCTGAGTTGAGTTTCAGGCACCTGTTGTTCATCCAGGAGGCAATCATACCTTCTTGGAAGTTGTGTCTGGTGATGTTGGGTTTGTTGGTGAGGGAGAGGATCAGCTGTGTGTCGTTGGAGTAGGAGATGATGTTGAGTCCCTGGTTCCTGTTGATGGTTGCAAGGGTGGCCATGTAGACATTTAAGAGGGTGGAGCTGAGGGAGGAGCCCTAGGGCACTCCCCGGTTGGTCTATGTCAGCTCTGATACATAGGTAGGGAGTGTGACCTGCTGAGTTCTGCCAGTGAGGAAGGAGCGGATCCAATCCAGGGCCTTGCTGCAGATGCCGGCATCTTGGAGACTGGTGGCTAGGATGAGGAGGGATGCGGTGTTGAAGGCAGCCGAGTGGTCCAGTAGGATGAGGGTTTTCGTTTTGCCCTGGTGGAGGAGGGAGAAGATGTTGTTGGTGGCAGCGAGTAGGGCAGTCTCTGTGCTGTGGTTGCTTCAGAATCGAGATTGGGAGATGCCAAGGACGTTGTTAGCTTTCATGAAGTTAGTTAGGTGGATATTGATGGCCTTTTCGATGACCTTGGCTGCGAACTGAAGCAGGGAAACGGGTCTGAAGTTCTTGAGGTCCGTCAGGTCTGAGGAGGGTTTCTTCAGGAGGGTGTTGACTTTGGCATGTTTCCAGTCATCAGGGAAGGTGGCGGTCACAAAGGAGCAGTTGATCGTCCGACGTAGTTCGGGTTCAAAGGCTGAGGTGGCTCTGTGGAAGATGTGGTGTGGGCAGGGGTCTGAGGGTGCTCCGGAGTGGATGCTTTAGTTGTGTTTTATGTTGTGAGCTGGATCCAGTTGAGCATGGTCTGTAGAGTGGCATCGCATGAGCCTGGAGCTGGAGAGGTGAGGTGGTCTTGGTTGTCGAAATTGCCATAAATCATCTTCATCTTGTGGTGGAAGAAGATGCGGAATCTATTGCAGAGGTCTTGGGAGTGTGGGACATCTGTTGTTTCGCTGCAGGGTGTGGCAACTTCCAAGATGGTGGAGAAGAGCTCTTTGGTGTTGTGTGCTGTGGTGAAAAGTCTGTTTTAGAGGGATATCTTTGTTGTTGAGTTCATGAGTTGGTGGTGTGCGGTGGAGGCTGAGTTGTAGGTGGCACGTGTGTCCGGTGTTTTGTTGTTTCTCCATGTCTTTTCGAGTCGCCTGCAGGCGCACCTTGATTCATAGATTGCTGGGGTGAACCAGCTTGCTTTCTTGCTGTGTCTTGTGGTGGCTTTCTTGAGAGGGGCAAGTATGTCAGCGCAATTCATGATCCAGCTGTGGCGGTTGCTTGCTGTGGTGTTTGTGTCTGACGTAGGTGGTGGTGTGATACAGATAATGGCAGAGGTGAAGCTGGTTGTCTGTGATTTTGTTCCAGCTTCTGCGGGGAAGGCAGTGGGCATGCTTGTGTGAGGTGGTTTTTTTGAAGGCGAAGTGGATGCAGTGATCTCTCCAGAGGAGTTCCGTGGTGTGGCTGTAGGAGATGATGTTTCCTCCGGTGAATACAAGGTCAAGTGTTCCCCACTGTGTGTGTGGGGGTGGTGACTAGTTGTTTCATTCCTATGTTGGGGAGGTTCTCAAGGAGGGAGGCGGTGTTTGAGTCATTGTAGTTGTCCAGGTGGAAGTTTAGGTCTCCAAGTAGGATGTAGTCTGCAGATGCGAGGGCATTGGGTGTGATGAGGACAGTGATGGCGTCAGAAAAACAAGGGAAAAAATGAAGGAAAGAGTGAGAAGAGTGAAAAAAGAAAAGCTGAAAAGTAATTTAAGTTCAAAGAAGGAAAGAGAAAGAAAGATGAGGAAAGGAAAGAGAAAAATAGGGTGTAAAAGAAAGAGGCAGAGGCAGAAAAGCAGAAGAGCAGAGTGCTCTCCCACTGGACCACCAGGGATGAGGAGCAGGCAGGAGCTTGCGGGTGAAGGAGCTCCTCGAACACCCTGGAACTGTGAGATCAGGGGCTCAGGGGGCAGAACATAGTGGGAAAAGAGGCAGGAAAATAAAGTTAACAGGACACTAAGAGAACCTTTAACCTTCTGTAACTTCATCAACTTACCCTTCAAATCGGCCCCCATTAGCAAATAGGAGGATGTTGAGTGGCTAAGTGAGAGATAAGGGGGTCAAACCTGGGAAGTCATCAATGTCAAATGGCGTGTGCTAATAACTCAATATACTCCGGTATTCTGGTGAAACCACTTCCGTGCAATCTCTGCCTTGTCTAAGCCCTTGCAACGGGAACCCTCTTTCACGACTCTCAACCCATACTTTTGACTCAGCAGTTGTGCCATCCATTGGAGGAAAGCAGAGAAATGCACGGTTAGAGAGATAAAGCCAAGTCAGAATTTAATGTCGTAGATCCTGTAGTTGTTGGTAAAAGTGAGCCGATTATTTGGTTACCTTCCGGAAAAAAAACAAGGCTAAGGCCTCATCAGAAACGTGAGGAATATCCTGTATGCTGTATTCCAAGTGCATCATAGCCCATCACACTATTAATACGCAAACTGGATATCTGTTTCCCTTTTTTTTTGTTTTTTTGTTTATTGGCATTTTAGAAGAGGCAATACACAATATAGATCAGGATTGTTGAGATATATAACATAAACAATTACATTGGATTAGCATAACAGTCCAAAACAGAGGCATCTAATCAGGTACAAAAAGCACTAGGAACCGGCATTACTGAGAGGTTCTATGTAGTGGACAGGTGTAGACATGACAAAGTACTGAAAGCGAAAAATCAACCAGTGGTGCAGTGGCGTGACATAGGAACATTTGGTGGCGAGTGGTCGGCAGGAAGACATGTAGTGGGATACTGTCAGTGGGTGGCTACAGAGGTTTCCGGGACTTGCCTAGTGTCTGTGCTGTGTGCGGATAGCCAAACCAGGAAGGGACTCCAGGGGGCATATTACCAAGCAATAGCGATAATTATCGCTATTGCTTGGTTAGAGACAAAAATTTACCGCTGAGCTGCGGCGTTTTTTATCGCAGATAAACCTTGGTATTACCAAGGTTTATCGCAAATGCGATAAAAATCGGCCGCAATGCATGAATATCGCTGAAAAGTCAGCGATATTCAAGCATTACTGAGCTAATGCTCTTAGCCATGTTATCCACCTCCCATTGGATAACATGGCTAAGAACTGCTCAGGGCAGGTGTTAGCTTTTGGAGATATTCGCGCTTAGCGCGAATATCTCCAAAAGTTGGTAATAGGAGATAGCGATGTTAGCGACTGTTTCCAGTCGCTAACATCTTGGCACGCCCACTTTGCATGTCATTAGTGATAAATATCACTGACATGCAAAGTGGGGCCCAAGATGGTCGCTATCTCCTACTAGCTGTCGCTAACTGGTGTTAGCGACAGCTAGGTAATAGGGAGATCATTTTATCACCGCTTTCTTGGCTTTAAAAGCCAAGAAAGCGGAGATAAATCCCCTTGATAATATGCCCCCAGATATCTTTAGCTCGAGAGGCCTGGGGCAGGAGTTCCCAATATGCATTAAGTTGACAGAAGGTAACATCAAGAATCCAGAGTTTGGCAGTAGGGGGGCCTTGTTTACTCCAGTGTATGGCAATCCGGCTTTTGGCCAGTAGGAGCAACATGGCCAAAAGTCTACGCCGCCCTGGCATGACATTCTGCACATGGCCCAGAAGGCAGAGTTTGGGAGTTGGGGATAGCTGCATATCAAGCATTTCGCCTATGTACTTAAGGATCTTGGTCCAGTATCACTCAACCCCAGGACAATTCCAGGCCATGTGTAAGATGGAGGCATCTGGCGCAGCGCATCTCCAGAATCACGCCTCGGTACGGAGACCAATACGCTTAAGTTGCATGGGTGCCCTATATACGTGGTGCAAGTATTTAAAATGTATGAGGCAAAGTTTATAATTGGGAGATAGAATCTCCAATTGACTGCAGCAAAATTTCCACTGAGCCTCTGTTAGCGGGTCAAGTAAGTCGTTGTTCCACCGTGTCATGGCCTGCGGATGTACAATCGGTGAGGAATGTTGTATCCCATCTACTGCGCTTTAAATATGGGCCTAAGTATTTAATGAGAATAAGCCAGGAGAAATTCAGCTACTGTGAGATAAAGCTGCTGCTGGCATTGAAAACAAATGAGGCAAGAGTTCTTTAAGATTCAAGAAAATCTATGCTTAGCAATAGATTAAAAAGTGAGTTATTCCTACAAAGTCATCTGGGAAGCAGAGGAATGATGAACAGTGGCTAATGTTCAGCAAATAAGTCTATAATTGGCTACCTTGGGATTAAGAGACTTTAGGGTAATCAAATACTGAGCAGCCACTGATGCCGCCTAATGCAGAGGACTGAACACTGATGTGAATTAGAAGTTTAATAAAATAAGTGACTGCAGTCTTTCTGGGCAAATCAACTGTCTGAAGTAAATTATTTTAATGAAGATTCTCGAGAATGTGATCCACAATGTTTAATTCCTCCCCTGCGCTCTCATTTCAGGGGATGCGGGCCAGAACAAGATGCACACACACTCACAGAGGGGAAAATGGCTCCCAGAGTGATGTGCTGTCACTCAATGTATGGAAAAACGTGTTCACTTAAGAAGAAATGCATCAAGAAAGTACTGAATGTAACTGCGAAATGCCACCGGGAAAAGTTATGGCTATGTAAATTACCTACGTGTAAAAAGCTCACAAAGACTTAGCAGTTGAGAATTAAACACCATTAAATACAAGTTGAATTGAAGTTCAGGAATTTGTCAACGATCAAATGATAGACATGAAAATTTGATGCTTAAAAATTAATTTTGTGCTTCGCATTAGCGCAGAAGCCTTCAGTGCTCCTTGTATTGACCATAAGAATCGCAGCAGACATTGGACGGTTTACATCTATTGTAGCGATAACTAAGCAATTTTGCATCTCCATTAGAGCTGACGGATCAGGATGAAATGACATTTGCACCGACTGACAATTTCATTTTGCACTGTTGGTTAGTGTGAAGTTAGGAGAAATAGACCTGCAACTCCCTGCCTCTGCATCTCAGGCAATCCCCATCGCTTCCACAATTCTGGAAAGACCTCAGGACCTGGCTCTTCCACTGAACCCCCCCTACCCAGCGCCTTGAGACCTTCAAGGGTGAATAGTCGCACTTTATAATACTCTGATTGTAGGTGATGGCTCATAGGGGGTCGATAATAATATTTGTGTGTTTGCCCTACAAAAAATGGCAACTCTGATTGCACTTTGTACTAAACGTGTGAGTATTTTAAGAGAACTAACAGTTCTCTGAAGAAGTCAAAATATTACACGTGGAAAAATGCAACAAGTGAAAAAATGACAAATAGAAGGTGATAACAGAAGTATTTTGAATCAAAGTCTCCAATGCACTAATAGTATGTATATCAACAGTGATGCAGCAAGATTACCAGCTTGGGTTACTCATAAAACTACCATATTCACCTGGGCCCATAAAAACTTTCATACATAAGCCGATAATCACCGCTGTGGTCAGGATTTATATTTTCCTTGATGTTGAATTTACCTTTACACCAATTCTTACCAACCCTATCACTTTGGATCTTAATTTCCTCTGGTAAATAGATCAGGTTGTTAGCAGAATAGGTAGAAATGACAATTACCTTTATTCCGGTTTGAATGACCACATACTCGAGAGAGTTTTAAAAACTTTATATATGCAATAATTTTATGAGTCAAATACCAATACATGTCATACACCAACTTCTTTAAGAGAAATGATCAATACTAAAGACACATAGATTTGGTTAAAATCCCATGACGTTGGTGCCTGGGAAAAGTGGAAAAGATAAAAACGGTACAAGGACATACCACACAGAATTATATTTATCTAGAATGGTGTGAGGACCATCCCTTGGCCAAGGAGCTGGAAAGGGGACTCCCGAGGAGTCAGGAGCCGACAGTTCAGGACAGGTTCAGGACAGGATAGGTGACCTCTTCTAAGTGCAACGCCAGTGTCGCACCCCTCCCTGGTACTACTCTCGTCGATTCTTCCCCCTTCTGGATGGACAGATTCTTCTTAAGCAATTTCTCTGACTCTTCTCTTTCTCCGTCTCTCTCTTTCTCTCTCGATTCTTCTTCAGAGTGCTCGAGCAGCGTCTCTAACCTCCGTGGCATCCGCCGTCTTATGCATCAGTGATGGGTCTGTGACAGGTCGGTGACAAGTCTGACAACTAACTGACTGAGCCTACCTTACTTATACCATTCTAAGTGTATGTACCACCCCTGATGATTCAATATTTGTGAAACCCCAACTTCTGATTGGACAATGGGATGGGGAGAGGCCATCACACCATGCGAATTTAATGTTTTTTCTTTAGTTCATTGTTCAATATTCCCGTCCCTTAATTTTACTTTCCGATGCTTTATTCCCAACCGCATTTCATATTAATTTTGTTTACAATGTATACACAATTTGACTTCTTATCCTTCCCTTCTTCGGGTCGAGAGGTGAGGTTCCCAAGCGCTTCTCTGCTAGAGCGTCCTTGGCTAGGTTTCAATGTCACATCATGGATTCTGACAGAGTTTGGTGCGCTTGTGCATAAACCATGCGGGATGGAGATTTCAGTCACCTTCAAGGCCCAAATACGAACTAATAATAAAGTTAGAGGAAAACATGTTAGAATATGAAAATAAATGAATGCACGGTTTGCCACTTATTCCTACTCTAATCCCTTTAACTTATTTTTAACTATTGCATTAGCAGTTTAGTAAAACGTGCAAGATTTAGTTTAAGCAAAGCACTTGCATTAACATGTGAGTTCCAAGCGGCCATGTTAATAGCTATTGAGCAGATGCAAAGATTTCCCACCAAAGCGATAGATGTCATACTACGTAGATGCAGTAGATGCATGCGCAGAAAGTTCCCGCTTTTTTGGCAGCCATATTTAGACACTCAGGTTACTTATTAGGAAAACACATAGACAAGCTTCTGCTAGCTTTAATGTAAAAATGTGTAATGCAATTATTAGTATTTACGAACATGTTGGTTACATTATTACATGTTATTTGAGAGGATTGCTTACGAGCAAGTTTCTTACGTAAAAAACCTTGCTCCATCAATCCCCTCTTTGATGGCATTTTATGCCATCACTAATTTTAATTACAAAATCAGATGTCAACTTTAGCAATTTTCCATTTCAATCTCTTCAGCCCTTTTAGATTTTCCCTTTCCTTTCTTATTTTGAAAACCCTTCATTCTTTTGTAAATATCTCCTTTAATCTCTTCAAGCTGAATTTCTTCAAATTTTCTTTTCCTTCCTTTCTCATTTACCCAATACCATTTTCTTTGCCTGCTGCATTTGAACCAAACCATTATTGTTAAAACGAATAAAGTTATTCCTATTATTCGCATCAGTATTTGACCTATATTACTTTTCCCTTGGTTGGAAAACCAACCACCTATAGAGGAAATACTATTTGTTAGTTTCTTCCATACACTACCAACTTCCAGTGGTATTAAGTCTTCTTCCAAATTATTGATATTTTTGAAATAACCTCCAATCTCAACACTGCTATCTGGAATGTAGGTGCAACAATGTTGCGCTTTCAACATTTTACAGAATCTTCCCTCTTTTGCCAATAATATAGAAGTGTGGCTCACTGGTTAGAGGAGGCAGACCTGGGAGCAGAGGTCAGCCCGGGACCAGAGTTCAATTCCCGGCTCGGCGGGTCTTAAGTCCGAAAATGTCCGAGGACTCGACAATTCTCGCTCCGGTGCCTACTTGATTCATGGGTTCACACTCTGCGACTCTGGGCAATAGCTTGCTTAATCTCCACAACGGCCCCTCGTGGTGGAATGCCTGGCTTTCACCTTGTGGATACCCTGACGGGGTTATCTCACAGGGGAATACCAGGGCGGGTTCCCTAAGCAAGCGCTTAGATACTGGGTCTGTGATTTGCGCTATATAAATACATGTACATTTACATTTACATTTATCAAGGGCAAGTCGATTTTGTAAAACCATTGATCTGACCGCAACCAATTCGGTATTGATCCATAAAAATCCTCCAGCAGTGTCAGTCAAAAAGCGATCAACCACTGTAGATAATTTATAAATTCTTTGTGTATTCAGAATGACTCCCACTGAAGGTATCAATGCACGAAATATATCTCCTACAAACCTTTTCTTGTATGTTAGTCCGTTATTTTCTTCATTGCTTCTCATGATTCTTTTTACATGATATACTTTGGGGGATTCTATTCCGAAATAGCAATTCCCATCCCAATGGTCAAGCAGCTTAAAATAAGCTTTGATTCCACATGAAAAATAAATTCCATGAAATACTGGATCTGTTCTACCTTTTAGTCCCCATCCCCTATTACCAGAAAATGATGTTCACATTCACTGGAACACATAAATATATTGTTATACTCTGTTTTTAACCTATGGAGACAGATTTTCCCTTTCTTTTTCAAGATCCAGGGACATAGCAGCATGAGTCTTGCCAGTTGCAATCAGGTCTTCTTTCTCAGCCCACTTAGGTATCTGAGGTTTCGGTTCAGAGGCCCTTCTATGGAAATCCTGTCTCCTTTTCTCTACTAAATTCAAAAATATATTTTCTTCTTCATATAACTTACATGTTAGAATGTGCTTATGTGCTTCAGCTATATCTATTGTTTTCCTTGTTAAAAAATATTCACCTATGAATTGTGAATCTCTACTGCTAAGGATGGAGTTCATGCTTTTCCGCAGAGGAACTTCAGAAAACATCACATCTACTTTAGAATAGTAATATTGTAACTTTCCAGTTCTATAAAATAAACTAGCTAAAATACTACATGAAATACCATATGTCAATGGTAAATGATGGTATGTTACTCCTTCTGCTACAGATGTCGGCAATTTCATACATTCATAACAATCGCTAACTTCCATGATTTCTACATAATGTACTAACAAGTTTACAAAAACATTTAAATCTGTATCATTTTCATTCACAATGTGATGTAAATGTGTCTCATCTGGTGCTTCTAAATCTACTCTGTCTTGCTTAATGTTAGCTACCTTTCCATGTGCATTAGTGTCATTCCGTTTGTTTGAAGTCATTAGATAGGGGATGGCTATTGTCAGTACTAACCATTCCATAAGTACTAAAAATGTGCTACATATACATATTCTACAGCATTTCTTTACACAGTTTTGTTTCGATTTTCGAGCAGCTCTATTATCAGCCATTTTAGTCTAAGAAGATTTTTCCCTGCTTTTGAAATTTTGGACAGAATAAAACCTGGGGAATTATTTCTTCACGTTGGTCTCACTTCTTCGTCAATTCGATCAGCATTTAATTCTTCATCACTAACTCCACTTATTTTCAGATTCTCAAAATCTTCAAGAATTGCAAATGTCTATTCAGGACCCTTGAATTTATTATTCAGTCTTTTTAATCATGGACTTCTCCTTCTTGGCATTTCTGTGGACGGTCCAGATTGGCTTGTTACTTTATTTACTTGCTCAGGTTCCTCATTTATTGTCTTAAGGCGATATTTGAGTCTCTTAATAATACTAGGCCAATTATCACCTTTCCTGACTCTTTTAGTTTGCACTGTGCTTTCAGTTTCTTTGAGAGCTCTTTTATTTTCATTGATTTGTGGCACAGCTTGATTATTTCCGTCTTCTGAATTCCTCTCTATCTGACTTTGTCCAGGGCTTATCACCTCAGCCGTTTCTGCCTGGTTGAGTTCTTCTTTTCTAATCTGACCCTAATCAGGATTTTGTTTGGTTTGTCTTTCTTCTTTTTCCTGAACTTGTTTTTCTTTTCCTAACTGGTCCTGCTCAGGTCTTTCAGTTTCTTGATTTTCTTCTGTCTTGGCGTTTTCTCTAATGCCTCTCTGTCCCTCCTCAGACTCATGGATGTTGTCTTTATTTTCTGCTGTCTGAGTAAATTGTTCTTTCCTTATCTGGTGCTGCTCAGGGTCTTTTATAGCTTTATTTTCTGTAATCTGAGCGTGTTCTTCTACTCTTAACTCGTCCTCACTCTCGTCCTGTCTTTCCCAATTGAGTTTGACTTCTTGTTCTCACAATTACTTCAGGTATGTCCACTACTGGGATCCAGTCTTCCTGACTAGTGCTAGGTTGTTCTTGTTCAGCTACTTCAGGATCTGTTACTCGTGATCCTTCAGCTGTACAACCATCAACCACCTCAACTGCCTGAGTTAATTGGGGATCTACTTCATCAGGTGCTGGCACTGTCTTTGTATGGCTTGCATGAATCCAACTAGACAGTCAAGAGATACTTTATTTGGGCCTCAAAAGACCTTAAAAGCAAAGTTAAAACATTTAAAAATTCAATACAATTGATCAGTAAAAAAATATTTATATACACCTAAAATTAAAGGGACTTAAAATAGAAGATAAAAAAGTATTAAATAGTATGTGAAGCATACAGTATCTCGAGCATAAAGTGCTGAATCACAAATTTAAATGCAAGATCACATACATGATGAATGGATAAAAGTAATAAGTTAGACTAAAACTTTCTTTAGGACTTTACGGCGAGCACACCACATTCAGAACAGGTAGCGGGAGACTAAATATACCATTGGCATGCTAGTGTCATAATTAAGGATCCTGTAAACCTGTAAGCAATGAGTGTTTCCAAGGTTCCTACAAAGCTGTCATAACCAGCGAGGCCTCATTGCCTTGTAGGTGGGGCAGAAAAAACAGCACATGCAAATGGGTCTCCGTACAGTTTTTATAAGTTGGACAATCTTTCATAGGGCTACCCCCCACTTATACGTAACAGCACATATCTAAACTGCATATAGAGTTTTCTAGCTAGAGGAGGCTTTATGTCATCTATGCTAGATTCGAAAATGTATGGCAGTTTGACTTCTAAAAAAGATGATGTAAGTGTACCTGTCCTGGTGCTCCTTACTAGTGAGTTAAGGTGTTGATCCTTGATGTTTTTCATCAAAATGTTTGTGGGGTTGCCAAAGAACTCTCTTCTGGGCTGTCCCATAGTTTTCCCATTCCGATGGATAAGAAGGAATTGTTAATATAGGTAAGTCAAGGAATTTTGCTTGCTCCCCTGAGGTTGGATACCTCCCTCTATTCCGCCCTATACATAGATAGTTCTGGAGTGCCAGCATAGGCGGTGCCAGTATAATAAAGGTCTAAGCGCTACCTCCAATGCCACTGGGCCAACTCCCAAATCCATTCCGAGCGGGGTTAGCGGGGTACTATTGAGTAGCCCCAATAGCTGTCTAAGAAAGGAATTTTCAATCCTAGCAAGGTGTTCGGATGGCCTATGACCCCACAACTCTACCATAGAGGGTAGCCCCTCTGGCCTGCACCTTATAAGTTTCTAACACCGGCCTCAATATTTTGTGTGCACACATCCTCTGCTGTTCAGCAAGGCCCCCTGACATTTGTGCCAATTTAAGGCATGCCTTCCTGATTTGATCGCCCCACTCCATTTTCTCATTGAGGGATAATCACAAATAGTGCATCACTGACACAATATTGAAGTCAAAAATATCGATATACAAAAATATAGAGTTAAAAATATAGAATGACAAAATATCGACTTCCTATCTCCAAACAGGTAAGTACAAAAATATTGAATCAAAAATATCGATGTAAAAAATATAGATAGTCAAAATATCGACTTTTTAAAATAGTTAAAAGTAATTTAAAATTAATGAAATAATAAATATAACTAACTTAAATATACTTAAAATACTTAAATAACATTAAAACTAATAGATAATTAATATAGTTAATATATATATATATATATATATATATATATATATATATATATATATATATATAATATGTATATATATATATATATATAATTAATTGGTACAGCGATGGGCTTTTCCTTTAGTCCAAACTACGCCTGCTTGACCCTGGGATATTGGGAAAAGGAGGTGGCGTGGAGAGCTGAAAATGATGAATTCCTGAATAAGATCATCACTTGGAAAAGATTTATAGATAATCTTTTCATCATATGGGATGGCAAGGAAGAAGAGTTTCTAGAGTACTTCGAAATTTTAAACAACAGCACCACCCAATTGAAATTCACGTTTTGAAACAAGCAAAGACCGTGTAGTATATCTGGATACAGAAATCTACATTAGAGGCAATCAGATCCACAGGACCCTGCATCGCAAGAGCACTGCCACTAACTCAACGTTGGAAGCAACTAGTTTTCATCAAGAGTCCTTGAAAGCAAGCATCCCATTTGGGGAATTCCTCAGAATAAGGCGAATCTGTAGTGAGGAAGAAGAGTGGAAAAAACATGGTCAACACACAGCGGAGCGATTCAAAAAGAGGAAATATAACAACAAAATAGTTCTGAAAAGTTGGGAAAAAGCTAATCAAAAGTCAAGAGAGGAATGCCTAATGCCAAAACATAGAAACAACGTGATGGAGAAGGAACCAATACGTTTAATAATTGACTTTTCAGTAGAGAGCAAACAAGTCATGAATATACTGAGAAAAAACTGGAAAATCCTCCAGGTGGACAGCACAGTTAAAGAAGTGGTGGGCAGACACCTGGTGGTAACATATCGAAGGTCAAGGAACCTGAAGTATCATCTAATCCACAGCCATTTCAAACGCAAAAAGAAGGAGGGTGATTGGCTCAAAACAAAGGGATTTGTGAAATGCCACATGTGCAAGGTGTGCCAGATAGCAAAACAAACTAAAGTGTTCAAATTGAAAAATGAAAAATCCTGGGAGATCAGACAACTAATAACGTGTAACACACAATATGTGGTATACATAGTGGAATGCCCGTGCCCACTGCATTACATGGGCAGTACGATCTGTGAGTTAAAAAAACGGATTCTGGAACACGTGAGGGCAACGGTGCATAAAGACCGAGCCAATGCTGTCGTGAAGCACATGGAACAACATCATCAAGGGGACTGGAAACAACTCAAATTCTATGGAATAGATACAGTCCCACAAATGAAAAGAGGTGGGGACAGAGAAAGAGAACTTTGCCGGAAAGAATCGAGATACATCATCAAACTAAGGACAATGCACCCGTATGGACTCAACCAATCGGAATAACTTTATATACACCTTTGAAGAAGAAATGACCTATGAAGTAGAGCACTCCATCAGCAAACTTCAAAAGAAATGTAAACTTCGAATAAAAGATCTCAACAAACTTAAAAACAAAAGAAAATGGGTAAAAATAAAAAAAATAAAAAAATTGGTCCAACAAAGAAATAAAACAGAAGCATGAACATCACAAAATCTCAAGGAAAAAAGGAAAAAAGAACAATAAAATAGGAGAAAAAAACAGAAAAAAAAGAAGTGAGTAACATTTTCAGCTTACGAATGAATCACAAGGATAAGAATGATGAATCAAAGTACGAAGACAGAAACATCTCCCACCAAAGGGAAAATATAAGCTGAAAATAAACATTTAAAATTGAAAAATTGAAAAATTGACGTAGAAAAAAAAATAAATGTGAAAATGAACAGTGAAATTGAGAACTGTTGGACTATGACAAATAAATGTAACCATGTTGAAAATGAGCAAAGTTTACCAAAACATCGATGAATAATGTTTAAAGGCAAAGACCTACATTTTTTTAAATTAAAACTACAACCTCCCGAACGCTTAGAGACAATGTGCACACCAAACAGGAAATGCTACAATGTGGCTTTAAAAGAACTGACTCCATGTGATCAGGTGATCGTGAGAAAGGGAGAGGTGCTCCCGAAATGCGTTGATCGGTGTCTGTCTTTTTCTGCATAAATGCTATCTGAAGGCTAAAAATTAAATAAAAATAGTACAATACTTTTAAATACGCGAGTTTGTCCCGTTCATCTTCCTGTCAAGGGAGAATTGTGTGCAGATATATATATATATATATATATATATATATATATATATATATATATATATATATATATATATATATATATATATATATATATATTGAAATACAATTGCCCGAAAGCTTCAAAGAAAGCACTCGCAGCAGCTGAAAGCAAACGCTTTATTGTTGGGAGAAAAACAGCATCTTCATTTTGATAAAAAGTTTGTGCCGACGCGTTTCGAGGACAAGCCTCTTCTTCATGGGCAGCTTTCAGCAAACACACAGATGGCTCCAATCAGTCAATTTATGCAGTGCAGTCCATCGTTTAGTACCTTGCATGTTGGGACATGGAGTCCCTGTTGGAGTTCATTAATACTCACAGTGAGTTCCATGTGCTGTTGATATTAAAAAGCATTGTTCTTCCTCTAGTAGGCTCCAAAATGCCACGCTGGTTGTTAATAATCCCTCAGCTGCTGCACTGACCGTGGCTTCTGTACAGTGACACTCGCCACGCAGCCTCTCCTTGCAGTCCCTGGAAACGGTGCATTCTTTCACGGCAGGGCAGCCGTGGTCTTTATTGAAATACAATTGCCCGAAAGCTTCAAAGAAAGCACTCGCAGCAGCTGAAAGCAAACGCTTTATTGTTGGGAGAAAACCAGCATCTTCATTTTGATAAAAAGTTCGTGCCGACGCGTTTCGAGGACAAGCCTCTTCTTCATGGGCAGCTTTCAGCAAACACACAGATGGCTCCAATCAGTCAATTTATGCAGTGCAATCCATCGTTTAGTACCTTGCATGCTGGGACATGGAGTCCCTGTTGGAGTTCATTAATGCTCACAGTGAGTTCCATGTGCTGCTGATATTAAAAAGCATTGTTCTTCCTCTAGTAGGCTCAAAATGCCACGCTGGTTGTTAATAATCCCTCAGCTGCTGCACTGACCGTGGCTTCTGTACAGTGACACTCGCCACGCAGCCTCTCCTTGCAGTCCCTGGAAACGGTGCATTCTTTCACGGCAGGGCAGCCGTGGTCTTTATTGAAATACAATTGCCCGAAAGCTTCAAAGAAAGCCTTTGCAGCAGCTGAAAGCAAACGCTTTATTGTTGGGAGAAAACCAGCATCTTCATTTTGATAAAAAGTTTGTGCCGACGCGTTTCGAGGACAAGCCTCTTCTTCATGGGCAGCTTTCAGCAAACACACAGATGGCTCCAATCAGTCAATTTATGCGGTGCAGTCCATCGTTTAGTACCTTGCATGCTGGGACATGGAGTCCCTGTTGGAGTTCATTAATACTCACAGTGAGTTCCATGTGCTGCTGATATTAAAAAGCATTGTTCTTCCTCTAGTAGGCTCCAAAATGCCACGCTGGTTGTTAATAATCCCTCAGCTGCTGCACTGACCGTGGCTTCTGTACAGTGACACTCGCCACGCAGCCTCTCCTTGCAGTCCCTGGAAACGGTGCATTCTTTCACGGCAGGGCAGCCGTGGTCTTTATTGAAATACAATTGCCCGAAAGCTTCAAAGAAAGCACTCGCAGCAGCTGAAAGCAAACGCTTTATTGTTGGGAGAAAACCAGCATCTTCATTTTGATAAAAAGTTCGTGCCGACGCGTTTCGAGGACAAGCCTCTTCTTCATGGGCAGCTTTCAGCAAACACACAGATGGCTCCAATCAGTCAATTTATGCGGTGCAGTCCATCGTTTAGTACCTTGCATGCTGGGACATGGAGTCCCTGTTGGAGTTCATTAATACTCACAGTGAGTTCCATGTGCTGCTGATATTAAAAAGCATTGTTCTTCCTCTAGTAGGCTCCAAAATGCCACGCTGGTTGTTAATATTCCCTCAGCTGCTGCACTGACCGTGGCTTCTGTACAGTGACACTCGCCACGCAGCCTCTCCATGCAGTCCCTGGAAATGGTGCATTCTTTCACGGCAGGGCAGCCGTGGTCTTTATTGAAATACAATTGCCCGAAAGCTTCAAAGAAAGCACTCGCAGCAGCTGAAAGCAAACGCTTTATTGTTGGGAGAAAACCAGCATCTTCATTTTGATAAAAAGTTTGTGCCGACGCGTTTCGAGGACAAGCCTCTTCTTCATGGGCAGCTTTCAGCAAACACACAGATGGCTCCAATCAGTCAATTTATGCGGTGCAGTCCATCGTTTAGTACCTTGCATGCTGGGACATGGAGTCCCTGTTGGAGTTCATTAATACTCACAGTGAGTTCCATGTGCTGCTGATATTAAAAAGCATTGTTCTTCCTCTAGTAGGCTCCAAAATGCCACGCTGGTTGTTAATAATCCCTCAGCTGCTGCACTGACCATGGCTTCTGTACAGTGACACTCGCCACGCAGCCTCTCCTTGCAGTCCCTGGAAACGGTGCATTCTTTCACGGCAGGGCAGCCGTGGTCTTTATTGAAATACAATTGCCCGAAAGCTTCAAAGAAAGCACTCGCAGCAGCTGAAAGCAAACGCTTTATTGTTGGGAGAAAACCAGCATCTTCATTTTGATAAAAAGTTCGTGCCGACGCTGTTCGAGGACAAGCCTCTTCTTCATGGGCAGCTTTCAGCAAACACACAGATGGCTCCAATCAGTCAATTTATGCGGTGCAGTCCATCGTTTAGTACCTTGCATGCTGGGACATGGAGTCCCTGTTGGAGTTCATTAATACTCACAGTGAGTTCCATGTGCTGCTGATATTAAAAAGCATTGTTCTTCCTCTAGTAGGCTCCAAAATGCCACGCTGGTTGTTAATAATCCCTCAGCTGCTGCACTGACCATGGCTTCTGTACAGTGACACTCGCCACGCAGCCTCTCCTTGCAGTCCCTGGAAACGGTGCATTCTTTCACGGCAGGGCAGCCGTGGTCTTTATTGAAATACAATTGCCCGAAAGCTTCAAAGAAAGCACTCGCAGCAGCTGAAAGCAAACGCTTTATTGTTGGGAGAAAACCAGCATCTTCATTTTGATAAAAAGTTCGTGCCGACGCGTTTCGAGGACAAGCCTCTTCTTCATAGGCAGCTTTCAGCAAACACACAGATGGCTCCAATCAGTCAATTTATGCGGTGCAGTCCATCGTTTAGTACCTTGCATGCTGGGACATGGAGTCCCTGTTGGAGTTCATTAATACTCACAGTGAGTTCCATGTGCTGCTGATATTAAAAAGCATTGTTCTTCCTCTAGTAGGCTCCAAAATGCCACGCTGGTTGTTAATAATCCCTCAGCTGCTGCACTGACCATGGCTTCTGTACAGTGACACTCGCCACGCAGCCTCTCCTTGCAGTCCCTGGAAACGGTGCATTCTTTCACGGCAGGGCAGCTGTGGTCTTTATTGAAATACAATTGCCCGAAAGCTTCAAAGAAAGCACTCGCAGCAGCTGAAAGCAAACGCTTTATTGTTGGGAGAAAACCAGCATCTTCATTTTGATAAAAAGTTCGTGCCGACGCGTTTCGAGGACAAGCCTCTTCTTCATGGGCAGCTTTCAGCAAACACACAGATGGCTCCAATCAGTCAATTTATGCGGTGCAGTCCATCGTTTAGTACCTTGCATGCTGGGACATGGAGTCCCTGTTGGAGTTCATTAATACTCACAGTGAGTTCCATGTGCTGCTGATATTAAAAAGCATTGTTCTTCCTCTAGTAGGCTCCAAAATGCCACGCTGGTTGTTAATATTCCCTCAGCTGCTGCACTGACCGTGGCTTCTGTACAGTGACACTCGCCACGCAGCCTCTCCATGCAGTCCCTGGAAATGGTGCATTCTTTCACGGCAGGGCAGCCGTGGTCTTTATTGAAATACAATTGCCCGAAAGCTTCAAAGAAAGCACTCGCAGCAGCTGAAAGCAAACGCTTTATTGTTGGGAGAAAACCAGCATCTTCATTTTGATAAAAAGTTTGTGCCGACGCGTTTCGAGGACAAGCCTCTTCTTCATGGGCAGCTTTCAGCAAACACACAGATGGCTCCAATCAGTCAATTTATGCGGTGCAGTCCATCGTTTAGTACCTTGCATGCTGGGACATGGAGTCCCTGTTGGAGTTCATTAATACTCACAGTGAGTTCCATGTGCTGCTGATATTAAAAAGCATTGTTCTTCCTCTAGTAGGCTCCAAAATGCCACGCTGGTTGTTAATAATCCCTCAGCTGCTGCACTGACCATGGCTTCTGTACAGTGACACTCGCCACGCAGCCTCTCCTTGCAGTCCCTGGAAACGGTGCATTCTTTCACGGCAGGGCAGCCGTGGTCTTTATTGAAATACAATTGCCCGAAAGCTTCAAAGAAAGCACTCGCAGCAGCTGAAAGCAAACGCTTTATTGTTGGGAGAAAACCAGCATCTTCATTTTGATAAAAAGTTCGTGCCGACGCTGTTCGAGGACAAGCCTCTTCTTCATGGGCAGCTTTCAGCAAACACACAGATGGCTCCAATCAGTCAATTTATGCGGTGCAGTCCATCGTTTAGTACCTTGCATGCTGGGACATGGAGTCCCTGTTGGAGTTCATTAATACTCACAGTGAGTTCCATGTGCTGCTGATATTAAAAAGCATTGTTCTTCCTCTAGTAGGCTCCAAAATGCCACGCTGGTTGTTAATAATCCCTCAGCTGCTGCACTGACCATGGCTTCTGTACAGTGACACTCGCCACGCAGCCTCTCCTTGCAGTCCCTGGAAACGGTGCATTCTTTCACGGCAGGGCAGCCGTGGTCTTTATTGAAATACAATTGCCCGAAAGCTTCAAAGAAAGCACTCGCAGCAGCTGAAAGCAAACGCTTTATTGTTGGGAGAAAACCAGCATCTTCATTTTGATAAAAAGTTCGTGCCGACGCTGTTCGAGGACAAGCCTCTTCTTCATGGGCAGCTTTCAGCAAACACACAGATGGCTCCAATCAGTCAATTTATGCGGTGCAGTCCATCGTTTAGTACCTTGCATGCTGGGACATGGAGTCCCTGTTGGAGTTCATTAATACTCACAGTGAGTTCCATGTGCTGCTGATATTAAAAAGCATTGTTCTTCCTCTAGTAGGCTCCAAAAGCTGCCCATGAAGAAGAGGCTTGTCCTCGAAACGCGTCGGCACGAACTTTTTATCAAAATGAAGATGCTGGTTTTCTCCCAACAATAAAGCGTTTGCTTTCAGCTGCTGCGAGTGCTTTCTTTGAAGCTTTCGGGCAATTGTATTTCAATAAAGACCACGGCTGCCCTGCCGTGAAAGAATGCACCGTTTCCAGGGACTGCAAGGAGAGGCTGCATGGCGAGTGTCACTGTACAGAAGCCACGGTCAGTGCAGCAGCTGAGGGATTATTAACAACCAGCGTGGCATTTTGGAGCCTACTAGAGGAAGAAAAATGCTTTTTAATATCAGCAGCACATGGAACTCACTGTGAGTATTAATGAACTCCAACAGGGACTCCATGTCCCAGCATGCAAGGTACTAAACGATGGACTGCACTGCATAAATTGACTGATTGGAGCCATCTGTGTGTTTGCTGAAAGCTGCCCATGAAGAAGAGGCTTGTCCTCGAAACGCGTTGGCACGAACTTTTTATCAAAATGAAGATGCTGGTTTTCTCCCAACAATAAAGCTTTTTGCTTTCAGCTGCTGTGAGTGCTTTCTTTGAAGCTTTCGGGCAATTGTATTTCAATAAAGACCACGGCTGCCCTGCCGTGAAAGAATGCACCGTTTCCAGGGACTGCAAGGAGAGGCTGCGTGGCGAGTGTCACTGTACAGAAGCCACGGTCAGTGCAGCAGCTGAGGGATTATTAACAACCAGCGTGGCATTTTGGAGCCTACTAGAGGAAGAACAATGCTTTTTAATATCAGCAGCACATGGAACTCACTGTGAGTATTAATGAACTCCAACAGGGACTCCATGTCCCAGCATGCAAGGTACTAAACGATGGACTGCACCGCATAAATTGACTGATTGGAGCCATCTGTGTGTTTGCTGAAAGCTGCCCATGAAGAAGAGGCTTGTCCTCGAAACGCGTCGGCACGAACTTTTTATCAAAATGAAGATGCTGGTTTTCTCCCAACAATAAAGCGTTTGCTTTCAGCTGCTGCGAGTGCTTTCTTTGAAGCTTTCGGGCAATTGTATTTCAATATATATATATATATATATACATAGTATTAATAATAAAATATTCAATATATTTACCATAGGAGAGCGAGAGGGTTAAATTTACTATTACCAGTCCAGTAAGTGCAACAGTAGAAAAAACAATAGATAGCGTAGCAGTAAACATTACTATTTCCACTCCAGTGAGTGCAACAGTAGGGAAAGCGTTGGATAGCGGGAGGGTAAGAATTACTATTCCCACTCCAGAGAGTGCAACCGTAGGGAAAGCGTTGGATAGCGTAGGGGTAAAAATTACTATTCCCACTCAAGAGAGTACAACAGTAGGGAAAGCGTTGGATAGCGTAGGGGTAAAAATTACTATTCCCACTCCAGAGAGTGCAACAGTAGGGAAAACGTTAGATAGCTTAGGAATAACAATTACTATTCCCACTCCACAGAGTGCAACAGTAGGGAAAACGTTGGATAGCATAGGCATAAAAATTACTATTCCCACTCCAGGGAGTGCAACAGTAGGGAAAACGTTGGATAGCGAGAGGATAAAAATTACTATTCCCACTCCAGAGAGTACAACAGTACGGAAAGCGTTGGATAGCGGGAGGGTAAAAATTACTATTCCCACTCCAGTAGTGCAACAGTAGGGAAAGCGTTGGATAGCGTAGGGGTAAAAATTACTATTCCCACTCCAGAGAGTGCAACAGTAGGGAAAGCGTTGGATAGCGTAGGGATAACACCAATTACTATTCCCACTCCAGTGAGTGCAACAGTAGAGAAAACGTTGGATAGCGTAGGCATAAAAATGACTATTCCCACTCCAGTGAGTGCAACAGTAGGGAAAATGTTGGATAGCGGGAGGTTAAAAATTACTATTCCCACGCCAGAGAGTACAACAGTAGGGAAAGCGTTGGATAGTGGAAGGGCACAAATTACTATTCCCACTCCAGTGAGTGTAACAGTAGGGAAAGCGTTGGATAGCAGGAGGGTAAAAATTACTATTCCCATTCCAGTGAGTGCAACAGTAGGGAAAGCATTGGATAGCGTAGAGGTTAAAATTACTATTCCCACTCCAGAGAGTGCAACAGTAGGGAAAACGTTGGATAGCGTAGAGGTAAAAATTACTATTCCCACTCCAGTAAATGCAACAGTAGGGAAAGCGCTGCATAGCCTAGGGGTTAAAATGACTATTCCCACTCCAGAGAGTGCAACAGCAGGGAAAGCATTGGATAGCGTAGGGGTAAAAATTACTATTCCCGCTCCAATGAGTGCAACAGTAGGAAAAGCGTTGGATAGCGTAGGGGTAAAAATTACTATTCCCACTCCTGAGAGTGCAACAGTAGGGAACATAAATACTTCATATATGAATGAAAATTTATTAAATATGAATACCAATTTTTTTAAAAATAATTATTAGTTTTTTTTAATAAATTAATTAATTTCAACAAAAATAACCAATAATGAAATAAAAAAATGTAATTATTTATAATTAAATTATTTCCCGCCCTATTCCCCTATAAACACACAACCGACTACTAAAAAGAAATGAATACAAATAACAAGATTAACATGTAATCAATTAATTAAAATTTATTTCCAATTATATTTTAATTACATATCAATTATTAATTAATTAACAATGAATTACCAATTTTATTTTAATTAATTACCAATTAATCAATTAATTAAATATAATTACCAATTTAATTTAATTTATTTATTTACCAATTAATAATTAATTATCAATGAATTAAAAATTAATACCAATAAATAAAATAACATATTTAGTTAATTATAATTAAATTACTTCCCACCCTATTCCCCTATAAACCCACAACCCGCTACAGAAAAAAAATTATTATAATTAACATAATTATCAATTAATCCGTTAAGTAAAATGAATTAACAATTAAATTTTAATAATTACCAATTAATAAATAATTAACAATTAATTCAAAATAAATACCAATAAATAAATTAACATATTTAATTAATTAAAATTAAATTACTTCCCACCCTATTCCCCTATAAACCCACAACCCGCTACTGATTTATATTACGCAAAAATAAAATACCATAAAATTAATTAATTAAAATAAATTATAAATTAAATATGCACTTTTCACACATATAGTAAAATAAAAAACACTTTAAAAAATTGATATTAACTTACTTACCTCTAATTCGATATTTTTGTTGTGTATATTCGGTCCATTCGATATTTTGTCCATTCTAAATTTTGGAATCAATATTATTGCTATTCTAGTCGATATTTTTGTAGTCTATATTCTGTCCAGTCAATATTGTGTCCATTCTATATTTTTGAATCAATATTAGTGTAATTCGATATACAAAACTCGATATTTTGACTGTACACCACAAATAGTCACATACAGGTACTTTCTCTTAGAATTCTCCTGTTAATTGTGGAATGGGTTGTGTTGAATGTCCTGCATTGAAGACAATATATTTCATTTTCTGGGTGTTAATTTCCAGACCCCAATTCTTACAAAATAGATGGAAGATGTCCAGAACCCTTTGGATACCAATCGGTGATCTCGACAGCAGGAGGGTATTGTCTGCGAACATCAAGGCAGGTACCTTGTGGCCCGTTAGTTTTGGAGCGTCTATAACCCCTCCCGCTGTCAAGGCTCCCACCAAGCCATTGATAAAGATACTAAAGAGGGTTGGGGCCAGGACACACCCCTGTCTCACAACTCTCTCTATGGGTATACGGTCGGTGAGGTCTCCATTCTTCCCAAATATCTGATTTTGGCATTGTTGTTCACATGCAATCTTTCCAAGATCTCGCATAAATACGGAGGCGCCCCCAAATCAGATAGGTGGCCCATAGGATTTCCCTGGGTACTAAATCGAAGGCCGATTTTTAGTCCCCAAAAATCATGTAGAGACTGCCACCCTCCAAGATTACCATTTTCCAGTGCAATAATTGTAACCGGAAAACGTTATCGATTGTGGACGTTTTAGTTTAAAAGCCAGCCTGGTAAGGGCTAAGAATGGAAGACTCCTCCATCCAGTTCTGCAATCGATCCAGAAGCACTCCGGAAAATATTTTTTGTGCGACATTGATGAGGCTAATGGGCCGGTAGTTCGCAGCATTGAGGGGTGAGCCCTTCTTAAAAATGGGGATGATTTCCACCCCTAGCCATGTATTGGGGATCTCCATTCCCTGTAGAATATTGTTAAAAATACTCCAAAAATATGGTGCCCAAACAATGGGTTTGCTGCTGTGAAGGTCTCCAGGGATCTTATCAAGGTCTGAAGCCTTTGCCGGTAATACTCGAGCAATTGCAGCTGTTACCTCTTTGAGAGAAATTGCAGGAGTATCTGGGGCAAGTGGGTGTGGGAGTGGAATGTAGATTTTAGCTTGAGCAATAGTGCCCTCTTCCCTAGAGTAAAGTGACTGACAGTGGGTCCTCCAGACCTCAGCTCCCAAATTAGGTTTGAATGCCTGTTTGTCCTCCTTTGATTCTGTACTGATTAATTTCCAAAAGGCCCTCATATCCCTCCTTTTTAGAGCCTCTCTTAGGATCTCCCACTTTTCTTCCCACTCCTTTTTGCCTTCCTTAATCGCATGTTCATATAATAGCCTGTTCTCCTTTATCGCCTGCTTATCATTGTCTTTCATAGCATTGAGCAGGGATGACATAGCCTTTCGATATTTACTATTGTACATCCAGTTAGGCAAGCCTGCACATTTTACAGCTGTTGATGTAACCAATATAACCTAATGTGGTTTTTCCCACCTAGGTATGATTCTCGAGAGTGATTTTGCACAACCACCCAGTCACCGGGATTCAAATCATGGGCTTGGTTGAGCTGCCTGCAACAGCGTCTTCCCCAACCTGGTGAGAGATAGAACACACTTGGTCAGCCAACTCTTTGCAATACTCCAGTACCAAATCATCAGATATATTCAACAGATTGTGTCCTGGTATACATGCTTGACTCATTGCCCTTACCATGAGTTTTTCATGGGGACTCAGACCAGTATTTCTATCTGGGATACTTCTGAGTCCCATCAGGACAAGAGGTAAAGTATCAGGCCACTCCAAAGGGGTAGATGCACAAACCTTTCCCAGTCTTGACTTTATTGTGCCATTTAATTTTTCTACCACTTCAGAAACCTCTGGGCAGTAAGCACAGTGCAGCTTTTGTTCATGTTTTAAATGCTTCACAAATCAATCGAATTATTTCATTATTAAAATGAGACCCTCAATCTGGTTCAATAGTTACTGGAAAACCAAATCGAGGAATGAGTTCCTTCAAAAGGAGTTTGGCCACTGTCAAGCTGTCATTCCTTCTGGTTGGGTATGCTTCCACCCACTTTGAAAATAAACAAACTATGACAAGTACATATTTCAGTCCTCGACAAACAGGTAACTGAATAAAATCAATTTGAAGTCTTATAAATGGATCCTCTGCTTTCCCAATTCTTCCTGTGCTAACTACTGTTTTCCTACCTGGGTTTATTTGTTGACATGTTAAGCACCTCTGGCAAAGACTCTCTGTGACATTCCTGAACATTGCATTGAACCAATCTTGTCTGAAAAGTCCAATCATAGCATCTCTGCCTATGTGGGTGTCTCCATGATACCTTTTAGCCACGGGTGCAAGCATACAGTCGGGCAACACTGGTCTTCCATCCAGGTAAATCCACACACCATCTTCAGCCCTTCTCTGACAACCCATTTTCTCCCATTCCTCTTTTTCTTTTATGTCTGCTTCATCTTGTAAGTCTTTTACTTCTTCCCATGTTCCAATGCCCCCAAGTATCATAAGTTGGCAGCTGATTCCACATGTTTCAATGTTCTTGTTTACTGCTATTTTGTATTTAGCACAATGTTGGGCAACTTGGTCAGCATAACGGTTACCAGCTGTCACTTTATCATTTCCTGACTGGTGAGCAGCACATTTGACCAAGGACACTTCTTTTGGCAGTTGAAATGTTTCAATTAATTCTTTCAGAAAATTTCCATTTTTAATAGGGGTTCCTGAAGAAGTCATGAAATCCTTCTGCATCCAGAGCTGGCCAACGTCATGCACAACCGCGTAACCTTACCTTCAGTGTAAATGGTTACTCTCCAATTTTTCCAATTTTACTAGCTTTAATTAAAGCTATCAATTCAGCTACTTGTGCACACTTGATCCCTGGTAATTAGGATGCTTCGATTATTCCAGCCAATGTACACAGAGTAAGCAGCACTCAATCCTCCTTCCCCATGGCGCATACACGAGCCATCTACAAAAAGCTCACATTCTGCATTCTTTAAGGGTGCTTCTTGTATGTCTGGACGGGGTTTGGTGCTTAGTTCAGTGACGTCAAGACATTCATGATTGACTTCATCTTTTACCTCTTCATGATATGAGTCTGGCAACAAGGTAGCTGGGTTTAGGACAGTACATCTGACTATCGTTACATTCTCAGTCCCTAGTATGACTCCGTACGAATCGTACAAAGACCGTACGACTCAATTCTCCGCATGATTCTCCCTCGGAACCCGCTGTATGCGACATCTGTACGGATCGCAGCTGCTTTTTCCGACCCGGCAAGTACGATTCGTGTCGGGTACGCACTGTACGACCCTTTTCCTATGAGCCCATTACATGTAATAGGGTGACCCTGTAACCATCAGAACCTGGGTGGGTAATAAAGAAAATAATACTGGTTCTGTCAGACGGAAATACACAGTGTTTTAGTATTTCAATGATATTTTTTGTATACTTCGTTCCTAATCAGGATACAAAGATAAATGTACTTATACCAATACAAACAAACATACTGACCACAAAGTAAAGAATGAAAGTACATTTTTACTCATAAACTTTCATCTCTTGAATTTGAAACACAAAATATTCCAATTGCTGTCTCTAAAACATACTTAAAACGTACATGACACATAGATTTTGTGCAAAAAAATATAATACACAATTAAAACAACAAGTAAAATTGTTAATTCATATACTTATTGGCAGTGACAACTATATATACAATAATCTTGTAGGTACATCAATTTAATCTGGGATCCTAAAAGATTTTGAATAGTAGGTTCGTGTCAGAAGTGATTGCGTCGACGTTTCGACCCTGGGGAGCGATGCGGTGATTTAATGCATCAATGGCGGGTCTTCAACAGGAATGTGTATATGTTCCTTTTCCTGTGAGAGCTGCAAACAGCCGTAAAAGTGGAGTTCGCCCCGAAACAGGTACGGAATGCTCCTCCGGGTACGGCGCGTACCCCTGCAATCATGGTGGGTACGCGCTGTACCCCGCGATCTCGTGGTGTACGCACCATACCCCATGTTCGCTGGGTGTACGGTGCGTACACCCTGCGATCGCGGAGTACGGCGCGTATCCCCCATGATCGCAGGGGTACGCGCCGTACCCCTGCGATCATGGGGGGTACGCGCCGTACGGTGTGTATGTGATTGTGCGCTTTTCCGTGCGAATCGCCCTTACCTGACATGGACCGTACGAATCGCGTCATGATTCCCCGGTCCGGATCGTACTCGTCGGGTTGTACGGTGTGTGTACGAGTCGTACGGTTCACGGTTTCAGCCTTGCAATACGTACGGATCGCGATGATTCAGACGGATTCACGGAATGACGATCGTACTACGCGACTCGGACGGACGGGTACGATTCGTACGGAAAGGGCTCCGGATACGAATCGTACGGACGGTTTTTTACCACGATCAGAATCGACCCCAGAATGTTCACTTTTACTTTAATGCTTCTCCAATACCAGGGCGTCTTTTATTCTGGTATCCAATCAACTTCTGCTTTGCTTATTTACCTTAACCAATGCTTGCGCGGCTTTTCAGGGACGTCAGTTTTGCTCCTCTATACTCACCCCTCCTTCACAATTTTACCTCAGTTACATGCCCGCTGTCTCAACCAATCCCAGCGTGGCCCTCAGTGACGTCAGTGCAGCACCCGCAACTGACCCCTCCTTTGCAAGGTAATGCAAAACTTAATTTCTTACATTTTACAAAATATTTTTCATTAATTAACAACGTAGAATCATTCGCTACTGTGCCTGATTTACTAAATTCAAATAAAAGTCCATTTCTTCCACTGCGAGTAAAACTTTTCCGCTTTCTCTTCACACGCTATGAGTAAAACCTCTTCCGCTTACTCTCCACTCAAGCATCAAAGAACCTGCTACTCCTTCAGTATTACCCTTTCTATGTGATATAAAACCAAAGTTTCACCAGCGAACTCCTTTGCTACCAATCACTCTCACTTTTATAAAAAGAATAATCCCTAAAGCAGTGTTTCAAGTTCTACATAACTTTTCGGACTTTCTTTATCAAGGCAAGTAACCTCACTGCAGTGTGGCTTCCATTTACCACCCGCTATTCAATATTACCGGGAATTTCCAGACAACATAAAACAATACTTACGGGTTTTTCTTAATACATAAATCAATTTCAATACACAATGTTTTCTACCTAACTTAACTAAAACCTAACCATAGATCTGCTATCAAGAAAAGCTGATGCAGCAAGATTACCAGCTTGGGTTATTCATAAAACGACCATACTCACCAGGGCCCATAAAAACATTTTTACATAAGCCGATAATCACCGCTGTGACCAGGATTTATATTCCCTTGATGTTGCATTTACCTTTACACCAATTCTTACCAACCCTATAACTTTGGATCTTAATTTCCTCTTGTCAATAGGTCAGGTTATTAGCAGAATAGGTAGAAATTACATTTACCTTTATTCCTGTTAATGACCACAGACTCGAGAGAGCTTTAAAAACTTTATCTATGCAATAATTTTGTGAATCAGATACCAATAAATGTCATATACCAACTTCTTTGAGAGAAATGATTAATTCTAAAAACACAAAGACTTAGTTAAAATCTCATGACGTTGGTAGCTTGGAAAGGATGGAAAAGAGAAATGGTACAAGGACATACCACACAGAATTATATTTACCTAGAATGGTGTGAGGACCAACCCCTGGGCAAGGAGCTGGAAAGGGGCTCCAGAGTAGTCAGGAGCCGACATTTCAAGTCAGGTTCAGGACAGGATAGGTGATCTCTTCTAAGTGCAACACCAGCGTCACACTCCTCTCTGGTACTACTCTCTATGATTCTTCCCCCTTCTGGATGAACAGATTCTTCTTCAGCAACATCTCCAACTCTTCTCTCTCTCTGTCTCTCTCTTTCGATTCTTCTTCAGAATCCTCGAGCAGAGTCTCTGACCTCCATGGCATCCACTGTCTTCTGCATCAGTGATGAGTCTGTGGCAGGTCAGTGACAAGTCTGACATCTAACTGACTGAGTGTATGTACTACCCCCCAATGTTTCAATGTTCATGAAACCCCTACCTCTGATTGGACAGCGGGATGAGAAGAGGTCACACCATACTAATGTAATGTCTTTTCTTTAGTTCATTGTTCATATTCCCGCCCCTTAATTTTACTTCCCATGCTTTATTCCCAACCACATTTCATATTAATTTCATTCACAATGTATACAAAATTTGACTTCTTCTCCTTCCTTTCTTCGGGTCGAGAGGTCAGGTTCCGAAGCGCTTCTTTGCTAGAGCATACTTGGCTGGGTTTCAATGTCACATCACGGATTCTGACAAAGTTTGTTGCGCTTGCGCTTAAACCGTGCGGGATGGAGATTTCAGTCACCCTCCAGGCCCAAAATCGAACTAATAATAAAGTTCGAGAAAAACATGTTAGAATACGAAAATGAATTAATGCACTGTATACCACTTATTCCTACTCTAATCCCTTTAACTTATTTTAACTATTACATTAGCAGTTTAGTAAAACGTGCAAGATTTAGTTAAAGCCTAGCATGTGCATTAGCATGTGAGTTCCAAGCGGCCATTTTATTAGCTATTGCGCAGCTGCAAAGATTTCCCACCAAAGCGATAGACGTCATACTACATATATGCAGTAGACGCATGCGCAGAAACTTCCCGTGTTTTCTGCAGCCATATTTAGACACTCGGGTTACTTAATAGTAAAACACATAGACAAGCTTCCCCTAGCTTTAATGTAAAACATGTGTAATGCAATTATTAGTATTTACAAACATGTTGGTTACTTTAGAACATGTTATTTGGGAGGATTGCATCCAAGCAAGTTTCTCCATCAACAGTGAAGATGGAGCTCAGACTTCACTGTACATGCCCTTGAATACCATGGCAGAACCATCGAGCAGCAGATATTTTATTATTTTTAATTTTTATTGATAACGTTTTGTTTAGCGCAAACATGACCCTAGAGGATATTGGAGCACTTTACATTAGAGGAAGGCAGGATATTGTTGTAAGAACAAAACTATTCACATATATGAACGTAGCATAGTAAGACTGAAATCTATGGAGGATCATCAATGTAGTAGCCATACATCGAACCGGAGAGGTAGGCAGGTATATAGTCAATAAAACATATGTGTTATCAATAGAACGTAAGGTAATTATCTTAGGGCATAAAATTGTTCATTAGAAGAGTTTTCCATTCTTTTTTTGAAGAAGGAGGTTGATAAGATTCACAGGACAAGTGGCGGCAGAGAATATCATGGCAAAGGTTCAGATTTCATGGCAGCTATATTGTCCCTGCCATCAGCTATGTGGTTCAGCAGCCTGTTAGGGCAGTGCAGTAGCCAACAATATATGAGCCCTGGTACTGCATGCAAAAGTCCACTCAGTTTGTAAAATGACCGCAATAAATGCTATTCCGTAGCAATCAGCTAGTTGTATCAAAATACTGAAGGCAAGTATATAGATCAAAGCTTATATTGGCTCCATAATACTGACCAACAACAAATGATGAATCCCGTTTCATAACTAAAAACTTTGCACATATATTAACATTAAAATGCAACACACAAATGTATTGAGAGTGCATTTTTCCACGTTTAAACTGCATCTAGCAAATTTAGGCCTGTATTTTAAAATGGCTCACGTTAGTTGCAAAATTGCAGTGTGAAAAGTGTACATCATTTTCTAGCTGAAAAGCTGAAGTAACTTGAAAACGTAATATTTTTCTAGTTTCTCGTGAAAAAAAAACAGTTTTTCCCTTCGAGATTGTGGTGAAATTTCTTAGTTGAATGGAAACCTTTTAGCTGTACCTGGATGCAGCAGTGGCCAGCACAGGTAAGCGCGGTGGGGTGGACCAGGGGCAGGACGGGGTGGAAGGGGGTTACAAGTCGACAGATGACGGAATAGATATAATTCAATAAATAATACCTATTCCATCTTCTGTCGACTACTGTGCTGGCCACCGCTGTCTATAAGAGCAAGCAGCCCCTATGTCTTGGAGTGGAGTTGTGTGGCTCACTGGTTAGAGGCGGCAGACCCGGAAGCAGAGAACAGCCCGGGACCAGGGTTCAATTCCCGACGCGGCAGGGTCGTGGACCAGGGTCAGCGGACTCGATAATTCTCACCTCAGTGCCTACTCTAACCTGGGATCACGCTTGGCAACTCTGGGCATTAGCTTGCCTCATCTCTACAATGGCCCCCCAATTTCCCCGGGGATGCCTGGTTTCACCTTGGAGATACCCAGTAGGGACCATCTCACAGGGATAGCCAGGATGGGTTCCCCAGCGGTCTACAGCGCCATGACGCTTCAGGGCAGAAGCACGCTTTACAAGAACACATACATTACATTACATTATCTGCTAGTTTGAAGGTCACAGTCTGAACTTGCTTGTGAGAGAGTTCTTTATATTTTAATGAGACAACTATGGGCCAGATGTAGGTGGCCGTTTCAGGCCATTTACCGGCCGATTTTGGCCGTTACCGATCGGTAAATGGGTGACAGGTATGTAGGGGGCATTTTTTTACCGATTCGGTAAAATTACCGATTCAGTAATTTTACCGACTCGCTAAAATAAAAATTCAGTAAATTTACAGATTCTGAGGCACCCAGATGTAGGTGGGACTCTACTGAGTCCCAGAGGCCTTACCGAATCGGTATTTTACCATCAAATCCAATTTGATGGTAAAATACCGATTCCGGTGTGCATGCACACCTATGCCATGTGACAGGCAGACCTGCCCTTAGGACATGTCTGCCTGCCACATGGCACCCGAGCCTGTTTTGGGGGTGCCAGAGGGTGTCAAAGTGACACCCCCTGCACCCTTGTGTAAATTGGTAATTACCGAATCGGTAAAGACCGAATCGGTAATGCCCATTCATTCCTATGGGCTTCAAAGCCCATAGGAATGAATGGGCATTACCGATTCGGTATTTACCGGATCGTTAAATACTGATTTTTTCCAATTCGTTATTCCAGCACATCTGGAATACCTACATATCCACCCCTCAGATTTACCGATTCTTAATTACCGAATCTGTAAAATTCGGAAATTTTCGGTAATTAAGAATCGGTAAATCTATTTTACCTACATCTGGCCCTATATCTTTTCTTACTTCAGTTGATTGGTTGGCTGTTTGGGAAATTACTTGTTACTGATAATGCTAGAATTCTGTAGTTTTAGGAATGTGTTTTCAAGCATTTAGATTCCCTTCAGACTCTGTCACACTAGAAATGCAGATGCCTTTTCACTTGTCTTTAGATGCAAATTCAATTTTTCCTCTTTAGAGAAGATGCTTGCCTTTCAGGCAGAATTCTGATATCCTGGCTTCCCTTCAGATTTTTATGACTTTTGTCTAGTTTGGCAGTGTAGGGAGTTCCCTTTTATGGGTGAACGGATTTGCTCCATTCTATTCGAGACAACTGTTTGACAGTTTTTCTTTGCTCATATGATTTTGAATAACTTTGTGTAAATTGTCAAATGCATGTATGAATTGGCTATTGAATTACAATGAATCCTGTTGATTTGAGATTGTAACTTTACAAATCTTTCAATAAGATTTTAGGATTTTAAACTTAAACACTCCCTGTCTTCCTTGTGGGGCCAAACGTGCTTCATGATATTGAAAAGGATTTAATTTTGATGTCAGCCTCAGTCAGAACTAAAGATTTATTGCAGGACACTTATTCAATTAGAATTTTTACAAATATGGTGAATATATTTTGCAAACAAAGGGTCAGATGTAGGTAAATAGTATTTACCGATTCTAAAATACTGAATTTTACAGATTCGGTATTTTAGAATCGGTAAATGCTATGTAGCAAAAAAAACCGGTAAAAATTACTGAATCAGTAAGATTCGGTATTTACCGAATCGGTATTTACCGATTCGGTAATTGCCATTCATTCCTATGGGCCCATAGCAATGAATGGCATTTACCGAATCGGTAAATACCGATTCGGTAAAATGGGGCACACATTCAAGGGTGCCAGGGTGTCACTTCGACACCCTGTGCACCCCTGAATCGTGCTTGCATGCAGATGTGGCACACATACATGCCCTAAGGGCATGTATGTCTGCCACATGGCACAGTTGAAAATGCACTGATTTGCATTTTCAAAGGTATTCCTTATTTACCACCAACGTATAGTTGGTGGTAAATAACGAATTCTAAAATGGGAAAAGCACTCATTTGAGTGCTCCCTACGTTGCAAATTCGGTAATTTACCGATTCCTTAAAATACCGAATCAGTAAATTACCAAATTTGCAATTTAAGCCACCTACATCCCAAATGCCCAGTAGGTAACGGCCGAAATTCGGTAATTTCGACCATTACCGACTGGTATTGGGTCACCTACATCTGGCCCAAAATTGTGTACAGTCAATGCGAACAAAGTTACAATTGTTTTGGGCACTTTTGGTGGTTTTAAACATGAATCTTGTGGCAACACAAACCTTTAAACATGTATTTACCCACTTCTTTCCACATTGTGAGGTGGCTAGATGAGGGTTTTAACCTCTGCCACTAGTGTATGTGCAGAGATACATCCTGAACGGACAGCAATTGAAAACCGTCAGGAGTGATCGGAAAACAAGTAAAGCTATCTGTGATGCTGAGCGAATGATGATAAGTTTGCGTGGAGGTTCAATCCTTGTGTTGTCGATGAAGGAATAATGATAAAAAAACGACTATTCGTTAACATTACGCAGAAGCTAATCCCAAAGTGTACTCCATTGGAGCCTCTGGCAATGGCAGTATTTAAGAATATCGAGATACAACAATATCGACCTCAGAATAGCAACTACCACAATGAATCCAATTACGAGTGGGGCAGATTTAGAGGTGGAGATACTGGGAGGCTGGAACTTATGATTCTGAAAGGTTATTCTGCAGCTAAATCTGCATATTACCACTTAAATTCTATGGATCAGGACATATTTGTGCAAACCAAGTTGGGCAGGGCAAAATTCTGCACAAACCTTCTACATCCATAGTTTAAATGTGAGCCGGAGGCTGATACAGTGATGTCATAGTAAGGCTGGCAGACAGAAGAGGAACATGTGGCATGGAAGGGGAAGCAATACAGGACCTATATTGTCTAGGTGAATAAATCTATCAGTTGCCACTGTGTAGTTAGGCTGTGTTGGTATAGGAAAGACATTTTTTGTTTTGCTCATAACTTTGGTGCCGTCTGATAAATCTGTACAAAACTTTCCAAAAAAAGTTGGTCCACGTTAGCGTGTCAAGCCACTGTGTCAAGTGGGGGCCAAGAAAAAGGGGGGTCTCAAAAGCACTATGTATCATTTTCATTTCCACAGGAAACTTTGCTCTGTGATACAGAGAAAAAGGCAAACAGGGTTATACAAAGTTTGATAGTAAGTTAGAGCTTTCCACATAAAATGTGCTTCTTGCAATTTGGTGAACATGGCATTTAAAGTGGTATGTAGGTTGGGCTTGAAGTGGTAAAAAGTTAAGTATATCTGGATGGTTGGTCCTGTGGAAATCCCACGGTGTTAAAAATAAAAAAGATAGAGCCTTCTGATTGGTCAAGGGAACTTTTTTCTTGTTGGGCATTTTGGTACTGCAAGACAGGACCTAACCCAAGGGACAGAGTAGTCTGATTGGAAGGCTGCAACTCTGAACAAAATGCTGTGGCTGCCATTACTAGTGTAAAGGACTCGGTCCCAGTGTACTGAAAAGTTTTATAGATAAGGTATAACTAGGCATGGTTGGGACACCCTGACGCAAGCCCTTATGGGGGGTACCCAGAAGGACTGCCTGTGCCACAAATTAAGCCACTGCACCAGCTTTACTACTAAGGTACCGCCGTACTGTTGAACATTCACCAAGTAAGCCTGCATGGTGCAGTTGTACCATGGGGTGGAAGCTTACATGGTTGGTACCTATGAAAAATGCATGTGGTTTGGACATCTGCGGGGTGGCTGCAAGATCTGGCAAGACGACAGGCCCTGCAGCCAACTTACCCCATGGCACATGGTCCAAGCCTGTGTACAGTGCGGGTTGGCTGGCTGCAGCAGGAGCTGGCCAGCCTCGGAGGGGTTGGGTGCAAGGCCAGGCCAGGGTCCAGGCCCTCTGGCCAAACCCCCCACTGGACAAGCCTTTGGTTGTGCCTATGGGTACACAGGCTGAATATCATCAAAACTTTCCAGGAATTAACTGAAAAAACAATCCCCAGAGTGCACCACAGGACCCCGCAGCTGCCGCGAGTGAGTGAGGGAGAGGCGGGGCCAATGCAATCATAGCGCAGCCTCTCCCCCCGCTGCGCGGGATGCAGCCCAGACCAAGGGAGTGCCCGTCCTGTGCCCGTCATCGCCAGGAAGAGGCAGGGCAGGGCCACCCCCCTTTCATCGGCTTGTGGGGATCCGTGCGCAGGTACTGTCAGCTCTGGGAACTACTTGTTTTCATCTTGAGATAGTGGTAAGGCCAAGGAGTGACTGACTACTCGTATACTTTAGTACTTGTGGCCCATATTGACTATACAAACTTTTAAATTGAGGGCAATATTGTTAGTGGAGATAGAGCTTCTTTACTTGCATAGCGCGCTTTAAAGTCCTTGTTGTGATCAATTGCACAGTTGTGATGCCACTCATAACAGTATAAGATTTCGAATACAGTCTTGAGGAATATTTTAAAATTGTGAATTGTATTGATTAATGTAATTTTCTTTTCATTTTTACAGTACATGATATAATACTGCACTAGTCGCCTTACTTTCATTGGCGAATTTGCACTGTAATAGGGAGCTGACTAAATAATCCCTAAAACGCTCATAATTCAGCAAAAAAAATGAGTAGGCGGAAATTAATCCCCGGGAAAAGCGTGGTAGGAACTTTATACGCCTTTCTAACGAGGGTTGAATCTGTTCTCAGTAATGAAATTATCTTAACAGAGTGCAGGTTATCTTTGGAGCCTTTTAACTCGCATGGCAGGCTTTCTCTTACTCCTGCTCTATCCGAAGCTCTGCTGGTTCAAAACCGGGATATGCCGCTAGACCGGTTGAGTCAATCTCTACTTGTTGATCCAGTAACACCAAATATCTCAGTTTCCTCTATATCTTTGTAGCAGGAATCCAGCCCAGGTAAATCTAATTTGAGATCTAGAGGGCAGAAAGCAAAAACGAAAACTAACCGCCCCAATAACTCCCCTGTTGCAATAAGGAAGAACCGGGGAGCATTGAAGCCAAAGAAAAACGTAAATGGCTCAACGGGGAGGACTGGGGTGGTTGTTCCCTCTACAGGTGGTAGCAGTGAGGGAAACCCTATTATCTTGAATCAGAACAGAGCAGGGCCATCATCTGGTAAGACACTGGAGGGGGACTTTTGGGGTAGGTTAGAAACTATGTTGACTCCCCTAATAGACCCAATATTCCAGAAAATAAGTTTAGTTGAAGATAGGCTGTATAAATTAGAAAGGCTGATGGTGCATGCCCCCTTGATAATGTAACAGTAAGTTCACTCAAGCCTAAAGCCCATGTAACTATTGAATGTGGAAGAGCTGGGTGGGTCGGAGAAGGGGGAGCGTCCAGTGTGAGGCTATTACCTAATAGTACGGGCCAGATAAGAACTGTTCCACCAGTCTGAGGCCTCCAAGTACAGATATTTCAGTTTCCGGACAGCAGACAGCTACAAGAACAGGGCCCCTCATGTCGCAGAGGGACAAGAGACAAGAAGATAGGTATCCTCAGGTGACGACTCTTCCTACTATTGATCTTCCACCTGAACCCACCTTGTATGTAGTGATCCTGGGGGGTGTTCCTACTCTCCCACCTGGGAAGAGTGAGGATTATGGGCAGCTCCTAAATAAAATAAATTCACTTTCTATAGATCGCCCAGTTTAGCCGTGAGGCGCACCCCCAGATAGAGTAAGGAATGCTTAGCCCATTGGAAAGGTGTCAGGAGTTTCAAGCGAAGCACCTCAGCAGGGGAGAGGGTAAGATTAAGTATAAAGGATTTCGTGTAATTTATCTTGAAGCCAGCTGCTTGCTCAAAGGTTTGTATTTTTCTTTGCACCGCTTGCAACGATTGTGCCGGATTTACAAGCAAAAGGAGGATGTCATCGGCGAACAAGGAGGCTTTTTTGTTCAACCCCGCCAAAAGAGATGCCCGGGATCTCATTGTTGGCTCGAAACCTAAACGCCAGGGGCTAGATACTTAGGGCAAACAAAAGGGGTGAGAGGGGGCACTGCTGAGGAGTGCCTCTGCTCAGAGCAAAGGGGGAGGAGGAACAGCCGTTAACCGTCACACGAGAGGAGGAATGGTGATAGTTGGCCTTCACCATGTTAATAAAAGTGTCCACGAACCCGAATCCACCTGATCAAAGGCCTTTTCCACGTCAAGGCCCACTAATACCGCGAGGATCCGAAATCTCGTAGCCTTCTTGATCAGATGGACTGTGCACCTGATGTTATCATGTGTTTGCCTGCCTTTTATAAAACCTGACTGGTCGGGATGGATTAATGTAGGCATCAGCGTTTCCAAACGCGCTGCTAAAACCACGGAATAAAGCTTGGCATCTAGATTGAGAAGTGCAATGGGTCTGTAGGAGCTTATGCCATCGAACCAGGGACCCGCTCATCGGAGGCAATGGCCTGAAATAAAGCCGTAAGGTGAGGAATAAGCTCTGTTGATAAACATCTGTAAAAATGAGCCGTAAGGCCATCAGGACCCGGGGCTTTATGCAATTTGAGTCTCGAGATAGCCTTCCAACCTCCTCCTGAGTGATGGGGGAATCCAACTCTGCAGCCGATGCCCTCGATAACCGTGGGAGAGCAAGCTTGTCTAAAAATTGTTGTTGCCGCCCCGTATCCGGAGTGCTGCCCTGATAAATCTCACTGTAGAACTCCCCGAATATGTTTACTTTGGAGGTGTCGGAATGTGTGAGATTTCCTTGATGATCTAAAATCCCCCAATAAAGTCCATTTCCCTTTGTACCCTAAGCTGGCGTGCTAAATGTGAGCCCACCCTATTGCCCTGTGTGAATGAAGACTGACGAATCTTTAGCAGGGTGAACTCCGCCCGATTAGAATATATAGATCTTAATTTGCCCCTGAGAGCAGTAAGTTGTCTCTGAAGAACACAGGTTGAGTTGGCTTTGTGAGCTTGCTCTGCGACCTCCAATTCTTTCTCTAGAGCCTCCCTTTCCCTCGTCCTTTGTTTGTTTAGGTTCAAATTAAGTTGGATACACTTCCCCAGAATCACGGCTTTAAAGGCATCCCAGGTGTTCTGGGGGTTGTGTCCTGCGGATCATTATGCAGAAAAAAGTCGGCAATGGCCGCTCGTAGGTCCTTTCTGGCCACTGGATCTTGGGTCAGAGCTAGCGAGAAATACCACTGAGGAGTTCTAGGAGAGGTCCCAGTCCAGTGAAGTTCCAGAGTAATCAAGCTATGGTCTGACACTGATATCTGGAAAATCTGACCAGCCTGAAGAGCCCCCAACAAGGATTGACTTACAAAGATATAATCAATTCTGGAGTACGTCCTATGGACATGGGAAAAATGTGTATAATCTTTGGTAGTGGGATGAAGAGAACGCCAGGTATCAATTAACCCCAGATCAGTGATTTTCTGTCGCACTCTGCGTGGGAAAGTACTAGTAGCAGCCCTGTTGGAGCTAGAACTATCCAGAGACCCCTGCCATGTGAGATTAAAATCCCCCAAAAGCACAATGGTACCTTCGTCAAAAACCCCTATATGGTCAAGAGCCTGTGAAAGGAAGGCAGATTGCCCTGAGTTTGGTGCGTATAATGAGACAAAGGTGCAGAGCTTGCCCCTTAAATGTCCCTTGACTAACAGCAGCCTCCCCTCCCTATCAGATTTAAGAGACTCGAGTTGGAAATTTGCAGAGACATGGAAAAGCAAGGCCTCCCCATTGTGTTTTGTGGTGGCAGAGGAGGTATAGATCATCGGGTAGCTCCTGTGATGCAACCTAGAGACCTCTGCCCTCTTAAGATGAGTTTCTTGCAGTGCTACCACTTCAAATTTGTGATCATTAAAATACTTCCAAATTTTTTGGCGTTTCTGTGGCGTGTTCAGTCCCTTAACGTTCCACAAAGCAATGTTAACCATCAGAAAATAGTACCCCCTCCATGGCCCCTTCCACCACCCGGCCCTCCGCCCACCCCTCCCACCACTAAAAAGTTGTAAACCTGTCTCACAAAAAAGATCAAACCAGATGCAAAAAACCACCCCAACAGTCACCACCGGAATCCCTCCCCCCCAGACCTCCCCCCAACAGCCCCAAAACCCCAAAGCCATAGGACCCGAAGGTCCCTGGCTCAGACCCCCCCAACTCAAAGGAAGGAATACTGGGTGCCACGGACAAGGCCCGCGCCTCTCGATCGTAAAGCTAAGAAAACTAGGGAACAGTAAAATGGCAATTAGCCAAGAAAATAAAAACCTCATTGTCCTCAGTATGTCAGTACAGGTGAACATCAGCTCTCCAGTGGCCATGGCGCCGCGAAAAAGCCTCTGAGCCACATGATGAGCAGATAGGAGAAAACATACCCCCACAGAGGATGAGAGGATACCAGGCGGCTCCGCAGACGTGTGTCAGAAGCCGGGAATCTTCTTGAGTCTCAGTTGACGACAACTTAGCGGGAATCGCCAGTGGCCAAGACAGTCCCAAATATGGAAAGAAGAACTACAAGGCCATGATGATCAGGACCAGCAGCTCCCAACATTACCGAGCCCCTCCTGAGGACCCAACCAACTAAGAAGCTGTCAACATCAGAGTCCGACTGGAAGACTCATTGAACACACAGCCGACTTCCCTGAGGCCAGAAACAGACAAAGAAACTTGAACGATGTCTTGTGACGGTGTGCCAAGGGTTGGGGCCACTCCGCTGTGTTACCGCTGCCGCTGTAGACCCCGTGTCGGAGGACTCCTCTGGAAGTGGAAGACCCAGAACCTGCAGCCCCTCCGCTAGGTCAGAGATGTGGTGAGTTTTGTTGCCATGTTCAAAGATTAGCCCGAAGGGGAAGGACCACCTGTAGCGAATCTTATCCTCCTGCAGTTTAGTGGTGATAGGACACAACACCTGTCAGAATGCCAAGGTCTCAGATGCCAAGTCCTGATAAAGGGAACACCCAAGGCCCTGAAAGAACACCTCCTTCAGTTTTCTGGAGGCCGAGAGGATGGCTTCTTTCACCCTGAAGGACTGTAGCTTGACCAGGACATCCCACGGGCCCCTGCGACTTCACGTCTGAAGTGCTCTGCTCGATGTACTCTGTCTAACTTGATCTTGAGCTGCTGAGGCGCAAGAATCTCAGCAAAGAGACCAGATACAAAAGCTACCAGGTCTGGCCCCTCCGCCCCTTCCTCCAGATTCCAGAGCCGAATATTTTCCCTCTGGGTCCTGTTCTCCAAGTCCACTGCCTTGAGCAAAACCTGTTGGAGCTGGGCTTGAAGGGTCTGTTGTTTATCTTGCATTGTGGCCTGAGTTGCCGTCAGACTCTGTGTTTGCTCCTCCACCTCCAGAATTCGGGATACCACTGCATTCACATCCTGCCGCAGAGTTGTAAGCTTTTCAGTGAGATCGGCCTTCAATTGGTCAACAGAGGTTCACAAGTCCTGTTTAAATTCTTGACAGAGCTCCACTTTAATGTCTCGGAGGGTAGCCACCAGGTCTTCACGCATGATCGCCATTTCGAGCGAGTGTGTGGTGTCCCCCCGGGAAGTCGTCCTCTAGGAGGCCTTGAAGTATTGAAAAACTTTTTGGGAGTGCTTCTTGGGAGGCATAAGGTCCCCTACTCAGATCTGCGTGATGCCCGGTGAGTGCCCAAGCCTGACAAAGTACGAGATGATTCTAGGACCGTCCCCCGAGGAGTTCTCTCAATGTCCAAGGTACGGAACGCCTCCCCGGCAGCCCCCCAAGCGAGTATCGTGCTGGGGACCCCCACGAAGAAGGCAAGCCCCGCTGGAGCCTACTCTGAAGCCTGGGACCCCCTTCAGGCCAAAGTGCAAAACTCTCGACAATGCTCATTATCTGGCCACCTCACCACACTACTGCAGGTGCTGCTTCATTTGTGCCGTGCTCCCCACACAGCTGCCACCATCATCGGGACTCCAATTGCCGCCATCTTGAAGTCAGGCATGGGAGAGAAAGATCTCAAGCGCACGGGGAAAAGGCACCATGCTGCGCCGACCGAGAAACAATGGGGGAGCGAAGGGCCACAACTGCACCGGCCCCGGGGTCCAAGCGACATCCCCCACTGTTGTCTTGCCCCGACAGAGTCGCTGCAGAACGTCACGGCCGATGTGACGCAATTACCGGATCGGTCCCCGCCGTCTATGCCGCTCTGCATCAGCAGCGCTAAACCATGTAGCAGCTGCTCTTCTCCTCAGTGCCTCAGCGAGGGCCCCCCCTGGATATCAGCCTGGGGCCTCTCGAGCCGGTCCGGAGCTCCAATTCCAGCGCGGGACTCCCGGGACAGGCAGCAGAAAAATGGTGCCCGGGGTCAGCGATCTCCTCCGGCTTGCCATTCAGTCATCCGCTACAACTGTCTCCCGGCTCTACAAGCATCGCACGCTGGCCAGACAGCACCCAGGCGGCATCGGACACCCAGGAGGTCAAAAGCGTCATCCCTAGATACCAGGTAAGGCCATCCAACGATCGGTCGGGTGCGGAGCTGAGCGAGTTCACAACTGCTCCTCCATCTTTCTTGGCCACGCCCCCAAAAGCTTGCACTTTTAGGAGGGTAGAGAGATCCCCTTGCAAATGAGTGCATTGAGTGACTTCACCCACCTCCAAGGGAATGTCTGGGCCATCCATAGGATCCCTGTGACTCCTCCAGAGGGCTGTCATCAGGGGGCCCACTGGCAGTGTGCCACCTTTTCGGTGACACACTGCCAGTGCATCTCCTGACACCTGCTTTTCTTTGCGCCTGAATCCATAATAACTCAAAAAACACTACTGGGTATGGGCTCCCAACAGTAAGGCCAAGCCACTGACCTAAAAATAAACAGAACAAACGCCAATACTGTTATGCTAAATACTGGTTATTCCTCACAACACATTGGAATCAAACCAAATGTGAGTTCTAAGACTAGTGATTCAGTCTGAATAAACCATTGTTTTATTGTTTTCATTTTAAACACATCTGTAAATTACTTAATGCAACTTTGAACAATTTTTTCGATCCCTCTAATCAAAAAACATTATATACAATAAACAATAAATGCAAATGTACATATTCCAAGGCATTTACAACACATTCATTATTTCCCAATCAGTCCATACATTACACATTCACTCAGTCATTCTAACAAACATAGAAAAAGATTGTCTATTTACATAAAGCATACAAAACACCATAAACAATACTTTTTGAAATGTTGTGCTTTCAACAAAAATTTTAAAATATTTGAGATCTATTGGAGTATAAACTGGCGGTCTACGCGTTTCGAACTCCTGATGGGTTGGGAGTTCTCATCAGGACCTCATAACTCCTAGTGAAGAGGAGTCTCAGTAATCAATCCGACGAGTGTGGAAATGAAGCAATTGATTGATGTCACATGTGGGCACTGTCAATGGAGCCTTAAACGAGGGATCTCCGTAGTGAAGCGCCGTGTGTATGGTATGGAGAGGTCGAATAGATCACGCTCACAGCCTTGCCTTTCGCGTGCAAATTTCGGTGTATATAAATCACCGTGGGAGCTGCTGTCGATTTTCCATAATAAGGCATGGGTGCAGAGGTAAAAAGATTCCTTCATTTTTATTAGGCCAATAGTGCTGGTGCTACATGTGCACTAGTGCCAACTGTATTACAGAAGAGGCTGCACAAGCTTCTTTGGCCCCCTCTCTAATAGCAAAGCACACAGGCGGCATACAAAGCGGGCACACATGCCCATTGGGCCCCCTGGTCACTTTTCTATAATATGGCCCCTGGTGCGGATAGTTTTAACTCCTATACACATTTTCTCATGAGGAGCCCCCTCCCTTCAAACACTCAAGTGCTCCTAGGACAGTAATTACATACTACGTACAGTCTTTGCCCCGTAATAAAGCTTTAATAGATAGCCAACCTCTTGTGGACAATCAACAAGTCTCTGCTATGCATGGTGTTTGCGCTATGCACAACCATTGGAAGAGACATAACACTCTTCACACACCCTATATTCTTTAGGAGCGAAAACATCTTTCATAAGCTTACACACATCAGAAATTAAGAGGCTATAGAATTTTTGGTCTAGATGTACTTTGCTGAATACCTTCCAGTATCATCAGGGTACACCAAACTGCTACATTAATTGGATGATGTCAGTAGTGTAGTTATCAATGATGTCCATAAACATGTCATGAGTGAAGTAATATGTGAGTCCCTAAGCAGTGCATGGTGGGCGCGCAAGTTATAGCTACCTCAGTAAACTATAATTGGTGAATTTGACTGTTTTTTGGGTTTAACACGTCACATTATGACTGACATTTTCACCTAACTATAGCGTTGCTTTAACCGTAAAAAAAAATTTCTGTGCAAAAAAATTATATATATATAACTTTTTTTTAAGTTTACTGTGATAAGTCCTTTTATGATTTTCAGGGACTGAGGTTTACACTTTGCGAATTTGCACATTATTCCTCTGTTTACAAACTATTGCATAATTTGCACATTTCATACTTGCACTTTATTGCGAAATTTGCACCAGTACCTACAATGCTTGTTTTGCACATTGGACATTAGTGTTAACTCGCACAGTACTCTGGTTGATCATTGCATTTATGCTTTTATAAAATATTTATTTATCAGCACATTATGAATTGTACATATTCATGCTCAGGAGACTGTAAATAATATGGATTTAACATGAATTGTGTTTTTTTATCCATCTGATTTTAACACACTGATGTGGGTTTTAATCTTTGGTAGACAGACTATGTATGTCCATAGCTTGTAGTGTGTCCTTGCTTTCCATTATCACATGGCATGGTTTTAAAAAACGTAATGAAAGAAAAAAACTGTGGAAAAAAACGTATTTAAATGGTGTATGGTTCATTACCTGACGATCTGTGAGCAAGGGCGGACTCCCGAAACGCGTCAGATTTGGTGACTCTACTTTAAATACATTTTTGCAGAAGAAAATACGTGGGATTTGCGTGGTCTCTGCTATCGCGGTGGCAGTGTGGTGTGAGACTGCTGCTGTTATATATATATATATATATATATATATATATATATATATATATATATATATATATATATATATATATATATATATATATATATATATATGTATATATCAAAAAAGTTCCAGTCTCCTGTCGACCCTGTCTCACGGGCAAAGTAACAGATACGGACCACAGGATTTCTGCTGATTAATTTATTTCTGTGCAAAAGTCGGCATGACGCATTTCGCGCTGCAAGGAGTGCTTGATCACATGACATGGTGAAGTAAGTGCATTGGTATAAATACAATTGGACTGCTTTCGTATGTGATTGTTTTGGATAGCATACAACTTCAATTGACATGAAAGAAATACTGTGTTTAAAAACTACAGACACATATTCTTTAATGTTTCATCACATCAATGTCTTTGAAATGCTAAAATCAACCAACAATCCACATTAAAACCAATAATAAATAGTAGTGCAAAAAGTGCCAAAGTGCATTAATTAAATATAGTGCAAAATAGAATTAAAATAATAACGAGCTTTATCCACAAAAACCTGGTAAATCGGGATGGTGTGCCGTTGATCATTGTATAAATACATCCAGGTTGATGTTGGGGGGGCACGTGGTGAAACAGATGTGTATGTGACAGAGCAACATTGGAGCCCCAATGTTGTTTTTGCCCCGAATCTTGGTGCAATAAAGTTTTTCCAAACTTTATTAGAGGTTTTTCAAGAGAACTAACAGTGGTCACAGAGATTTGCATACCATCAGAAATATATTGAAGGTCTGTTACAGGGACCGATTTAGTCTTATTTAGTTGATATTTCGGTTTAAATACCTGAGTAATAGTGAAGGGGGACCATCACTTTTGTTGATATTGTATCATATTAGAATAGGCTATCTAAGGAGAATTGCCTCACTCAATTTGCCAACAGTGTGTCATAAGGTGCTGTAAATGCCCTGATGACAACACCAAGTGACTGTTACACAATAGTCTAGTTTTAAGCTAAAAGATAAAAATGTAATGAATAAATAATACATCCGCTTAAAAACTATTGCTATATATATAAAATTCTATTAAATATAAAATTCATACATAAGAAAAACATGTTACTAGAATACATAATCAATAAATATTATACAAACATAATCAAACCCCTAATAAAATTCATTGTATAAAAACCTGCCAGACCTATGTACCAATTTAAAAGAAATAATTCCGTTAGTTTAGACTTAGATGTTATCAGAGGCATATAAATAAATCTTCAGTAACGTTGAGACCTGATGGTTGTTTGGTATTAGGTTCCAGAATATATCTGGTCTCTAAACGGCGAAGTTTCTCCTCTCTGTTGCCCCCCGTCTACTAGCAGGGACACAATCAATGTCAAAATATCTGAGTTCACGGCTTTTAGATTCATGTTTTAATTTGAAGTGTTTTGCCACAGGGTAGGTGTTGTCTTGGTTGTTTATGGCTCGGAGATGTTGTAATATTCTTTTGTGCACTTGGAGCTCAGTGCTCCCTACATAGAGTAGATTGCAGGGGCAATACAACACATAAACCACGTATTCAGTTTTGCATGTCAAAAGTCTGTAAATGTTGTGTTCCCTTTGATCAAATGGCGAGAAATACACACTTTTGTTTACCCCTTGTTGGCAAGCTTTACAAGATTTACAGTTAAAAAAGCCGGTATGTGTTTGAAGCTAGATGGAAGATTCAATAAGTTCTGGACTGGTTTCAACTAATTCATCTTTCATTGACTGTCCTCTGCTATATGTAATAGACGGTCTTTTAGGTAGTTTATGACCTATAACGGGATCACTTAAAATTAGACACCAATTTTTCTTAATGATGGATTCAATCTTTTTGTACTGATTACTATATTGGACAATGATCCTGAACTCCAGCTTAGTTTCTGTAGTGTTAGCATCCACAACTCTGTTGGTAGAGTCTGATCTCAAACCCAATAAATCTACTCTGTTTCTAAGCATAGATTTAGAGATGGCTGCATTGACAACTTTGTCATAGTAGCCTCTTTCCAAAAATCTCATCCTGCTCTCTTTTGGGCTAAAAGGAGATCACAGTCTTTGCTATGGATGCATCTTTGTCTCAGCATTTCCCCATAGGGGGTGCTGTTCACTAGGTGTTTAACATGTGCACTTTTGGCATGGAGTATGGAGTTCCCTGCCGTTGTTTTACGTTGAAGTTTGGTTTCAATGTTGTTATTTTCAATAGTTATCTCCGTGTCTAGGAAGGTCACTGATGTATGGCTAATTCTTGCCGTGAAGTGTAGGTTAAGATTGTTCTTGTTAATTGCCTGAACAAATTTCTCAGCTGTCTCTACACTTCTGTCCCATATTATAAATAAATTGTCTATGAAACGTAACCAAGTTCTGACCTGTGTGGTCATTGCCTCCCTGTGTTAAACCATGAGGACCAGCTCCTCCCACCAACCCATGTGAAGACATGCGTAGCTGGGGAGAATCTGGCCCCCATGGCAACACCCTGTAATTGCCTATTTAAAAGATTGTTGAACATAAACATGTTATTAGTTAAGCAAAATTTCACCATTTCCAACAACATTTCTTTATGTTTCGGCATTCCACCCAATGGCTTTTCCAAATAAAAATCAAGTGTTCTCAAACCATCCATATGTACAATACTGGTATATAGTGAGCTGACATCTAGGGCTATTAACAAAAAATTGGATTCCCAAATGATGTCCTTTATCTTGCGTAAAAAGTCACTTGTATCACTCACGTATGATGGGAGAGCTTTCACATGATTTTGTAAGAAGAAATCCACATATTGGGACGTATGTTCTAGGCAACCATTCCTCGCTGAGATGATGGGCCGGCCCAGCGGATTGTTCGAATCTTTGTGGATCGGGGGTAAAAAATAAATTGTTGGAACCACAGGAAAGTCATTTTTAAGAAATTTCAGTTCTTGTCCAGTTATAAAGTTTTCAGATCTCCAATTTGATAATTTTTTATTGAAATCCGAGTACATGGTTTTAAGTTTGGTTACCGTACATCTAGTGTAACACTTTCTGTCATTTAATTGTTTGTAGGCTTCCTTGGTGTACATTTCTTTGGACTTTAATACAATATTGCCCTCTTTGTCTGAAGCATGAATAATGACTTCTTTGTTCTTCTTTAGTTTAGTCATCAGCATATTGTACTCAGCTTGTTCCTTGTTGTATTTCTTTTTACCTCTGTAGGTTTTAATGTTGAGTTCCTTAAGTTGATCGGTTATTTGCTCATGTAAAAAGTCAATCGAATCTTTCAACATGACTGTGTTAAAAGTTGATTTGGGTTTAAATTCTGTCAATGGGCCAATCATTGAATCCAAGCATATATTAGAATGTAAGTTTAATGTATTTGTTTGCTCCCCTTGGTAACATGATATTGGTTGCTGTGTCTGCATCCCACAATTCCTGTATGTCATTTATAAGATTTGCTGTTGTCTGTGTATCATTGCAAGTCTCCAGAGTTGAATTCAACATTGTTGATGCTGGATTAGTGGGATTGCGATTTAACATGTGGAATTTTTCAGTTTTAGCTTCTGTGTACTTTTAAATATATCAAGTCTCCTTTTCACATAATTGAAATCCTGTGTTGGGCAGTATGTTAACCCCAAACTTAGTATTTCCATTTCTCTATTGTTGAGTGTCACATCTGAAAGGTTGACAATAGTTTTGTTAGGTATTGTGGTGATGTTTATTTTCCTTTCCTCCAACCTCCTCTTTTCTTGTAAGTTGTTCCTGTTGTGTTTTGCCTTTCGTCGCTGCTCGTGTTTCCAGTTTTTTTCCTGACTGTAATTTGTTCTTTGTGTTCTGGGGCGGAGGCCTTGCATCCTTTCTTCGCATCAAAAAGCCAGTTCTTCATCAAGGGTGCATTTGGGCATTGCCTGTCTAGCCAAGCCTTCTTGCTCCGAGTCACTATCTGGGATGAGCTCAGGTCTGATTGTAAAGTGCCCGATGTTCCCTCATCTGTTCGTACTTTTTGAGATTTTGTTGATGTCACTTTCTTATTATGTTTGTTAGATCTGTATACCTCATACTTTTCGGAGAATGTGATATAATATATATATATATATATATATATATATATATATATATATATATATATATATATATATATATATATGTCACCTTTTAAAAATGTTGCGAAGATTTGTCAATCAGCGCCAAAGTTATTGGGAATAGAATGTTTTGATTTTCCTATGGTAACTAGGTCCTATGTATAGTTATAGTTAGGACCTAGTTTCAATAGAAAATCCGCAACATTCTATTTGGAATAACTTCGCGCCGGTTGACGAATCTTCACGAAATTCCCAAAGAAGATGGGGCGCTCTGCTCCGCTCCTTCCCTGAAAGTTAAGGGGTGATTCGTCAAGCGGGGGTGAGAAAAAAGGGGGGTCCCAAAACGTGTTTTCCCCATGCAATTTTCCATAGGGACCTTTAGACACGGCTACAGCCCGAACAGCTAAACGGAATTACGCCAAATTTGGCAAAAAGGTAGAGTTTGGTTCGCAGATCATGCGTTTTGTTAAAGGTTTTCATGTGGGTGCAGTAAGGGGCCGGAAACTCTTTCTTGTTAGATGAGGCTTTATTTTTGTTAAGGTCTTTCTGGTGCGCAAAGTTAGTTTTTCCCGTGCAAACACTGCCGGGTCTGTGGTGGCTTTATTCCTTTCGTAGGGTCGACCGGGATGTCCGTCTTCCATCTTCCACTGAGTCGAGTATTCGCTTTGGCTCCCCACTGGTGGTTGCACAAAAAAAAAAAAAGAAGTCAGGGCTCAAGGTTTTCACCTAGGGACCCAGGGGGAACCGGTACGTGAAAGGACACCGCTGACAGTAGTGTGCTATATGCTATGTGGAGAAGTGTGGCTCACTGGTTAGAGCGGCAGTCCCTGGTGCAGAGGTCTGGCCCGGGACCAGGGTTCAATTCCCACCTCGGCTGATCTCGGTGGTTCTTGGGCTCATAATTCCTCGGACCTGATTTCTCGCCTCGGTGCCTACTCTGAACATGAGACCCACGCTGCAACTCTGGGCAATAGCTTGCTTAGTCTCCACAACGGCCCCCAACAGCGCTGGGGATGCCTGGTTGGTATACACCTGTTACAACGCATTTGTTACAACGCACTACCACTACAACGCATCTTTTACAACGCATACCATTACAACGCATTGCGCTGGGGGGCGCTCTAGGATAGGGAATAAGTATAATTTACTATCCAACACCTTCCCTAGTGTCCACGGGGACTGGAGTTAGAATAGTAAATTATACTTACCACTATCCAGCACCTCAAAGCGCTATGCGTTGTAATGGTATGCGTTGTAATGGTCGCGTTGTAATGGTAGGTAGTTGTAACGGTATGCGTTGTAACATGGTACATCCGCCTGGTTGCACCCCGGGGATGCCCAGGAGTGGATATTTCACGGGGAAAAGCCAGGATGGGTTCCCTAGCGGTATGAGTACAGCGCCAGGATACACTGTTTTCCGGGGTAATAGAGCGCTTTACAAATACGTTTACATTTACATACAGTATAGGTGGTGTTGAGGGTCGCGTGGTGAAGATAAGGTGCAGGGTAGGGGGGAAGGATGCGGGAAGAACGGGTAAGGGAGAATTTACAGTATATATTCAGGGTGGACAGTAGCTGTCTGCAGCGATAAGGAGGAGAGTCTCCCCTCCTCCCAACCCAGCCTGCAAACCGCTGCCGTACCTGTCTCCGCCACACTCTTCCCTCGGGAGTGTGGCACGGCGCTCTGCAGGGTCGTTGGCCTCCTGGCTCGCCTTCCTTCTCTCTTCCTTGACTCCGCGATCCGCTCCCGACACCACCAACTCTGCGCCACGCTCCTGCTTCTACCTCCTGGGATTCGTCAAATGCCGGCAGATGCACTTCCTGGGTGTTCTCCACTCCTGTTGTCCCGACGTCATGTAGGGGCGCGTCCTCGGTGTCTGCACACGCCCAATTAAAGCCGCCTTCTTTGTTTTCCTCCGTGTTGGCCAGCAAAGGCCATGGTGAGCAGTCGCCCTGGAGGGAAGGAGGGGCGGGATGATCAGCGACCCACCATTCATCAGAGGGGGTGAGTTCTTCCCCCCTCCGGCCCTCTCCGTTACAATGGTGTAAATCTGTTCAGTAGTTCCTGAGAAAAACAAAAGTAAAAAAATTGATATATCTATAGACGAAGTACCGTACGCGTACAGTACTCGTACCCTCCCGAGCACGAGCTTTATGCTAATTGGCTGTCAACACTCCATACCAGGAAGTGTTGGCAGCCATCTTGTGCCTCGGTAGAACCGAGGCACAAGAAAACAGAAAAAGAAACGCGAAAAATGCGAAAAGGGGGCAGGGTAGAAACACCCTGACCCCTTATGCCTGCTCAGGGGTCCCACAAGGACCTCAAAGGCCCAAAGAAAAATTTTTTTTTTTTTTTAAATATGCGTACGGTAAGCGGTTCCCGCAAAAAAAATACCCAAAGCCGCTTTATTAGTTATTAGCCCCCGGGGGACCAAATCCTTGGGGGCAATTTGCTTAATTATAATGGGGACCCAGAGGGGCCCCCCAGCCCCGGGGACCACCACCCCCGGGGCTTTCACATTATGTATGCGGGAGGCTCATGGCCCCCGCAGCCCCGGGGACCCCCACACCCCGGGACTTCTTCTATGTGTAATTATGGGGGGCACAGAGGGGCCCCCCAGCACCGGGGACCGCCATGCCCCAGGGCTTTCATGAAATGTATGCAGGGGCTCACGGACCCCCACAGCCCCAGGGACCGCCACCCCCAGGGTCTTCTTTTATTTGTAATAATTGGGGGCCCAGAGGGGCCCCCCAGCCCCGGGAACCGCCACACACCGGGGCTTTCATGAAATGTATGTTGGGGGCTCAAGGCCCCCCTGCAGCCCCAGGGACCGCCCCCCCCTGGGCTTCTTTAAAAAAAAATGTGTGTGGGGGGGCTCAAGCCCCCCACATGCCCCGGAGACCGCCACCTCCCCAGGGCACTAATATTCAAAATAGGGGGGTCCGTGATGGACCCCCCAGCCCCGGGGACCACCACCCTCAGGGCTTTAAACTGTTAGCAGGGGGACAGCCCTGGGGACCACCGTCCCCCCTGGGCTTCTTTAAAAAAAAAATGTGTGTGAGGGGCTCAAGCCCCCCACATGCCCCGGGGACTGCCACCTCCCCAGGGCACTAATATTCAAAATAGGGGGGTCCGTGATGGATCCCCCAGCCCCGGGGACCACCACCCCCAGGGCTTTAAACTGTTAGCAGGGGGGCCTCCTGGAGCCCTTGATGGCAATGGGGACCGCGATCCCCCATGGCCATTTCCTGCAGTGTCCCAGGGTGCCTACTCCCGGGACACTGCTGTTTGCTATTGAGGCTTCCGCCCTACCATAGCAAACTGCTTTGTTTTTTGAAAGAGAGAGTAAAAAAACCAAAGCAGATTGCTTTTCTGCATGGGGAGCAGCATGTTAGCTGCTCCTCAAGCAGAAAAGCAATGCCGGCTCCCGCAGGATGCGGGGAGCCAGCAGGGACCGTGGGGGGCTTGGGAACCCCCCACTGTCCACAATGGAGAGGGCCAGGGCCCGGGGAATGGGGTCCTCGGGTCGGAAGTGGCTCGGGGGGTGGGCCACGCATCCCCCCTCCCCAAATTGTTTTTAAAAAAGGATGCAGGCCAACCCCGGGGGGGGTGGGTTTCCCGGGGCCTAAAGTGGCCTGAGGAGGGGGGCTTTGCAGCTCCCTCCTTAATTTTTTTATGCCCATGGGGATGGGGTCCCCGGGGCCTGGATTAGCCACGGGAGGGGGACCACGTGGCACCCTTCCTGTTAAAAAATAATAATAATAATTTGTGGGGGTCACGCCCTGGGGGATGGGGTCCTCAGGGCCCAAAAATAAAGAAAAAGAAGGGGGGCTACACATCCCCCGTCTTAAAAACAAACCCCCCCAAAAAAAACAGATTTGGGGAGGAGGCCACGCCCCCTCCCTGCACCACTCTGCAAATGCACCCCCTGGCGCGTTTGCAGGGGGAGAAGTAATTCCCCTTGAATACAGGGGGTCCCTGGGGCCAAGTACCCCACCAGGAACTTCCGGTATGGGCCAGGGGGGTGCATTGCAGAGAGGTGTAAAAAGGGGTGTGGCCTCATTACACCTCTTTGCAACGCAGCCCCTGGCACATACTGGAGGTTCCTGGTGGACTAGTTGGCCCCCAGGAACCCTTAGTATTCAAGGAGATTTAGTTCCCCCTCTAGAAATGTGCCGGGGGCTGCGTTGCAGAGAGGTGTAATGAGGCTACACCCCTTTTTACACCTTTCTGCAATGCAGCCCCCTGGTGCATATTGGAGGTTCTTGGTGGGCTAGTTGGCCCCCAGGGACCCCCAGTATTCAAGAGGATTTAGTTCCCACTCTGAAAACGCGCCAGTGGGCTGCGTTGCAGAGAGGTGTAATGAGGCCACATCCCTTTTTACACCCTCTGCAAAGCAGCCTCCTGGCGCATACTAGAAGTTCCTGGTGGGCTAGTTGGCACCCAGGGACCCCCAGTATGCAAGGGGACTTAATCCCCCAACTTAGAACACGCTGCCGGCGCGTTTGCACAGTGGTGAAGGTAGGGGGCGGGGCTTGAGGTGATATGTGTGCAAACATGCCCTGTGGAGCGTTTTAAGTTGGGGAATGAATTCCTCTTCAATCCAGAGGTCCCCTGGGGGACAACTAGCCCAACAGGTACCTCCAATAAGTGCCACCGAGCTGCGTTGCAGAGTGTTGTAAAAAAAGGGGTGTGGCCTCTGAACACCTCTCGGTAACGCAGCTCCGTGGCGCATACTGGAGGTACCTGGTGGGCTAGTTGGCCCACAGGGGACCTCAGGATTGAAGAGGAATTAATTCCCCAACTTAAAACATGCCACAGGGTGTGTTTGCACACATGTCACCTCAGGCCCGCCCACTTCCTTCACTATTGAGCAAAATATTCCTCTAAAATAGGCCGAACTACGAATTCCGATTTACTCACCTGTTATCATGAGAGACGTCAGTGCTGCATCTTTGAGCCCAGTATGGACCCTGAAAAGTAAATCTAAGCGTACTTACCAGTAACTTGTATTTCCTTCCATAGGAATCTATTGTGTGGTTTTCACCAGAGAAGTTTCTGTCTATTTTTGAAACGTACAAATATTCCTCTAAAATCAGCTGAACTACGAATTCCGATTTACTCACCTGTTATCAGGAAATACCTCAGTGCTGCATCTTTCAGCCCACTACTGATCCTGAAAATTAATTCTAACTATACTTACAGTAACTTGAATTTCCTTCCATAGGCTAACATTGACTGGTTTCACTTGGAAATTCTTCTAAGTGCGGAGTTTTGGAACTTTAAAAAATTCCTCTAAAATCAGCTGAAATACGAATTCCGATTTACTCACCTGTTATCAGGAGAGACTTCAGTGCTGCATCTTTCAGCCCACTACTGATCCTGAAAAGTAATTCTAACCATACGTACAGTAACTTGAATTTCCTTCCATAGGCTAACATTGACTGGTTTCACTTGGAAATTCTTCTGTGTGTGGAGTGTTGGAACTTTAAAAAATTCCTCTAAAATCAGCCGAACTATGAATTCTGATTTACTCACCTGTTATCAGAAGAGACCTCAGTGCTGCATCTTTCAGCCCAGTACTGATCCTGAAAAGTAATTTTAACCAGTAACTTGAATTTCCTTCCATAGGATATCATTGCCTGCTATATAAAATATATATAAATTAAAAAAGGTATAAAATATAAAAATATATATTACAATTTCAAAATTATTTTAAAAAAAATTCCAATTTATATTAAAAATATGTAATGTAATTAAAAAAATAAAATATATAAAAATAAATACTTTAAAACAATGTAGTAAATCAGTATAAAAAAATAACAATTAATACATTTAAAAATTATCATTTATAAAACCTTTGAAATTCACTGAAAAAACCATAGGTTTCAGCCACGTTATAGTTAGGAATTAGCATTTAAAAACCCTTAGAAATTCACTGAAAAAAACATAGGTTTCAGCCACGTTATAGTTAGGAATTAGCATTTAAAAAACCTTAGAAATTCACGGAAAAAAACATAGGTTTCACACATGTTATAGTTAGCTGGATATTTCACTCATACAAAACCATTGAAATTCCCCCGTTATTGTTAGTTCAGCTAACTATAACTTGCACGCCCGCAATGCACTGCAGATGACGTCACATATTACATCACTCATGACATGGTCGGTGACATCACTCATGACATCACTGATGACATCTCAAATGACATCACTGATGACATCACTGATGACATCATCCTTGTGAAAGAGTGGCAGACCTCCTGTCACCCTAATATAACCTTTGATACACACATTCAAAAATAGAAAATTAAATTTTCAAAAAAATGGAGATACAAATACCAGTCACAACAACCTATTCAGTAATTTCAACATCTACATACACATCTACTCATTCACCAACAGTTCTATATAGTCACTCATACATGTACTCACTCATCATATGTACTCATACACCTATACATCCTGTTACACACCAATACTCATCCATAGAGTTACTCACACACTTACTCACACATGCAAATAAATGATCAAACATCCACGTACTTGCGTATACAGCTATACATACATCACTACACTTACTTCTATAGAAACTAACACATACTTACTCTCTTAAACAATCACTTATAGAAACACATTCTTATTTATACAGGAACTCTTCCAATCTCTCACTCTCACATATACTCACTTATATACATCAATACTCACATATACTAGTTTAAGACATATGTAGTTACTCATAAAGATACTATTGAGACAGTCATTCACTCACTAACACACCCATACACACACTCATCCATCCATACAGTCCTGCACACATGCTTTCTTTAAAACACATACAGTGAGTCAGTCATTCATGCATCTGTGCGTAAGTAATACCCCCACCAAACCATACAGACACTCATTCTGATACTCAAACCAACTAATAACCCATATAGACACTCATGTAGCTACTCACCAAACCATGCAGCCACTTTTACACAAAGTGAGACACTGATACAGATATTAAAATATTTAAACATTACTCGCTGATACATGTATTCACTAAGATACACTTAATACGTCAGTTATACAATCAATTTTACAACAAAAAAAATCCATTAAGAGACTTATTTACCCATTCATTCTTCCATCGACCTTTAGATATACATATATAAAAAATATTTATTTTTCAGAAAGGCACACATTCACTGGATGATGTCATCAGTGATGTCATTTGAGATGTCATCAGTGATGTCATGAGTGATGTCACTGACCATGTCACGAGTGATGTAATATGTGATGTCATCAGCAGTGCATTGCGGGCGCAAAAGTTATAGTTAGCTGAAATAACTATAAAGTGGGAATTTCAATGGTTTTGTATCAGTGAAATGCCCAGCTAACTATAACATGTGTGAAACCTATGTTTTTTCCGTGAATTTCTAAGGTTTTTTAAATGCTAATTCCTAACTATACCGTGGCTGAAACCTATGTTTTTTTCAGTGAATATATATATATATATATATATATATATATATATATATATATATATATATATATATTCACTGAAAAAAACATAGGGTATAGACCATATATAGTTAGAAATTTGCATTTACAAAACCTTGAAAATTCACTGAAAAAACCAGAGGTTAGAGACCATATATAGTTAGCTGGACATTTTATTGATATAAAACCAATGAAATTCCATATATAGTTAGTTGCACTAACTATATATCGCGCATCCGCAATCCACTGCTGATGATGTCACATATTACATCATTCATGACATGGTCAGTGACATCACTGATGACATCACTGATGACAACTCAAATGACATCACTGATGACATTATCCAATGACTGTATGTTTCTGTAAAGTTAAAATATGTCTTACATATTGAAGAATGAGTGGATGTAAAAGTGTCTGGATGAAGAATTTAGTAGGTGCATGACTGACTGTATGAGAGAGTGATTAAATGTGTCTCACTGAGTGCATGGGTTAGTGACTAAACTGTCTTAATTTGTGCATCATTATGTCTGTTGTTCTGTAAACTGCTGAATGTGTTAATCAGTAGCTATATGAGTAACTATATGGGATATTCATTGGTTGCCCAATTATTTGTATGGGAGACTGAGTATGTGTATGAGTGGCTGGGAGGTGTATGACTCTGTGCATAGATGTGTGAGAAGTTGATTCACTACATGTATGGGTTCAAAAGTGCATGTGGAAACAGCTGCATGGGCGGTTGACTGTGTGCATGAGTGTATTGGTGAGTGAATGGATATCTCAGAGCAACATGTCAAAGTAAGTACATATGTAAAACACAGTGCATGTGAGAGTTGACATATATAACCGTGCATAAGAGCCAGTGAATGTGTGAGTGGCTGTATGGATCATTGTTAACTTGTATTAGGGATCGTATAGGAGATTAAATATGTGTTACAATATGTTTGAATTAGTAAGGTGTGTATAACTGTATAGTTGCGGAAATGGAGGTGTGATTGATTCTTTGCATGACTGAGTAGATGTATGAGTAACTCCATGGATGAGTGACAGTCTGTGAGTGTCTGTTTACACTGATTGTATCTAAAGTTATATTAGAGTCTGAAGAGATTTATCGTATTATCACATGAATGATATTATCAGTGATGTTGTCAGTGATGTCATTTGAGTTGTCATCAGTGATGTCATCAGTGATGTCACTGACCATGTCATGAATGATGTAATATGTGACATCATCAGCAGTGGATTGCGGGTGCGCGATATATAGTTAGTGCAACTAACTATATATGGAATTTCATTGGTTTTATATCAATAAAATGTCCAGCTAACTATATATGGTCTCTAACCTATGGTTTTTTCAGTGAATTTTCAAGGTTTTGTAAATGCAAATTCCTAACTATATATGGTCTATAACCTATGGTTTTTTCAGTGAATTTCATTGGTTTTTTAAAAGCTAATATCTATAGCTGTAAAATATATTCTTTATTACGTGACGTATCACGTAGCCACGTGAGACACCTCATGACGCGTCGCATAACCGTGACGTATCGGCTCTGCGGCGCAAACAAAACCAGTAACGTAAGCGCGCCGGAGCACGCTTACAGATTCATATATTTTTTTAACCTTAATTAGACAAAATCCACACGTGCACATATCTTGAGGCCTTGCAAAGGCACATCAAACAAACAGTCCTTACAATTTTGCCAAGTTTGGTGGAAATCTATTCTTTTAAATTTTATTTTACTGTTTCTCTTGGTTTTCCCTTTGTTACGCTTACCGGAACGCTACCCGGTACGCAAACCGGACGCTCCAAAAACACAAGATGGCGGACTCCCGTTACGCTGCCGGTTAGCTGCCCGGTTCGCGTACCGGGAAGCGCCTCTACTGCGAAAAATCGCAATTTTTTTTTTCTTTTGCCCCGCGGGGAACTTTAATAGCCCCCTCATCAATCCTAGGGGGTCAGGAGGGGTCTACCTTACCCCTTTCCTTCATTTACACCTTTTTTTTTTCCACCTCTTGTCTCTCGATCCTACCGAGAGACAAGATGGCGGCCGCTCCGGACTGTTTACAATGTTGACAGCCAATCAGCTTCTCCTCAGACTCCCGTTACGCTGCCGGTTAGCTGCCCGGTTAGCTGCCCGGTTTGCGTACCGGGACGCGCCTCTAAGGCGAAAAATCGCAAAATTTTTTCTTTTTATTTTTGCCCCGCGGGGCACTTTAATATCCCCCTCATCAATCCTAGGGGGTCAGGAGGGGTCTACCTTGCCCCCTTTCCTTCATTTCCCCCTTCGTTTTTCACCACCTCTTGTCTCTCGATCCTACCGAGAGACAAGATGGCAGCCTCTCCGGACTGTTTACAATGTTGACAGCCAATCAGCTTCACCTCAGACTCCCGTTACGCTGCCGGTTAGCTGCCCGGTTAGCTGCCCGGTTCGCGTACCGGGACGCGTCTTTACGGCGAAAAATCAAAAATTTTTTTTTTTTTGCTTTTTTTTTCACCACCTCTTGTCTCTCGATCCTACCGAGAGACAAGATGGCGGCCGCTCCGGACTGTTTAGAATGTTGACAGACACCAGAGAGCCAATCAGCTTTGCTTCTCAAAGTTCCGTTACGCGAAAAGTACGCGAACCGGAGCGCTACCCGGGACGCTGTCACAGATATATCTGTTTTTTAAAACGTTAATTTCTCAAAATCCACTGGAGCACATATATTGAGACCTAGCAAAGGCACATCGGGCTAACAGTCCCTACAATTTTGCCAAGTTTCGTGCAAATCCATTCAGCCGTTCGAGCTAAAAGTGAGGCCAAACGCCCTATGGAAAAATGAATGGGAAAAACGTGTTTTGGGACCCCCCTTTTTTCTCGGCCCCCCCTTGACGAAACCCCCCCAAATTTCCGGGGGCTGCTCAGAAACGAAATGTGCCATTTTTCTGAAAATTTCAGCCGATTCCGTCCACAAACGCCAAAGTTATTAGACATAGAATTTCCAAAAGTCCCATAGAGAAAAAATCCTAACTATATATACCTACTGGCGACCGCCGAAAGAAAGCTCCACACCACCAATGTCATACACCAATGTCATACATTCACCCCAGTACAGAGACCTGGGCCTAAATCCATCGCTTTTTTGCACTCCACACCACCCCAGTTTAAACATGGCCATATGCAAATCAGTCTGACCCTGTGCCTCATGGGAACAGTCCAGCCCGAACTGCCAAGCCATGCCTTCCCTGGACCGGAAACAAGCTTCCGAGGACCGGTTTCTGGCATTCCATTTGGGGTGAATGTATGACATTGTTCTGCATTCTGTCCATCAACTGTGCTTTTTGCATTTGTCACCCCGAGTGGTATGGATATGCTCAGACGTGAGTCCCATGCTCTCCACACCACTGGATTCAAGCAAGCCAGGCTGAAGACGGCTGGAATGCCAGAAACCGGTCCTCGGAAGCTTGTTTCCGGTTCAGGGAAGGCATGGCTTGGCAGTTCGGGATTGACTGTTCCCATTAGGCACAGGGTCAGATTGATTTGCATATGGCCATGTCTGAACTGGGGTGGTGTGGAGTGCAAAAAAACTATGGATTTAGGCCCAGATCTCTGTACTGGAATAAATGTATGACATTGTTCTGCATTCTGTCCATCAACTGTGGTTTTGGCATTTATTCTATAGCAGATCTTCCACTCTGTCTGTGTGATGGTTCTTCTTCTCAATCAAATTTACACATCCTTTTCTTCGGTAAATTTTATAAGACGCTCCGCAAAAAACTAATTTGGCCACTTATGCACAAATACCATTTTGCTCAGTGTGGTCCGGCATTGTACTTTTACAATCATTATTTAAGGAATTAGTATGTTTTACTGTGGCCGCATATCTACTCCTTTCATGGAAGACTAGGCGACTGGACCATCTAGTCCTATGAATTTTGAATTTAATCCTGGGTTTAAACCTACTGTCCTAAACAAATCATTGTTACCATTTGAACTATGAAAGTTGTATTTTTGGAATGTATTTTGTATGTTCTCTGTGCTTTTATAATCTTAATAATTTTAAGTATTGAATAAAGTAATTTGACTGACTAACTGAGTCAAGAAAAGGCAAATTATGCAGCATAATGCAGCACCTTTTTTGATACAATAACTCCATTATTTTGTAATGTATACATATTGTAATACTGTCTGGGAAAGGATCTCACATCTTTAGTACTAGTTTAAAAAACAAAAATAGAAATAAGCAACTGAAACATAACTAGTTAACCTTTGGGAAGGTCCTTCCACAGCATTCAAACACGTCGTCCCATTTTAGTCACCCCATTTTTATTAACTTTTCATCGATTTGAGCTAGAAACAATTTTCTTTTACTCTGCAAATTATGCAGCAGGAGATGGATTGTGCAGCAAATTCATCAAACCCATAATTATACAAAGAAGCTGCAGCTGCAGAATCACACAATTCCAGTGGCCCTGGAACCAGGGCACCCAGTGTTTGAAAATAAAAGGTGCCTGGCTCCTGCACGGTCTCATACAATGGGTCTGCTTGCAAGGAGCCAGAGGTGCCCCTGGTGGCAAATACAATTTTTTTTGTGGTGAGCTCCTGAATGGCGCTTGCATGGAGCCGACTAGGCTATGGGGTCCTGAGGCACCCTGCACTGTCCACTACAAGGATAGAAACTGTGGATGCTCTAACTCTTGCCCTCCTGATACACTTCTAATGACCTACCATATTACGTCACTCATGACATCATTGATAACATTACTGCAACACCTAAAATGACATAATTGACAACACTGTGCATGGCGAGGGCGCAAGTTATGACTTGAGATAACTTTAACTGGTGAATTTCAGTGGTTTTGTTCTTTTTAAAACAGTATGTTTTAACTCACATTTTTACCTAATTATAACATCTATTAACCGCTTCGCCGCGGCGGCTTTTCCCGCTGTGCGCGGCAATTTCAAAATTACCGCGTTACGTGACGAGCTGGCCTTGTCATCCGCGCAGGACAGGTAAGCGCGATGACGAGCCCAGCTCGTCAATAGCCTCGAAGGGGTTAACCTTTGTTTTTTAATGGCTATATATGTGCCCATAAGCATGTATTGTGTTGTATTGTATTCAGGATTTGTAAAGCGCACTGTGACCAAAAATGATATCCTGGCTCTAGCTAGACCACTATGTGAGGAAATCGACTGAAGAAAGTCTAATGGGGCCGAACTGACTATTCATGAGGAAAAAGCCAGGTTTTCAAAGACCTTCTAAACTTGAACAGGTCAGTCTGAGCTGCTTTTGCGGTAGCTGATCGGAGGGGTCTTCCAGGGGTGTATTTTATTAGTTTGTCTTGTAAAGCTTTTGGTCCTCTATTGTGTAGTGCTTTATGTGCAATACAGAGTGATTTAAATATAATCCTCTGTTTGATAGGCAGCCAATGAAGATCTCTAAGGGCATGCCCGGGCACACATACATGACTGTCTTTCAGACTTATCTGTAGCCAACTGTGTACTCCCTCTAAAAATCACTTGTAGAGACCATGTTGAAGGTAACTCACATATAGAGGAGAGGTAGGTAGACAAACAGACTGGCAAACAGATATTGTACGGGTGAATATGCAAAAAGCAAGAAAATAAAGACAGGTAGAGGGCAGAATGTTATGAATCACATAACACGTTCTAGTTGCTGAAAGAAACATTACCGCAGTTTGCTGCATAGCCCTTTTCCTCACTGCATGCAGCGTTTTTATTGCTTATATAAATCCACCCGCCTCCGTTCGCAGTGCTCATCTCTCGTTACTCATTATTTGCATTCTAAATTCCTAACCTGCCTGTTTTTTGACCATTTACAGTGCTGAGCAATATTTACTTCCCGCGCAAACGCCCTCGGCAGCATCTTGTATAAATTCCAGCCAGGCAGTCACCGGGCTATCATTAGCAGGTGGTCTCAGGAGAAGCGCGCGCACTAAAAGTGACTTGTGGTTCCCACACCGCCATATAAAAACAAGATGAGAAAGCCAAAAAGATTGACTTTTCCATTTCGATGGTGGGAGGGGTGTAAAAGGGGGAGGCGCTGCTACCGTTCTTTAGAGTCAACATAAAACCCCTGTCCTTGTGCATTATTCAGCAGGATAATAGGAGCTCGCAGATCTTCATGGAGATTGGCAACACAGATCAGAAAAAGCCTTTATTTACTGTATTTATAAAGCGCGACAATCATCCTCAATGGGATATCCTGGCGCTGGATCGAAGATTACATGACACCATGCACAAACCATTGTACGGGGAATATCCAAGACCCTCATTTATGGGGATTTGGCTTAGGGCAGCGCAGCTGCCGTACACCAAAGTGAATGAGCAGAAATGCACAGAATTTATGCAATACAGTGCATTCCTCTCCTTTCCCCCTGCACTGGTGCGTTTTCAGCAGCTTAACGCCAACGCGGGCTCCCTTGCATGGTGCCTGTGTTGTCAGCAGGATTGTTTTGGTGCAGGAAAGGGTACCTTCGAGGACAGAAACAATCCTAAGAAGTTATTTCTACTTGTTACGCCTCACCTCAGGAGGTGTAAGGTTTTGCACTTCCCCGGGTTTATTTGCTCTCATAAATCTGGGAAGTGTCAAAATCTATGGGTGTTGTGTGGGGAAACCCCCTGCAACGCCCATGGACCGCAGTAAGGCAACGCAGTGGTTTGTGCTGCCTTGCCTTACTGCATATCTATGATGCCATTCAAAGCCACACATGGTGGCTTTGTATGGGCTCATAGATATGATTTTGTGATTTGCACCGCCACAAAAAGTGATGCTCCAGTGGCGCACAGGGTTCATAAATATGCCCCCAAGTCTGCAACCTCTTTCGAAATGTAAAGAGGTCAGAGGTAAGGCAGAGATCAAGAGGCAACGAATTTCAATTGATTGCTGCTAGATGGTTAAAAGAACATTCACCCATTTATAATGTGCTTGACCCTCACCATAGCTAGATTAGTGCAGCAATGTGCGTGTGTAGGCTTAGTGGAGAAGTGTGGCTCAATGGTTAGAGCGGCAGACCTTGATGCAGAGCGCTGGCCAGGGACCAGGGTTCGATTCCCGCCTCGGCAGGATTGGGCTTAAATTCCTCTGACCGGATATTCTCGCCTCAGTGCCGAATCTAAGCATGGGCCCCACGCTGCAACTCTGGGCAATAGCTTGCTTAGTCTTCACAACGGCCCCCGATACACAAGGGATGCCTGGTTTCACCATGGGATGCCCAGGAGTGGACACCTTACAAGGAAAAGCCAGGAGGGGTTCCCTTGTGGTAGGAGTACAAGCGCTGGGATGCTTACGGGTTACTGTTCGCGCTATTCAAATACAACACATTTACATTTATAGGAGATAACTCGCTCACGTAGTGTGACAGGCCCAGTATGGTAGGGTGCCCTATGAACATGAGACACAATCCTATGCACACACTAAAGTTACATATACAGATACATAAATGGTTAAATCATGCAACAATGTTCAAAAAAACTCGGTCCCAATCTTCTTGTTTATGAAGTTTTTTTCTTTTTTTTAATATTCGAGTTACACTGCGCCAGCCGACACGTGTTTCATCAAAACAATTGTTGCTTTGACTCTTCAGGGCTGGAGAGTAAAACAAAAATATAAACATTCCTTAATATTCTAGCCAGAATATCCGTTTTGTTGGCCATTTGATGATGGACTTGTATATCTTAACATTACATTAGCTCTCTTTTTCTAGTTCAAAATTGTTATTATTAATGGGAATACTATTTAACAAGTGGAAAGCTTGAGATATTTCTAATCTCTCATGCAAATTTAAGCGAATAAGAGTCTATGCTCTAAACATTTTAAATTACTTATAAAAATTCATCCAATGTTGGTGTGAATTCTAGTGCTCATGCAGGAAAATGAGAAAAACAATAAGAAAAAAGTGATCGGTGACATTGACAACATTCCTCCGTCATATATTCCAATTGCATTTCATTCGAAATCAGTGATTGTAGTCGTGACTAAAATCAGTGCCACAAAGATAAAGTATAGAGACCAAGACACCTACGAGTGACATAGTTGCCAAGGAAAGTGCGATTAAAAATGATAGAACTCCAAATCTGTGTAAGGCAGTGTTACATCATGCGACAAAGGTCTCTAGAAGATGTGCTGGTACATACCTGCCTTCTAATCAAGGCTAGTGTTGTCTTTCCTGCATGTAATAAAAGGAATATGTCAAAGAAGTCGAGAAGTGTGGCTCAATGATTAGAGCGGCAGACCCTGATGCAGAGGTCTAGCCCGGGACCAGGGTTCAATTCTCCGCCTCAGCGGGTCTTGGGCTCAAAAATTCCACGGACCTGAAAATTCTCTCCTCGGTGTCTATTCCAATCATGGAGTCTCACTCTGCAACTCTGGGCAATAGCTTGCTTAATCTCCACAATGGCCCCCACAACGCTAAGGATGCCTGGCCTCCACCTTGGGGGTGCCCAGGAGTGGACGCCTCACAGGGAAAGCCAGGATGGGTTCCACAGCGGTATTCGTACAAGCGCCTTGAGACCCTTGCGGGTGAGTAGTGCGCTATACAAGTATCAATTTACATTTGAGACCCTTGCGGGTGAGTAGTGCGCTATACAAGTATCAATTTACATTACTTTACATTACATTACATAAAGAACTAATCAACTGCAAGGGGATTTGGAAGTCTTCGATCACACAATAGATTGAAACTGGAATGAAAAATGGAGCTTACTGCTTAACCGGTGATAATTCCAACCCGGTAAGGGTATCTGTATGAATTCCAGTTCGGACGGGGCTCGGTTACATTGATTCCTGTAAAACTCAGGCCAATGCTAGAAGAATAGAGAAAGAAGGGGGAATCAATGATCTGAATATATTGTATCAAAGAATTGAGTGAAGTCAGCAGAAAATCCTATTTAAACTGCTGCCCGCTAGGATCAATGTCGTACAAGTTTAGCAAAACGCTCAGCACATGAATTGTAAAGGGCCAAATATATTAGCCCAAGGTCCCCTCCAAAATTGGAAAGGTTATTGCGCAGATTTACACTCACTATGAAAATAACTGGCCCTATTCTACCAAATAAACGCCCGATGGCAACACTTTCAATAAACAGTCCCTCACCTGAACACTAAGTTGCCAGAGTTTGGCCGTACTATAGTTGTAGATCAGAGCAGGGATCCCAGTCACTGACAAATTAAGTACTCAGTGACCGCTTTTACTGTCCTTTTTGGACAATCGATAGCACGAGTTTAGAGATACAAGAGTATATATATTTCTCTTAACAGTTGATCGTATCCGCACTCGTGATTTTCACACGATCCCGAAAATAAACTTGAAGGGGAAGTCATTTTTCGGTCCAATGTTTACTATAATTACGATACATCATAAAGCGGAAGGCATTGACACGCTCTAGTTTCTCCTTAATTCCACAACAACATCGAGCGGAAGTTGTTGTTACGGTCTAGTGGTCAAAATGGGGCATTCGTTATAACGCATGCGCGGGGCTTCAAGTCCCGCAATAGCAGTCATCGTGGAGAGAGAGAACACCGGATTCATGGCAGGAAGGCAGAGCAGGTCTGTAACAGTGACTAAAGGGGGGCTGTTGTTGATTCGGACTACTCAAGAGGGGGCGTTTGACTGATTGCAGTCTCTAACTTCTTACAGGTTTCTACGAAGTGTGGTCACATTCTAGATATACGGATATGGATGGTGAAGTATACACACAAATCAAAGTAAGTCCTGCACAGTGGGGCGGCCAGGTCGAAGCAGTGGAAGGGATCCGTTTTTTCATTGTAATATCTCGCTTTTTTTTTTTTTTTTTTGTCCTTATTAGCCAAAAAGTCGATCCAACTATGCTCTTATCCTCTCAGACATGAGGACCGACCCCCCCCCGTAACACCTAGAAGCCCAATGCTGAGCTCCAGGTGCCCAGAGAGTCAGCCCCCATGCTACCAACAGAGCTTGGACGGACATACTCCCTTCGGACCAGTTCGGCCAGTTGTCCAGTAGCTGTACGATACCACCCTTTTGGACAGAGAGATTTCCGGCCTAATCATCGGACCCGGGGAACCTCCCCCCCCCCAAAAAAAAACCCGGGTTAGCTAACTATCCCTCCTCCAATCGATCAAGAGGTGCCAAAATTTAAGAGATCGAGGGCTGCATGTTCTCGATAGGTCCAGCTTTGAAGTTGCATATAATGAAGACAGCCACTCTGCATGTGTTGGGGGATTTATGATAATCCAATTTTTACAGATTTCTCTTCTAGCCAGTAAGATGGCATAAAACAAAAAATCTCTCTCTGATCCCTTGATGTTGTGATTTAATCCGAAAATGATTAAAGACCATGACCACGGGATAGTGACACTAAGAATAGATTCGAGTGTTGTTCTGACTTCATGCCAAAAGGTGGCAATGCTCGGACACTCGCAAAACATATGCAGGTCTGACGCTGCTGGTAAAGAGCATTTACAGCAGCACTTCCCTGTTTGAAATTTCGACAGCCTTTTAGGAGAGTAATACACTCTATGAAGTGTGAAGAAATGGTTACGCCTCAGCCATGCTGGCTTGATGATTTTATAGAGGAGGGTAAAAGATTCCTCCCAAATAACTTCCCTATCTGGTTCTCCCTCCGCACCCCAAAGTTTTTCCGGGAGGTTAAAGTCTCGCTCTCCATCCTCTATAATATGCCAATAAAACAGTGCAACTTCCTTTTTTCCCGCCGGTCTTTCAACTAGGATATTTTCTAAAGGACTCTCCTGTCCCATCATTCCTTTCTTCTTGATTTGAGTCCGAATCCAACTTCCTATTTGTAGATATACTATCCAGGAGAGTGGTGATGTTACTTTAAGCTTGAAGATATCCCAGTCCAAGATTGATCCTTTCGTCAGCAGATCACCCCACTTTATGATCCCTGCGTCCAGCAGGACTCTTTTGGGTGTGTTGGCTTCTTGTGATGCTAGTCCAGATAGGTCCCAAATTGGGGCATGTTCAGATAAGTGTCCTATCCCGGTCGTTCATAGTAATATGAGGGATACATTGCTCAGATGTATGTAATATCTCGCTTTTTATAGGAGTTCTGCGAAGGACAGTTATACATTATTGTCTAGAAAACCGAACACCGATATAAACGCCAGTGATAAAAATCTAAGTAGGTCCTGCATGGTGGGGCGGCGAGTAGGTGGTAGTAACGTCATCTAAAAGTGTCTAAGAGGTGTTTTCTTTGAATCTATTCACAGGCATATTTAATTTGTCAGTGACTGGGATCCCTGCTCTGATCTACAACTATATTACGGCCAAACTCTGGCAACTTAGTGTTCAGGTGAGGGACTGTTTATTGAAAGTGTTGCCATCGGGCGTTTATTTGGTAGAATAGGACCAGTAATTTTCATAGTGAGTGTAAATCTTCGCAATAACCTTTCCAATTTTGGAGGGGACCTGGGCTAATATATTTTTCCCTTTACAATTCAAGTGCCAAGCGTTTTGCTAAACTTGTACGACATTGATCCTAGCGGGCAGCAGTTTAAATAGGATTTTCTGCTGACTTCACTCAATTCTTGGATACAATATATTTAGATCATTGATTCCCCCTTTCTTCTTTCTCTATTCTTCTGGCATTGGCCTGCGTTTTACAGATATAAATGTAACCGAGCCCCGTCCGAACTGGAATTCATACAGATACCCTTACCGGGTTGGAATTTTCACCGGTTAAGCGGTAAGCTCCAATTTTAAATCTAGTTTCAATCTATTGTGTGATCGAAGTCTCCCAAATCCCCTTTTAGTTGATTAGTTCTTTGACATATTCCGTTTATTACATGCAGGAAAGACAACACTAGCCTTGATTAGAAGGCAGGTATGTACCTGCACTCCTTCTAGAGACCTTTGTCGCATGATGTAACACTGCCTTACACAGAGTTGGAGTTCTATAATTTTTAATCACACTTTCCTTGGCAGCTATGTCACTCGTAGGTGTCTTGGTCTCTATACTTTATCTTTGTGGCACTGATTTTAGTCATGACTACAATCACTGATTTCAAATTAAATGCAAAAAGAATATATGACGGAGGAATGTTGTCAATGTCAACGATCACTTTTTTCTTATTGTTTTTCTCATTTTCCTGCATGAGCACTAGAATTCACACCAACATTGGATGAATTTTTATAAGTAATTTATAATGTTAGGAGCATAGACTCTTATTCGCTTAAATTTGCATGATAGATTAGAAATATCTCAAGCTTTCCACTTGTTAAATAGTATTCCCATTAATAATAACAATTTTGAACTAGAAAAAGAGAGCTAATGTAATGTTAAGATATACAAGTCCATCATGAAACGGCCAACAGCACGGATATTCTGGCTAGAATATTCAGGAATGTTTATATTTTTGTTTTACTCTCCAGCCCTGAAGAGTCAAAGCAACAATTGTTTTGATGAAACACGTGTCGGCTGGTGCAGTGTAACTCGAATATTAAAAAAAAGAAAAAAACTTCATAAACAAGAAGATTGGGACTGAGTTTTTTTGAACATTGTTGCATGATTTAACCATTTATGTATCTGTATATGTAACTTTAGTGTGTGCATAGGATTGTGTCTCATATTCCAGGTGTTGTGTAAACAACATCCCTGAAGGAGTGAAGGGTCCCCCTTTTCCTGTAGCACCACCACCATAATTGACCGAGCCTTACAGGCATTTTCAGAAAATATTTCAGAGCGCAACTAATACCTACGATAAGAACCCTGCCCGTTGCATAAACTGCCCTATGAACATGACATAGTAGCCCTCTTGCGTACAGGGAGCCAATGAAGTGAGTTCAAGCAGGCAGAAGCTGAGCTGCTTTGTGTGGTTTTACAGATAAGCCTAGCTGCCGCGTTCTGGCTGGGTTGAAGGCGAGTAAATAGGATGTCAGTCATTCCTTTTTTTTTTTTGGCTTTAAATTTTATTGCAAGCAAAATCAGATACATAATTCACATTGAAAAGGAATACAGAAACATAGCAAGAAAAAAAAAAGAAGCATAAGAAAAAGAAGTACATTACAGTTCAACATATGCTCATATCTAAGAAAAACAAGATAAAAATCTGTTTAGTTAATATTATCTAAAGGTTGCTAATTTTCCAGTTCTTCCTGTATCCATTGATGAATTGGATCCCAAATTTTCCCCCCATTAGTCTTTTAACACGTCCTTTCACAGCATAGATTGCCTGTTCGATGTTGTACTTTGCTAAAAGCCTAGCCCTCCAAGTATGAAATTGTAACTGATCTGGACTAATCCATTCCTGAGTAACACAGGCACGACAAACAGACATACATATAAATAAACGTTTTTTTTTATCTTCAGGAATGTTGATAGAGGAGGTACCTAACAGTACACAGACAAAATATCGATTTTTAAATATCGATATACAAAAATATCGAAGTTTAAATATCGATGGGACAAAATATCGAAGGTAAGTAATATCGACAGTCTAAATATCGATATTAGTATGATATCAGTAATATCGAAGTTGTAAATATCGATGTCAACAATATCGAAATAAATCACTTCGATGTTACTAATATCAATTTTTAAATAAATTTAGTGTATATTATATTGTATTTATTATGTTTTATTATTTATTTTTAATGTAATTTAATTAAATATTGTCTTTTACTACTGTAGCGGGTTGTGGGTTTATAGGGGAATAGGGTGGGAAGTAATTTAATTATGTTAAATTAATTATTAATTAGTAGGAATTATTAATTAATTAATTGAGAATTAATTTTTAATTAATTTTAATTAATTGATTATTTGATAAATATGTTCTGTAGCGGGTTATGGGTTTATAGGGGAATAGGGTGGGAAGTAATTGAATAATAATTAATTAATTAATATATGTTTGTACATATTTAAATTAATAATTAAATAGTATTTAATTTATATTAATTAGTTAATTAATTAATATAATTTTGTACATATTTTTAATTATTAATTAGTTGGTAATTAATTAATATTAATTAGTTAATTACATTAATTATAGTAATTTTTTCATATATATATGTTTGTTATTCTTAATTAATTAATTGGGAAAAATAATATTAATTATTAAATTAAATTAATTACAGCCAATGTGCTAATATATTTACTTTATTGTTATTGTTAATTAATAATTAATTGGTAATTAAATAATATTAATTAATTTTGGGTAAAGGAGTATTTTTAGGGTTCAGGGTCAGTTTTCAGTTTTTGGGTAAAGGGGTATTTTTAGGGTTCAGGGTCAGTTTTCAGTTCTTGGGTAAAGGGGTATTTTTAGGGTTCTGGGTCAGTTTTCAGTTTTTGGGTAAAGGGGTATTTTTAGGGTTCAGGGTCAGTTTTCAGTTTTTGGGTAAAGGGGTATTTTTAGGGTTCAGGGTCAGTTTTCAGTTTTTGGGTAAAGGGGTATTTTTAGGGTTCAGGGTCAGTTTTCAGTTTTTGGGTAAAGGTGTATTTTTAGGGTTCAGGGTCAGTTTTCAGTTTTTGGGTAAAGGGGTATTTTTAGGGTTCAGAGTCAGTTTTCAGTTTTTGGGTAAAGGGGTATTTTTAGGGTTCAGGGTCAGTTTTCAGTTTTTGGGTAAAGGGGTATTTTTAGGGTTCAGGGTCAGTTTTGGATTTTTGGGGTACAGGGATATTTTTATGGTTCAGGGTCAGTTTTGGGTATTTGGGGTACAGGCGTACAGGGTAAAAACAAAAAAATATTACATTAAATCAATTAAATAACATTAAAAAAAAGAAAATTACATTAAATTATTAAGTGTTTTATTTATTTTAAATGTATATGTATTAGTTTTAATTTTGTTTTAATATTTTTATTTAATATTTGTAAAATTATATGTATTTTAAAATTATTTTTACATTATTATTAATACATTTAAAAAAACGATATTTTTAATTCCGATATTTTTGTACTACGATATTTTTTTTTCGATATTTTTGTACTTACCTTTATGAAGATAGGATTCCGATATTTTTGATGTCGATATTTTTGTTCCGATATTTTTGTAGTTCGATATTCTGTCTGTCGATATTATGTCAGACATTTGTACCTAACAAAACAATCTCAGCTGTGAGAATAATGTTACATTCAAGAATTAAAGACATGAAGATCTGTATCTGGTTTAGTACTGATGAAAGCATCGGGCAGAAAAAAAACATGTGAGTTGCATCCGCTGCTTCTAGGGAACATCTCTTACATGCAGTCCCTGTGGATGCTCCCCATCTAAAAAAAATTTCAGGGGTATGATATAAATCAAAGAGATCCATATAATGCTGAGTACGGGATCTACCCATAAGTAAAATAGAATTAGCCATCATAATGGATTCTTCTATCAATACATTTGTCACCCCCAGTTTTTCTGCCCAGCGTTCTTGAACTACAGTTAAGTCATCTGAATATGATGAAATCAATAGGTTGTAAAGAAAACCTATCTTTCTTTTAATATATAGAGATTCAATCAGAGGTATTTTCTGAAGCCCTAGTCGCGGCTCTGGGGATAATGTATTAAAATAGCTGTGTAATTGAAAGTATTTGAAATAATCCAGTCGAAATATTAAACCTAGCCTGAAGAGTCAAAAAAGAGATCATTTCATCATTGTGCCATAAATCATTGATAGAATTAATTCCTTGTTTACTCCATTTTAACATAATTTGATCTCTAAATATATCAGGCAATAAGTGCTTAGAAGACAGGGGGGTATATCTCAGAATTTTTGGAATCCCTAAATGTCGTTTGATAATCTTCCATGCCCGGTATGCTGCTATTACAGTCTTGAATTTAATTTTCTTGAAGTAACTAGGTTCAATATTTTTTAAAAAGCAACCACAAGCTTCTGTCCCTAAAGAAAATTCATAAATGGAGGGGAAATGTGCTTCATGAATTGGGTCTTTAATGCCAATAATTAAGGGATTGATGAACTACAATATTGAGGCTAAATAATAAAATAAGAAATGTGGTGTGCTCCATCCTCCTCTGTCCTTAGGGAGAGTCAGCTTTTTAAAAGCTCTCCGGTGACGTTTATATCCCCATAGGAATCTTCCCGCCATTCTCTCCAATTGTTTAAAGAATTCTATTGGAAACTCAAGGGGTGTAGTTCGAAAAAGATATAAAAATCGCAGAACTATTAACATGTTTAATACATTATTTCTGCCATGTAATGACAGGTGTAAGTGGTTTATCCGTTCCAAGGTAGTGTTTGCCATTTTAAGTATAGTGGTGAAGTTAAGCTTGGGTATGTCAGAAATTGGAGTTGTGATATTAATTCCTAAATATGTTGCAGTGGATACTATATTGAGATGTGTAGGTGGATTTTGACCTACAAATAAAATTTGGGTTTTTGAGGAATTTAATTTATAGCCTGAAAAAGTACCAAACTCTTCCGCTATCTCTTCAATTTTTGGAAATGCCTTTACGATATCAGTGGTAGTCACTACCACATCATCAGCATATGCTAATGCTCTGTAAGGAATCCCTGCCACCTCCACAGGTTTTATATCTTCCTCTTGATTAAGTTTATTAAGGTATATGTCAATATATATAGAGAAAAGCAGTGGAGATGATGGGCACCCTTGACGGATACCCCGAAAGATAAAGAATGGCCTAGAGTTGCAAGACCCAATTTTAATATGCAAAGATGGTGATAAATATAACGTTTTCAGAGCCCTAATAATTTTTGGCCCAAAGCCTTTCAGAGCCAATACATCCCATAAGTAAGGCCTAGCCACCCTGTCGAATGCCTTCTCTGCATCCAACAGGGTGATTCCGATGGGTGTGTTAGTAGTTTGTTCCCAATCTATCATAGCAATTATTCTTCGGACATGGTCCGCAGTATCTCTGTTAGGAATAAACCTGTGTTGCCATCTCGAAACGATAGAAGATATCACTATTGACATACGGGTGGCTAATATTTTGGAGAAGACCTTGCTATCAGCCTTTATTAAGGAGATCGGTCTGAAGGACGCCGGGTTCAGGGGAGGCTTATCCTTTTTAAGGAAAGCCATCAGTGTGGATTGACTCCACAATACAGGTGGAGACCCTCTCTGAGCTTCCTGGATGCCTTTATAGCAATTGACACAGTCTCCCACCTCATAGTCATCCAATGCCTACACAATATTGGAATTCAAGGACAAATACTCCATTGGATCTGCTCCTTCCTAACTGCAAGGACCCAGGCAGTCAGCCTGACACCGTACGCCTCGGACGCCGCAACCTCATCGGTGGGGTTCTGAACAGATCCTCCTCGAGCCCGACCCTCTTCAACACATTCTTGATCCCTGTAGCCAGCATAATCCGCTCTAATATCAAAGTCCTCATCTATGACTCACAATTAATTCTGTCTCTCATGGACAAAATGCGAGGTAACCCAGATCAAGTTCAATGCCTGCATGATTGAAATCAGCCACTGGATGCAGACCAACTATCTAAAGCTGAACATCGACAATGCCGAAATTGTGAGCTTCTGGAACAGAATATCCCTGTGGGACTCCACCTGGTGGCCAAGAAAGCTAGGACCAATAGCCACCCCCTTCATCCACGCCAAGAACCTCGGGATCATCAACAACAGCAAACTCGGCATGACCGCCCAAGATGCTGAGGAAGATTTTCAAATGGCTCCCAATTAGCACCCGGAAAACCATCAGGCATGCCCTAGTCACAAGCAAACTTCAATATAGCAACACCGTCTATACTAGTATCAACGAATAACTCACCAGAAGGTTGCAGACCATTCAGAACTCAGAGGCCAGAATCATTTTTAACCCCACACACTGTACTCACATCACAACACACCTGAAGGAGCTTCACTGTCTCCCCATTCACAAATGAGCACAATTCAAATTCCTCAACCACACTTTCAAGGCACTACACAACACTGCCCCGCATACCTCAACAATTACATCAGCTTTCACAAAGCTTCCAGACACCTCCGCTTGTCCAGACTCCTACGAGCACAAATCCCACACATACCCAAAACCAGTTCTGGTGGTCAAGCCTACCACTACATCACTGCTAAAGCATGGAATGACCTGCTGGCATTCAAAAGAACCTCCTCCTCACTTCTTGAATTCCGCTAGAATCTGCAGACCTGGCTTTCCAAGTAGTCCCATGAGGCCCTAGGTATGGCTACACTCACATCTGCTCAGCGCTAGGATACCATCCTGGGTGACAGTGCACTCTACAAACCTGCATAACATAAGGTTCAATAATGCTACCCACTCTAAGGTAGAGTTGTTAGTGTTCTTAGTACCTTAGTTCCTTCCACAATTACAAAGTGACAGCTACCATCTCTTGAGTGGCGTATCTGGAATCCATCTTCAATCAAAAGAAACATGCTGAAACCCACCTGACGGCAATATTCTCATTCAAAATGAACCCAGGAAAAGCAGAGTTTCTACTTCTTTACAATGGGAACTCCCCATTACTGCTTCACTTTTGGCTTTCATAGGTGTCTTTGAAAGCAGCTCCTCAGATATAGCCCCACAAACCAGTATATAGACCTTTATCATCAAAATGTACTTAACTTTCAAGGACAACAGAGAAAAAAGACAAAGTGTCTGCTTTATCTGTTCCAGAAAGTGAAAACTTGTGTACCTCGAAAAAGAGGAGTAGAATGACAATACAAGCTGTGGCTCTTTTTTACACATTGATGGATGTGACTCAATCCTAGAATGGCTCCTAGGTTCATGGCTAATTCCCAGTGTAGCAATACTTCTTCCAAACTTAGGTCTGCACACAGAAGTAAAAGAGCTGGGTCATCTAGCTTTTATTTTCACCAACCACCACTGGCTACCCTTAGCAGCAAGCTAAATTTCAAAAGCCTTCAGTATTGTATTCATGGTATTTTACCCAGGTCAACCTTCCTTGATTCTTTGTATACATTAAAAAGGCAGAAGGAGTCAATCTCTGGACCTAATCGTCTCTTATCACAGTTGCAGATGCCAGAACTATTTTTCTGAGGAAATTTGTCTGAATCTCAATCAGATAACTGTAGGAAAATGCCCCTTTCGTACTCTTTTTGCCCTGTCAAACCCACTTTTTGCTGGATTTTTCTGCTGTTTGTTTGGTCTCTGCGCAATGGGGCACTGCTTCCAACTGTCAACCAAGAGCTAAACAGCTCCTTGATTAGGTGTGACATGGCTGCCAGAGCTGAGACAAAGGCCTTGGTGTGGGTAGAAGTCACATGACAGGATGGTCCAGGGGATGTGGCCGGTCCTGTGCATTTATTCAAGAATCAAAGAATCAACAAAGGGCTGATGTTCCTCCAGAAAACAGGAGAATCAAGGTTTCCAAGTCGTGGAGAGTGCCTGGACCAGAGTTATGCATGGGGACAGTCAGCAGGACTGGTTTATGTTGCCCTCACACATCCCCTGGAGGATGTCATGCTTCAAAATAGGGCAGTGCTCCTCGTCGGGCGTTGCAATGCCCTATGGGTCCCCTGAAGGGTCACTTTGGTGGAGATTTTTTTAGAGGCCGCCGTATGAGGAGTGCAGGTAAGGTGATTCGTGATGTGAAGTGGTGGGGTGTGAATAAAGGTTAAAATTGATAAGAAAGATCATACGCTATACTTTAATGAGGGGATTGCCCTTCGGGATAAAAACCCCTGTGGCAGGTGAGTGCTACCACAGGGCTTTAAAGGAACCCTGTTAGTCTGAGTGTTGAGGCTTAATAGGGGAACTATCATATCATCTTGAAGGAGGGACCTGACTCTGGTCACCCCTTCACAAGTGTGTCGACATGTTTTGCGCCTATTCTGGTCATAGGGATCCGTGGCGCTTCATCAGGACAGAAAATATATAGTGGACAAACTTCCCCCACATTGAGTGTGTTCCCCTCGGTGCTACCTACAGTGTGTGTTGTTCCAGGTCCATCCTAAAATAAACAGGAATATGGCAACATCAGGTGGCATGGAGGTGCCGCGTTAACGCACACCCAGAGTTCTGGCGTGCGGACAGCATGACTGCACCTACTCGTTTACACGTATATTCATAGAATACCTACCGGTCAGTGGAAGATGTATCTCACACCTCGGTCTGCTCTCTTTTTTATCTAACTAGACAGCCAGACACCATTTTCAGTAGGAGAGGAGCTGCACCCAAAACCAGATTTGAGTGACCACAGGGGAGGGTTTGTTCATTTCAATGGAGACACCTCTAGGGTGGGCACAAAATCTCTGAACAAGGAAGGAAAAGTTCTGCCATGTTGGATTTAGATAGGGGGGCAATGTGGGATTATTTGCAATAGTGCACACAGGAACTGCTGTAAAAGCAAGAAGGGTTACCCCTGGGGACATTTTCCATATTGGTCAGGGAGGGGCCAGGTGTAACCCCTACCTACTGGCTAGTGTCAAGCATTAATGTGGCACCCCTTGATACATTCTTCAGAACTCTACTGGAGCTGGGGAAGGCAAAGAAGGACAGCATCTGCTGTTGACACCTGTGAGGAGATCCCTAAGGGCCAGACCCGCTCTCACTTGTTCCCAGGGCAAAAAATTGAACTGCTAGGTTCAGTTGTCTGACCTCCTGTTAAGCTACATGCAAACAAAAACTGCACTCTTTCCTGAAGGAGCCCAGCTGATCAGTTTCAAATGGATCTACCTTGGAATTTGCTGGTGGCTTCTAGTGGGTTAGTCCTGGCCTCCAAGTGCTGTTCCTGAGATGCTGGAACTATTGGCTGGAGTTGGAGTGCACTCCTCCTGCCCACACTTCAAAGGGTGAGACTTAAAAACCTTGTCTGGGGAATCAATGGAGACCAGTGTTGCCGTTGAAGCCGCAGCTCTCACATTGCCGGTCTGTCTCAACTTGCTGGTTTGTTCCACTGAAGGAAAAAAAAAGATCCTTGTGTTAAAAGATCTGGCCACCAAAGGTGTTGAGTTTATGCCTCATTCGTCTTCAAACTGATTTATGACGATGTCTCAATAACCGCACAGAAATAGGATGTTATTTTATGGCTCTCTGATCACTGTAATCATTCATTTGAGTGGGCTCAATCTAAGGGACACTTAACCTACATTCAAGTAGCTCACATATTTGAGCTACACCAACAAAAAAACTGATGGAGCATAGCCAAATGCTCATAACCTGGCCTTGATCCTTTGGACAAAACTTGCATTACTGCCACACAAAGGGTGCACACCCACAAGGTCGTCACAGGGGTACCTTCAGAACTTAAAAGTGTAAACTTGACTCTCTCAGGCAGTTTTGATCAACCTACACAAGTCAATGAAGAACAGAGTGCCTATTGATTTTGTCCTACAACTGGAATTAGAGCTTGTCTGTTGGAATGTGTTTGATTTCAAAAGATGGTTAAGCCATGCTGATTGAAACTTAATAACATCAAATTCAATTTTTATGACCCAGGAGCCTTAGTGAATTACCTCCTTGTCTTTAGTTATTTTTTGTAATTTATTTGTAGTTTTATAAAGCGTGAACATGACCCGAGCATATAGGAGCACTGTAAAGAGTGAGGTAGCAGTTTATTTGTTGGATTATGAATGCCTTCTCATACCTGCAATCCCTAATCATAAAGGTCACTTGAAAGAAGCTAGCGGCCTGATTCGTCAAGCCGAAATGGGCTCGCAAAGGGCCAGATTCTGAGAATCTGGCCCTTTGCGAGCTCTATTTTTGCATTTGGGATTCATCATCCCAAATGCAAAAATCGGTAATAGCGATTTCGCTATTTTGCGATGAATTACATTCAAGGAATCTCAATTTGAGATTCCTTAAATGCAATTCATCATCCATTTTAAAATTGCGAATTCGCAATTTCGGCCCGCTATTTACCGCGAGGTCAAACCTCGTGGTAAATAGCGAAAACTTAGAAAAATGCTTTTAAAAGCATTTTTCTAAGTTGCATGTTGCACACACACATGTCCTTTGGACATGTGTGTGCGCAACACTTTTTCGTATTTACTTTTAAGGTGTGCTACAGGGTGTCCTTTGGACACCCCTGGCACCCTTTAAATCGCTATCTGCTAATCGCAAATAAGGAATATGTAGGAATCGCTTTTGTTTTTGCGATTCCTACATGAATGCCGTTTTGCGAGTCAGGAATAGCCATTCCTTATGATTTGCTATTTCAAACTCGCAAAACGGCACTATGATGAATCAGGCTGTTGGTACTATATGCACAAAGCGAATTAGCATTTCTTAATGGACGGAATCGCTATTTTGTCCCTTGAGAAATGCTAAATAGGCATTCGATATGTTTGAAAGCCAAAAACGTAGTTGCAAAATGCGATTTCTATCCAGTAGAAATTAGATTTTGGAAATTGACAAAATAAGAAACTGCAAATAGTGATTTCTATTAACAAATCGCACACCCATGTAAATGCATGTTAAAAGAATTTCCTAATTGAAACTCACCACAAAATGGCAATTTAGAAAATGCAATTACCATTGTCTCAAAACAGGTAGTAACCATGTTCAAACTATAAAAAGGCCCCCAAAATGCATCTTGCTCTTTCACAATGGTGATATTATACATCCTGGTGAGAAGGTTGAGGATTCTGCCTGTGAGGGATAGAAGGAGGAGGAGACAGGAGAGGATACTTAGAGTAATGGACACCCTGTTTCACCAAGCAGAGGAGATCATTGAAAGGTACAGACTGAACAGTCTGTCCATACGTTATTTGATAGCTGAATTACGACCCCAGCTACAGGCTCCAACACTTAGGAGCAACACTATGCCATTCCGTGTGCAGGTATTGTGTTGCCTACACCTCCTAGCATTGGGGAGTTACCAGCGGGTCATAGCAGTTGCAGGGGGGGCGTCTTTTCCAGGTTCTTCCACAAGTTCCTAGACATAATGGTTAGAAAGCGAAACCAATATATGTATTTTCCCAATACCCCCAGTCATTCATTGTAGCAAAAAAAATGTAATTTCTACTGGGTAGCACAGTTCCTCAATGTCCTTGGCTGTGTCAATGGCACACATGTTGCCATTTGCCCCCCTTCAGCTGCTGAATACATATACCGGTCAAACTATGTGCAGAAAAAACAAAGACAAATGATCGCACTGAGTTGTCAGGAAGTCACTTCTTGCACCCCGTTGAGTTGGGTACTTTCTCTGTAGCACTGGGTCAAGGGACAGACGCTGTGTCAGACCCAGAGAGATTTTGGCATGTACGCTTGTTTGAGCTTGGCTCCTGGACAATCAAGCCACTGACGCTGGAGTCATCCTCAATCTCAGGGGCTGGGGGATGTTGGGGAGGCACAGGTTGTGTGTCTGTATGTTTTCTAATGCAGTTCTGTCCTGCACCAGCCCATGAGCGATGTCCTGGCAGCTGTGGGACATGTATCTGTATATTTACAGCCCACCTTGCCTGGCTTGCTGTAGCATTTGTCAGTCAGTTGGAAGACCTGGGAAGGTTTCTAAGTGGGCCAGATACTGCCTATGCTGCATCCGTTGCACACTGTGCTCCTGCTCCATCGCTGATAGCGAGCGCTCCTTCTAAATTGACTTTGCCATGCACTGCAGCTGCCTACTGACAGTGCCTATTATTTTGCTTTTCAGGCACTGTGTCCAAAGGATGGATCTCTCTGGGCCACTGTAAATGAGTGGGGTATCCAACACTCCAGACATGGTCTCAGTGTGCTTTCGCACTGCCCTGGACTCTGCTGTGGTGAGGTCCCTGCCATGTGACTGGCCGCCATCACTGTTCTCAAAATTGGGCAGTGGGGAGATGGTGGCTCACCTGCCTCTTGGTGTGGAAGCGGAGGGTATAGTGGTGTGGTGGACTCAGAGACAACATCACTACCAATAGCCACTTTTGCTGCCACAGGTCCAGACCATTCGGGCTGTGATCTGTGGAAATACATGTATATAGTTATCATTAAATGGTTAAAGTTTTGGCACAATATTGCTGTGACTCTGCTACACATGTTTGGGACTTGTTTGTGTTGTGTACATATGTTTGGTGTAGTCATCAGCACTCAGTACCAAATGCTAATGATGTGCATTGCAACTCCCATGATGCAATGCCTGGGGGGGCCAAGCACCTTAATGGAGTATTTCATGCTGTGATATATATTTTGTGGATTGCCTAACATCATGTTATGGATGGTACATAAGGGAAAATTATTTACCCTGTCTGGTGCCTGCTGGGATAGAGCCTTCGATTTCTCCAACTCCAGTGACAGTCTCTGGTATGAGGGTCACCTCAATCGGAAACATCCATTACAACACAGTCATTACAATGACCTACCTTTACAATTCAACTGTTACAACGCAACTGCATTTACATCGCATGCCATTACAATGCATGCCTTCACAGGCATGTCACTACAACACATGCCATTACAACACATACTATTACAATGCATGCAATTACAATGCATTATAAGATAAGTAATGGAGATTATTTTTTAGTATTAGGGTGGGTATGGGTTTTGGGGTACAGGGGAATAGTGATTTTTACCCATACACTATCCAACACTTTCCCTACTGTTGCACTAACTAGAGTGGGAATAGTAATTTATACCCGTACACTATCCAACACTTACCCTACTGTTGACCTAAACTAATTGTAATGATTATATTAAATTAGTATTTGTAATTAATTATTATATTATATTAAATTGGTAATTACTTTTAATTAATTTTTTTATAGATATTAATATATAGATATTTTTAAATAATATATGAAGTATCTACTTTCCCTACTGTTGCACTCTTTGGAGTGGGAATAGTAATTTTTACCCCTACGCTATCCAACGCTTTCCCTACTGTTTCTCTCTCTGGAGTGGGAATAGTAATTTCTACCCCTACGCTATCCAACGCTTTCCCTATTGGTGCACACTCTGGAGTGGGAATAGTAATTTTTACCCCTACGCTATCCAAATCTTTCCTTACTGTTGCACTCTCTGGAGTGGGAATAGTAAATTTTACCCCTACGTTATCCAACGCTTTCTCTACTGTTGCACTCTCTGGAGTGGGAATAGTAATTTTTACCCCTACGCTATCCAACGCTTTCCCTACTGTTGCAATCTCTGGAGTGGGAATAGTAATTAATTTTTAATATTAATTTAATTTAACATTGTTTTTAATAAATTCGATATTTTTACAAACTATATTTTTGTAAACTATATTTTTTACTCGATATTTTTGTACTTACCTGTTTGTAGATACAAAGTCGATATTCTGTTTGTCGATATTTATCGCCGATATTTTTGCTAGTCGATATTATGTCCCTCGATATTATGTCAGTGATCCATTGGAAATACAGAGAAGTATTCACAAAGGGGTATTGATGAAAAACCTAAGCTATTTTTTGATCATTTATAAGAACTCTTTAAAACTGTGTGTAGTTAAGTTTTAAAATGTTTATCCTATGACGAAAGAGGAAAGATCTTTAGACTGAATTGCAATTCTCCTAATAACATGACCAGAGAATCTGGATTTCATTAAAGACACGGAGGCTGACATTATGCATTATCCTTTAATAGCAACTCACAGCAGCAGCATTACATCACAAAGAATAAAGTTCTAGAGACTAATAAGGATGTAACCAGGAAACAGTCTGCCTCTTTTAAAACAATCACAGCAGGAAAGTCTTGAGAAAATGGCGAGATCCAAACTGAAGCCATCTCTCTGCGGAGTTCACTGACCTTTTAGCAGGTATGAATTTTCACCAGCACATCAATATTCCAACTCATTGTAAGGGTCACATTCTATACCAAGTCTGGACGGCCAATCTTGATATCTCCCCTCCTTCCGTACTTCCCGGTCCTTGGTCTGACCATTGCTTTATATCTTTCTCTCTTTATCTTTCTATATCCCGTCCCCCTCCTCTTATTAACAACCTATCCGCTCGTAATTGGAAGAAAGCTAACATGACCGATTTTCATGCCTTATTGGCCTCCACCGTCCCCACACCCTCGATCTCGGTGGCTGACCAGGCTGTCCATCTCAAAGAATGGCTGTTATCCGCCTGTGACAAAGTTGCCCCTTACAAAACTATTAAAGCCAAGGCTCCTCATGACGCTCAGCGGTGGTTTTCCGACCAGCTTAAGGTGGATAAACTTGCTCTCCGGCAGGCAGAGCGCCGTTGGAGGCGCAATTATGATCCCCAGCTTAGACTTGTTTATGTAGCATCTTTGAACATCTACAAAAAATCCATCTTATCAGCTAAAACAGCCTACTTCTCCCAAAAAATACTGGACTCCAACACTAAAGCAAAAGATATTTTCTCCATTGTCAACGAGCTTTCCCTCCTTGATAGGGTCACACCTCAACCCCAACCGACCCAAATCTTGTGCGATTCCCTTAATTCTTACTTTGTAGACAAAATCACTACCATCAAAAATAACATCCCTTCCCCTTCATCCCCTTTTCCTCCCCCTCTTCCTTCTATGAACCCTAGCCGATTGGTAGAGTTCCCTCCAATCTCTCCAAAAGAATTCTCTTCGCTACTTCATAAAGTTAGATCAGGTTCCCCTAATGACTGCTGCCCCCCTCAGATTCTGAGGGAGGCCTTTCTGGCATGCCCCGGCCCCCCATTAGCCCTGCTCAATAACTCTCTAGCCACTGGGGAGGTCCCGTGCTCCTTCAAACAGGCAGCTGTAATACCTATCCTTAAAAAAACTAATGCTGATCCCACTACCTTAAGCAATTACCGACCCATCTCCCTCCTTCCCTATCTGGGAAAAATCTTGAAGACATATGTCACCCGCTGTCTGAGCACCTTTATTGAGGATTCCTCCTTCCTGGATGCCCAACAAGCGGGCTTTAGACCCCTCCACTCCACCGAGGCGGTCATAGTGGCCGTCATGGATGCCCTTAGGAAAGGTGCTGATAAAAACATCTCACAGGCCCTTGTCCTTCTGGACCTGTCGGCGGCCTTTGACACGGTCGATCATACAATTTTGATTGACCGTGTCAACAATGCCGGCATCCAGGGGGTGGCCCTCGATTGGCTCAGGTCCTTTCTGAACCACCGGACTCAGGCGGTGCACCTGTCTACTTTCTCTGCACCCTACTCGTCTTTAACCTGCGGGGTCCCCCAGGGCACCGCGCTATCACCCTTATTGTTTAATCTGTATCTACAGCCCCTTTTAGCCTCCCTCCGTAATACCCCGGTCACTATCTTCAACTATGCGGACGATCTTCAGTTAATTTTTCCCATTGATCCTCTTCCCTCCTCCCGTTCCAACTTTCAGTCTACCATGCTTGGCATCGCAGAGTGGATGTTTCATAGCCAATTGAAACTGAACCCCACAAAAACAGAGCTTGTACTGGTGGGGGGTCCCACTAATCCATGGAATTCCACTTTCTGGCCTTCATCACTGGGGGCGCCACCTAGTCCTGTTAGCACTGTGAAGAGTCTGGGGGTGGTCATCTCTGGCGACCTCTCTATGAGGCCACAAATCAACGCAGTCACCTCATCCTGTTTTTTCCATCTAAGGAGGATCCATAAAATCAGCAGGTTCCTCACCAGAGATGCCCTGATTCTTGTCATCCTAGCTCTTATTACCTCCAGACTCGACTATGCTAACACTCTGTATGTCGGGATTCCAGCATTCCATCTTCACAGGCTACAACTGGTGCAGAATCAGGCAACCCGCCTGATTTTCGACCAGCCGAAACATCAGCATGTCACCCCCCTCCTGCGTAGCCTCCATTGGCTCCCTGTTACCAAACGCTGCACTTTCAAGCTTGGATGTACTATCTTCAAAGCCTTATCAGATCTAGCCCCTGCCTTTATCTCCTCTTGCCTGACACGTTATGTTCCCCACAGAGATCTCCGCTCAGCATCTCTTAACTTACTTGTCGTTCCCAAAACCAGACGGAAAAAGCATGGAGGTCTGAATTTCTCTGTCATGGCCCCCACCACTTGGAACTCCCTCCCAACAGCACTTCGTCTCTGTCCCAGCTATGATTGTTTTCGCAGACTGTTAAAAACCCTTCTGTTTCATTCAGCATTTGAGTAAATCCTCCGCCCAAGTTTCCGTTTTTTGTCAGGAGCGCCATGAAACCGCTTGGTGAACGTGCGCAGTAAAAAAATGCTTTTAACATAACATAACATAACATCCAACTTGAACTTAACTTCGGAGTCTTAAAAGGAAAGGACCAGACGGTTAAACGGAATTACCTGGAAAGGAGAAAGATAGATTTAAGAACCAAATCCAGAAAAAAGCCTAGAGAGCAAAAATTTCAACAAAAATTATGTTGCACAATTATATGAATGTCATGGATATGGTATTAAAGTTCTTCTATGCATTTCGAATTTCCAAGATTAGGGAACAACAGAATATCAACATTGTCAGTCACCTTGCAGTTCTACAGAAGTCAGGAATATACTATAACTAATCTTCGATGAGACAGTGCATAGTAAAAACTTGAGGTGATTTTTCAACATATAGATTGAAGGCTTGTTGTATCTGTTTGAGAGACTAACTCTTTCTGTTTTTAGTTTTCAGGAATAACAAGTTCCATGTCACACTACAAAGAGTTGGTTACTCAGAGATATCGTTATGGTATATCCATTCAGTACTACAGTTAAGCATAAAATCTTCTGAAACAAATTACTTAGGATACCTATTTGTCTCGTAGATGTTCCCTACATCTCTGTAGACATTCTTGATACGCAAAAGAGATGGGTCAGAGCGGTAGAGTCTATGTCTCCGTTTTTTTCTCCTATCCCATTCCCCTTTCCCCATTTCTACAACTAACAGTCATATCCCAGTGTATGTGAAGGTTGTGAGAGACAGAAAAGTGCATTGCTGCCATTGGATTCAGAGGACAAAGAGTAGTGTAACCTTTATTGCAACTGTGATAACTGTGTTGCACTGTACATTGTCTCAGGATCGCCATCACCAAATAGCTGGTTTTGGAAAGTCAAGGAGGCTTAGTGAGACATATTTTATGTAGAAGGCCGTGTAACTTGAGCCCTGAATCCAAAGGACCCTTTCATTCTTGTGTTTTGCTTAATTGTTGGCCAGTCAAGCAGGGTACCATGGGAAAAAGTCAGACAGGATTGGATGGGCAGAGATTTTTTTTTACCCACAACAGAATTGTGATCCATAGAAATATGATCATGGATGGAATACTCCACCATAGCCCATGGTTTACAAAAGGTTGATATATCAGGAACATTTACAGCCGTAGTTCTGCAGTTAATAAAGACTATGAAGGATAAGTGTCTGTTTGAGAACATACAATACTCACCATATAGTTGAAATACTTAGTGTACCTTTCCCCAGCAAATGAGGGCCTCATTTACGAGGCCCTTGCAGCACTTTTGCGCTGCCGGAGTGTCACTTTTAGACGCTCCGGTGGCTCAATGTGCCACAGCATATTTACAACGCCGCAGAAAGCCACTTTGCGTGGCTTTTCACAGCCTTGTAAATATGTGCCCCTTTCACTGAGGTCACTGCTTGAAAGGGGCATTCCATGGGTGTTGCTGTGGGCGTTCCCACGCAACACCCATGGAATCTGAAACATTCCCAGATTTACGAGGAATCGTGAACCTGGGAATGTGTCAGATTCTAACGCCACCACAGAGGTGGCGTTAGGAAGGCGCAACGAGGAGAAATACTTTTATTTCTCCTCGTTTTTCCTCTTTCTATGTGTGCTGCATTTTGCAGCATGCATTGAAAGAGGAAAATTCCACGAATGATTGCTTTTGTGCAGGAAGGTGTCCCTTCCTGCACAAAAACAATCATCCCCGCAGCGCCGGCCCCCTTGCAAAATTACAGCAGGGTGCCTGTACTGGCGCATGGCAGTCAATTGTGCGCCAGTGCAAGGGAGAGCACAGGAATGCGTTGTTTGTTGCTAAATGGTTCGCGGCGCCACGCTGTGTCATTTTCTTGCAAACGAGGTCCTCAGTGTGTTGCAAATGACCAGTAAATTCATAACAAATGCATAACATCAACAGTTATTAGCTGACAAACGTGCTGTGCTAAAGGCACAGGGATTATTGTTCATAGTTTAATAATGTGATTTCCAGCATCAAACATTAGGTTGTAGGATATAAACATTATAATCTCCCAAAACCTTGTAGACATCAGCAAAACGTTATATTAAATTGAGTAGATGGGAATTACTATTATTATTATTATTATTATTATTATTATTTATTTTTATAAAGCGCATAGTCACCCGGAAGTATCCCAGCGCTGAGGAACCTAAGAGACATGACTGAGGACTGAGTTAACGGGAGGAGCATAAGGGCTAGGGGAAAAGATGTGTTTTTAATCGTTTCCTGAAATGGAGGTAGTGGGGTTCCAGACGAAGATCTCGTGGGAGGGAGTTCCAAAGACGGGCCGCATGAACCGCGAACCGTCTTCCTCCTGATCGTGCTTTCCTAAACCTTGGGGCATTGATAAGGTTTTCTGCATTAGAGCGAAGGGTTCTTGTGGCTATGTAAGGGGTAATGAAGTTTCGGAGAATTGGAGGGCCTTGGTTATTCAGGGTTTTGTGCACCAAACACAGGGCTTTAAATTTAATTCTCTCCCTTATGGGGAGCCAATGCAGGAGTTTGAGGGCAGGCTTGGCCGAAGATCTGGCCGGGGTGTTGGTAATGATCCGAGCAGCGGTGTTCTGGATCCTCTGCAATTTAGTCAATGTTGCTTCCGGTGCACCCAAATAGATCGCATTACTATAGTCCAGTCTAGATATAATAAGACCCTGGACTAAAAGTTTTTGCGATTTCGGAGGAAGAAGGGGCAGGACTTTCCTCAAGGATTTAAGCAGACCGAAACAGGTCCCTACGACCTTTTTTGCTTGTGGGGCGAAAGAGAGCTCCGAGTCGATCCAGACACCCAAGCTTTTTACCTCTGTCTTTGGGTCTGGGGGGGGACCTAGACATGTTGGCCACATGTCCAACGGAAATGAGGTTCCTTTTGGGCCGAGTACAAGGACCTCGGTTTTTGCCCCGTTTAATTTTAGCGCTGATGTATTCATCCAGTGATGGACCTGCGTGAGGCAGTTAAGGAGATCGGCTTTCTGTTGTTGAGGGTGGGACAACGACACCACTAATTGGGTGTCATCAGCGTAGTTGATGACACTCACTCCGAAAGGGGTAATGACTTCCTCCAATGTGGACATATATATGTTAAATAATGTAGGGCTCAGGGAGGAGCCCTGAGGCACACCACATTGGAGGGGCATTTCGGAGGAGCGGGCGTCTTTCTCCCAGATCTGATAGGATCGTTGTGTCAAGAAGGATGAGAGCCAGGATATGGCTGTGCCTTCTAGACCAACTTTTGCCAGCCTTTCGATGAGGAGCTGGTGGTCCACGGTGTCGAACGCTGCACTAAGGTCGAGGAGGATCACTGCCACTGATCCTCCACCATCTAGCAGCGTTCTGGCTTCCTCTACCGCCGCCAGGAGGGCGATGTCCGTGCCCTGTCCTGGTCGAAAGCCCGTCTGGGAGTTTTTTAGCTTGTTGTTGGCTTCTAAATACTCTGAGAGTTTCTTATTGATGAGTTTTTCCGCAATTTTGCTTACTCCTGGGAGTAAGGAAATGGGCCGATAATTTGCCAGGTTATCAGGGTCCAGAGTGGGTTTCTTTAATAAGGCCTTTACCACTGCCTTCTTCCAACTCTGGGGCACAACTCCCTGTTGAAGTGACGTATTAATCAACTGGGTGAGGGCGGGGATGATGGAAGGGGCTACCTCTTTAAGCATCCGAAGAGGAGCAGGGTCTCTAGGGGAGCCACTTTTCATAGAGTTAAGCGTTGTTTGCACTTCATCTGAGGTGACCTGGCCCCATGTGGATAGGCCGGTGAGAGAAGTCGAATGAGGAGAAACGGTTTCTTCCCTCGGGTGCAAGGGGGGAATTGAATCCAGGATTAATTGTATTTTGTCCTGAAAAAAGTTAGCCAGTTGTTGGCATCTCTCTTGATCGGCTATAGGGTCAGAGGGGGGTCCATGATCTTGTACTGGTGGTTTTGAAAGTTCTTTCAGGATAGCGAATGATTCCTTCCCGGAGCCACCTGCTCTCTCTATTCTCTCCTGGAAGAACACGCTTTTGGTAATCCGGATAGCGGTTTTATAATTGAGAAGAGAAATGGAGTAGATTTTTTTATTCGCTCCTGTTTTCTCACGTCTCCATGAACGTTCGGTCTTTTTACATTCTTGCCGTAAGATTTTAAGTTCCGGAGTGTACCACGGAGCAGGGGATATCTTTTTTGGTTGCTTGAAAGTGGTGATTTTTGGAAGCAGAGTGTCCAGAGACGACGTAATCCAGTCACTGAATTGTTTATCTGCCAAATTTGGGTCCGAGGAAAGCTTAGGAGTGGACTCGGTCAGAGAACGGGCCCAAATATCCAGTGGCAATTTATGCCATTGGCGATCAGTAACCTGGGTTTTAGGCATAGAGTAATTAGACCTGGGGGTTTCCCAGAAAAAGGGGACGAGGAAATGGTCAGTCCATGGAAGGGTCACCGGAGGCTCGGTGGTCATCGTTGGAATATTGGAGAAGATAGGATCCAATAAATGGCCCTTCTCGTGGGTGGGCTCGTTGTTCATCAGACCTACCTCTAAGGCTGTGAGGTCATGTCTAATGTCCGCGGCCACACGATCCGTTGGGTCAAGGAAGTGGAAATTGAGATCACCTAATAACAGGAAGTTGGAAGTGGAGGAGGCTAGTTGAGAGATGGCTTCAACTAAGGAGTTGGGGAAATTGCCTGGGGCCCCCGGGGGGCGATAGGTCAAAAGTCCCGCTACAGTGAGGGCTGGAGTGATTTGAATGGAAAACTGGCCGCACTCACAATCTTCAATGTCAGCGTTCGTCATCCTGCAAACGTATCGTTGCCTGTGGATTATGGCTATCCCGCCTCCCCTCCCTTTAGGTCTATTTAACGTTTGGCAGAGATAGCCTGTGGGGAGAGCTGCGACAACATCCGGATCAGTGCAATCCGAGAGCCATGTCTCTGTGAGGAACATTAGGTCGTAGTCGTGGTCCTGGATTAGGAGGTTTATTTCGGTGGCGTGTTTCGGGAGGGAACGGCAGTTGAGGAGCCCGGCTTTCAGGGCCGGTGTAATGCTTTTGGGGGGAGGGACCGGATTGCAGTATGGACAGGTCAGAAAGATTTTACCTTCTGTAACCGTGTGGTGGCAGGGCAGGGTGGTTTTAGGACGCAGGGCTCGTAATGTGTCAGCTGTATACACCACTCGCTCCTGAAGGATGCCTGGCAGAGTAACGGGGCCAAGGGCCGTCCGGGTCCGGACGGGCCCAGACGGGCTTGCCTTTGGCGCGCCTTCGGCGCGCTGACGGCGCGCCCGCTGCGCCCGTCCGCTGCGCGTCCGGTGATTGCACATTGTTTTAAAGGGTTAAGGAGGGGGGTGGGCGTGGCCTCAGGTGGGCGTGGCCTTGCTTCCTCGCCGTAAATGGCGGCGGGAAATTGTTTGTCAGGGGTTTGCTCGTTGCAGCGAAGGAGTCGCTGTTTCAGCGTGTCTCTAGCCCGCTAAGCCTGTTTGCCGGGTGAGTGCGCTTTTTAAAAGGTACAATTTTAACGTGACACAGAAAATACAAAGGTGATTGTTTTTAAAATCAAGTTTTTCAGCGTGCTCCCGGCTTCCGCCTCAGGAGTGTTTCAGGTTATGGTCAGTTTTCCTTGCCACTCCCGGCTGTGCCTCAGGAGGGTTCAAAAGTTATCTAAGGCGCTAGTAGTCAGTGCTTCTTTTATAACTTTGAAGAGGGGGGGCGTGGCCTCAAAGTGGGCGAGTCCCAGTCAGGGAGAGGGGAATGAGGTTGGCGGGAAAACGGCGATTTTGCCCTTACCAGTGCTCGTTTTTCAGCAGGAAAGGGTGCCTGCACACTGCAGTGATGTGACAGGGAAGGTGAGTGATTTTAAAAGCAAAGTGAAAATTTTCAGTTTTAAAACAAAGTTATGCTCAGTTTTCCTTGCTACTCCCGGCTGTGCCTCAGGAGGGTTCAAAAGTTATCTGTGCATTATGTACCGTATGGATGCATTCTACATTTAGATTTGAAATTACCCTTTCCTGAGGCAAGAGAAAGTGGAAATGATTCTCTAAATTAAACACTAATGCACGTACAGGTCTCATATTATCAAGGTACTAGCTGATTGTCGTCAAACAAAGATTCAGCATTTGAATGCTTTTTGGGTTATTTGCACCAACATCTTTCAACCAACCTGACACAATTTTATCATTTGATTTGTGTGCTCCTATCAACAACATGCGCAGAATATAATCTGCACAACTGGAGGCACGGCTCACTGCAGACCAAGCTGGTCCGGTTAAATGCTGGTACCTGAAGAAGGTGTCATGTTTTCTGGATCAGTATTCCAGAACACGGCCAGGGATAGGCTTTCTAGAAAACCTGATACTAAGGACTTGTCATTGTGCCAACCAGACTTAGAAAGATAGTTGGAATACAACCACCCCACACCCACTGAACAATATTTGAGTGAGGTGCTTTTCAGGTGATGATCAACACTAAAATGGGAAACATCCTTTACAACTAAACTTTTACAACGCAAAGCTATTACAACGCAGGTTTTACTACGCATACCTTTACAACGCATTACACTGGGGGGTGATCTAGGATAGGGAATAAGTTTAATTTACTATCCAACACCTTCCCTAGTGTCCACAGGGACTGGAGTTGGAATAGTAAATTGAACTATTCACTATCCAGCACCCCAAAGTGTAATGCGTTGTAAAGGTATGCGTAGTAAAACCTGCGTTGTAACAGCATGCGTTGTAAAAGCATGCGTTATGATGTCATACATCCCACTAAAATGTATCACACGGAAAATCAGTGGAAAGCAAACCCTGTTTCATCATGGAAAAGTGCACTCAAGGGCACTATGATATAGGCAACATGTTTTAAAAGATTTATTTTTATCATCACAATCCTATCCTAGTGCATACAAGGTGAATGGTAACTAATTAAAAAAGTTAACATAACAGCTATATGTTTACCAGATGCGTGAACAGCAAAAACAAAGTAGCACAATGGTCAGGTTTTTCAAAATCAATGTCTGGGATCCCACTCTCTCTTCTTTGGTAAACTACACTAATCTTAGCATCAAAGAAAGGGTCTAATTAGCGTTTCAAAGTTGGATCACACCCACATACCACCTCAGAGCAATTAAGTCAATAAGTCAATATTGAACAAAATAACAGCAGCTGCTTTTCTGGCCTATATTAAAAAGAAGGCTGATAAACCCACAAAGGGAAAGTTAAGTGTGCTTTCCCACAGTTGTCTGCAAAGGAAGATAATGATTCTGCATGGGCTCTGTTCTGAGCCCCCTCTTTCTTTTCGTACTCTGTTCTTAGTGCTTACAACATGTCTAGTCATTGTTGAATCGCTCAGAATAAAGGGGTAGCTGAAAAATTATTTGCAATAATGTCACTTACTTACATTCTTTGAAACAATTCTTTTGTTTAGAAATAGTAATAATAATAAATGAGAAACAGACAACACTGTTAACGAAACATCGTCTATCGTTTAAATAAAGCATTGGAAAAAGAGATTGGATTCATTTAAATAATATTAGTATTATCAAGAAGACTTGATTATCATGATGCAAGATTTAGTGTACATTCTACATTTCAACATCTATATCTAATAATCACCATACATAAGTATAAAAAAGGGGCTCCTGGAAGGAATAAACATAATAATCCTTTCAATGGGCCAGGACTTGGAAGAGGTAAGGCATTCACAAAGGCCATTTCTCTTTGTGAATGTGAAAAAATGTTTTTGAGGAGTAGGTAGTGGCCTTAAAGACCAGTGCTAACTCTCAACATTTAAAAAAATGGTTGAACTCAGGATTGTTTCATTTAAGGAAAACAGTAGTCATTAAAAAAAGGTTTGCTTATTAAAACGTATGCCACCATTGCTGTGATGTGCCACCAATCACAATGAGGCACACTTTTCAACTCACCTTATCATGAGGTAGACACATTTCAATTCACTCTGATTCGGAATATCACAACCCAACCTATTAGTACACATGTTGTTTCATAAAATTCTTCACAGGTTGCGAAAAAAGTGGTTGCAAATTGTGTATAGTTTTTAATACATCAGGCCAGGATTCCCAGACCACAAGGCGGGCAAGAAGACTACACTCCTAGCACCTTCAGCGCCCTCAATTCAAGAACAGACCACAAGGAAAAAGTATCTTGACCTACCACCCACCAAGGAAAGGGCCATACGTTGCAATGGACAGAACACAACACCACACTTCAAAGACCTGAGCTCCAAAATGTCTTTGTAAATAGGCCCCATTGACTTTTATCAAGATGCAGGATCAAATATCACATATCATCTAAGTGGATACCTTACTGAATATCAGTACGTATGTGGATGATCTTGTGATATTTACTACTTTACCAAAAAAGCTTATTCATACTTGGAAGAAAAATATACTTAATTTGGTCAAAGAGTTGAATTCAAGTTGAATTATGAGAAAAGGTCAGTACTTTGGGTTTGAAGAACCGAGAGCAACATGGAATAATCACATTAGTGATATAAGTGACATTTTAGATCCAATTGTTCATATGAGGACAGTTCATGTGCTATGGGCGTTATGTTTTGGGTGAGCAATGACAGTAATCGAAGCAAACAGTTCACAATGTCTTTTTTGGCCTGTTTTATACCTGCAGGGGGCTAGATACTGAACAGCCTTTCCGAGGACACGTGATCAAAAGATCCCGCACCTACGTGCCTGAGTGGTACTAAACCTGGCAGATATTTGGCAGCCATCAGCAACCCCAGAACACGGCCTATCCCTGCTGAAAAGGGGTGATACCCCGAAACACGTGTCCAGGGATGGCGAAGACAGCGAAGATAGCAGAAGATCGAAATATGATGCATCACGAACACGTTACTACATTAACCAGAGTCCTTAGGGGCGACACCACCGGTGTGTGAGTAGTGTGCGACCCCACCCCCATTTGTATGATCAAAAGACACGATGTCCATTGTACTGACAGTTGCAGGTATGCAGTGACTCCGTGACCGTCAGGTTATGCATATGTGCTGAAATCTGAGTAAAACTGTGTGCGGCAAAAAACTGTGATTTTGAATATGCCTTTCTGGAAGGCAGATGTGGACTCACTGCTGTTTTTAATATCATCACAGGTTTGGGAGAATTTTAGAGTGAAGATTGAAACTATTGAACCCTGACTAGCCCTGATGAAGTTGTGATAAATGTTAGCAACGAAACATGTTGGCAATGTTGAAGCGATGATGGTGTATTGGTAACCATTTTTAATCGGAAGGGCCTGCAACTTGGAATAAAATTGGTTAGACCGCAAGCTCTACCGGGTTTTAAAGTTGAGAATTAGGTTCACTGGTTCTCACAGGGGTTCAATGAGCACATAGATTAATAGCAAGCACGGTTGCTGGGCCCACTAATTACCTTTTCACTACATTTTTGTTTAAAAGGGAGAACACACATTTTTCCTTCTTCTTCCCCACACACAAAGAGAGAGAGCAGCCGATGATGATAAGTTGGTATACTGGCAATTACTAGCCAGCAACCCCCTTGGGTGCCGCTACCGTGAGGTACTCTCTCTATACCTTCACAATTTTTTGATGAAAGTGGAATTCAGCCTGTTTGATATTGTTTTTAAAGTAGAGAATAAGACACCGTGACATATCAGACTAGTGCTAGTTGACACACTCAAGGGAATTCAGAAATTATTAAGAACTCTTAGATTGTCAGACCTGTTAGGTGTAGGTGTGACAGAGGTGAGGTCCTTTTTTTTATAATGGTTTGAGTGGGGGGCAACCTCATTTCTTTTTCCCCCTGTGACTCCTATTGTGTGGATGTGCCATAAACATTAGCCTGCTTACAAACAGCTGAATTTAAATTCACTTCTTATGTGGTCCAGCTCTTTCTTGGATTATAAGAGGCAGATTTACAAGTCACTTGCGCCATGTTTACGCCACCTTGCGTGACGCAACGGCGGCGTAAACGTGGTGCATCCCTGCGACCCATTTACAACGTGACGCATCTAGGCAGATGCGTCACATTGTAAAGCCCTGCGCCACATGTGGGCGTTCCGGCGAAGGGAGGGTGTTCCGGGGCAGGTGCGCCTCACAAAAGTGCCTGCGTGATATCTACAAGATTTCATGCAGGCACTTGTGCGACGCTGCTACGTCAATTCCTTACGCCTGCTTGAAGAAGGTGTAAGGACTGACGCAGCACGTTAAGTATAGGGCACAACCGAGCATTTGCTGGAGTCGCCTCGCGCTTGCGACTTGACTCCAGCGATGCACCGCCCTTACGTCATGAGATGCGTCACGCATCTGCCTACTCATGCGCCACGGTGCGCCGCATTGTAAATGCGGCGCATCCGCCGTGACGCAAGGGTAGTTTTGCGTGACGCATTTGTTCTGGCGCATCCCTGCTGATTTGCAGAGATGCGCCAGAATTCAGAAATATGCCCATAAGTTTGCAAAGACTATGGGTCAGATGTACAAACATTAGCACTACTGATTTCCAAACTGTGATTCTCTCCGAATCGCATTTATCAAATTGGTATTCCTAATGTATGAAATTTATTGAGTTACCTTTAGGGATTCCTTGTGGGTCGCAAATTGACCTAGCTTATGAATAGTAATGAGGTAGGGGTCAGTTTGCGATCCATTAGGAGTCAGAGACATCACAGGGATGGTAGCCTGCTAAGGTCAGCAGACCACCATGTCTGTGATTGTTTTTTAGTAAAGCAATTTGTTTTGTTTTTTAAATGTAGCCTGTTTTCTTTAAAGGAACACATTTAAATAGGGAAAAATGAAACCTTGATGTTTCTTTTTTTAAGAGTAGGCAGTGGTCTGTGGGAGCACTGTGTTGTATCTTGAGTCTCCCTGCTGCTCAGCTAGAATGTCTGTGTTGTGGAATGTTGGATGGTTGGAATGCTAGTGCTTTGTGAATGCTCTTTAAAATTATGAATATATACATTCTCAAAGCGGAAGGGATCCCTTGGGGACACCTTGGTGGAGAGGTGTGGTGCTGGGGCCAGGGTGACTGATGCTGGAATCTGGGGATCATGGTTTGATCCCTGGCTCCGGCGGCAGGTTAGCCCAGCACCATGTGACTCTGGGCAATAGCTTGCTTATTCTTCCCGACGGCCCCTAGCGCCTAGAGACCCTTACGGGTGATTGCTTGTGCTTTATAAATGTGGATTATTATTATTACCTTCCCCTCTGTGAATGGTTACTAACAGTTTTAAAATGGTGGTAAAGTATTACTGTTTTGCGACCGGAATTCAGTCTCAATACAGTAATACATACCTTACTAATTCAGTATTTGGAATCGACACCCTAAACACACCCCTTCCAACTACCAAATTGCAAAAGCAAAATGCAATTTGTTAACAAGTTACTGAATCTCATTTTGCAAATTTGAAAAATCATTTTTGTTTTCGCAAATGGCCCGATTCTGCAAATTGGGCGATTTTCGATCCGAAAAATGCATTGTACATTAGGCCCTTTGTCATTTTATTATTATTTTGATTTAAAAATCAAACATCTGTATAGAGGGTGATCATCACCCTCAAGTGTTCATGTTAAAGATTGCACCAACATGCATGATCACAAAACACCATCAAATGCAACTGAGTAAAAATAAAAGTAAACACTTATAATGGTGTATTAAAACATGACAAGGACCGTTAAAAATTGCATATTTACTAAACACATAACACAATTGCTTTAAGTGATATGAACGAGGTACTGTAATTGATCATTGAAGCAAAAAAAACGAGAATTAATCTTGAATCTTCTTCAAAACAGACATGTGGGAAGTCAAAGATTAATTTACCACAATTGTCCTAACCTATTAAGGAAGAAGCTACACAGTCAGTGTAAAAGAAAACAGAGACTCTGGAAAGTGCATAGAAGTCTAACATATGGTTAATACAAAAGAGCCGGTGAGCATCAAAATGAGTAAAGGCAAATCAGCAAATCAACAGACCAGAGGTTCACCCCACTAGTCAGTAGCACTATATAAAGCAAAAACCCATACATTTTGCTTCTTCATTTATACACCTCATCTCAAAACAAGTGAATGAAGCAGGAACACGAGATCGACTGAACCTGCAGATAGATGCAACTACTCAGGTACCGAGCCCTTCTCATGGCAAGAATGCGAGAAGACCTTGGTAGATGGTAATAATTTTTGGGAATAAAAGGCTAACTATACTCATTTAAGCACTCCGCACTTCATTGTCTCAAAGTCAAAACGAGTCTACATTTACTAGGAAGATTGAGCTAAAATGTGCAGTGTACAACACAGCAGTACATTTAAAATATGTGTATCTATGAACTAATTCTAAGGGTGTATTTTACTTAAAGCCGGTATAAAGCAAAATAGCAACTGATAATACAGTGTCATGTGTTAATTCCTCATTCGCAAGGTTTCCTTTTCCACTGAGAGGTGAAACCCATACAACAATTCAATAGCATACAATCAGATACATTAAGGGCCAGATGTAGGTAATCTCCGATTACCGATTCTTAAATACCCAATCATACCGATTCGGTATTTAAGAACTGGCAATTAGGTATATTTACCGAATCAATTACCAAATCGGTAAGATTAGGTAATTACCGAATCCGTAAATTGCCATTGATTCCTATGGGCCTTGAGGCCCATAGGAATCAGTGTCAATTACCGAATCGGTAAATACCGATTCGGTAAAATTACCGAATTTACAAGGGGGACAGGGTGTCACTTTGACACCCTGTTGCACCTCTGATTCTGGTTTGTGTACAATGTGACACACATACATGCCCTTTGGGCATGTATGTGTGCCGCATGGCACAGGTGCACATGCACCGATGTGCATGTGCACAGGAATTCGTTATTTACCATGAGATAGTATTTCATGGTAAATAACAAATTCTTAAGGGCCTGTGGCACTATTTAAGTTCCACCTACATCTGGAATTATCAATTCGGTAAATATACTGAGTCGGTATTTTACCGAATCTGTAAATTTACTGAATCTGTAAATTTACAGATTCGGTAAAATTCGGGCCCCCTACATCTCAAAAACCAATTACCGGTCGGTAACGGCCAAAATCGGCCGTTACCGACCGGTAATTGGCGACCTACATCTGGCCCTAAGTTTTGAATTCTACATTGTCACATCCTTAATCATTCTCAATAGCATCAAGCAGATAAGCATTGGCAAAAACTTTATTAGTGCAAGTATGTTGGAAGATGCACATTCTCAATTAAAAAATAATGTATTGTGACACTCTAAAAAAAAAAAAACTCCATCATGATTGAAAAATCTTCATTCACCAAGTTCCCAAATATCCCTGACAAACAAGACTAAATGCCACTCAGGTTGAAGTCAAAGCTATTTTGAATCTCGTGCAATTTCTTCACATCATCTTTAATGTGATCTATCTGTTAATGGATGCTAAGGGGGATTATTAGGAATGTTAGTGCCACATTCTTACCTTACTGTCATACAACCTCCCCTACTTTGGCTGTGAGAACCTCTTTTAAACCCATTCTATTTTCTGAATCATGGTCTTCTGAGCATCTAACTAATCAGATACCAGACCTATGGAAATGGCTGTGTCACTGGATACTTTTCAGTACCTGAGCATTGTGTCTATTTTCTGATATGGCTTGTCCTACACCATATTCAGGGAATAGAATGGAGAAGAATTTGTTTTGCAAATCATGTGGTACACCGACTGCTGTTAAAGAGTGTGAATGGCACAGAGTATCTGATAGCACGTACCAAATATTTGGCATTACAACCCCAGCCCATTCTCAGGGTAGTGAGGGACAGGATTTCGTGCCACAGAATAAATGTGCATAGTGTTTTCAATGTCAAAATTTTGAAACAAAATTCCCATGGGAAGATGATGCTCATATAAGTATGCTTCATAATGCATGGTCTCAATGTTGTTACATTCACTTTTGCTCACAGTACTACCCCCTTCACCAAAAGCAAATGAGTACCATCAGTAAAGAAGAGACCAATGCAATTGTAGTCTTTTTGAAGGACCTACAATGACTATGAGGAGATGTGAGCACATCATTTTGGCAGTACCAGTCTTGCAGGACCGAGCAAAGCAAGTTTTGTCTTTGCTGATGGGTACATCGATCAAAGGCATTACACCAGAACATTATCTGGCAAGTATGTGCAGATGCAGCATAAGGAATTATTAAATAGTTCCTTATGCTGCATCTGCATCAGGCGGAAGCAAGATGACGGCTGTGAGGTAGCCGTGGAGCAGCAGCGTGGGCGAGGTGCAGTAACCCCCCATCCCCCACAACAGAAATAGCGACTTACCTGGTTGTTTTTGACCGGGCGAAAAAGTGTGCTGATGTTCTACAATCCCTGGCGGACCGGAGCAGCGGGCTTCGGAGCGAGGCAAGTCACGGCGACAGACGGTATCCTGAAGCTGCTGGCTGCCGTTCGGGCATTCTGGATCCGACATCTGCGGCTCTGGGGGCGTGTCAGGAGCTGGTCGAAGCAGGCCGGGGGAGCCGAGGGAAGAGCAGCGGGAGGAGCGGTTCTGCTCAGTTACTTACAGCGGAGGCTGCATTCAGTGGATACCATATCGATAATGGCCCCAAAAACGGCAGCAGGAGTAACAGCAAAAGCTGCGGCAGCAGCAAAGAAGAAAACCCAGGCAGCACAAGCAGCACAATCAGCACAAACAATGCAGACAGCACAGGCGGCTCAAGCTGCAGCTCCAATTACAGAGCAAACACAGCACGAGTCAGCAGAGATATCTCCGTCCACAGGGGTCCCGAATATAGGTGAACCTGGTGAAACACCAGCACTACCCAAGAGAGGAAAGCAGGTGGTACAGCGCCTACGGCAGTCCCCTTCTATCTCGGAGCTGTTGGTTCGTGGAGGAAGGAGCCAAAAGAACGCTGATGTGGCGGTGCCGCAACCCCCAGCCCAGAAGACAGCGACACAGGAGGACAAAGAGACTAAAGAGCCAGGTACCGATCCTGCAACTACCCCCCTCCCGGACGAGGTAGAGAGCTGGAGGATGCGACGACGCCAACTGTTGTGCAGGCAGAAAGGCTGGTTGAAATAGAGGGCAAGTGGTAGCTGATTGACTCGTGGTGCTACCAGGTACTGACAAACAACCTGGTGGGGCTGCATCTGATGGTGGGGGGACAATTGAACATGCTTCTTATCCCGTACAATCAGCAAATGTGCTTGCACAGTCTGCACAGCTAAGTAACCAGCTGGAGGTGGCTCCGGGGCAAGCTTTGGTGTTTGGAGGGGATAAGAGTAGAGTGAAGGAGAAAGAGATTACACAATTTTGCCCTCCCTTGGCTCAGCTGACTCTTATGGATGAAAGGGATAAAGAACAAGAGAAGGAGAAAGATAGTAGTGAATGTTTCTTCTCGGTGTCAGAGGATACAGAATGGTCCGATGAGGAGAGGAGCTCCTCTCAGGAGGAAAGCATTTTGGGATCCGACAGTGATTTGTAACAGAACCCCCCCAGCACGGCTAAAAGACTTGTTGCCCAGGGAAGTGTCCATTTACAATCTATGCGGGATTTGGCCTGGGATCATTCCTCAGCTACACCCCTTCAGGGAAGCTCTAATGCCGAGGCCCCAGTATCCTATCCTCCATTATTAGATGTCATATATCAGACCATCCTTACGCATAGGGAAGAAGCAAGGCAGGATACCCGGAAGGCGCAGGCAGCAATGCGTAAGATGCAGGGTGTCGTTAGAAAACTGTCTAAGGCATACACACATGTGGGGGATAGGGTCACCAACTTGGAGGAACGGATTGTGGCAACTGGGCAGAAGCAGCTGTAGCATCATCTAAGGTAGACTCCCAGAGCGCCCAGGTTGTTGACATCCAGTGGAAACTGGAGGACATGGAAAACCGGTTAAGACGCAACAACCTGCTAGTTCTGGGGGTTCCGGAAGGGGCAGAGGGCTCAGACATCAGGGTCAACCTCTTTAAGTCGGCATTCCCCGAACTATCTGAGTGGAACTGGGTAACGGAAATGCAAAGAATACATTACACTCCGTTTAGACTTCGCCCGGGGGCTGGAAGCAGTGACAAGCCAAGGACAGTTCTGATATTCTTTGGGAACTATGTCCTTCGACAGATTATTTCTGAAAAAGCCTGCCCCGACGCAAAAATATCTAGCGAGGGAGTGACCTTTTTTGTGAGACCAGACTTTTGTCACACAACGGTCGAGAGGCGGTGGAGACTCCGCCAGCTGATTAAGCCCCTTCAAGATAAACATCTCCAAGTCTACTAAGTGAACCCAGCGCAGCTTAAGATAGTTAAAGATGGAAGGACTCTTTACTTCTCGTCAGAAGTTAAAGCAAGGGAGTTCATGGACTCTTTGTGAATCAAATATGCTCGAATGGCGGAATGCTTAGTCTGTTGAGGGGTTTAAAACTCATAATGTGATTGTTGTTTTACTCTTTTGATTTGTCTGGCTTAGTAGTATGCCCCTTTGGTATAAGGATTTAAGCTCAGTGCTGGATATTTTCCTAGCCTAGATCTGTTCTTTGGTTTCTCTTTTCTATCTGGGTTTTTTTTGGGGGGGGGGAATGGGGGGGTAAGACATGGTTCACTTGATTGTTTTGTTCTAATTAACAGCTGCACCCATGCTCCACGCTGCTGCACTCAACCATCATAAGCCCAGACCAAGGTCTGAGTGCTTGCAGTGGGAGGGGGGTAGGAAGGGGGAAGGGTGGAGTGGGGGAAGCTTGAGGGGAGTCACGGGTTGCAGGGGTTGGGGGGAAGCAAAAGAAAATGAGAATTTATGATACAGTGATTTTTAGTCCTTGTATTTTCAGGAAATGGTATACATGTTATGGAAAAAGTTTCCTCTTTTTACCTTCTGCAGACGAAAGTAGGGTGTTTTTCTTACAATAGGTATGGCGAGCCTTAGTGTATACTCAATAAATATAGGTGGGCTGAACGATTGGAGGAAGAGAGCAAGACTGGCACAGTTTGTCAAAAATGAACCTATTGATATTCTGTGCCTGCAGGAAACCCACCTACCATGGGCTAAGAAGCAGCTCCTCAGGGTTGGAGGGTTCAATATTTTGGCATGTTCCTCCCAAACCTCAACAGTAAGGGGGGTAGCGATTCTGGGGAAAACTATGCTGGGGGGGCGAAACGGGCTAAATCTGATGCACAGGGTAGATGGGACCTGGCAGAGTTGGAGTGTGGCCTTACAATCTTTGGCATCTATGGCTCAAACCAGGATGACACAGAGGTTTTTGAAATATTGGAAGAGGAATTGGCAACATGGCCAGTTCCCATCCTGGTATGTGGGGACTTCAATATTTCCATAGATCTCTCAGCGGGAGGCCCGTATGCTGGCAGAAAACCAAGGGTACCTACGGCTCTTCGGTCTATGATGCTATCGCATGGTCTAACGGATGTCTGGGGGGGCGAAGGAGCCAAGTGACCTAGGATACACGCATTTTTCCTGTCCCCATCAGAGGTACAGCAAGCTGGATTATTTCCTTATTTCGTCCACGGAAATTAGCAAGATCAGTATCAGGAAACTCCCCAAGGACCTCTCGGACCATAGCTTACTGGCAATCACATACAATGGTATAGGATTAGTTAGGAACTGCAGGGCTTGGAAATTCAATCAGAAACTCTTGACAGATGCACAGTTTGTGGAATATATGCAAAAATGGGCCCGCGAATACTTTGATGCAATCGCTATAGCGCATCAAGGAATTGTGTGTGGGACTCATTTAAAGTAGCATTGAGGGGGGAGGTCATTAGTTACACTACTCAGACCAGGAAAAAGGTACAAGCCAATAGGAACAGGCTTTTGGCAGATTTAGCTAAGGCAGAAGAACAGCACTGTCAAGATTTAACACAAGGAAGGGTTTGTAAAGAGAGTCAAACCAGTATCTGCCTAATCAAAGCGGAAATACAAAAACAACTGGCAGAGAAAGCGGCAGCGGAATATTGGACATATAAGAGGAGAGTGTATGAGACTGGAGAGCAGGCTGCGAAGGAATTAGCACTAAGGGTCAGGCAAGGCTACATCAAAAACTCAATAACAAGCATCCAAGAGAATGGACAGGAGGTTGTGGAACCTCAGGGCATCCTTTCAGTTTTTGCAAACTTCTATCAAACCCTGTATAAGGAAGAAACGGGTGGGGTGCGACCACACGGCAGGTATCCGGATAATGGGCCCAGATTGGGATCAGCGGACAGGGCAAAATTGTAGCTGGATATAATGCTGGAGGATATCTGCGGGGCGCTATCTGACCTGGCTACCAGAAAGGCCGCTGGGCCAGACAGCATTCCCCTCGAGGTGCACAAGTGTCTCTCAGCAGAACTGACTCCAATTCTGCTAGACCTATTTAATGGTATCATCTGTACGGGCAAGATCCTGGAAACAAGGAAAGACACCAACATTATAGTCTTTCATAAAAAGGGAAAGCCAAGGGAGAATCCTAGGTCCTACAGGCCCATATCTTTGATTAATTCAGACAATAAGTTGTACGCAAAGATCTTGGCCGTACGGTTAGGGAGGGTCATTGGCATCATGGGTTTATCCCCGGTCGGGGAACGACGTTAGGGGAGCAATTTCACTGTTTGAGGCCTATGCTGCTGGGGGAGGGGGGAAAGGCGTTCAACCGCGTCAGGTGGCTATATCTGAGGAAAGTCCTGATAGAGAGAGGTTTTGGCCAAAAAATCCGGATGGCCTTAGAGGCCATGTACTGCGACCCAATGACCCAAATTCAGATGATGGGCCAGAGATCAGATAGGATTAGGATAAGCAGGGGCACCCGTCAGGGTTGCCCCTGCTCTCCGATCCTGTTTGCACTGTACATTGACCCACTGGTCATGCAAATTCTGGGGAATGTGGGAAACCAGCCAGCATTAACTAATGGATTTGAAAGCAAAAAATTGGCGTATGCCGATGATTTGGCAGTTATTACTTCAGAGCCAGTTGAGGCCATGCGGATATTGGTGGAAGTCACCAGGGTGTTTGGTATACACTCGGGGTATCGACTGAATGAGTCAAAAACTCAGGTAATTTCCTCAAAGGAGGTCGTTAAAGCTTATCAAAGATATGTTGATTCTGCAACTTATCTTGGGGTAGTAATCAACACAGAAACAGGCTCTATTATTCAGGATAATTATGCTCCACTTCTAAAAAAAAATCGAGTCAGATTTGAAGCGGATGGACTCACTGCATCTATCTTTAATAGGGAGGATCAACGTGCTAAAGATGACTATGCCACCCAAACTCCTTTATTTGTTTAGATGCATACCCTATTAAATTGAGGAAGGGATGTTAAAAAAGATTGAGTCCATCTTTAACAGCTTTCTTTGGCCGTATGGTAAAATCAGGAGGGCAGCAAGGTATATGACTCTACCACAGGAACGCGGAGGTCTAGCAGTCCCAAACATAAGACTCTACCACTGGGCTTGTTTGGTGACGCAGATGTCTATATTATTTACATCAGTACCCAGTGGAAGATATTCATGTGACCCGACCTCTGATCTATACGTTCCACCTTCAATCTACGAGCTATTGATGGGAAAGGAGGCCGTAGGGGCACTGTTGAGAAAAACTAGCCGTAGATATTTTTAAAAATCCCGGTATAAGGGGCCGCTTAGCGCCTGGGATCTGTGGAAAAATCTGCAGAAATTACTCCATATCCCCAAGATTAATATGTATACCTGCTGTGGAATTCAGGTTATCTACCAAACTTGAGTGTGGATGGGGCCTGGAAATACTGGGAACAGCTGGGCATTCGGACGGTTGGAGATGTGATGCCGAATGGCAGCATTATGAGCTTTAACTGGCTACAGGAGAAGTAGGGTTTGTCCAGCGGCCACATTTTTAAGTATCTCCGGGTCTCACAAACACTCAAAACTTCTATCTCGGATATCGCTCCCGACCCATACTGCCCTGTGCTGGGATATTTGATAAGAGGAGGCAATAGGATCAGGAACATATATCAAGCTCTTATAGAAAGATTACCCGACGATCTTGAGAAGCACGAGGCTGCTTGGGCAGACAGACTACAAGACCCGGACACTGATCTTGATAAAGCTTTGGGGTTGGATAAGCAGCTACTACGATCCTCAAACCTGAAGGCCCAGCATTTCAAAACACTATTCAATCTGTATTACACTCCATCTAAGTTACATGATTGGGGTATGAGGAGCGATAGTAACTGCCCTAGGTGTCAGAAAGGTCCTGGAGATCTCTTACATATGTTTTTTATTGTGAGAAGCTCAGCCTGATAAAAACTGAGATTGAGAAATTTCTGGAGGTGCTGCTAGGCATAAAGATCAGCCTATCCCCAACGGTGATGATTTTTGGGAGCGATAGTAAAACGTCTCTTGTTAACAAGGAAACAGAGGCCTTTATTTTTCTGGCCGCAGCTGTATTACGTATTTTACTCTCAGCCGCCTTGAAGGATCCAATTGCCCCAACCTTTCAAATGTGGCTGACCAGACTTCTTGGTATCCATAATATCGAGTCCACTCTATATCTCCATAAGGGTAAGAAAAGGCGCAACTTTGGCAATAAGATGTGGGACCCCCTTAAAAGCTGGAGAGATGGGCAGGTATAACTAAATGGGGTTGGAGCTAAGCATGGGCGTAAAATCCGTTCCGCTTGCGGAATTTGCGGATTTTCGGCAAATCCGCAATCCGCGAATTCCCGCAAATTTCCCGAAAATTCGCACGCAGCGGATTTTTTGCTTGGTGATACAATATTGCGGCGCGCGGCGTTCACTTACTGTCATTCAGCATTTGCAGAGTGGTTTTTCTCCATGTTTTGCGTGTACTGCGTCATTTTGGATCTTGCTGCGGGATCCCGCGGGAGTTTGTCGACTGCGATTACATCATCGCGGCTTGCCACCTTGCACAGCGAGAGTTTGTCAACGCGAGTACGTCATGAAGGCCCGTGATCACGCCTCGCGGAAGTAAACAATTGCGAACACATAGATGCGGCAGGCAGCAACAATCTCGCACTCGCGAAATTGCAAAATTTGCAATTCTGCACAAGAAATCCACTAGCAAGCAGCATAAACACACAAAAAACCGTCGTCAACGCACTAATAACATCGCGTATTGACTACGGAAACATCCTCTACCTAAGCTCGAACCTAGCAGTGATCAAGCGACTCCAAATGATCCAAAACTCTGCCGCAAGACTCCTGTGCAGGATACCAAAGTCTGAAAGAGTATCAAAACACCTGAATGATTTTCATTGGCTCAGGATAGAACATCGGATCAGCTTCAAAACCCTGAGTTACATGTTCAAAATCAAAACCAAAACGGCACCCTCCTATCTACAAGCCTTAGCCTCCCCCTACCTGCCAACAAGAAACCTTCGCTCCCAAACTGCAGCGAATTTCGCTGTCCCCAGATTCAAATTGCAAAGAACTGGCGGAAGATCGTTTTCTGTCAGAGGGCCGATTCTATGGAACTCACTCCCCCCCACATATCCGGAAAGAGGAAAGCTACGCTAATTTCCGGAAATATGTAAAAACCTGGCTTTTCCAGAAACAACTGTGCTAAAATCCAACTCAGTATTTTCCTTCATTCAACCTAATGTCAAAGGCGCCGGGAATCCCTTGTTGGGTAGCTGAGCGCCATACAAATGTAAAAAAGAAATAAAATAAATAAATAAACCTTCTGAAAATGATGATCTTTATCAGAATAACTCCTCAGGTTGACATTTGCCTGCACTTTTTTTTGCAAGGAATCCATTTGGGGGGGGGGAGGAGGAAGGAAGTGCCCCACAGTCTCCACCTTCCTCTTCCTGTCCAGCAGGCTCCTCCCAGTGCTTTGTTCATGTCGTGGTCATTTTGATTTGGATCTTGACCTGGAAGGATTACTTTTTGTGGATGCTGCTTGATATTTGGATTTGAGGCCTTTTTGACTTTCTTTGGATCACTTTTGGGTTAGAAATTTCACAAGTAAGTTTGTTTGGGGCATTACAGTTGCTGCAACTACAATTTTGGAATTTTCGATTTTTGGGCTGTTGTTGGGGCCTTTTGCCCAGGGGTTCTCAGTGGTGCATGGACTGAGTCTTTCTGTGGGGTCTCTTTAATGTAAACATCATGGAGGGCATGGATGGCATTGGATTGTGGTGATTTTTGTGTGTTTTTCGATTTTTTGGGGAGTTGATCGGGCCTGTCCATGTGGGTGGGGGCCATTTTGAGGACTGGTACAGGCAGGGCCTGGCCATGTGGTGGGGTTCTAGGGGCCATTTTGAAGTGAGGCAGTGTGCTTTGTTGTGCCATAGGCCTGCATCCAGTCTGCCATGCTTTCATACATTATGCCCAGGGGTACTCAGTGGTGCATGGGCCTAGTCTTTCTGTGGGGTGTCATGAATTTGAACATGATTGAGGGCATGGATGGCATTGGATTGTGGTGATTTTTGTGTGTTTTTCGATTTTTGGGGGTGGTGTTGGGGCCTTTTGCCCAGGGGTACTCAGTGGTGCATGGACTGAGTCTTTCTGTGGGGTCTCTTTAATGTAAACATCATGGAGGGCATGGATGGCATTGGATTGTTGTGATTTTTGTGTGTTTTTTCGATTTTTGGGCTGTCGTTGGGGCATTTTGCCCAGGGGTACTCAGTGGTGCATGGACTGAGTCTTTCTGTGGGTCTCTTTAATGTAAACATCATGGAGGGCATTGATGGCATTGGATTGTGTTTTTCGATTTTTTGGGGATGCTGATGGGGCCTGTCCATGTGGGTGGGGGCCATTTTGAGGACTGGTACAGACAGGGCCTGGCCATGTGGTGGGGGTCTAGGGGCCATTTTGAAGCCAGGCAGTGTGCTTTGTTGTGCCATAGGCCTGCACCCAGTCTGCCATGGTTTCATCCATTATGCCCAGGGGTACTCAGTGGTGCATGGGCCTAGTCTTTCTGTGGGGTGTCTTGAATTTGAACATGATTGAGGGCATGTATGGCATTGGATTGTGGTGATTTTTGTGTGTTTTTCGATTTTTGGGGGTGGTGTTGGGGCCTTTTGCCCAGGGGTACTCAGTGGTGCATGGACTGAGTCTTTCTGTGGGGTCTCTTTAATGTAAACATCATGGAGGGCATGGATGGCATTGGATTGTGGTGATTTTTGTGTGTGTTTCGATTTTTGGGCTGTTGTTGGGGCCTTTTGCCCAGGGGTACTCAGTGGTGCATGGACTGAGTCTTTCTGTGGGGTCTCTTTAATGTAAACATCATGGAGGGCATGGATGGCATTGGATTGTGGTGATTTTTGTGTGTGTTTCGATTTTTGGGCTGTTGTTGGGGCCTTTTGCCCAGGGGTACTCAGTGGTGCATGGACTGAGTCTTTCTGTGGGGTCTCTTTAATGTAAACATCATGGAGGGCATGGATGGCATTGGATTGTGGTGATTTTTGCATGTTTTTCAATTTTTGTTGGGGTGTTGATGGGGCCTGTCCATGTGGGTGGGGGCCATTTTGAGGACTGGTACGGGCAGGGCCTGGCCATGTGGTGGGGGTCAAGGGGCCATTTTGAAGCCAGGCAGTGTGCTTTGTTGTGCCATAGGCCTGCACCCAGTCTGCCATGCTTTCATCCATTATGCCCAGGGGTACTCAGTGGTGCATGGGCCTAGTCTTTCTGTGGGGTGTCTTGAATTTGAACATGATTGAGGGCATAGATGGCATTGGATTGTGATGATTTGTGTGTGTTTTTCGATTTTTGGTGGTGGTGTTGGGACTTTTTGCCCAGGGGTACTCAGTGGTGCATGGACTGAGTCTTTCTGTGGGGTCTCTTTAATGTAAACATCATGGAGGGCATGGATGGCATTGGATTGTGGTGATTTCTGTGTGTTTTTCGATTTTTAGGCTGTTGTTGGGGCCTTTTGCCCAGGGGTACTCAGTGGTGCATGGACTGAGTCTTTATGTGGGGTCTCTTAAATGTAAACATCATGGAGGGCATGGATGGCATTGGATTGTGGTGATTTTTGTGTGTTTTTCGATTTTTTGGGGTGTTGATGGGGCCTGTCCATGTGGGTGGGGGCCATTTTGAGGACTGGTACAGGCAGGGCCTGGCCATGTGGTGGGGGTCTAGGGGCCATTTTGAAGCCAGGCAGTGTGCTTTGTTGTGCCATAGGACCCCCAGTCTGCCATGCTTTCATCCATTATGCCCAGGGGTACTCTGTCAGTGGTGCATTTTATTGGTCTTTCCATTTTGGGGGGTCGGTATAATAAAAATGCTTACTTGCATACTATTAATTGAAGCTCTACATATGCAACATTTATTTACCTGATGTTCCTCTGGCTTCGTTTACTTTTAGGTGTAGAAAGACGAATCATCAGCCTCATCGTTCCTCATCAGTGCCAGGAAAATGTCCTGCTGCGGTGTGTGCAGCACATCGTCACGTGTGGCCACAGACAACTCTGCAACTTGTGCAACTATGGCCTGCTGTTCTGACATCTGAAGGAGATGGCCCCAAAATAAGTTGCCCGTAGCTCCTCTAGCAAGAAAGTTGCCAGTAAGGAGCAGAAGAAGCAAGTGGCGCCACTTACCAAGGAGACTGGTGTGCCGACCGCCGCATTTTTGGGGGGAAAAAAGTACGCCTGCAGCAGCAGCGGGGTCTGCTGGGGACCAAACTGGGAGCAGCACTCCCGCTCCATTGGGCTCAGTGCCACCACCACCACGCCAACTTAAATCCAAGCCATTGAGTGCTGCAGAGGCAGCCATTATAGTTGTTCAATCACCATCGACCAGTGATGTTGGCTCATCGCAAGAAAGTAGCAGCATCCCTCAATCAACACAGGTTGTTGTAACTCATCTGACGAGTGTTCAACAACCACAGCCGCAACAACAACCACATGTGCAAGTACAAGCCCAAGTACATGTGGAAGGAGAGGTGGCACAAGGAGAGGCGCAGGCAGAGGTGCATAGAGCGGCACAAGTGCCCACAATAGTTGTTCCTGCCGAAGTAGGGGCACATCAGGAAATCGTTGATGCTGAGGTATCATTTGAGGAAGCCACTCCTCCAGATGATTCATTGTCTTCCAGATCCCCAGCAAGGAAAAGATCAAGGATGGTGTCTACATCTTCTTCAAGCCCCCTTCCTTCTGATGATATGGATCCAAATTGGGAACCACCACTGCTGTCTGAGAGTGAGGCACACCATGATCTGACAAAGGTAGTTAAGCGTAAAAGGAAGGTGCCCAAAAGTCTCATAGTTATGGAGTGTGATGATGACGCTGAACAAGAAGTTGCGTATACTCCTGCTGATGAAGACTCTCACGACGACGACGCAGTCATCATAAACATCACTCCAGGCTCAGCGGGCATGCAGCAAACAGACATTTTTACCCTAGCCCGAAATGCTTCTGAGCGTGATGTTGGTGACGTGGGAATGGGACCACCACCAAAGCAGTTAACTAGTACACCACCACCTACCGCTTCTTTATTTTCTCGCCAGAAGGGACCTCCATCCACCTCGACCTCCATTTCCTCAATTAGTGGTGCTGCAAGTGCACAACGTAGTAAAGTTCGGCAACACACATCCTCCACTTCATCTGGTATTAGCATTCCCAGTATCGCCTCCTCCGCCCCCCACAGACATTTGAAGTCTGCAGTTTGGGACTTCTTTAGTGTTAGCCCAACAAGGGAAAACATAGCCATTTGTACCATTTGTAAGCTTCGAGTTAATCATGGTAAGCTTGGTACCAACTATGGTACCGGGGGCCAGAGAGGTAATCTTGAGAGACAGCACGCTGTTGAATGGCATGCGCACCTAAAGGAGATCAAGGAAGCCCGAATTGCAAGTCAACAAACTGTATCCGTTGATGTTTCATCTGATGAGGACGAGGAGGAAGAAGCATCAAACATTTCTTCACTTACACCCAGTACCCCTGTCAGCAGCACACCCCCTGCAAGATTTTTGAGCCACACTAAGAGTGTGGGAGAGAGTGAGACACCAATGCGAAAAAGTTCATCATCACTGAGCACAACTGGGTCGAAGAAGTCATCATCATACCGTAAAATGGTCCAGCCCACCATTAGAAGCATGTTGTTTTCAGATGCATCATTTGAACGCAACCACCCAATGACGCGTCTGTATAACACTAAGCTGGCTAAAATGATAGCGCTGGACCTTCTCCCTTTTTATTTTGTGGAAGGGGTTGGTTTTCTTGAATTAGTGGCAACTCCCTGCCCTAAATGGAAGGTTCCTAGCCGGTTCTATTTTGCCAGAGTTGCGGTTCCAGCACTACATGAAGATGTGCTGGAGGTGATTGGGGCAGCTTTGCAGAAGAGTGCTGTTCACACTATACATCTGACAACAGACATGTGGACCAGTTACCAAGCCGTTGATTACATGTGCATCACTGCACACTGGGTCTCTTTTTCAGGGGTTAATGCAAAGCTAACCACAGGTGTTGACCCGGACAACATTTTTGAAGCTGCTCGGAAACATGCAACACTAGGCATGTTTGCCATGGAGAAAAGTCATACAGGAGAAAACATTTTGCATGAGCTTAACACAAAGGTCTTTCAATGGCTGTCCCTAAGAAAACGCATAATTGGTTATGTTTCCACAGATAATGGCGCCAATGTAGTTAAGGCCATGGATAAGGGTAACTATTTCAGAGTACCGTGTTTGGCGCACTGTATAAACCTGGTTGTTAAAAAATTCTTGAGTGAAGAAAGTCCAGTGTTCCAGTTACTGACCACCTGCCGAAGAATGTGCACACATTTCAACCATTCTTTTAAGGCCCGGAAGCAGCTGAGGTGCCTGCAACATGAACGTAAACTGCCAGTGAAAGCACTCATCCATGAGGTGGTAACATGTTGGAACTCAACCTTCTACATGCTTGAGCGTCTGTTTGAGCAGTATGTGGCAGTCGATCAATATTTCTTTACACAGGATACAGCTATGAAGGACCCGAGGATACAGGCGGAGCAATGGAAGCTAGTTAAAAGCCTGACAGACATGCTTCGTCCTTTTGAGGTCTTCACGCGTGCAGTCAGCAGGGAAGACTGTAATTTGGGAAAAGCTATCCCATTGTTGCACATGCTAGAGCACCAACTGAAGGCGGTGTCTTCTACGTTTCAAAAAGAGGAAATAAAGGAACAAGCATTTGAGTTGGCAGAGAAGTTATTACAGCGCCTACTTTGCGATGAACGTCTTCAAAAGATCCTCACAGAACAGCATTACATTTGTGCTGCTATTCTGGATCCACGGTACAAAAAGGCATTGGCAGGCAGAGTATTCTTTCCTTTTGATGACGCAGATGTTACAATGTACAAACATTGGCTAGCTGTGGCAGCCAGTCGGTATGAAAGAGAACGGCAGGAAACTGAAGTAAAAGGCAGTACATCAGTATCAGCAGGCCATCCGGAGTAAAAAAAATCCACTTCTGCATCTGTGGCTGGGGCAGTAGTGAGTGATTTTCCCTCTCAGCCATTAAAGACACCAGCAACCGTATCATCTGCACCAGGCACAACAGTAACATTGTGTGAAGAAGAGGATTGGCTAACTCAGCTTGGGTTTGCTTCTCAAAAGGTCCCAGCAAAAAGTAAGCAAAGTGGAGGAAGCCTGGAGAACCTTGAGTTGATGGTGCAGGACTATCTGAATGACTCAACAGAGGTCTATGTTCATGATGACCCATTGGCGTATTGGCATGGGAAAAGACAATTGTGGCCAGAGATCACCAACCTGGCTATAAATTACTTGTCTTGCCCACTCGCAAGCATGTCTTCTGAACGTGTTTTCAGTGCTGCTGATGGCATTGTAACTTGCCAAAGGACCCGCCTCTCGCCCAAAAATGTGGAGAGGTTAACAATGATCAAGATGAATCAGCACCTCATACCACCAGATTACAAAATACAAGAATGCACGCAGGAAGAAGACGAAGAGAACACCAACTTAGATGAGGGAAGTTCTTCTCTGTTAGGTGACATACTCCCGCAGTGAATTCGCAGAGTTTGAGGACGAGCTCTTCTTCCCTGAGACCAAGCCCTGAAAATGAGTCAATGAATCACTAACTTTCTTTTTCGTCCCTATTCACTTTTATTCCTGTGTGTCTGTCTTTCTTTGTTTGGCAAAATCTATATAAAAATACTTTAATCACCTAATCACAAAAACAAGCCGATCAGCAGAACTGTCTTCACTTATTTGCCTATTGATTTGAAGGTGCCGCAGTCTGCATTACTCAGGTTCACAAGTTCACAAGAACATGCTCCTCTATCCTCCTCCTCCAGACTCCTATTTCCCTCAAAGCAGATGGCTGGATTACGCCCAATGAAGAATGTCTAATACCGGATAAAAGTGGTTTAGACAAAATCGGAGGCAAAATTTCTTTTGCGTTTTTGCTGACTTGCTTGTCTTTGAGGTGCTGTTTGGGGGGGGTTCCGGGTGTTTGAGGGTGGGTTTTGGGGTCTGGGAGCACTGCTGGGTATGGATACTTTTGATTGCAAGAGGTTTGAAGCGAATCCAATGTGGCAAAGGGGAGTTAGGGCCTAGCTGCAGAGCGCGCGTGGAGTGATTTTGGAAAAGTCCCCATTTTTGTAGTTTTGCTTTTTGGCTGTTTGGGGGTCTTCTACTTCTTTCCGCCTGGGTTGACGGGTCTGGGGCCATTACTGGGAATGTCTAATACCAGATAAAAGTGGTTTGGACAAAATCGGAGGCGGAAATGTATTTGCATTTTTGCTGACTTGCTTGTCTGAGGTGCTGTTTGGGGGTGTTCCAGGTGTTTGTGGGTGGTTTTGGGGTCTGGGAACACTGCTGGCACAGTCTAATGTTGATTGCATTTGTTTTTCAGGAAATCCATGGTGGAAAAGGGGAGTTAGGGCCTAGCTGCACAGCGCATTTGGACTGAATTTCAGGTAGGCCCAAAGTTTTCGATGTGTGGCTTTTCCCGGGTTTTGCCTTTTGGCTTGTTGGGGGGGTTAAACTTGTTTTCTCCCGGGTTGACAGGTCTGGGGCCATTTCTGGGAAGGTCAAATACCCGAAAGAAAGTGTTTTGGAGACAATCCCTGGGGAAAAAGTTTTTGCATTTTCTGAGATTTCACTCACTCTACCGTATTCGGGGGGCTGTTTGTGGGGGGGGTTTGCGAGTCTTGGAGCAATGCTGGGTATGGATACTTTTGCTTGCTTGCAAGTGGTTTGAATACAATCCGTGGTGGGTAAGGGGGGATTTGGGCCTACTTTACTTTCAAAGTACGTTTTGTCACCAATTTCTACTAGGCCTCGTTTTTGGAGATCTGATTGGGGGTCTTCTACATTTTTGCGACTGGGTTTAGTAAGGGTCTGGGAGCACTGCTGGGAAGGTCTAATTTTGTTCTAAAACACAGTTTACAGTACACCTAGCTTGAGGGGAAAGATCCGCTAAATGTATTCGCCCATACTTCTTCATCCTTCAAAAGGAGACTCAGACAGAGTACGCACTTTCAAAAATATTGTACTGTCTATTAGGAAACTCAAAGTGTGACTTTTTGCACTACACAGCGTACATACCTTATATTTATTTGTCAGTGGTGTTCTAATATCACTTCCTGTTTTTCCATCAATAATTCCAGGCCGGGTTTCAGCCTGTGCAATGGGAAAAAAAGGATGAAGTCAGACTTCACATTAGCGAGCCGCAATTCAGCATCCGCCAGGCAGGCAGTGGACAGGGTGTCTTCTGGTCACCAACATTGATGGACGGAGCGTCTGATGGAATGGAGGAGTCCCGCTAATAAGAGGAATGGTTGGATGCATGCAACTTACCAAATTCAACAGGACAACTACAACAACATACAGATACAGTATCCATTCTTTTCTAATGATCTTTTAAGTAATGTTATTGCTGTGAAATTCTATGAGTGTGACTGCATTTCTTTGATCTCTGCTTCTAAATTCATCCCTACAGCCATTGTATAGGTTCAGTTTCAAAACTTTATTTCGATTTCATGAAGAAACCATAAAAGTAAACATAGACAATTTTTAAAAAGACATTGGAATTAATCAACCATAAAATCACAATACAAGTTTACAAAATTTTTCTAAAACCAAATTCCATCAATATCTATTTCTGATCACCAAAGCTGATGTAATAAAGTTTAAAACAGCATTATTTAAAAAAAAAAAAAGAGAAAAGGGGATCAGGGAAACCAAAAACTTTTCATAGCTAGAAAAAAATATTATACGAAATTCTAATGCAAGAAGAGACAGCATTTATACGTTGGCCCTTGTGTTCTTGATATCTGGGTGGATGGAAAGCTTGGATAAAAGTCATGTAGGTCCCAGATACGAATTGGGCCATCCCCCTCTTTATACTTGCAGAATCGTAAGTAAGGGGCTGTTTTCCTTTGCTTGAACCTAATTAGGACCAAGTCCCCTGGAATGTTCTTTGGCAAGGTGCCCAACCACCCCACCCTCCTAACACTTAAGATACCCCCATCTAGGTCAGGTGGCAGAGGTCTGTTAGTCTGTAACCAAAACATGGCCTTATGTAGTAAGTTTTGGCGTGTTTCAACTTTTCCGTGAGTTAGTGGTGGAATCCCGGAGATAACGGTCACATAGGGGGCGGCTTCGGGGGGTAGGTTTATTCGTGGCATTCTAATAGGTTCAATTTTTGCCTCAATGTGGTTTGTTTGTACCAACGATATAGTTTGAGAATGCGCATTCCTGCGGGAATTCAGTATGGGTTTTTCCAGAGCAATGAGGGGGATCGGAGGGTCTGATGATGCTGGTTTGGTTCCTGATGGAATATGTGTTTTAACTATCAGTTCAATGTTTGATATCCTGTCCCCCAGATCGTTGATTTTTTCCACCAATGGTGAAATTAGGGAGGTTAATAGGTGCTCGAGCTGGGCCAATAAAGTTGGTTGTGGGAATGATGGGGAGTTTTCCATTTTTCCATGCTCCATATCCCCCGCCAAAAAGCTGACATTTGAGTGGTGCTGAGAGGGACTGGGGCATAGTTTTGGAGTTTTGGCTGGCTTCCCGTTGATGATGGCATCATCGGTCTTACTTTTGGTGTTCTGCCCACCTGGTAGTGCTATGAGTGGAGATAGGAGTTTGTTAGCACACAGAGGTGACATCTGCAGGGTGGCGTGAAAAACCTCTGGATTGGTGTCTGTGCTTATGGAGGGTACAAGGTCAGGGATATAATGAGTTCCACACATGGCATTAAGCTCCTCCCAGATAGACATGGTATGATGCAAAATAGGAAACAGTGGGCTGATAGAAAAGATAAGGGGAATCACAGTACCTCTTTGATGTACAGGAATAGTAAGGGTGGTGGCCCGTCCCGGCCTCTTTGTGCCTCTGAGGGCCACAGAGGGCCCGCCCTTTGCCCGGGCTTAGCCCGGCGTCCCGCTCGCGTCCCGCGGAGCGGAGCAGAGCTCTCCTTAAGGCGCCTCCTGGCGCTGTCCTGGTGCGTGTGTTGCAGCGCCGCCGCTAGGGCCGCCGGGATGTGTAGTCCCGGAGCGGCGGCGCTGTAGGCTGCTGGACTGGACTCCTGGCGGTGGCGGCAAGAGTGAGGGATTGCTCTCCTCCCTCCTCCTCGTATCAGGTAAGTTCTAAATGCCCCCCGAGCTCCGCCGAGCAGAGCTCTCCTTAAGGCGCCTCCTGGCGCTGTCCTGGTGCGTGTGTTGCAGCGCCGCCGCTAGGGCCGCCGGGATGTGTAGTCCCGGAGCGGCGGCGCTGTAGGCTGCTGGACTGGACTCCTGGCGGTGGCGGCAAGAGTGAGGGCTTGCTCTCCTCCCCCCTCCTCGTATCAGGTAAGTTCTAAATGCCCCCCGAGCTCCGCCGAGCAGAGCTCTCCTTAAGGCGCCTCCTGGCGCTGTCCTGGTGCGTGTGTTGCAGCGCCGCCGCTAGGGCCGCCGGGATGTGTAGTCCCGGAGCGGCGGCGCTGTAGGCTGCTGGACTGGACTCCTGGCGGTGGCGGCAAGAGTGAGGGCTTGCTCTCCTCCCCCCTCCTCGTATCAGGTAAGTTCTAAATGCCCCCATTGTATAGGTTTTACTTCTGCTATTTTTCAAACCTATTTTAATGTACAAAGTGTTTCTCTGAGTGCAGAGATAGGCAAGTGAAAACGCATAATTATTACTGCAGCCCTGTACTGTCGCATTCTTTCATTCACGGTTGTCGAAAGTACTACTTACTTTTCAGTAACCATGCATGCAGTAGTGCATGCACTTCCTTTATGTCACTTAAAAGATTTATGGGTAGCTTTGTACCCAAAGATTTGTTTATCTTCTATTATTGTTTGTCCAAGCTGTGCTTTTTTTTTCTTCTCTCAACAAAACTTTCCCAAAAACCCCCATTCACATCCATTTTCCAAACTCTAACCCTCTTCCCCCGGGCTGTGTGGTTTTGATTGATGTGTGACTAAATGACAGCAATAATTCCACACACTTGCTGGGGATGATAAGGTCATAGCAACAAGCTGGTGAAGGAATCCGAGGATATATTCTTACTCAGCTTGACACTGAGTCACTATTGGCAAATGAAAGCAGATTTTCATGTGCGCCATCAACTTGATTGGTCATCAAGAATATCCTCCTCCTAGACGTGGCAAATTATTACGCTGCTGTGTACTTCACCTTCAGTACTATTTCTTGTAGTAGTAGCCAATGTCAAAGAAATTCAACGCAAATAGTAGTTATGCTTTCAATACTTTACCATTTGTTAGGCTACATTGTGGCACTGTTCTAGTGTACTGTCACCTGCTATACTCTCTATTGTACCGTTCTAATGCTACGGTAAGGACAAACAAGGTTTCATTTTCTTTTTTTTCATATGCTGCAACTGCCACTGTGTAACACCACTAGTACCACCGCAATGATGACATTTCATCCGCCCAGGATTGCCAACCTTAATCGCCATTTCCCGTGCAGCCAGCCCTGTGCCGAGCCCTATTTCCAAACACAAATTACAGGTAAGATAAGCGTTTGGGGGGAGGTTGTATAATGAAGTATTAGGAGAGATGAGAGACTGACGGTCCTAGGACTATTGAATTCACTTGCTCTGTGAGAGGCACTTAGTTTTGAAAACATTTGGGCAATTAGTACTTACACAACTTGAATCAAGATGCCACTTAAGTTTCAGGAAAACAAACTTACTGTTAAACCCCCACCCACCAGCCTCAAAAGCAGTAAAAAACACGCATGCTAAGATAAAGTTTTAAGTATATTTATATATCCCTAACATAAATAATCTCCCGCAAGATCCAACCCACCCCCCCTCCCGAACCCCAACGAATGTCCGTGAAAACTAAGTCCAAAAAAGTAGAAAACCCAACTCCCAATTCCCACCCACCAGAAGTCTTTAAAAAAGGGGCAAGTGACAGTCTCCTCCTACTGCTGGCTGCTGTTGACTTTTCGGGCCAGGTCGGCAGGCTCCTTGCGGAGGGTCGCGAGCAGGGTTTTGGTGTTAAGGAGCTCCTGCTTGAGGTAGGACACCCTAAGTGAAAGGCGGTGCACGCGTGCCTTGCACCTGCTGTGGGGGGCAGCTGATTTCTTTGCTGCTTAGCGGTGGTGAATGGCTGCGGTATCCCGGCTCCGTACCACTGGAGACCTGCTGCGCTGACTGGCTGACCCAGGGAGCACGGAGGAGGATGCTGGTGTCGCCGTGGATGTTGTGGGCGTACTCTGCATGTCCTCCTCCTCCTGGGCCACCAGCCGCCGATATTCGGCGACAGTGGCCTCCGTTGCCGGGGCCTTTTAGCCAGCTCCTTCTGTGTTGGTTTGGAAGGAGCATCTATATGAAGGAAGAAAGACATAGTCTGTAACCAATGCTCTTTAAGATTAACACAAAATGATTCAGCAGAAAGTTGTGTCACAGTAGAACTAGCAACTTGCAAGCGCAGTACACAACTATTGTGGCGAGTATCTATCTACCCTCCCACTTCTTCATCCTTGCTCTAACATTAGTGGGAGTTTAAGGAATCAATTCTACGAGCACTATAGACTCACTCCATTAGAGTCGACTATGACAGTACACGAGTCTTATTCTTCTTCTTTTCTCTTGTTTAGCAAAATTGGTACGTTAACATCTGCAAGCCCGCATAATGCCAGCGCAGTCAACTTGCACCCGAGAAAAACAGACACCCGCCATGATGAGTGAGACAGGCTTGCATTACTGTACCAGTCCAGTACATGCAGGTGGTGATGCTCTTACTTTTCTATTACGGGTGGCACTGAGAATACTCTATTACAAGGGCTACTGGTTAATTAATTTAACTTTCACCCTACAGTGCCAATGAATACTAGAAAAGGAAAATGAAGAAGATAAATAATCTGATTATCTATCACTGCACATGGTATGTATTTTCTTACATATGGGATGACTTTAGGTGCTTTGCTTTTTATTGAGTGAACAGTGATACATCCACACTTGAATGACCGAGTTCTACTAAAGTTATTAACAGAGGTAGTGAGTGGCCATCATAATAGCCAGATATATGCTGTGCTTGCAATACAAACTACTGCTACTATTCATGGTAGTATTCGGACAAAATTACAACTTCTTTTCCTTGCCATTCCTACACTGGGACGGACGTGTGGGTGCAGTGTTACATGCTCTTCAAAGTAACACTTAGTTCATCCAGTGACCGTCTACTCTCTCTAGATACACATATGCTATCTAAGAGTCAGATAGTACCATGATCCAGGCATCCATCCATTCAAACTATATGTCAATCATTCTTCTTCATGTCTCTCATCTGGACAAACCTTACGTTTTCCCACGGGAAAACAACCTTTTCATTTTTTTGGGGAAACCGCAAGCCATACATCCGTGCTTGACTTGCATTTGAATTTCAACCAAAGCATATATTGTGCACACATACAGTTTCTGTTTCACCCACCCAGGCTGTTCTCCTTCCACCCATCCTTGCTTTATCCTTCACCCAGCCATGCATCATATTCCTTCCCAGCCACCTCAGGCACCAATCAAACACGTATCATTCTTCTTTGTCAGGCATCATTACTTTTAACTTGCTCGTCCTTCCGCACTTACTTACACCCTTCTTTCGCTTTTCGTTCATCCCATCAATCAAGTTCATCTCAGATCTGATTTGGATTCAAGAAAAAAAATTCACCGCTGAGTTGAAGGAAATTTAGAGGAGGCTACTACATGGTTGATAAAAACTTTGTTGTAAATTTGAAAGTCTGCTTAGCAGTATAGTAACTTAACTGTAGAACATATATACTACACCCGTGCAGAGAGCAGACTATGCAGTCTGCAATGTCAATAAGTAAGGAATATAAGAGCTTACCACTGCCCGCCACTACCTTGGCAACCCGCACATCAGTTTCGTCCGGCACTTGCACTGCCTCCTCCCCAGAAGTGTCCTCCTCCACCTCTGCACTGGGCCCAGCACCAGATGTTCCACCTACAAAGTACATTTAAGAATGTTAGATGTCATAGACATACACCACTCACTAGTATTTTGTCTAGGAATGAAGAAATGTGAATACAGACACCAATCTAATAATTCGTGACTGTCTACTCTAAAGTAAAAATGTCCCTTTTTCCAGGGAAGGGTGTTGTCTTGCTGCACTTTTTGGCACAACTGATGAATGCTTGCTTTTTAACACGCACCATTTTTCTCATAACAGACAGAAGCTTCACTTTTAAGAACAAATCATCATCACTAGGACAGAGTGACCAACGATTCAGCACCAAAAAGAAAAATTAAAGTTCAAACCAGGTGAGGGCTCGGCTCGCCAACAATAAATGTGTGAAATAAATCACTAAGCACTTTTCCATTTTTAATCAACCGTTTATGTTTTATGACAAGCTTGATTTTAATAAATATTTTTACTTTTAATAAAGCTTTAAAACTTATATAGCCTCTGTGGTTTTTGGTCAAAAGTGAATGAACAAAAGGTTTTGCAATTTGCAAGCATGAGTCCGTGCCTCTGACACTTCTGGACTCTGACTCCGTACTCTTGTCCTGCATTGGATAATCATCATTGGGGATCAATCATTGATGAATTCAGGAGCTAAATGACTCTGCCACACTGTCTAGTCAGTAGGGAGATTGGGGGTTCTTCAAAGTTTGATATCATTGAGGTATGTGGAAAGTCTACCTGCGCCTATTATAATTGATAAACAATGCACTATTTAGTGTCCATAGTTCTGTTTGTGCAGATTTGTCCCTGCAACATTAGTAGTATGGATTGTCCTCCTATCCTAACCAAAAGTAAAGTAGTATCTTATTCTTTCTTGGTGGTCATTCACCTTTTTATTGTTGTAATTGTCAAAGCATAAACATTTAGAAGACTTGAAAAGACATTATGGACAATCCCAGAGGACTGCACTCAGTGCATAGAGCTATTGCTGACTAGAATGGGAGTTTCGTTTAACACCTTTTGCCAAATGTGCGATCTTAGTTAGCTACACAGACAGACTAATAAGAATAATCTAGTAATACCACAGGGAGTCATAGTAGAGGCAGGATAAGAATTTAGATACAGTCTACAAGAAGATCAAAGACGATTTAGAAAAAATCGAATGAGGAACGCTAGGGAAAAATAGGTACTCTATATTAAAATTAAAACTGACCGGGGCCAGCAAAGGAGCCCTCGCCTGACCGATCCTGGCCTTGAACAGCAGCAGCAGCCGATAACCCCTCCTCCTCTGTCCTCTTGCCCCTGGGGGGAGCTGATGTACAACATGAAAGAAAGAAAGACCCGAAAACATGGATGATTGTTGTCAACCAAATCAAACATTTCAAAAGAACAATAACAAAATATGTTGGCGAAATAGCAAACAGACAACTATTCCACTGGATATATTGACCTATCTCATGTGGTCTACTACGATATTAGTATTGCTTGATTTGCAGACCGTTGACTTGGAAAGTTATGTAACTCACTAAACAAACTACTAAAAAGGTTCACCTAGGACTGGCAGGCATCAGTCCGCAGCACGCGAAGTGACAGACAAACTCCATCGTGATTGCAGATCAGCGACAACACTAAAAAGTTTCCTACTACATTAACCAGTCATTAAAATACTCAAACTATCAATCCACCACCACTATTTTTTCTTATTGGCCGGTGTACAAAGGAAGGACTGGACTTGAGTCTGTAGGGGCAGATTTACAAGCCCCTTGCGGCTCTTTTGCTCCATTGTTGCGTGACTTTTGTGACGCAGCGGCAGAACAAAAGAGGCGCCATGGTGCGGCGTATTAACAACGTGACGCATATGGGAGATGCATCACGTTGTAAAGCCCTGCGCCATCAGGGGGCGTTCCGGCGCAAGGGAGGGCATTCCTGGGCAGGAACGCATCCTAAAAGTGGCTGAGGGGAATCTACAAGATTTCAATCAGTCACTTTTAGGACAATGATGCGTGACTCAAACCCTGCGCCTGCTTGAAGCAGACGTACTTGGTTGGAGCCACTTATATGTATATTTATATGTATGTGTAAACACCTATTTATATGTATATTTATTGTATGGATTTATCTATGTTGCTTCTCTGCTCACCGAAGTATTTTACCACGCAATGTATCTCCGTTAGTATTTTTGTACTTATTGTAAAAAAATCCCTTATGCTGTATCTGTTTTGTATCAATGAATTCTCAATAAAAAAAAGGAATTATTAAATAGTTTGGTGATGTTTTTCAAGCAATGAGAAGCAGGATTTGTTGTACCCAAGGAAAGTTTGGTCCCCGTGTCCTGCCCCACTTGCTGTCTCCATTGCCTTGCATTGATTTTTTCCTTGTTGTTCTGGTTTTGTCTTGCTCTTAGTTGGCTCTATTGATCAGATTTCTTTTTTTTGTCTTCTTATTTTCCCTGATTGTAGTTTCTATTGATCTGTTTGTTTTCCCCACGCTGCCTACTCGATTTCTACAATTTGTTCCTTCCTGCTACCCCGCCTACAGCCTCCCAGCATGCCCCTCACCTCCCAGTACCTACTTAATGGAGTGTAACAAGGTAGGGATGCATACCCCTCGTGACTGGTGGAGTCCTCACCCCGCTGACGATGCACCGACTCCTTCTTTACAGTCTGAACGGTGGAAGGAAGGACGGAGCGGGCCAGACGACGAGGACAACAGTAGTGGCTCCTTTAATTTGGTGTATACTACGGAGGAGAAGGACCCACCCCCGAAGGACGTCAGAGAGACCGGATTGGTCAAAAGACGGGAAGTAATGTATGCCGGTTGTGTGAGCACCCCGGAGGAGTGACAGGCGGAAGCAAGCGGTACGGAGGAGAGCGGTGAAAGCGGAGGAGACGAGGAAAGAGGCATCCCGAAGGAACATTGTGGAGGAGATGGAGAGACAGAGGACGGAGGAAAGCCAGGAGGCCAACGACCCCGTGGACCGCCGTGCCACACTCCCGAGGGAGGAGTGTGGCTGTCACAGGTACGGCGGCGTTGGGCAGCCTGGGTGGGGAGACGGAGTGATCGCGTGTAAATATTGTACAAATCCCGGTTTGTTCCTACCTTTTGTAGTTTCCCTTCCCTTCCATAAGCCCTTTTCCTCCCCGGTACCTCAACTCCAACCCCCCCTGTTCACCGAGCACTGTACACTGATAGAGCACGTATCACTGGGGTTACCCTCACCTCCCCTGAACCCTCTTGGTGCACCACCCATAGAGGACTGCGAACTAACGGCTTCCCTCTTTGTTGGTCTCTTGCATGTACCGGAGCCGGCCGGTAGCTGGAGTAACAACCGACCAACCCCCATACAGAGAAGGAGAAGACCACAGCCACGGACCCGAGTGCATTCGCCTGAGAGAGACTGACCCTGCGGAACAGAAAGACGTTGATGTCAAAACCCCCTAGACCAATAAAAATAAAACCATCTTTAACCCCACTACTTGGTGTCACGGTCGTCGCTACTCCCACGCCCACACTGGTGTCAGAAGTGGGATTCACCCCTTTGGAAATGACCATGGCAATGGAACAAGTGATCTAGACCCTCATAGATGGGCAACAAAATCTAGAATGGGCGATCAGCCAGCAGATCAACACCACAGATGCCGACCGAGAACTATTCCGAACCTCCATGACGCAGCAAATGGACAATCTCCAAAAGGTCGTACAGGCCCCAGGCACCTCAACCTCAAGACCAGCTGGTCCACACCCCTCGGGAGTGGCCTTGCAGAAATACATGGTAGGGGAAGATCCTGACGCTTTCTTAGTAAACTTTGAACGAGCGGCAAGGGCATGTGGATGGCCTGAGGACAAATGGCCCTTCTTCCAAGCTCCGTTACTGACTGGAGAAGCCCAGACTGCATATCAAGTGGCCAACCATTCCGGAACGTCCTCCTACTCAGGCATAAAAACGGTGATTCTGGACCACCTGGGAATGGATGCGGAGGCTTATAGACTCCGCTTCAGAAAGGAGAAGGGTATCACGGGGGAGAACCCCAAAACAATGTATCTAAGAGTCAAGATGGCCGCGGAAAAATGGCTAAGACCTGACATATGAAGTAAAGAAGACATCATGTCCAGCATCATCCTGGAACAGTTTATGGACGTCTTGCCATATGGCACCCAGAGATGGTTTAGGCAACATCCCGGACTAACGGCAGCCCAAGCCATCGAGATGGCCTCTAACTATAATAGGGCGGCTCCCAGAACATTTCCTTGGGACACAGACAGGAGTGGCAAGCCCAACCCGACTCCTACCAAACCGGATAAAAAGAAACCGCTCCCCGAACCTCCCAAACCCCGACCCTATCGACCGGAAGCACCCCCCACCACGAAGGGGCCCCAATGCTTTGAGTGTGGAGAGTGGGGACACATAGCCAGGATGTGCCCCCACCGAAGACCCACTGAGGAACCAATGGAGGTTGGCTACATCCCTAAAGCAGTGATGTACACCTCAGAAATAGGCCCTTCGTTCTATGTAAGGGTACGGGTAAATCGTAAACATGTAAAAGCCCTATTAGATTCTGGATGTAGGCAATCAGTCATCCAGGAAAGTTTGTTGCACCCCTCCCAGATAGGTCACGATGGCACCTTCCACATAAGTTGTGTTCACGGTGACGTCAAACCCTACCCCATGGCCCGCATAACCCTGCACCCAATAGGTAGGGAGCCGTGTTTAGTGAAAGTGGGAGTGGTGGGGTCCTTACCAGAGGAGCTAATAATAGGTGTAGATAACCCTAATTTTCTATCCCTGTTTAAAAGAGAACTAAAGGACCTCCCTGCCGGTGCATACCTGTCCATCGAACCCTGGGTTTTGGATAGGGGAGTTATATTTGCTCAGTCCAATGACCCATCCCTCATGAATGGGTGGGAGGCGGCTCACCTCTCACAGACCTCTCCTGCTCAGGGGTACCCCAGATTCAGTATTGAAAATGACTTACTATATAGGGAAGGGAAAGCAGGGGATCCCACCCAACTAGTAGTACCGAAAGAATTCAGGGAGCAGATACTTTTGTACGCCCACACCCACCTTACTGCTGGGCATAGTGGGACCGAGAAAACGACACAAAACATATTGCGGCTTTTTTTTTGGCCTGGTATTTACAAGGAGGCAGAGACATATTGTCGACAATGTGAGGTGTGCCAAAAGAAAAACCTGGCATGACCCCCAGCAGTACCCCTACAACCACTACCAATAATAGGAAACCCATGGGATAGGGCGGGGATGGACCTAATCGGTCCCCTACCTCGCACCTCACCAGGACATACATACGTCCTAGTGGTGGTTGATTACAACACAAGGTTCCCGGAGGCCTTCGCCCTCAGGGCCCCGACTACGAAGAACGTAGCGGAAAAACTGGGGGAGCTGTTTTCGCGGGTGGGGTTTCCACGGGAGATCCTAATGGATCAGGGGACTCCCTTTTTTTTCGGATGATGGTAGAGGTATGTAAGTTGCTGGACCTCCGCCACATCCGAACGTCCGCCTACCATCCTCAAACGATGGCCTCGTAGAGAGGTACAACAGGACGTTAAAAACAACCCTAAAGAAATTGTTGAGCGCTGAAAATAAGGACTGGGACAGGATGTTACCCCTCGCCCTATATGTAGTGAGAGCCCAAGTACAGAGCAGTTTAGGGTTTTCGCCGTTTGAACTCCTGTACGGACGGCAACCAAGGTCTCTTCTGGAGATAACAAGGGAAGCCTGGGAGAGGGAGGAGGCAGCCAAACAGAGAAACCTACTGGAATACACCCAGCAGTTAAGATCAAGACTGGGAAAGTTACGGGACTTGGCATACTCAAACTTAGAAAAAAACCAAAGTTGAGGAAATAGAAATTTTATGTGGCCAATGTGTCAAGGATCTCCTTCGAGAGAGGAGGTAGTTCGTCCACAGGAGCAAAGATGAATGTCCCACACACTCCCAGACAACAACTACCACAGCGAGAAGGTATAACGTCGCTGACAGGCAGCTGCTACCTAAAAGTGTGGGGGGAATTTTCCCAGGGAGTATACCACTCTCCCCCAGCAAGGTGGCGTAGCTGCAGTCTTGATGGAAGGAGACTGGAAAATAAATATATGACAATACTAACCTCACCAATACTTTACAGGGCTGGTACACAAGTGTTCAACATAACATTCCACTTACCACAGAGATGGGTATCAGGGCTTTAAGCTAGGAGTCCAGGCAAGAACCAGGATATACAGCAGAGAATCTGGAGGACACCTAGCCAGGATATCTCCAAGGTAGAATGCACCAATGCCCGTTCTACTCGTAAACTCAAGACAGAGCAGAACTGGGCGCCACAAGTGCAGCTGATGACAATAGTATCACTTATAAAGCTAAAGACAAAGTGATACAGATCTTCCCACTCCAGCGCATAAACTTAAGACAGCGTGGAGCGAGTGACAAACATAGAACACCGACACTTCCTTCCTCCGACTCATAAACTTAAGACAGAGGGGAGAAAGGACACAAACAACATGAAACGCGGACAATAGACACACCCCGTCTGAATAGGTATCAAAGATCAGACCGGAGTGGGCGTAACTACAAAAAGACGTGATAGCCCAAATACGCTCCACTCGTAAGCTAAAGACGGAGTGAAGCGCAAAATCACAAACATACACAAAACCTTCTAGAACACAAAGGACCGCGGAGAAAACACACGGTGAAGGGATTGGTCCGCTAGGACACTGTCACTGCAGAGGAGAGCAGGGCAGGCGGGGTATACAGGCTGAAGGAGACGCCCGGCACCGGGGAAGGGCGTGCCGAGACGAGGAAAGGCAAAGGAACAGGGCGGAAGGCAAAACAACAGACAGGACACAAATCCAACACAGAAAAATACCGTGACCCCAAAAGGTGGAAGAGTCAGGAACTGGAAAGGAGCACAAACGGGAACAAGAGAGTTCAGCAGGAGCTCTGAACAACACGGGAACCTCACGGAGCAGAACGCTGAGTAGAGGGGGCGTGGTCACTAACCAAACAGTAAGCCAAGCACTGATTCGAGGGTGGGATTCCTCTTTAACCTGCCTAGGGAGCGTCAACAAACTCCATACCAGACACAGTAATAGACCTTAGGGAAAGGAGCAAAAAGTCTGATAGTAACACAAGAGGGTTTCTATACTCGTGCAGTCTACGCCCTGTGGAATTCATCTTGAACACCTATGGTTTAGGGTCTAATTCGACCACCCCTAACAGTTCTCCCCCTCAAAACCCCCCTCCCGGGGCCGGGGCCAGGTTTCCTTGGATGTAGTCTATGGAACCTCCTGATCAATCTAGGAGCATGTACATCTTCAGCGGGTTCCCAAGTTCTATCTTCTGGGGGATATCCTACCCAATCTATAAGGTATTGGAGTTTGCCTCTATACCGTCTAGAGTCTAGGATCTGTTGTACCTCAAACTCTTCTTCGCCTTCAATCACTACAGGAGGAGGAGGTGGTTCAGGGGACAAAGGGGGAAGATATTTCTTAAGAAGGGAACAATGAAACACAGGATGAATTTTGATGTGTGGAGGTAACTGCAATTTAAGAGTCACAGGGGTTATGACTTTCAGAATGGGATAGGGACCTATGAAGCGAGGCTGTAATTTCCTGGACCCGGGGAGTTTGAGATTCTTGGAGGATAACCATACTTTTTCACCTACAGTGTACTGAGGTTCCTCCCTGCGGTGTTTATCTGCTTGATATTTCATAGTTTCTTTGGCTTTGTTCAGTTCTTGAATGGCCTCTTCCCACACAACTTTTAAGTGTTGATGATGCTCCTTTAGTGCAGGTATTTTGTCTAGATCAGAAGGGAAGGGAATAGGAAGGAACCCAGGATGTTGACCATGATTGAAGTAAAAAGGGGACACTCCTATAGCTGAATGTGTGGAATTATTATAAGCAAATTCTGCCAAAGGTAATGCTTCTAACCAAGTGGAGGGTAAATTGGTCAATAAGCAACGAAGATACTGTTCCAGTGTTTGATTGGTCCTTTCTGTTTGACCATCCGTTTGAGGATGGTATGCAGTGGACAATCTATGATCCATTTGTAACACGGAACAGACTCCTCTCCAGAATTTGGAAACAAATTGAGGACCCCTATCAGAAAAGATTACTGCTGGAGTACCATGTAAGCGTATTACCTGCTCTAAAAAAATGTGTGCCAAATCTTGTGCTGTTGGAATCTTTTTAAGTGGAACAAAATGAGCCATTTTGGACAGCATGTCCACCACTACTAGGATGGTGTTGTACCCTTTAGCATTGGGCAGTTCGGTGATAAAATCCATACTAATGGTATGCCATGGTTTGGGAGGGGCTGGTATGATCTTCAATAACCCTGTGGGGGCGCAATGTGAAGACTTTTGCCTAGCACATACAGAACAGGCCTTCACAAAATTAGTTGTGTCTTTAATGATAGTATCCCACCAAAACCATCTCTGACAGAGACTAACTGTCTTTGCTACTCCAGGATGTCCGGCGAGTACACTATTGTGACACCAGTTTAACACCTGAGCATGTAAAGGGGGACCAGGTATGTACAAGCGGTTGTCATGAAACAGTAGATCTTCTTTGACCGTATTCAACGGGTTCTTTATCCATTCTTGGTTGTCTATTGCGGCATACTGTTCTCTTAGTATATCCAAAAAGGAATGAACAGGATGTTCTTCAGCACAGATGATTTTATGTTCTGGAATGATAGGAAGTGTGCTGGTCGGGTTTTCCATGCTAGAGTTGTTTATTCTAGAGAGAGCATCAGCTTTACCATGTTGGGCAGCAGGTCTATATGTGATTATGAAATCATATTCACTAAAGAAGGATACCCAACGCATCTGTCTTGGGGTCAGAGCTTTAGCGGATTTAAAGAACTGTAGATTCCGATGGTCAGAAAATATAGTGATCACATGTGGAGATCCCAATAAATAGTGTCTCCATTCCTGAAAGGATAGTTTAATTGCAAGGAGTTCTCGTTCGCCGATCGTGTAATTTTGTTCGGCAGGGAGTAGCGTCTTAGAAAAGTAGGCTACCGGATGCAATTGTCCAGTTACAGAATCTCTCTGTGACAAGACCGCACCAACAGCTGCTTGTGAAGCATCGGCTTCCAAAAAAAATGGCAAGGTGTTATCCGCATGCCGAATAATGGGGGCAGACATAAATTTCTTTTTGAGATTGCAAAACGCCTGTTCTGCCTCTTCATTCCAAATAAACTTGCTTCCTTTCTTGAGTAACTTGGTTATAGGAAGAATGGTTTCTGAAAAATGATCTATGAATCTCCTATAGAAGTTAGAAAATCCTAGAAAGGACTGTACTTCTTTGACTGTGGTGGGGCTAGGCCAATCCATCAACGCCTTTGTCTTCTTAGGGTCCATAAGTATCCCTTTAGGCGAAATCACATACCCCAAAAAATCAATGGTATCCGTGTGAAAGGTGGTTTTATCCAATTTGGCAAACAAGTTATTGTCTTGTAATTTCTGCAACACCCTTTTTACATGTACCACATGTTCTTCTTCTGTTTGAGAGAAGATTAAAATGTCATCAATATATACGATGACAAACACATCAAGGTATTCTCGAAGCACTTCATTGATGAAGTATTGAAAGGCGGCAGGCGCGTTGCATAACCCAAAGGGCATCACGCAATATTCATACAACCCGAATTTGGTGCGAAACGCCGTCTTCCATTCGTCACCTTCTTTAATCCGTATGAGATGATAGGCTCCTCGTAAGTCAATCTTTGTAAAAATCTTGGCTCCTCTTACTTGATCCAATAACACAGGAATGAGCGGCAAGGGATATTTGTTCTTTATCGTGATCTTGTTTAATGCCCTATAGTCCAGGCATGCTCTCAAGCCCCCTTCCCTTTTTGGTATAAAAAAGAGGGGCGAGGATACTGGGGACGTTGAATGTCGGATGAACCCTTTTTGTAACATGTCATCCAAATAGTTCTTCAGATATTCGGTTTCTGCCGCAGTCAGTGCATATATCCTACTGTTAGGAAGTTCAGATCCAGGTAATAAATCAATGCGGCAGTCGTAGGATCGATGTGGGGGCAATTGAGTGGCTTCTTTCTCATCAAAGACGGACTGGAATTCGGCATAGCTGTCTGGTATCTCGGAATCCCCGGCTGCTGCCTGAACGGAGCAACATAAGGGGTGTAAACTGTCACTGGCTTCTTGGTAACAATGAATCATGCAATGGGGTGATTTAAGCGTCACAGTTCTGTCTACCCAATCAATCTTGGGATTATGAATTTGTAGCCAAGGAACTCCTAATATTGCACCAAAATTAGGGGTATCTATCAAATCAAAAATGATTTGTTCGGAATGTCCATTGCCACAGACCAGGAGCAGGGGAGGTGTTTGATGACTGATCAATCCAGATGATAGTTCCGAGCCGTCTACCGACTTGACAGGTTCAGGTTTCTCTTTTGCCACAAAAGGTATGTTCATCTTCTGAGCTAGTCGTATGTCAAGGAAATTGCCAGTGGCTCCCGAATCTAAAAGAAATGTCATATGATGTCTATCTTGATTACTGACCACTAAGGTGATATTCAATAAAAAATGTTTCACCGGTCTCAACAAGGTTTTTTGGTTTTGAGAGATCTGACAAAGGCTGGTACTTGAAGAATCGATCTCTTCATTCATCAAGCTTGATAGTTTTCCTGAACACCAGCAATTTTCTTGGAAGTAGTAGAAGGACGGTTGGGACAGTCTCTGGCATAATGGCCGCTCTTGCCACAGTATAGACATAAATTATTCTTTCTTCTTCTAGTTTTTTCTTCGTCAGATATAGGTCCCCTCACTCCTCCAATTTGCATAGGTTCAGGTACATCTTTGCTTTCCTTTTTCTCTGTTTTCTGTAGGACCAACCTGGGGAATCCAATACGATTCTTTTCTCCTCGTCTCTCTTGTAGTCTATGATTGAGTTTGACAGTGAGTTCAATGAATGAGGGACAATCTTCAGGCGGATTAACTATTTGAGCTAGGATATCCTTTAACTCATCTGACAGCCCTCTATAGAATAAAGATGTTCTCTTGTCTTCAGGCCAATAGGTTTCAGCCAGTAGTCTATTAAACTGAGTTATATATGTGAGGAGATCTTTGGACCCCTGTTTAAGACTAAGCAGGGCATTATCACTGGCTTGCATATAAGCATGCTTAGCAAACAGGCTTCTAAACTTAAGCTGAAAGTCATTGTAATTATACAACAAGGGATCGTCTGTTTCAACCAAAGGAACAGCCCATTCCGAAGCATTTCCTCCTAAGTAGGACAGAATAAACGCCACTTTTGAGGCATCATCTGGAAAAGCTGCCGGCTTACATTTGAATTGCAGATGACACTGAGTCATAAAACTGTTAAACTTGGCACTATCTCCTGTAAATCGCTCTGGCATGGCTAAAGGAACAGGACTAGGTGTGTGCACCGTAACTTGTACAGGAGGGTTTACGTTAGCCGCTTCAACTGGGGAACTAACATTGGGTGCTTGTACAGAAAACCTGGCGGGTTGAATATAATTTCTCTTGGGTACCGCTCCTGTAGTAGTCCCACCCACAGCCCCTGTATCTTGAGCTTGTAAATGGGCTACCTCAGCCTGTAACTTCAGGTTTTCTGTTCTTAACATAGCCACTTCCTGTTGTAAGCTGGTAACTACGGTGTTAATCTCCTCCATTGAAGGAGTATGTTCAGTAGAACCCACACTTGGGTCCACATTCATCTTTGCTCGGGTGAACTAGATATACTTGGGCTTGGCTTTCTGTCAAGGATCTCCTTCGAGAGAGGAGGTAGTTCGTCCACAGGAGCAAAGATGAATGTCCCACACACTCCCAGACAACAACTACCACAGCGAGAAGGTATAACGTCGCTGACAGGCAGCTGCTACCTAAAAGTGTGGGGGGAATTTTCCCAGGGAGTATACCACTCTCCCCCAGCAAGGTGGCGTAGCTGCAGTCTTGATGGAAGGAGACTGGAAAATAAATATATGACAATACTAACCTCACCAATACTTTACAGGGCTGGTACACAAGTGTTCAACATAACATTCCACTTACCACAGAGATGGGTATCAGGGCTTTAAGCTAGGAGTCCAGGCAAGAACCAGGATATACAGCAGAGAATCTGGAGGACACCTAGCCAGGATATCTCCAAGGTAGAATGCACCAATGCCCGTTCTACTCGTAAACTCAAGACAGAGCAGAACTGGGCGCCACAAGTGCAGCTGATGACAATAGTATCACTTATAAAGCTAAAGACAAAGTGATACAGATCTTCCCACTCCAGCGCATAAACTTAAGACAGCGTGGAGCGAGTGACAAACATAGAACACCGACACTTCCTTCCTCCGACTCATAAACTTAAGACAGAGGGGAGAAAGGACACAAACAACATGAAACGCGGACAATAGACACACCCCGTCTGAATAGGTATCAAAGATCAGACCGGAGTGGGCGTAACTACAAAAAGACGTGATAGCCCAAATACGCTCCACTCGTAAGCTAAAGACGGAGTGAAGCGCAAAATCACAAACATACACAAAACCTTCTAGAACACAAAGGACCGCGGAGAAAACACGCGGTGAAGGGATTGGTCCGCTAGGACACTGTCACTGCAGAGGAGAGCAGGGCAGGCGGGGTATACAGGCTGAAGGAGACGCCCGGCACCGGGGAAGGGCGTGCCGAGACGAGGAAAGGCAAAGGAACAGGGCGGAAGGCAAAACAACAGACAGGACACAAATCCAACACAGAAAAATACCGTGACCCCAAAAGGTGGAAGAGTCAGGAACTGGAAAGGAGCACAAACGGGAACAAGAGAGTTCAGCAGGAGCTCTGAACAACACGGGAACCTCACGGAGCAGAACGCTGAGTAGAGGGGGCGTGGTCACTAACCAAACAGTAAGCCAAGCACTGATTCGAGGGTGGGATTCCTCTTTAACCTGCCTAGGGAGCGTCAACAAACTCCATACCAGACACAGTAATAGACCTTAGGGAAAGGAGCAAAAAGTCTGATAGTAACACAAGAGGGTTTCTATACTCGTGCAGTCTACGCCCTGTGGAATTCATCTTGAACACCTATGGTTTAGGGTCTAATTCGACCACCCCTAACACAATGTGTCCCCTACATGCACCCTATGTATGTACATATACCCCGTGTATGTCCATGTCACTATGCAATTCCTCTCTCATGCCCGTAATAATAATGCCTCTGCATTTCCGTCCAATGTTAGCATGTCAGTTACCAAGCCTCCATGAAAGAAACGTTAATTCTGCACTGAGGCCTATGTTGCCAATGCATTTACATGGTGCACGTTTAAAAGTCGAGATGAACCTGTTTTGTGGCTCAGCTGAGCCAGGACCCGAATTCAGGCTCCATGCCTCCAGACACTCTGAAAGCTGCAGTTTAGTTATGTATCCCTGACCTCTCACATACTTCCTGCTCAGCCGAGAGGTGCCCAGCCTGGCCTGCCAAGACAGTATTTTGCTTACAGTTATCTGCTCTGCTCCACAGAAACAAATTCCTGCTTAATGAAAAGGGTAAACATATTCCGCCTGCAGAAGATAGGGCCTAGCCTTTCTGTCTCCATTCAAGTGATTTACAGAACTCGCATCCATAGAAGGCCCATGGCCCCACGCAATGCACGGAGAAATATACGCACACACTAGCATTTAGTGATGAGCAGCCTTTGCTCGAGCGACCTTTAATTCAGATAATACATCCTCCAAACTCAAGATATCAGATAATACCAGAAGTGCAGGTCGTCCTGACATCCAGGATTTCTCTACTAGCACGAAAGTCAGCTCCCCCCATCTTCCCCCAGTTACACGTCAATTCCACGTCATGACCAAGTTTGCGCACACAAGTAGGGTAAAGGTTCCTGCTGACCATGCAGACCCCCTTCATGTATCCACCCACCTATGACACTCCTATGACTCATCAAGTGAACACCCACGTGTACGCCTTCTTACACGCCCTTTTCACGCCCATGTGCTCTTATCTCTCTCCTTCACTTGCTCCGCCTGGAGCGCTCCGCCTTCTCTATGCAAGTTAATGTATGTTTTAAGTATAAATAATGAACTCTGTGAATAAAGTTCAGATGACGATCCTTCCTGATCCCTAGTGGTGATGGAACCCGATTCTCCCTTAACTCGAGTTACTGAATTAAAGCCCTTTTGAATCGGACACCACGGACTCTGCCTCCCATTATATGCATGATGCTTGTTAATGTATAGAAATTCCGACAGGGTAATTACTTTATTTACCACAAAGTAACCAAAGACAGTACTATGATAAGGGCAAGAAGTGGAGGACCCTTGAAAAAGGGGATTGGGCCCTGGTGCTCCTACCGTCTTCATCCCAAAAATTCAGGAGCGAGTGGAAGGGGCCCTGCAAGGTTATAGAGTCCTTTGGGCGAACAACCTACCGGTTACAAATGTCTCCTACCCGGAAACAGACCTTCCACATAAATCTCCTCAAACGGTGGATAGTGCGACCCCCTCACTCGGCCAATCTAGTGCTACCATCCAATAGCACCACCTCAACCTTGGAGCACCTTCCAGTGAATACCGAGTTGACTGACACCGAAAGAAAGGAGTTGTTACAGATGCTACACCCTTTTTCCCCAATATTCTCGGACACCCCAGGGTGTACACATTTGGCGGAGCACCAAATCAAAACAAAGGAAGGACAGGTGGTTAAACAGAGGGCCTATCGCATTCCAGCTGCCAAAAGGGCAGATGTGAGGAAGGAGATACAGGAAATGCTCAGGCTAGGAGTGGTAAGACCTTCGAAGAGTAACTGGGCATCTCCCATAGTCATGGTTCCAAAGCCCGACGGGTCTACCCGTTTTTGTATGGACTTCCGTGCCCTGAATGCTATTTCATCCTTTGACGCTTTCCCCTTTCCCCGGGTGGATGAATTAATAGAACGGATAGGGGAGGCACGTTATATAACTACACTCGACCTGACCAAAGGATATTGGCAGGTACCCCTAAGGGATGGGGACCGACACAAAACCGCCTTCGCAACAGAGGATGGGCTCTTTGAGTTTAATGTTCTCCCTTTCGGACTCCACGGGGCCCCGGCCACTTTCCAATGATTATTGAACACGGTATTAGCTCCCCACACCCAATACAGTTCGGTGTATCTGGATGATATTGTCATCTTTAGTACATCCTGGGAAGAACACATGGGACACTTAGCCAGAGTCTTAACTGCCGTACAGGAAGCAGGACTGCATGTGAATGCGAGGAAGTCAAGAGCAGCTTTCCCAAAAGTAAAGTACCTGGGGTTCATGCTAGGGGAGGGTGTTATAGCCCCACAAGAGCAGAAAATCAGAGCCATAACCAAGACTCCATTTCCATCGACCAAGAGGGAACTGAGGGCATTCCTAGGCCTCATTGGTTATTACAGGCGCTTTGTTAAGAATTTCGCTGACCTTTCTAGTCCCCTTTCCGACCTCCTACAGAAAAACATCAAAAACTCCCTCCGGAACCCTCCCTCCAAAGAGGCCTATACTGCCTTCCAGGCTCTGAAGACAGCTCTCACTACGAGCCCAGTCCTCATGCCTCCAAACTTTGAGAAACCTTTTTCCCTGGCTACCGATGCCTCTGACACTGGCATTGGAGCGGTATTATCCCAGGAAGGGGATGACGGTGCCGAACATCCTATACTCTACGTGAGCAGGAAACTCCACCCGAGGGAACGCAAGTATCCCACGGTGGAAAAAGAGTGCCTGGCAATCCGCTGGGCCGTAGACAAATTGCGGTACTACTTAGAGGGAAAGGCCTTCGTTCTCTTCTCGGATCATGCCCCATGTAGTTTCCCTTCCCTTCCATAAGCCCTTTTCCTCCCCGGTACCTCACCTCCAACCCCCCCCTGTTCACCGAGCACTGTACACTTATAGAGCACGTATCACTGGGGTTGCCCTCACCTCCCCTGGACCCTCTTGGTGCACCACCCATAGAGGACTGCGAACTAACGGCTTCCCTCTTTGTTGGTCTCTTGCATGTACCGGAGCCGGCGGTAGCTGGAGTAACAACCGACCAACCCCCATACAGAGAAGGAGAAGACCACAGCCACGGACCGAGTGCGTTCGCCCGAGAGAGACTGACCCTGCGGAACAGAAAGACGTTGATGTCAAAACCCCCTAGACCAATAAAAATAAAACCATCTTTAACCCCACTACTTGGTGTCACAGTCGTCCCTACTCCCACGCCCACATGGAGGTTGCAGTGTGACTCCATTGAACAGGTCCCTGTGTTCTGCTCCCCTTGCTGCCTCCATTGCCTTGCCTTACCTTGATTTGTTCCTTGGTGTTCTGGTTTTGTCTAGCCCTTAGTGCGCTATATTTGTCAAATTGTTTTTTTTGTGCTTATTCTACCTCATTGTGGTTTCTATTGATCTGTTTATTTTCCCCCGCCGCTGACTCCATTCCTGCCTTTCCTTTCCCTCCCGCTGGCCCTGCCCACAGCCTCCCAGCGACCTTCCCAGGAGCTATTTAATGGAAGTCACTGTGCAACCCCATTACGCAACAGGAGCAGCCCGTGCAGGTAAGTGCGGAGAGGCTGTGTGAAAGGGGGGAATCAACAGCCGATAATGAGGGAAAATGTGCTATTTATTTAGTTTTCCTTCATTGTCATCTGTCGAGATATGCCCCACTACTCTTACCTACACGGGTCGCCTGTGTTAGGCAGGTCGCAGGGTCCTGCTCTCATTGCTGCCTCCACTCTCTTGCCTAGATTAATTTCTGGGTGTTTTGGTTTTGTCCTTCCCTTAGTGCGACCTATTTGTCAGATTTGTTTTTTGTGCTTATTTTGCCTGATTCTGGTTTTATTGATTTGTTCGTTTTCCCCCTGCTTCCCAATTGATTCCTACAGTTTTATTCCTCCTGCGTCCCCTCCCAGAGCCTACCAGTGAGCCTCTCACCTCCCAGAACCTACTTAGTGGAGTTATCAGCGCGACTGCACAGCTTACACACTCAGTGGACATGCCGCAGGCACACCAAAGAAAAGCTCATCTGTGTAGGTACGTGCCTGGACAGCGCCCAGCTCCAGAAACCCTGGCCCTCCAGCCACACACAGATACTTTACCGTGGAGCTCCAAGCCCTTGTCCCCAGACACCACAACAAAAGCTGTTGCATCACATCTCCTCAATCAACAGTAAGAACTTTCACCTGTCACTGCTGCCACTTCAGCTGCAACTTAGGACTTCCCACCCTCACGTAAACCCTCACCACAACCACCTCACCAAGCAGTACCACCCCAGAACTACTCCACTGCTTCCTGCTCAGTGCCTGATTGCTCTGCAAACACACCACTGAAATCTGGAGACTTAGCTCAACCCCTCCTCCATCATGACATAGCCACTGTGATGCCCAATTGCAACAAGATGATACACCAGGCCACACAAAAAAATACAGAGGAGGCATCGCCATCATTCACAAAGAAACCATACATTGCACCGCAACCTAGACAACACCACACCGATCATTAATCACCTCAACCTCTAACTCCAGACTGACAGCAAAACCACCATCAGAGGTACCCTCACCTACAAACACCAGGACCACAGCCTGACTTCTGAAACACCGTCACCAAATTCATCACCCTACTCGCCATTGACTCCAAGAACTACCTCTTCCTTATTGACCTCAACTTCCTCTTCAACGAAAGATGCAAACTCTGCCAACCTCCTGAAAAGCATGAGCAACATCAGTCTCACCCAACCAGTCACCAGCCCTTCACACAGCACAAAACACATACTTGACCCTATCTTCACTGCCAGCGACAGAGTCAAGTACAGTCATTCCACCAAACTCACTTGGACTGAACACACCATCGACTACTTCACCATTGCAGCATCCCCATGCACCACCACTAGGACCCCCAGCTCCTCCCACCACACCTGGAGAAAAGTGACAAAGACCCAATGAATGGACTCCCCCAACATGAACCAGCCTGACCCCGCAACAAACCTGGAACAGGCCATCCAGCATTTCTCCGCTTGGATCATCAACTGCACTGACAGAAACACCCCAACCTTCCAGCCAAGACCTGCAGATCCACCAAACAAGCCAGCTGGTACATATCAGACCTGAGGACAATGAAGTGCAACTTCAAGTAATCTGGAAAGAAATTGTGACACGAGCAGAGATTTCACAGGCTGAGCCACCTTTTAGTCAGCCCTCAACAAATACCACCACTACCTTAAAGACACAAAAAAGGCACCCTGGCAGACCACATTGAAGCAAGGCTCCAACAACAGCAAGGAACTCTTCAGGATCGTTAGAGAGTTCTCCTGCTGATCAGCCACAGAGAACACAATCTTCCCTTCCCAGTTACTCTGCAACACCCTGGTGGACTATTTTCACAAAAAGATATATTTTATCTACAGTAACTGCGAATTCCAACCCATTGACCTCTACAACCTTCTTACATCAGTGGACGCCACCCACAACCACCTGCTCACCACATGGGAACAACTCACTGCACAGAACAACACAGCCATCATGAACACCTACCACTCCAGAGCACACACTTACCCTGCCTCCACCGCTTCTTCAACATGGGGAGCAGGAAAATCAGCTGGAAACTCACCTACATTCTCAATGCATCCATCACCATAGCCACCTTCCCCGATTTATGGAAACATGTAGAGGTCAGACTCCAAGACAAGATGACAACCATTATGATCAATTACTACACGCAACCAAAAACTCGAGTGAAAAATACAAAAAATACTCTATTATGTGAGGTAATAACAGACTTTCGTAGCACTGAGCCAGCGTGGAACATTATACTAACCGGAGATTTTAACTCCAACCTGATATACTCCCTGGAGGAGGACGACATCCTAACGGCGGACAACATGCACTGGAGCGTCCCAGAACAGACTCAAGGCGGCGTCAGGAGTAAAATCGACCGAATAGGAATAAAATTGGTGACAGAGTTAGAATATCTAGGCATGCGAGTCCTTAACGGCAGGACAAACGAGGATCGACCCCCCAAAAAAACCTTCTACGGCCCGCATTCCCAATCAACTCTGGACTATACAATTGCAAGTCTTTCGCTATTTCCTTTATTAAACAACTTTTATATTGAATACTCGCCCATGAGCGACCACGCAATGCAACACATTAAATTCAATCTGTGTGTAGAAAGATTTCAATCTTCACAAACTGTGGAAGGCAACCTAAGTTTATCAAACCAGAAACGAATTAACTGGTGTAATCCAAACAAATCTGAATGGTTCACGACAATAGTGGACACGATGAACAACTTAAGTGACACTTCCACGAATGCCATAGAAGCATGGTCTCTCTTTTTAGAGAGCCTAAAAACGAAAATGAAGTCTCCAGTTTCGAAGGACAAAGGAACGAACACAAACAACACATTGCCAAAAGATTTGAGAGACTTGAGGAAGGAACTGAGAAAAACACACAAAAATCTGCAAATATATAATAAAGACTCTAGTCAAATGGACGTCTTCTTGGCTCTACGGAAGCGCTATAAAAAGAACGTTTGGGAGCACAAAAAAGCTACCAAGGAAAAATTCTGGACTAAGTTGCTCCATAGCGCTAAAACCTCGAACGCAATTACATTTTGGAGAATTATAAATCAATTAACCAGACCGCTGAATATTCTTACATCAAACGTGCAGGAAACCGAATGGGTAATTTTCCTTCAGCAAAAATTTAAAGGAAACCTATTAAACATTCCAGCGAATCAACCCTACGCGCAACATCAAATTAAAAAGATAAGTGAGGTGAAAAACAGTACACAACAGTCGCCAACCAATCTAAACAATGTGCCTACTTCGAATACATCATCCAGAATCTACTCTACGGAAGAGATTACAAAAGTAATTAGTAAGGGGAAGAGTAACGGGGCCCCGGGGCCAAACGGTATTCCCCAAGCGGTATATAAACACACACCTGAATACTGGAACCCCCTTTTAGAGAACCTCTATGCTGACGTTCAAATACTCAGTCAAGTTCCTAATAGTTGGCATGGCTCCATAATAACGCCCATATACAAAGGAGGTGATAGAACCAACCCACTTAACTATCGACTAATAACACTGCAGGACGTGGAAGCAAAATACTTCGCATCTCTCTTATTAACAGACCTGGTTACTTGGTCAGGCGACAGAGACTTGATTCCACTCAATCAAACGGGGTTCAGAGCAGGCATCGGAACTATTTCAAACATTCTATCAATAAGCTTGATAGCTGATAAATGTCAGCGCAACAAGCAGGAGCTGAACTTATGTTTTATTGATCTGCAAGCCGCATTCGATAGTGTGGACCGGAACCTACTATGGGCTAAATTAAGATCATGGGACATACCAGAGAGCTTACTAAGGGGCCTGTTGCTATTTTACACCGGCACATGGACACAAGTAAAGCTAGGCGACGGTTCGCGATTGTCAAGAAAAGTGTCAACAAGAACCGGATTAAAACAAGGATGCGTTTTGGCGCCTCACTTGTTCAACCTATTTCTTTCGGACCTTTCCGGCAAACTAAACACCTGCAACGCTCATCCCCCGAGATTAGGTAACCTGCAACTCTCACATCTTGCATACGCGGACGACATTGTACTAATGAGCCTAACAAGAGTCGGTATGACCAGACTACTATCAGAACTTTCGCTTTTTTTGTCTGCAAACAAACTGACTTTGAACTTGTCTAAAACCAAAACAATGTTAATTTCTAATCGGCGCTCAACAGACTATAATATTTGCATAGATGGTAAAAGGCTTGAAAGGGTCTCAAATTATAAATACTTGGGACATTTTGTTGACGAAAAGATGACTCTAAAAGCGCAAAAACATTACCTTACGCAACGAACCGGAGCCTTGATCTTTGCATTTAGCTCTTTGTATAATAAACTAGAAGGCCCATCGTTTAAACCACTACTAACGGTAATTGCAGCTAAAGCCCTTCCCACCTTAACATATGCAAGTGCAGCAATGCATGGCAAGGACGGTGCTTTGTTAAATACTTTGATTACTAAAATTTATAAGAAAGTTTTTCAACTTCCCCGTACAGCTTCACCAGCGCAAATGCGCCTAGAATTTGGTCTCATGAACGAATCAGTGGGAAGACTATACACGTGCATTAAAACCTGGTACTGCATTAAAATGAAAGCCACTGATAACAACTTAAACACATTTTTGTGGCAAGAAATTGAAAAGGGAACCAAATCAGAGGCAAACAAATTCCTGACCAAAGCTCTGGAATTAACACGCACCACCCAGCTATGGAATAAAAACCTGCCAGTTAACTCATTTAAACAGGTAATAAACAAAGCCGCCAAACTACATTCTCTACTTATTGACAAGGAGATCTTTTCCCATCGCTCTCATTCTTGGGTTGCAATTAACAGCTATAAACGTCTTACTCCGGCGCCCTACTTGGACTCTACATACTCTGTTTTTACTAAAAAAAGGTTGATGGCTCTAAGATTCGGAAAATATCCAACGCTGGCTGATGCACCAGCCTGGAAACACACGGGATCCATCGCCTGTCGGCTCTGTGATTATAAAAAAGAGGATATAATCCACATTATTTGTCATTGTACAAAGCTGAATCAAGAGCGATCTCTTCTTTTAAAGAATCACTTTCTGACTAAAGGATTACGTACCTGTAGGACAGCCATTATAGGCTGCTTGGACTCTACGGATACACAAATCAATTGTAAGATTGTAAAGTTTTTGCTTGCCTTTGAAAAACGCTTGACGACTGAGTAATACCTCTAATACTGTAGTGTGATTTTCTGAAACCTCATTCTTTTGTCCTTTAACGAGTATTTGAATTTTATCTTGATGTAAATTTTGAACAAGTATTCTTAACTAATTTAAAAGATTTTAACATTACGACACAAGTGTAAAGAAAATTTGTTATGGTTTTAATTAACTGAACAATAAAGTTTTACTTACTTACTTAAAAAAAAAAAAAAAAAAAAAAGGTCAGACTCCTCCTCAGGAAACCCTTCGCCGACCCCAGCGAACTCAAGAACTACTGCCCCATCTTGATGCTTCCCTTTCCTGCCAAAGTCATAGAGAAGTCCATCAACCTCCAGCTCACCAAACACCTGGAGAGAAACAATCAATCAATCATGACACTTGTATAATGCGCTACTCACCCGGGAGGGTCTCAAGGCGCTTGGGGTAGGGGTTCGCTACTGCTCGAACAGCCAGGTCTTCAGTTGCTTCCTGAAGGAGAGGTGGTCCTGGGTCAGCCGGAGGTGGATGGGGAGGGTGTTCCATGTCTTGGCCGCCAGGTAGGAGACCTGCTGGATGCCTCTTAATCCAGTTTCCACGCCCACCACAGCATGAGATCGCCTTGATTGTTGCCACCGACGATGTCAGAACCCTCCTCGACTGGGTTGAGACAATGGCCCCTATCCTCCTCGATCTCTAATGAGCTTTCAAAATTGTATCTCACCACACAATCAAAATACTCTCCCACATCAGGATCCAGGAAGACACCCTCAAACATGTCACATCCTTCCCCACAGGACAAACCCAAAGAATCCATCTGCCACACTTCATGTCGGAAACAAAGCTGACCATCTGCGACATCCTTCAGCACCACCCTGTTCAACACTTACATGACCCCCTTAGCTGACTTTGTCGGAACCCCTGGCCTCAACATCATTTTCTATGTACACTACACCCAGCTCAACCTCACACTCTCTGAAGTTACCTCCACTATGAGGACCAACATCCACAACTGTATGACGAGTGTGGCTGAATGGACTGTAATGATCCAAACCCCTCAACAATCATAAAAGACTTTATTCATTTGGTCTCTTTTTGGATGAAAGCAATAAACTCATCATCAGTAATTCAAGGAATCATACCCAAATGTTTGAAGACAGGATGAGTGACACCTCTCCTGATCTACATAACGTCTGCCCATCCGGTGTCAAACATCCCCTTCCTTGCAAAACTGTTGGCAAAATGTATACATAACCAATTATATCAACAGATTGAGCAGTTCAGTATATTAGACAAGTTCCAGTTAGGGGTTAGACTAGGACCCAGCACTGAATCAGCCATCCTTTACATCATGGACAATTTTCTTAACGTACTGGACCAGAACGACTCCTGTCTCCTCACCTTACTCGACCTATCATCCGCATTAAAACACTGTCATCCACAACTGCCTCATTGAGGTACTGGAATATAAAATTGAGCTATCGGGAAAAGTACTAAAATGGTCTACAACTTTTCTTGAAAACTACTAACAATCAGTCGAATTAGAAGGGTCCTTTTCTAAAGCCTGTCTGGTCAGTTCTTCAAGGATTCATTGTCTCCTCCACACTTTTCAACCTTAATATATAACCGTGGGCAGAGATCTTCAAACATGCAAACCTGGCATACCATCTGTATTAAATGATACTCAGCTTTACTTGAAAGTTTCCTCCAAGGAAAGTAATGCACCACTCAATGATACTCTTATGAAAACCTAGACCTGGCAGTCACAAAACCACTTCAACCTAGTTGACTTAAAACTGAATTCCTCCTTTTTTCCCAACCCAATAGCTTCCACCTGGTACAAGAATGGGTGAAGTAATTGATAGCCTTCAAATGCACACCTGCAACCATAGCAGCAAAGAAATCCATTGGGATAACCTGGGACAAAAAGCTGAACATGCAAGCACACATCTGCAAATACACACGCAGTAATTTTCTCCAAATGAACATACTAAAGAGGGTGAAACCTTCATCCCGCCACCAGACTTTCAGATCACAGTCCAATCTAAGTTGTATCCGGACTACAATATAGGAGTGCAACCCTAACAGGTCTACCAAATCAAGCACAGCACAACTCAAGGCAATCCTGAATGCAGTGGCAAGACTAATAATATGAATTAGATGTTTCAACCACTTCAAGCCTGCTCTTTAGTCCCTCAACTGGCTACCAGTGGAGGCAAGGATCCTGATGAAAATAGCATGGTACACGGAGGACCTCAAAGACAAGGTCAGTGGGCAACCACTCCCTATGAAGTGTCAACTCTCTCTTGCTGGAACCACCAAGATTTAAAAAAAGAAGACCTATGCCCACACTTTCTCTGGAATCACGTTGAGAATATGGAACTCTACCATGCCGGGTGTTCAGTCTAACCCATTGACAAATGGTTTCAAGAAAGAGGTTAAAAGATTTTCCTAGACAGATTCTTAACATAACACAAGTTTTTAACCTAGGCTCTAACTGCAATCTCTTAGACCACAAACACTGTCTTGCGAGTATTTTTCTTATATTTAGGGCATGCTATATGCCATGTAAAAGGTTTTGGGGTCTGCCCTGTACAGTGCTCTGATACCTTTCTGTCAGGTTCAGGCTTTATAAAACTTAAATAAATTGACAAAAGGTAATTTACACGTGAGTAAATCTATACATGTAAGTTTACCCTTACACTTTTAAGTGAATTTACTACTTTTGGCTATTCACCATTTATGAGTGTGAAGTTACTCAAAAGTGTAAAAGTACATGTTGGTATCCTCTAAATTCAGGGGGTGTGGCCTAATTTACAAGTGGAGTTACAACTTGTAACATTTCACAGGTAGGAGGTCTCCAAAACCATGGCAGGGATCTCCCCTTTGTAAAATATATAAAAAAGATTAAAAATTGATTACACTTACTAAATTATTTTAATTTTAAATATTAATGTGAATTTCATTTAAATTACCATTTTAATAAATGTTTTTATAAAGTAGATTGATTTTTAAAAAAATGATACAGCAATAGTAACTTGGAATTTTAATTATTCAATTTTTAATATATTAAACTAAAATACATTTTATTAAGATTTGAATAAAAAAATCCCACCTAAAGTTTAAACTGTACAGTAATGTAGAAAAGTATTAAACGTTATATATAGAATTATTTTAAGATAAATATGCTTTAGTAATAAAAGTTACATTAATGTTTGCATTTCAAAAGTTTTATTACCATATTTTATAATGAATGACTATATATCATATTTAACATTAAATACATTTATTTATATTTTAAAGTTCAAATTAATGAATTTAATTCAACATCCGTTCCTATGGAGTGCTAGCTTAAGTTCCTGCCTTCATTATTTTCTATGAGTGGTTGTTGCAGTGCCAGCGGTTGTCAGTGTGTGATTCTGGACGTAAAACAGGTATGAGCTGGAGTACATTTGCAGCTGTGTGGGGTACTTTTTATCTTAAGTAACTATTTAAGTGCAGTTTGTGATTAGCAATAGGCTTACTCTTTGGTGGGTGGGTGTATGTTCCTCTGTATCCCCTCCTAGCCCTCTGTAAACTGCTCCCATTTATTTGTAAATATTCCCCATTTTCCAGGGACTTCCCCATGCCAATCCCGCATTTACTACTAAATTGTACACCTAGATGTGCAGAAATCTCTACAGTTGGGGCAAGAATCTCTTCATATAAAAGATAGAAGAGGTGGAAGTGTAGACCTTGTGCTGTTGGCTAGTGATTAGAATTTTGTAATACATTAAGTAGCACTATGGTAGTACGACTAAACGTACTACAAAATACAGTTTGCGAATAGGCCCCATTGTTTTTACTACAGAACTGCTCCCATTCCTAGCTACCAGACCAGTCTAACTTCCTGTTATCTCTTTCCAAGGCACCACCTTGAGCATACTTTAACACATCACAAACAGTAAAAAACAATACATGCAAAAGAAGCAAGCACAATATGGTAAACATGGTTAAACGCCACCTCAGTTTAGCACAGCATGCTAAAACCGTCAGGTCGAATCACCAAGTCCAGTGCTGGGCAGTGCCTCATCCGAGCCCTCTTGAGGAAATCTTTCAACTACCTCTGGAATTCATTGTGTGTAGTCTGGGCCAGCACCTGGCCTGCTCGCTGAGTGAGGCTTTTATTGGCACACAATGCACTGGAATCTGTAAAAGAAAACAAACACACTAGATCGCACATACACATGCTTTATACAAAAAAGCATGCAAGCATTCAAAATTAGTACAGGTAAATGCCAAATCAAGGGACCAGACCGTTGCCCACTAATCAGAAGGAGTATACAATTCTATAATCCATACATTTGGGTGCTACATTTAAGCACTTCATCTCAATGCAAATGAATAAACCAGGAATATGTGATGGACTTAAACTGTAGGGAGACCCTTATACTCTGGTTCAAAGCTCCTCTTATGAGAAGAATGTACGAATCCCTCAGGAGACAGTTACAGTTGATTTATTTTAAACGGCTGACTCCACTAGTATTCTGCAATCCTCATTTCATTGTGCAAACTTCAGAATGAGGCTATGCTTACTAGGATGGTTGAACTAAAATGTGCACTGTAAAACACAAGATAGCAAACTGGCTGTGCATTTAAAGTATGTATAACTGTGCAATAATACTAAGAGGCCAATTACGTTGTCTGTCGGAAAGCCTCCAACCCCTAATTGGAAGCTTTCCGACCGTGGTCAGAGATTTTCCGACCGGCACGGTTGGTTTGCGGTCCAGCCGCCTGATTACGATGTCTGCCATCAGAACGTAAACCAGCTGGTCATTCCGACACAATACTGACCGGCTCTCTGAGTCTTTGGGCCAGTTGAAATTGCACCATAGCCCCCTATGGATGGCGCTTACGCCATCACAATTACAATGTGGGTTTCCCATTACTTTTCCGTGCTGGCCTTTCTGACACAGAAATGCTGTCGGAAAGTGGCTTGCCTCCGCGGCCTGTCATTGATGGTCGAGCGGGTACCTAGGTTTCCGCCCTGTAAAACCCTACATTGTGTAGCAGGCGCTATGGGGTGCTTCCCACAGAGTGCAGGGTTTTCCACACACACCCATTTCTCTACAGGAGCCTTTATTACGGCTGGTGTATGGCCATAACGCAAGCTTCCGTTGAGAAAAGTGAGTATGGAACTGAATAGTGTTCAGTAGCATCGTAATCAGGCATTCAGAACCCCCAACTGGTGCTTGGCCGGTAACAAGCCCGAGACGGTGTTGGCCAGAGGCAACTCTGACAAACATTGTAACAAGCCCCTAAGACTTTAGTGAACTTGCAGGTATATGAACAAAATCGCAATTGTTAAAACAAACAGTATGACTTATAAATCCACGTTCTCTTAAAAGCTTGCAAAGTGACTAACGGAATAAATCATGAATGCTTATGTAATATAAGGATCAGATATCAAGAGTCAAATTTCTCCAAAGGCTAAAATGTAAAATTAGAATAGAGGAGGCATTGATTGAACTATATTACACAAGTAAAAAAACAAAAGTAAAGCATTTTGCACCGTCATCGTAAAGGGAACTAATAGAGAGTCGGAGAGCATTTGATTACTGTATTACTCTTGCATTTAGAAAAAGATATATTCAACCCTATAAGCCTCAGAAAAATCTAATATAGAAATGTCTGATAATTAGAGACACTAAATCTATCACTATTATTTCAGCCGATTTATTAAAGTTAACTATCAGTACATGTAAACCCTCAAAAGCACCATAACCAAACAGAATACCTGTAGAGTTCTTTAAAGAAGAATCATAGAAGGTGGTCTTTTGTCCTTCTGCTCTTAATCTATAACCCACCAATTCTATGAAAAGGGCTTATATGGATTTCCATTAAATTATCACATTGCGGCATAAGGAAGGGAAAAAGTTTGTACATTTTTTATTACTCAAAATGCAAGAATGGGTAGACAAACATAATGTATTACATTTACTGCAAACACGCTTTGAAACCATTAATATTAAAGTCACAATGTTATCTAGTGAAGAGCATTTTTTTTCAAACAACAAAAACAGAGTTATGCGTGTCTCCAGTGGATCACAGCCATGTGTTTGGCTTGGGTGACTGACATAAGCTTGGACAGAAGTTAAAGGATTGAGGGACAGAAGAGTGGCTCCTTAATCGAAACACAGGGCTCCATCTCAATTCCTGGATAAGAATCAAATTAGTGAGTTGCAACCTCTAATTGGTTAAACTAGGACTGCACTTTAGTGCTCTTGTAATTTTTGTTCTTTATGGTGAACTAGCTTACCCGTCGCACGTTGCTGCGATCTCACAAGAAAGGAAATTCAAGGAAACTCGTTACGATAACTTTCAATATACATTGTGTCATTTTTATGGAAACGTATTCATTTTAATATGGAAAACATTTGAAAGTGTGGCTTGAGCAGTGCGTACTCGATCAGCTTCCAATCTTGATTCTCATTGCTCTCCTGTTTCATTCGAGTGGGCTTGAGCAGTGCGTAATCAATCTGTTTCTAATCTTGATTCTCGTTGCTCGTCCGTTTGAGAAGAACGGGCTTGAGCACTTGGTAGTTATGACCTGAGTTTATCCAGGATTTGGGATTGTGATATTATCTCTCCAAGTCTATACGCATAGGCCAAATTGGTCAACTTGTCTAGAATAGTATAGTGTCCATAAGATGAATTACATGATAGGACATGTAAAATTTATATAATTACGTTAGGGTTTATTTCTTTGTTATTGCCAACACTTACTTTAACCTGATGTTCTAAATATACTTAGTATCTTGTAGAAAACATGTCTATGACATGTTTACACTGACATGCGTTTGTTTTTAATTATGTAATAATTTGTAGCTCGGCTGAGTTGACAAATACTTTACAATTTTAATGATGTATTTATATGTATTTTGTCTTGTTGTAATACAGCCCTGAAGAAGTCCCCGCAGGGACGAAACGCGTCGGCTGTGTCCTTTAACATTTGGAGTGAATAAAGAAAAATCTTTTTTTTGAGAAAAAAAATTGTCCTGTTTCATATGAAAATTTTTTTTTGAATATATCTTGTGTGCAAACTAGAAGACCTTAGTTTATACATGTCCTTGTTGTGGTGCACCTTTGCTTAAAATTACGCTTTGTATCTCAAAGTTCTATATAGAACTGCCATTGTGATGGTGGGTGGTTGTCAGTGTGCACACTACTCCCTCGGTGGCATTTAGAGGGGAAATATTAATTTGGCTATTGTGGTCAGGTGCACCGTTAAGAAAGGTTCCACCATCCAACTTGCTTCTTTGGGCTTGTGCAGTGCGTACTCGATCGGCTTCCAATATTGATTGTCGTTGCTTATTTGTTTGAGAAGAACGTGCTTGAGCAGTTTGTGTTCGGACAGCTTCTAATCTTGCTTCCCGTTGCTTGTCTGTTTCTGAAGCTTGTAATTCCTTTTTCTTTTGTGCTTCAGATGTAGATCGACCAACCGATTTCCGTTTGGGGGGCATAACTGTCGACGATGCTCGCAAATTCACTGACAATTTCAGTATTCAAATGATTATGAGGGCCCTGGGGGGCCGATATTTAAAAATCTTTTTTGCCAGAAACCTTCGCGGGAGTGTACTCAACAACTTCCCAAAGTTTCATGGCGATCGAATGAATGGTGTAGTAATGCATAAAGGACAAACAGACAGACAGACATACATTTGTTTTTATATATAGATAGCTTACCCGTCACGAGTTGCTGCGATCTCAGAAGAAAGGAGATTTAGGAAACTTGTTCTGATAACATTAAATTTACATTGTGTCATTTTTATTGAACCTTATTCATTTTAATATGGAAAACATTTTAAAGTGTTGTTTTAATTCTGTTTATTTATTCGAGTGCTTGAGGATACACAGTACTTTTTGTTTTTCCGTCTGGTGCGTACACGAATAAATCAGAAGGTTTTCCGATGCGTGAGCTGGCCACATACAGTTGTCCATATGAGAAGCACAGATTCTCCAAATCTAGTCCACACACTTGCAGCGATTGTCCTTGTGCTTTGTTGATGGTCATTGCAAAAGCGAGTCGCACCGGAAACTGTAAGCGTTCAATATTGGAAAGATTTTGAGGGACCTGGGGGGTCGGGGGCCCGATATTTAGGAATTCTTTTTTTTTTTGCCAGAAACCTTCGCGGGAGTACTCAACAACTTCCCAAAGTTTCATGCCGATCGGATGAATGGTGTAGTAATGCATAAAGGACAAACAGACAGACATACTTTCGTTTTTATATATATAGATTTGTCCGAGCTTAATAGGCTCTCATTAAATCAGGAGTGGAAAATCACATTTTGACAGTTTAGACTTTGCAGACAATTTTGTATTAGAGTCAGCACATTTCTAAAGATGACATCAGTGCTGAGCAGTTGCACAGAATGCTTTACTATGAACAACAGTAAAAAGAAAAGCTTACCTAGTCACTGCATAGACTAAAGTATAGTTACTTGATGCAAAATGTTGAAAAACATGCATATTTAGATGAAGCATTTCTAATGACATCTTTCACTTCTACATTAGTTATAATGCAATATATTTCAGTGTACTTACTAATGTTTTAGCAAAGAGCATTTATGTTTTTATTTGTAAGTTATTTTCTGAAACTAGCATTTCAATAGCATTTAAACATGTTCTAAAATGCAATTCCAGCATAGTGAATAAGTAGATTTTCTAAATATATGGTATTGTTTTCAAAACTCCCTCCTGTTTGATGATGTATATCATCATAATAATTTGGTTTCACTCTAAAAACTGAATCTAAAATGCAGTTTCATCTTCCAGTGTATCCCATCTCTTTCATGTTATTCCCCTGCGTGTTGTTATGTCTTCATGTAGTCATCATTCATTATTCCCACTAAACCCATGTCTTTTTAGAACAGTTTTTGCTGATAAGTATCATGTATTTTGCGCAGAAAATATCTACAGGTCAAATATAAGACATATAGGAATATTAGGCATAATCCAATAATTAGTATGGGCATTAGTATAGCTTGTATTATTCCTTTCTCAGCTGTTGAGAACCAGTTGCCATTTATAATTAAACCCTTCCTGACATTTTTATACAGAAAAAGGGACTTATTACAGGACCGACCGACCTCTGGTCGGCGGTCCCAACAACCTAATTACGATGACACTGCACATGGTGCAGCCGCATACTCACATTTCTCTATGAGAGCATGTGCTACAGCCATAAACCGGCCATAGCACAAGCTCCCATAGGGAAATGGGAGGTTGTGTTCTTCCATGCACTTCATGGCAGGCACCTCAGGGTGCCTGCCACACATGCAGAGACCAATGCCACCTCAGCCCCCAACCAGAGGCCACAAAGAGAAGGGGGTCCTGCTAAGGTCCCCCAAACTCGCTTTCCGACAGGCTTTCCATGTCAGAAAGCCCAGCATGGAAAGCCTGCTGGAATCTGACTAGCCGACAGGCGCAGAATCCAGCCAGAATGACTGACGAGTTTCACTTCCGACCACCTAAATTTCAATTAGGTGGTCGGAAGTGAAACTGACGGTCTAGGTCAGGAAGCCTCCAACCTAAGGTCAGAAGCTTTCCAACCAAGGTCATAATCGGCCACCTGGTATTTCCAATTCTTGTTATTCAGGTCTCAAATTTTATATATTTCTTGCAAATTCCTCTATTTTCCTACTCTCTTCTGGTTTATGTAACAGACCCCCTTTTTCACGGCCAGAAGGATGTATAGTGCAAGACTGTCTTGCAAAACAATAGAGCGTATAGCAATTAGTTCTGTGTTAATTAGGAATAAAGCTCCAGATGTACTAGTTGCCATTTTATCCACTACGGTAGCTACTTTCCTGATCTGCCCATCATTTACTATTATCCCCACTGGCGGTATCACCTCTCCAAATATATCTCTCATTAATGAGGCTCCACTTCCTGCATTTCACTTAAGTCTGTATGGTGGTCTTAGAGTTAATGCTCCTATGCTATTGAAAGGGCTGTTTCAACTAATTCTGGAACTTTTCTAGAACACCCTCCGATGGGTCTTTTAAGCAGCACAAAATTGAGAAGGGGAGAAAATCATTATTGGACAGTCAATTTAGAAATACCGCTTCATGATACGTAATAACCACAGGACAATTGAGGAAGGCTAGTTAGGTTTCTCACAAAGCCAAAAATAACTGAGCATAGACACACACCAACAAGAGGCCATAGAAATACAAAAGAAACAGCATTAAGCCAAACCTATGTACCCAAATCAGATGGTGCAAAATGAACAGAACTACTAGCTCGAGGAGGAGGATGCAGACAATCATGAAGCAAGAGTCCACATTTTCCTGTGTCAAGGATTGATGAATGAAGAGCATTTAAATCTATCCCTACTCTATCGCTAAGGTGACATCCCTATGTTAATAAGTAAGCATTTTGAATCAGGAGGAAATGTGTCAGTCGTGGAGTCTTCCTCAGAAGCCTCTCCACCGGTGAGATGGGTCAAGCAGCATAAAGCCACTATGCTTTCCGAGATGTTCCCTCTCCAAAGGGAAGGAAGATGTGGGCACTCTCCCTACTTCCAACCGGTTGCCCACAGGTAGAATTCCCATTATGCACATCTTTCATGTACTCCACAATGGGTACAGTCATGAGCATTCATTTCCACAGTGTTCTCCATGTACATCCTTTGCAACAGTTTGTCCTTTGTTCCTGTGCCTTCTCCAGTGTGAAACCGACTCTGTCCCTTATCTCCTTCAAGCCATGTCATTGTAACTTCTTCTCTCCTTGCCTAGCTGCCAAAACAAAGACATTAATTTGCCTAACTAATGCTTCTCCACCTGCAATGCAAAACGTGAGATGGAACAGATTCCACAGTGCATATGAAATTTACAACATTAATCCTAAAGCGAGAGTAATCAGGAGTTTGCATTTCAAGCCTACAGCTTTGGCTAACATAGGAACGTATCACTTAAGCATTACGAGTTACATAACTATTTTATATTTTGACTAAGACAATTACCTAATTATGGAAAGTATAATTATCAAACACATCTAGTACATGGGAAGTGTTAAACTTCACAACACGGTTTCTTCGTGTTAGCGTTTTCTGCTAGTTAAATTTATTTCCTATGATTAACTCCTCATACTACTTGTCAGTAAACTAAAATATGTCATGTAGATACATTCATCCAGTTCAGAATTCTAACATTCATGTTTACACAAGACACAATTGTATGTGGGTACGCTCTACACATGATTATGATACAACCCTACAGAGTATTAAAATGCAGTGCGAAACTTCCACTCTATCACAATTGACATGATACATTTTTGGAATAAGTATGTCCAAATCACAGGTTTCTCCCCAGGCAGCAGATAATAAAAAGTAAACATTTTGTTCACAAATGAAATATACCCCAGGAATAAAAGTTTCTCAGCTCCTTGTAAAATTTGCCAAGTTCCCCCTAATAATTCAAAGGTGTGGTCACAACTACTAATGCCTATGTGTCTGATTCGTTTTTGTGTCTGTCTTTTATAAAAGCAAGAAACAAAAAAAGAGAGAATCCCTTCTAGCACAAAGGGAACTGGGTTAAAACACCTAATAACAAGGAAATATTCCCTATGATGTTCTATCTTGTTTTCCTGGCTTATGCATATTCATGCCTTCTCAAACATCCACTGCAAACAGACTAAAGGCCTTGTTTTAGTAAAAAACATCTCCTCCTTTATTGAATCATTTTTTTGTATATACACCATAAAAACCAAAGTTGATACATAAAATTTTATTAAAAGAGAGGGCAAAATTTGGTTCTTACTGGCCCACTCTCATGTAAGTCACACTCATCTATATAACAGTTTTAAGCGAAACACATTTCTTCATGATACAAGTCACACGATTATATATTATTTCTTATTGCATCAATTCCAGTTACCAATCATATACAGATAAAACATATATTTGTAGACATACAACCACAATGTACAATATAATAAAAACAATACAATAAGAAAAACAGTTGTTGGCGCACGTTTGGGTGGAATGAGAATGGTTAACACCACCTTCTTAAGGACAGACTCTTAAATTAAAAATAGTATTGTTGAATTTTAAAGGAATCTTTTCTAATTTGCCTGTTTGATGCCCTAGACAGAAATTTCCTTGGGCAGTTGCAATGCTTCTAGTAGATTCTTTACATTCTGTCTAATTCTAATAGGGGATCCTGTAGAAGTTAAAAAACCTCTTTGCATCCATAATTGTCCAAAGTCATGAACTACACCGAATCCATACTGGCTGTCTGTAAAGACGGTGACTCTCAATTGTGCAGTTAAACTGCAGGCTTGGATAAGGGCAATTAGTTCAGCAACTTGTGCAGAGAAAACAGATTGGAGGCAGGAGGCTTCAACCACATTAGGCATAGTGCACACAGTATATACCCTTAGTGTGCCTTCATTAATTATGTAGCCATGAACCATCAACAAATAGTACATAGTCAGGCTCAATCAGGAGTTCATCCTTAATGTCTGGTTGTGCATATTTCAGTGACACTTAGGTAATCCAAATCAAAATCATCATCTTTGTCTTCTGGTTAATTCATAGGCGTTCATGCATAAGAGTAAAAACATTTAACATATTACAACACCTGACTGTGACATTATCTGGTGCAAGCAGACTCTGCTCATATTTACTGAGTCTATTAAGCATTACATATTGTGTTTTTGTTCTGGTAAGCAATAACTCGCCAGAATGAGGAACCATCATGATCAAAGGATGCCCTATCACTATGTGTTTACTCTTTTCCAGACTTAAACTCACTGCGGCCACTGCCTTCAAGCAGCTGTGGAGTCCTGATGCAACAGGATCAAGGGTAGTTGAAAAGTAAGCCACAGGTCTTCTGGCTCCTCCATGCATTTCTGTTAATACTGATAGTGCGCACCCATCTCTTTCACTGCAAAATAAAGTAAATTATTTAGTGTAGTCTGGCATTCCTAGAGCTGAGGCGTGACAACATTTATCTTTCAGCTCTAGGAAGGCTCTGGTGCATTCCTTATCCCAATGAATTGGATCAGACACATCTCGATGTGTAAGCCTCAGAAGGGGCTTTGCTGTTAAAGAAAGACTTAATATCCATTGTCTACAGTAGCCAACCATTCCCCAAAACATTCTGCTCTCTCTCTGTGTTTGTGGTGGATTAATCTGCAAGATGGCTTCCTCTGTCTCTGGTGACACCGTTCTGACTCCATTCCAGATAGTGAACATCGTTTTTACAGTACTGCAGTTTATCTGGAGACACTTTGCATTCATTTTCTGCCTGGTGATTTAATGCAATGATGTCATTTTTGCAAGCTCCTCGTGTTTCTGAAGCTATCAAAAAATCATGAATGTATAGTCACAGGGCATTTGCAAAAGCTCAAGAATTTTCTTTCGGATTTGATTAAATATAGCAGGGCTCTCAATATGCCCTTGAGGGGCATGACACCATGTGATCGTTCTCTGTTGTAAAACAAAGGAAAATAGGAACTGGCTATCTTCATGCAGGGATACTGGGAAGAAAGCCTATCACAATCAATGACTGTAAATCATTCTGCTGTACAGTGAATTTGGAAAAACACAGAAGCAGATTTTGGCACAACAGGACAATAAGGTACCACTATCTCATTAGTTTTGCACCAATTCTGTACATTTGTAGATTTTCTTGTTTGGTTTTTTAATTTGCATTATAAAAGAATATCATGGGCTGCTATATAATTGTATCAATATTCCTTTCTGAAGCGTATCTTCAATTACAGGTTGTGTCCCTGCAATCATTTCAGTGGACAATGGGTAAGAGGGTGTTTCTGGGAAAACTGCATCCAGCTTTATTTGAACATGGACTGGTTCTACACCTTTTATGAGTTCAATGTATTTTCCTGTAAAGTCCTAGACTTCAGTATTCATTGTGGTTCTGAGATCCTCTGTTAATTGGGCAACTGTCAACAAAGTAAACATTCCTGCCTCAGTATTTTGTTTAATTAATTTGAAATCAACATCTTCATTATGAGTCTCAAATGCAACACCTCAAATGCAACACCATCCACTGAGCAACAAATGGCATAGTTTTTTTTTACACAACAAATCCCTTCTTAATAAATTTAATGGGCTGGAATCACAATCCACAAATTGGTGTTCTTCTTCAAAAGTCCTTATTTAGACTGGAAATTCTCCTAAATTGGATTTGACATTTGTCTATTTGTATCTCCAACTTCTTGGATTGTTTTTCGAAGACAGGTAATTCTGGAACTTCCACTGTTCTAATTGTGGATCGGGTGGCTCCTATATCAATTAAAAATGATACATCGTAACCGTAGACATTGCCATCTACATATGAGACACTTTGGTCTACCTCTAGGATTGTGCCAAGTACACAATCCTCTTCCTCTCTCAGGCACCGTCATTGGGAACTTTTAAACCCAAACCCATCCATTTCAAACAAAGGAAATTGCCCTAACACATCCTCATTCAAATTTTGTACTTGTGGCATGACATTTTCATTTTGATTAGGGTTTAATTTGGGAAGCTGGTTTATATGCATTTGAGGATTTCCTATTTGTCCTGGTACAACAGGTGTCATTTGAGTCTGGCAATGCATTTGGTTTTGAAACTGGCATATCTGCATTCTTTGCCCTGCAATTCCCTGGGAATCTTCAACTTGCCCTGCAATATTTTCAGGATTACATTGACATTCTCATATTCAAAACCCATTCTATTGCAAATGTGACAGGCATTAACTTTCTTTAAGGTGGCAATGTCGGTCCCAGATCCCACACCTGTAGAAACACCTCTACCTCTTCCCGGAAACACTCACATTCGGTTTGAGTTTGTTGCAAATCCTGTTTTGTGGGGCAACAATTCCCTGCATCATACCCTGACCTTCACCCAACGACGGAACTTGAAACCCTTTCTAAGCCAACTTAGTCTGAGCCAACATATATTTCTGCTTCATGTCCAATTCTTCGCTGCAATATTTTGCATATTGCAGGACTTCATCTGGTGATTTTGACTGCCAGCAGATTACATTATGTGCGATATGTGAACTAAGCTCAGGCTTCAATACCAGAACAAACTGTGACACGAAAATCTCCATATCCTTCTCTTCAGGATATCCACTTCTACTATGCTGTTTGAGAACCTGCAACAACCATACACATTATTCATGAACAATTTCCTTGGGTTCCTGAGTCATTCTTTTCATTTTCAACAAGTCAATCTCTTTAGGAGGAATTTTGCCTTTCAAGAAATTATTACTGCCTTGTATTTCTCCATCACTATAGGTAATGGGACACCTGTGCCTTTTTCTCTCTGGGGCTCAGCTTTAAGCCATTGTACAGAAATTGTACACTCGGACCACAACTGAAACCACAATGTCAAAGAATGTATCAAGGTCCTTCCACAACACCTTCAAAATTTTCATGAATCTCTCCACCTGATCATAGCACTGTACCGGTTTGTCCTTTAGCTTTGGGAAATTGTTTGTCAATGCAGTCAAATCACCGCTATTCCATGGAACATGTACATAAGTAACCCCAACTACCTCTCTGATGGATATTCTGCTACTTCTATGACTTTATCCTCTCTTGCTTGCGTTTTTTTTTTGCATACTTTCGTTCCCACCTAATTTCTAGGTTTTTCCACATCCTTCCATCAGCGGATGCATGTTATCAAATCCCACTATATGAGCATGCATCCCTGGAATCCTCAAATTCTCATATTTGTAAGATCCACATCATATTTCTTTGATATTCCTGCTAAGTAACTGTGTGTAGTAGCTGCTCTGCAGGTAATTTCTTTACATAAAAAGGAAACTTCAGGTCTTTTGTATTGATTTAAATATTCAAAATCCAAACATCCCCTAATAAATTCCTCCCAAAACAATTTTTAAGGTCAAGATTTAGCCTTTTTAATTTCTGCAGCCTTCAGAGGCTCTGTACATTCCGCCCTTCTTTCCCTTGTTATTTTCTCAATCCAAGCTGGTAATTCACCTTCTCCACTTCCCGGTAACTCGCTCGAACCCAAAGGGGTCGTAAAGACCAAACTTCCTCCTCCACCTATCAGGGCTTGTAAATTCTGTTGACGTCTCCACAGCACTAGCTGTCTATTCAGTGTAGTCGGTACTTAGACAACTGGGGTCGTCGCACCTCTACTTCGTTCAATTTAGGGTGGTGCAGTAGGGATTACTTGTAACACAACTGAGTTAGTGTCAATAGGGACCTCAGTAATTGGTCACCTCATTATTGATGGGGCAATTTGTAGAACCTGTAAGGGTCGTTCAATTGAAGATAAAGCTGGCAATACTCTAGCAGTAGGCACAGTCTGACTTGCACTAATGCTTATCTCTCCTGGATCAGCATTGGTTACAGGAGGTGGCCGGGATGACAGCATTTCTTCCAGTATCTCATCTCCCGAATCAGTATCTGATTCTTCCCCTTCTTGCTTAACTGCATCTTTACCCCTCTCCTTAACTTCTGATGTAAGAGCTGGATATAGTCTACTTACCTCAACAATTTCCTTCCTCCATCTATGCAGCTCTTCATCTCCTTGGGCCATTGCATAATTATTCTATGCTCTACCTGCTCTTTTGATTTTTTTACCTTCTCCTTCTCTCTTGCAACATTTGTCAAATCTGTAAAGTTTCATTTTGCACGGGCGGAGGTGGTGGTTTCATCTCACACAATTTCCCCCTCAAATGATCAAAAATCCTGGTGTTAAAAGTTCCATACATAGGAAAACGTAATGCACCCTCGTCCTCAGTAATTCTCATCCATTGTTTCAACCACAAATAGAATCCATGCTTACTACTCATTATGTAAGCTCGAGTACCCTCAGGAGGTGACTTCTCACCTTTCCAAACAGGAATGGTAACATTTACCCTCACAAATTTCTTTCAATCCTTTGAACATTTCATTTTAGCAATTCAGTTGGCCCAATCATTTTTGTGAAACCAAATGTTTTCATTTTGTTTCATCCATGTAAATTTTTCAATGACCTATCAAATAACAGTTTTAAATTTCAGCAGGCTCTATCCGATCCGTGATCCACACTCACAATGTCCAATATGCAGCGCTACTCAAAACCCCAACCGACCAATAACAGTGCGAACACTATGACATCAACCTCTCACTCCTCACACCATCCACCCTCCTTCACAATTTTCTCCATTATTTTGAACAATAATTTTGACCCATCTTACTTGCTTAACTCTTTTCTAACAGAAAATATTTATATCTACTTTCACTCAGAAAGATTTCACAATTGCAAGTGACTTCTCGTCTAGTAAATATATTTTCAGTTTACTTACTAATATTTTAGCAAAGTGCATTTATGTTTTTATTTGTAAGATATGTTCTAAAATAAGCATTTAAATAACATTTATATATGTTCTAAAATCCATTTCTTGCATGGTGAATAGGTAGATTTTCTAAATATATACAGCCTTATTCATGAAGGCTAAATCGGCTCGCAAAGGGCCGGATTCTGAGAATCCGGCCCTTTGCGAGTGCGATTTTTGCATTTGGGATTCATCATCCCAAATGCAAAAATCGGTAATTGCTAATTCGCTAAATTGCGAGGAATTACATTTAAGGAATCTCTATTTGAGATTCCTTAAATGCAATTCATCAACCATTTTTAAATTGCTAATTCGCAATTTCGGGCCGCTATTTACCGAGAGGTCAGACCTCTTGGTAAATAGCAAAAACTTAGAAAAATGCTTTTAAAAGCATTTTTCTAAGTTGCATGTTGCGCACACACATGTCCTTTGGACATGTGTGTGTGCAACACCTGTGTGAAATTTCATTTGAGGGGTGCTACAGGGTGTCCTGTGGACACCCCTGGCACCCTTCAAATCGCTATCTTATTTGCGATTAGCTAATTGCTAATCGCAAATAAGGAATACTCCCCATTCATTCCTATGGGCCTTTTGGCCCATAGGAATGAATGGCGAGTTATTCCTTATTTGCGATTAGCAATTTGCTAATCGCAAATAAGGAATCAGTAGGAATCGCTTTTTATTATGCGATTCCTACATGAATGCCGTTTTGCGAGTCTCAAATAGCGATTCCTTATGATTCGCTATTTGAGCCTCGCAAAACGGCCCGTTCATGAATCAGGCTGATAGTCCTTTTCCCAACTATAAGGTGAAAACAGACTACTCTAGGGGGCTCCGACTTTCTTTGGAACAAAAAAAGTCATTTAAAGATAATTGCCAGAAATGTGCTCAGACAGTTCTGAATTTCTCACAAGCCTTCACAACAGGAAAGATTAGTAAAGTGGCTTTAGCTGATCATCACTATATGTCTGAGAAATCGTCTGAGAAATTGTTCATTGTGAATAAGAACACTTGAAAATGCAAAGTGGACAGTTTACAGTCAAAGGATAGCTACCAACCTTCTAACCATCAAGGTAGGCTTCTCCAAAATGTATTTATTTTATATGAAATGCCTTGGGAAACTTTAGTAACAACTTGTTTGAAGTTTGCATCATTAGAAAAACAAGGCATCGAAAATAAATCGCAGGCTGCAGACATACCGAATATGAAATAAAAGTTAAATCCAAGATATAAAATTTAAATCTAAGATATTAAGCTACAAGGTTACATAGACTTCAGAGTTACTGCTGAAGTAAAGATGAATGTTTTATGCTTAGAATGCTGTACCCGTTGCCATTGCCGTTTGCTGGAACATAGAAACCCAAGAATGATCCCTTAACATGCCGCCTCTGCTGTAAATTTCAAGACAAAATACAAGACGCCTTTATACTTTGTCCACTGCTGCTGGCAGAAGTGCAGCTATTATAAAAACATACTCGTAATGAAGCATAATTATGTACTGTTAAAAAGGCTGCACAATTATTTATATAGGTCCCGCAAACAGAATCATTGTAGGATTGAGTACCTTTTTGTCTACAGTGGTAAAGAATTAGCCACTCAGTAGCCCCGTCTACATTCATCGTGTGTGCTACTTCCTGTGTAAACGCTTACATTACTCACTCTTCTTTAAAAATAAGTGTAGTGTATTGTGCGTAATCAAATTTTAGTTTCAGTATTATTAGGACCAATCCGGTACCTGAATGTTCTCTTTATTGTTAGGCAATTTTATTTTAACCAATTGATTGTTTAGACATATCAAAAGTGCATTGTTTACAGATATTTTATCTAAACAATCCCATTTAATTATTACTACACCCTAGCAGGGATCAGTGGGGTTGTGGCACCTTGAGCTTTATCAAGCTTTGGTACACGCGCATAGCTCTGTTTCAGACTCAGTTGGTGGCAGGCTCACAGGGAGGTAGGGAGCCTCAAACATATTCCATTGATTCCTTTTTCAAAAGAACACATGCCAAGCCCAATTCCTTTCAGCGAGAAAGATTTATTTCATACAGCCAAAACGCCCGATGTGATTCGGAGCAGTGGAGTGGTGTGGCTCACTGGTTAGAGGCGGCAGTCCCGGAAGCAGAGGACTGCCGGGACTAGGGTTCAATTCCCGATGCTGCAGGGTCGTGAACCAGGGTCAGCGGACTCGATAATTCTCGCCACGGCAGGGTCATGAACCAGGGTCAGCGGACTCGATAATTCTCGCCTTGGTGCCTACTCTAACCAGGGATCACACTCGGCAACTCTGGGCATTAGCTTGCCTCATTTCCACAACAGCCCCCCACAAATGCCGGGGATACCTGGTTTCACCTTGAAGATACCCAGGAGGGAACATCTCACAGGGAAAGCCAGGATGGGTTCTACAGCGCCAGGACACCTCCGGGTAGCAGTGCGCTTTACAAGACACACACATTTACATTTACATTTTGATCACAGGCGAGCAAGGAGCGGATACTCCAAAAAGCGGCGGGCTTTTCCGCTGTATGAAACAAATATTTCTCACTGAAAGGAATTGGGCTTGGCATGTGTTCTTTTGAAAAAGGAAACAATGGATTATATATATATATATGACCAAGCTCCGTTCGCGGAGCGAAACGCGTCAGGGAGGGCACTTGCACTTGCACCTCTGCATAATAAAATGCACTGCTGACACTGGATCATTGTGCTGGCTGGATGATTTAACATCGTAGGATTGCTTTCTGAGGGTTATGAGGTCTGCGCTCTTTTGAACCGCTACCAGGAGCAGTTGGGATCTTGCTTGTCTATATATATATATATATATGTATATATATTACCTATGGCGGTCGCCAGTAGGTAGTTATAGTTAGAATTATTTTGAATAGGGAAATTGCAACATTCTATTGTGAATAACTTTGGCGCCGGTTGAGGAATCTGCCTGAAAATTACCTCAAATTTGCCTGGTGGCGCTTCGGTCCTTCCCTGAAAGTTCGGGAAGGATTCGTCAAGCAGGGGCCGGGAAAAAAGGGGGGTCCCAAAACGTGTTTTCCCCATGTTAATTTTCATAGGGCAGTCGACCTCACTTTTAGCCCGAACGGCTGAATGGATTTCCACCAAACTTGGCAAAATTGTAGGGACTGGTAGCCCGATGTGCCTTTGCTATGTTTCAAGATATGTGCTCCAGTGGATTTTGAGTAATTTAGGTTAAAAAAAATGTATATATCTATAAGCGCGCTCCGGTACGCGCACCGGGGCGCGAACCAGCGCACTACGCGAGTTCGCGCGCGGAAACCTGATTGGCTCTCGGGTGTCTGTCAACATTCCAAACAGTCCGGAGCGGCCGCCATCTTGTGTCTTGGTAGGATTGAGACACAAGAGGTGGCAAAAACAAAGGGGGAAATGACCAAAAAGGGGCAAAGTAGACCCCCCTGACCCCCTAGGTTTGATGTGGGGGCTATAAAAGGGCCCCGCGGGCCAATAACATTTTTTTTTTATTTGCGCGGGGGGAGCACCCGGTACACGCACCGGGGAGCGTACCATAGGGGAAAAAGAATGACAGAGTTTTTAAAAAATGTAGCCTTTTTTTATAAATTGGAGGTAGTTCTGAAAAGAACTGTTTTTTTTCTTCTTTTTGTTGTTTTATATTTTTTTAATGTTTTTTTGAACATTTTGTATTTTTTTGGCTTTTATGAACAATTTTATATTTTTTTTGTTAACAGAATTGTAAACGGCTCAACTGGAGCAAAAAAAACATCAGGAAAAAAATTATTGTTTTTTGGGGCAATTGCGGTTGTCACCAGCACGGTTGATGAGCTTTATGCTTTGCTCACCATAGGTGATGGTCTTACCACAAAATATACAAGTGATCTTGTATTGCCCAAACTGGGGTTGTATGTTTGGGACCACCTCCCTTGTCTCTGGTACAGATGGAGTGGGTTGCTTTCTTTTGGAGGTGCTGGGTGAAGATTGGGGAGGGTTTGTGGCCAGTTCTCGGACCTCTGCCGCAGCATAGTTGTTGGGATGCTTTCGCTGCATGTGGCGAATCATGGTGTTATTGCCAAATGAGTATTTTTTGTTAGGGTTCCCCCTTGAAAGTTCCATGTTACAGATTAGGCAAGTCACCTTTGGCGCATTCACCTTTTTTTGGCCACTTGGGATGGAAAAAAACTCCCATACAATGTGTGTCTTTGGCCTATATGGGGTATTGTCTTCTGGCAGGAATGTCCTCCTCCCCTCCTCTTCCTCCTCCTCCTCTTCCTCTTCTTCATCTCCACCAGTGTGGTGTTGTGGTGGTCCTCTTGGTGGTGGTGGTGGTGGTGGTGGTGGTGGCTGAGATGCTCCTGCTGCTGCTGCTACTGAAGCCATTTTTCAGTCCAAAAAAGTACAGAGAGGTCTTTCAACAGGTCTTCTTCACTCAAAGTACAAAGTGAGAATGAGGAAAGAAGGTGGGGGCTTTCATCATTAGGAAAAAAAACTATCCTGAACCAATGAAAAGTGTTAATTTCAGGTCACATGACCAGGGTTTTCATCATTTGGAAACCAAAACTGTCCTGCACCAATAAAAAGTGTTATTTGTAGGTCAAATGACCCGACGCGCTTACGCTATGCGCCCCCGGGCACGCGTGGCGTAAGCACGTCAGATGCTTACGCTGCGCGATCGTATGCGCTCGAGTGCCTCCGGGTGCATTTTACGCAGTGCGTATCATGCGGACGCGGCTACGCGATACGTCACGATGATGTTTTCATTCGCGGCAAAAGCGCTAACGGGACGCTCACCGGTATGCGCCTTGGGGCGTGCTGCAAGACTGCGCTTTCCGGTGCGCTCACCAGGACGCACACCGGGAGCGCTTAAGGGCAAAAAAATAAAAAACATGAACAATATACATAAAAAAATATTATTACATAAATATACATTATAGGATTCATTATAAAAATATTACATTTCATAGCTATAGAAATTTGCTATTAAAAAACCTTTGAAATTCACTGAAAAAACCAAAGGTTTCACACCAGTTATAGTTAGGAATTAGCATTTCAAAAACCTATGAAATTCACTGAAAAAACCATAGGTTTCACACCAGTTATAGTTAGGAATTAGCATTTAAAAAACCTTTGAAATTCACTGAAAAAACCATAGGTTTCAAACCAGTTATAGTTAGGAAATAGCATGTAAAAAACCTATTAAATTCACTGAAAAAAACATAGGTTTCACACCAGTTATAGTTGGCTGGAAATTTTACTAACATAAAACCATTGAAATTCCCACGTTATAGTTAGTTGGACTCACTGTAACTTGCGCGCCTGCAATGCACTGCTGATGACGTCACATATTACATCACTCATGACATGGTCAGTGACATCACTCATGACATCACTGATAACACCATCCTTGTGACAGACTGGCAGACCTCCTTTCAGTGTAATGTAACCCTTGAAACACATATTCAAAAATAGAAACTAACATTTTCAAAAAAATGAAGACACCCATACCATTTACAACAACCAATTCAGTAATTCCACCATCTATATACACATCCACTCATTCAGCAACAGTTCTATATAGTCACTCATACATATACTCACTCATCATATGTACTGATACACATATACATCCTGTTACACACCGACAGTCTTCCAAAAGTTACTCACACACATACTCACACATGCAAATAAACTATTGAACATCCATTTATTTGCATATACAGCTATGCACACACTAGCACATTACTTCTAAGGAAACTTACACATACTTACTCTCTTAAACAATCACTTATAGAAACACATACTTATTTAAACAGGAACTCTTTCAATCTCTCACTCTCACATATACATACTTATATACATCAATACTCACATATACTTCATTAAAACATATGTAGTTACTCATAAAGACACTAGTGAGGCAGGCCTTCCATCACTAATACACATATATACACACTCATCCACCCATACAGTCCTGCACATATGCTGTCTTCAAAACACATACAAACAGTGAGTCAGTCACCAACCCATGCAGCCACTTATACACAAAGTGAAACACTGATACATATATCTAAATATTTAAAAATTACTTGCTAACATGGATATACAGTTTGTGGCTGACAACTGTATGGCTGTGGCTCGGTATGTGACATCTTACATCACCAAAAAAGAAAAGACAGAACTGAAGGATATGTGGGAGGACATTTCCCATGAAAAGAGCCTCAGCAAGAAGTTGTACAGTTTCAGTCTGAAGATGTTGTCGCATCGAGACCAAAAGTGAAATGAAACAATGAAAAGTTTGATAAACAAGTCACATGACCTGTTCCGCTTACGTTACGCGGTGCGCGCCGCGTCCCGGATCGCTTCCGGTTCGCGGTCCGGAGCACTTCCGGGAGCGCTAACGCGGCGCGTCATAAGACGCATTACGCGACAACGTGATACGTCGCGCTTCCGCGACGCGTCACAGTTGCGCTAACAAAACGTTTACCGGTTCGCGGACTAGGTCGCGGCATCAAGATGAGCTAACGGAAAGCTTCCCGGTTCGCTTACCGGAAGCGAAGAAAAAAAATATTTAAAAAAAAATTATCAATAAACATCTAAAATATATTTTGGGATTTAAAGAAGAATACATTTTACAGCTACAGATGTTAGCTTTTAAAAAACCAATGAAATTCACAGAAAAAACCATAGGTTATAGAACATATATAGTTAGGAATTTGCATTTACAAAACCTTGAAAATTCAGTGAAAAAATCATAGGTTATAGACCATATATAGTTAGGGATTAGCATTTACAAAACCTTATTTTACTCGCATAAAACCATTGAAATTCCATATATAGTTAGTTGCACTAACTATATATCGCGCACCCGCAATCCACTGCTGATGATGTCACATATTACATCATTCATGACATGGTCAGTGACATCACTGATGACATCACTGATGACATCTCAAATGACATCACTGATGACATCTCAAATGACATCACTGATGACATCACTGATGACATCTCAAATGACATCACTGATGATATCATTTATGTGATAATACAATGAACATCTTCAGACTCTAATATAACCTTAGATACAATCAGTATAAACAGACACTCACAGACTGTCACTTATCCATGGAGTTACTCATACACCTAGTCATTCATGCAAAGAATCAATCACACCTCCATTTTCTCAACTATACAGTTATACACACCTTACTTATTCAAGAATATACTAACACATATTTACTCTCTTATACAATCCCTGATACATGTTCACAATAATCCATACAGCCACTCACACATTCACTGGCTCTTATGCACAGATATTTATATATGTCAACTCTCACATGTACTGTGTTTTACATATGTACTTACTTTGACATGTAGCACTGAGAAATCCATTCACTCACCAATACACTCATGCAGACAGTCAACCGCCCATACATCTGTTTCCGCATGCACTTTTGAACCCATACATATAGTGAATCAACTACTCACACATCTATGCACAGAGTCACACACCTCCCAGCCACCCACACACACACTCAGTCTCCCATACAAATACTTGGGCAACCAATCAATAACCCATATAGTTACTCATATAGCTACTGATCAACACATGCAGCAGTTTACAGAACAACAGACATAATGATGCACAAATTAAGACAGTTTAGTCACTAACCCATACACTCAGTGAGACACATTTAATCATTCTCTCATACAGTCAGTCATGCACCTACTAAATCCTTCATCCAAACACTTATACATCCACTCATTCTTCAATATGTAAGACATATTTTAACTTTACAGAAACATACAGTCACTGGGTGTTGTCATCAGTGATGTCATCAGTGATGTCATTTGAGATGTCATCAGTGATGTCATCAGTGATGTCACTGACCATGTCATGAATGATGTAATATGTGACATCATCAGCAGTGGATTGCGGGTGCGCGATATATAGTTAGTGCAACTAACTATATATGGAATTTCAATGGTTTTATGCGAGTAAAATAAGGTTTTGTAAATGCTAATCCCTAACTATATATGGTCTATAACCTATGGTTTTTTCACTGAATATATATATATATATATATATATATATATATATATATATATATATATATATTCACAGAAAAAACCATAGGTTATAGACCATATATAGTTAGGAATTTGCATTTACAAAACCTTGAAAATTCACTGAAAAAACCATAGGTTATAGACCATATATAGTTAGGGATTAGCATTTAAAAAACCTTATTTTATTTGCACAAAACCATTGAAATTCCATATATAGTTAGTTGCACTAACTATATATCGCGGACCCGCAATCCACTGCTAATGATGTCACATATTACATCATTCATGACATGGTCAGTGACATCACTGATGACATCACTGATGACATCTCAAATGACATCACTGATGACATCTCAAATGACATCACTGATGACATCACTGACATCTCATTTGACATTACTGATTACATCACTGATGATATCATTTATGTGATAATACATCTTCAGACTCTAATATAACCTTTGATACACTCAGTGTAAACAGGCACTCACAGACTGTCACACATCCATGGAGTTACTCACACACCTATTCAGTCATGCAAAGAATCAATCACATCTCCATTTCCTTAACTATACAGTTATACACACCTTACTTATTCAAACATATACTAACACATATTTACTCTCTTATACAATCCTTGATACAAGTTCACAATGATTCATACAGCCACTCTCACATTCACTGACTCTTATGTTCAGTTATTTATATATGTCAACTCTCACATGGAGTGTGTTTTACATATGTACTTACTTTGACATGTAGAACTGAGATATCCATTCACTCACCAATATACTCATGCACACAGTCAACTGTCCATACAGCTGTTTCTACATGCACTTTTGAACCCATACACCTAGGGAATCAACCGCTCACACATCTATGCACAGAGTTATACACCTCCCAGCCACCCACACACACACTCAGTCTCCCATACAAATACTTGGGCAACCATTCAATAACCCATATAGTTACTGATATAGCTACTGATTTAAACATGCAGCAGTTTACAGAAGAACATAAATATTGATTGCCAAATTAAGACACTTTAATTACTAACCCATGCACTCAGTGAGACACATTTAATCATTCTCTCATACAGTCAGTCATGCACCTACTAAATCCTTCATCCAGACACTTATACATCCACTCATTCTTCAATATGTAAGACATATTTTAACTTTACAGAAACATACAGTCACTGGGTGTTGTCATCAGTGATGTCATCAGTGATGTCATTTGAGATGTCATCAGTGATGTCATCAGTGATGTCACTGACCATGTCATGAATGATGTAATATGTGACATCATTAGCAGTGGATTGCGGGTCCGCGATATATAGTTAGTGCAACTAACTATATATGGAATTTCAATGGTTTTGTGCAAATAAAATAAGGTTTTTTAAATGCTAATCCCTAACTATATATGGTCTATAACCTATGGTTTTTTCAGTGAATTTTCAAGGTTTTGTAAATGCAAATTCCTAACTATATATGGTCTATAACCTATGGTTTTTTCTGTGAATTTCATTGGTTTTTTAAAAGCTAATATCTATAGCTGTAAAATATATTCTTTATTAAGTGACGTATCACGTTGCCCGTGAGACGCCTCATGATGCATCGCATAACCGTGACGTATCGTCTCTGCAGCGCAAACCAAACCCAAAACGTAAGCGCGCCAGAACACGCTTAAAGATATATATATATTTTTTTAACCTTAATTAGACAAAATCCACACGTGCACATATCACAAACGTTCAAAAAATCGGATTTTTTTGTTTGTTTTTTTTTGGCCCCACGTGGCTTTATAATATCCCCCTCATAAATCCTAGGGGGTCAGAAGGGGTCTACCTTGCCCTCTTTCCTTCATTTCCCCCTGTGTTTTGGCCTCCTCTTGTCTCTCGATCCTACCGAGAGACAAGATGGCGGCCGCTCCGGACTGTTTACAATATTGACAGCCAATCAGCTACTCCTCAGACTCCCGTTACACTGCCGGTTAGCTTCCCGGTTAGCTGCCCGGTTAGCTGCCCGGTTCGCGTACCAAGACGCGTCTCTACGGTGAAAAAATCTGATTTTTTTTTTTTTTTTGGGTTACACTGCCGGTTAGCTTCCCGGTTAGCTGCCCGGTTAGCTGCCCGGTTCGCGAACCAAGACGCGTCTCTACGGCGAAAAAATCGGATTTTATTTATTTATTTTTTTTGGGTTACACTGACGGTTAGCTTCCCGGTTAGCTGCCCGGTTAGCTGCCCGGTTCGCGAACCAAGACGCGTCTCTGCGGCGAAAAAATCGGATTTTTTTTTTTTTTGGGCCCGGCGTGGCTCTATAATATCCCCCTCATCAATCCTAGGGGGTCAGAAGGGGTCTACCTTGCCCCCTTTCCTTCATTTCCCCCTTTGTTTTGGCCTCCTCTTGTCTCTCGATCCTACCGAGAGACAAGATGGCGGCCGCACCGGACTGTTTAGAATGTTGACAGACACCGGAGAGCCAATCAGCTTCGCTTCGCAAAGTTCCGATACGCGAAAAGTTCGCGAACCGGAGCGCTGCCCGGAGCGCTGTTACAGATATATATCTTGATTTAAACGTTAATTTCTCAAAATCCACTGAAGCACATATATTGAGACCTAGCAAAGGCACATCGGGCTAACAGTCCCTACAATTTTGCCAAGTTTCGTGGAAATCCATTCAGCCGTTCGGGCTAAAAGTGAGTCCAACCGCCCTATGGAAATTAACATGGGAAAAACGCGTTTTGGGACCCCCCTTTTTTCTCGGCCCCCCCTTGACGAACCCCCCCCAAATTTTCAGGAGCTGCTCAGAAACAAAATGTGCCATTTTCCTGAAAATTTCAGCCGATTCCGTCCACAAACGCCAAAGTTATTAGACATAGAATTTTCAAAAGTCCCATAGGAAAAAAATCCTAACTATATATACCTACTGGCTATCGCCAGTAGGTAATACATATATATATACATATATATATATATATATATATATATATATATATATATATATATATATATATATATATATATATATTACCTACTGGCGGTCGCCAGTAGGTATATATAGTTAGGATTTTTTCCCTATGGGATTTCTGAAAATTCTATGCCTAATAACTTTTGCGTTCGTGGACGGAATTGGCTGAAATTTTCAGGAAAATGGCACATTTTGTTTCTGAGCAGACCTTGAAAATTTGGGGGGGTTTTGTGGAGGGGGGGCCGAGAAAAAAGGGGGGTCCCAAAACGCCTTTTTCCCATGTTAATTTCCATAGGGCGGTTGGACTCACTTTTAGCCCGAACGGCTGAATGGATTTTCACGAAACTTGGCAAAATTGTAGGGACTGTTAGCCCGATGTGCCTTTGCTAGGTCTCAATATATGTGCTTCAGTGGATTTTGAGAAATTAACGTTTAAATCAAGATATATATCTGTAACAGCGCTCCGGGCAGCGATCCGGTTCGCGAACCTTTCGCGTAACGGAACTTTGCGATGAGAAGCTGATTGGCCCTCCGGTGTCTGTCAACATTCTAAACAGTCCGGAGCGGCCGCCATCTTGTCTCTCGGTAGGATCGAGAGACAAGAGGAGGCCAAAACAAAGGGGGAAATTACCATAAGGGGGCATAGTAGATCCTCGTTGACCCCCTAGGTTTTATGTGGAGGTTTTAAAAGGGCCTAGGAGGGTCCAAAAAAAAAAATTTTTTTTTGCGTGGTAAGCGCCAAGTTCGCGAACCGGATAGCTTTCTGGGCAGCGAACTTTATGGATAAAAGAATGAAAGACTTTTCTAATACTGTATGTTAATTGTTTGTTGTTTTTCTTGTTTTTTTTTGTTTTCTTTATTTATTTATTTTTTTTATTATGATTGTGTTTCATACTTTATTAAATTTTCTAACATTTCATTGTCAGAAATGTCATAATTTATTATAGGGTGTAATTGTTTTTCATTTTGAAGCAAGTTGTCTACTGCTTCAACACATTGTAGAAGTTCGTGGTCTCTACTGTCATCCATAAAGTCATCAAGTTTGTCTTGGCTGCTCTCCTTCAGTTCAATCGAAAATGAAACTTGCTGCTCGCCTTCCATTTTGCCTGAAATTTGGATTAAAAAAATATATATTAGTAGAGATAGGGCACTGTTGGGATTAATTTTAGATAGGCAGTTTTTATCAGTGAATTTATCTTTTGGCAAATTTTTTTTTTAGTTCGCTTAAAGTTCGCGAACCGGTCAGCGAACTTGAAGCGAACCAAAAGAAATAGAGCTTGCCAGAGTGATAAACATTCTAGCAATTTTGTTTGAAAGGGGAGGTAGTTCTGAAAAGAACTGTTTTTTTTTGTTTTTGTTGTTTTATGTTTTTTTTGTAATTTTTTGAACATTTTTTGATTTTTTTGTATTTTTAGAACTGTTTTATGTTTTTTTTGTGTTTTTTAAGGAGGGGAGACAACAAAAAACAGGCTTTCAAAACGGCTCAACTGGAGCAAAAAAAAAGAAAATTACTTTTTGGGTGCATTAGGGCACTTATGATTTTCATATGCAATGTTCATGAGGTTGACACTCATGTTGCCATATGACAGCATAGCACCACAGTAAATACAAGACACCTTCATGTGCTGGAAGTTACGTTGGATGTTTGGCACAGTCTCTTGTGCCTCTCTTCCCGTCAAAGACAATGTGGATGTAGATCTTGCCACAGGAGTTGCCGTCGGATTGTCTACAAGATCCCTTAACTCAGCCCGGCTGTAGTTCAAGGGATGCCACCTGCTCATGTGACGGTGCATTGTATAGTTCCCCATACTGTACTTCTTTTCTGTGCCTCTCGACAATCTGTGGTCACAGATGAGGCAGGTGGCATATTTTGCATTCACTTTCTTGGTTCCAGGAGGGATGGTGAAAAACTGCCAGATGAAACTGGTTTTTCGTTTAGAAACCCGGGGCAACTCATCAACAAATTGTTGTCCCTCTCTCTCCTCTTCTTCTTCTTCCTCATCTTCCTCCTCTCTGTTAGTCATAATTTGACTGGGTGGTCCTCTCTTCTTATGGGGAGGTGGAGGTGGTGGTGGGGGTGCACCAGCTGCAGCAACAATGGAAGCCATTGTGGATCTTCAGATAAATGGTCTTTCTCTCACCAAGATGAAAGTCAGAGTGAGGAAATAAGGAGGGGTTTACTTGATTTGGGGAAAACAAAAGTTCTGAGCCAATGAAAAGTGTTATTTTTAGGTCACATGACCTAGTCATACATCATTTGGAAACCAAAAGTGAAATGAACCAATGAGAAGTTTGATAAACAAGTCACATGACCTGTTCCGCTTACGTTACGCGGCGCGCGCCGCGTCCCAGATCGCTTCCGGTTCGCGGTCCGGAGCACTTCCGGGAGCGCTAACGCGGCGCGTCATTAGACGCATTACGCGATAACGTGATACGTCGCGCTTCCGCGGCGCGTCACTGTTCCGCTAACGTAACGTTGACCGGTTCGCGGACTAGATCGCGGCATCAAGATGAGCTAACGGAAAGCTTCCCGGTTCGCGAACTAGAAGCGAAGAAAAAAAATATTAAAAAAAAAATTATCAATAAACATCTAAATATATTTTGGGATTTAAAGAATAATACATTTTACAGCTACAGATGTTAGCTTTTAAAAAACCAATGAAATTCACTGAAAAAACCATAGGTTATAGACCATATATAGTTAGAAATTTGCATTTAAAAAACCATTGAAATTCAATGAAAAAACCATAGGTTATAGACCATATATAGTTAGGAATTCGCATTTACAAAACCTTATTTTACTCGCATAAAACCATTGAAATTCCATATATAGTTAGTTGCGCTAACTATATATCGCGCACCCGCAATCCACTGCTGATGATGTCACATATTACATCATTCATGACATGGTCAGTGACATCACTGATGACATCACTGATGACATCTCAAATGACATCACTGATGACAACATCCAGTGACTGTATGTTTCTGTGAAGTTAAAATATGTCTTACATATTGAAGAATGAGTGGATGTATAAGTGTCTGGATGAAGGATTTAGTAGGTGCATGACTGACTGTATGAGTGAGTGATTAAATGTGTCTCACTGAGTGCATGGGTTAGTGACTAAACTGTCTTAATTTGTGCATCATTATGTCTGTTGTTCTGTAAACTGTTGCATGTGTTGATAAGTAGCTATATGAGTAACTATATGGGTTATTGATTGGTTACCTTAGTATTTGTATGGGAGACTGAGTGTGTGTGTGGGTGGCTGGGAGGTGTATGACTCTGTGCATAGATGTGTGAGCAGTTGATTCACTAGATGTATGGTTTCAAAAGTGCATGTGGAAACAGCTGTATGGGCAGTTGACTGTGTGCATGAGTGTATTGGTGAGTGAATGGATATCTCAGTGCTACATGTCAAAGTAAGTACATATGTAAAACACAGTACATGTGAGAGTTGACATATATAAATAACTGTGCATAAGAGCCAGTGAATGTGTGAGTGGCTGTATGGATCATTGTGAACTTGTATCAGGGATTGTATAAGAGAGTAAATATGTGTTAGTATATGTTTGAATAAGTAAAGTTTGCATAACTGTATAGTTGAGGAAATGGAGGTGTGATTGATTCTTTGCATGACTGACTAGGTGTGTGAGTAACTCCATGGATGAGTGACAGTCTGTGAGTGTCTGTTTACACTGATTGTATCTAAGGTTATATTAGAGTCTGAAGAGGTTCATCGTATTATCACATGAATGATAAAATCAGTGATGTGATCAGTAATGTCAAATGAGATGTCATCAGTGATGTCATCAGTGATGTCATTTGAGATGTCATCAGTGATGTCATTTGAGATGTCATCAGTGATGTCATTTGAGATGTCATCAGTGATGTCATCAGTGATGTCATTTGAGATGTCATCAGTGATGTCATCAGTGATGTCACTGACCATGTCATGAATGATGTAATATGTGACATCATCAGCAGTGGATTGCGGGTGCGCGATATATAGTTAGCGCAACTAACTATATATGGAATTTCAATGGTTTTATGCGAGTAAAATAAGGTTTTGTAAATGCGAATTCCTAACTATATATGGTCTATAACCTATGGTTTTTTCATTGAATATATATATATATATATATATATATATATAAATATATATATATATATATATTCAATGAAAAAACCATAGGTTATAGACCATATATAGTTAGGAATTCGCATTTACAAAACCTTATTTTACTCGCATAAAACCATTGAAATTCCATATATAGTTAGTTGCGCTAACTATATATCGCGCACCCGCAATCCACTGCTGATGATGTCACATATTACATCATTCATGACATGGTCAGTGACATCACTGATGACATCACTGATGACATCTCAAATGACATCACTGATGACATCACTGATGACATCTCATTTGACATTACTGATCACATCACTGATGATATCATTCATGTGATAATACGATGAACCTCTTCAGACTCTAATATAACCTTAGATACAATCAGTGTAAACAGACACTCACAGACTGTCACTCATCCATGGAGTTACTCACACACCTAGTCAGTCATGCAAAGAATCAATCACACCTCCATTTCCTCAACTATACAGTTATACAAACTTTACTTATTCAAACATATACTAACACATATTTACTCTCTTATACAATCCCTGATACAAGTTCACAATGATCCATACAGCCACTCACACATTCACTGGCTCTTATGCACAGTTATTTATATATGTCAACTCTCACATGTACTGTGTTTTACATATGTACTTACTTTGACATGTAGCACTGAGATATCCATTCACTCACCAATACACTCATGCACACAGTCAACCGCCCATACAGCTGTTACCACATGCACTTTTGAAACCATACCTCTAGTGAATCAACTGCTCACACATCTATGCACAGAGTCATACACCTCCCAGCCACCCACACACACACTCAGTCTCCCATACAAATACTAAGGTAACCAATCAATAACCCATATAGTTACTCATATAGCTACTTATCAACACATGCAACAGTTTACAGAACAACAGACATAATGATGCACAAATTAAGACAGTTTAGTCACTAACCCATGCACTCAGTGAGACACATTTAATCACTCACTCATACAGTCAGTCATGCACCTACTAAATCCTTCATCCAGACACTTATACATCCACTCATTCTTCAATATGTAAGACATATTTTAACTTCACAGAAACATACAGTCACTGGATGTTGTCATCAGTGATGTCATTTGAGATGTCATCAGTGATGTCATCAGTGATGTCACTGACCATGTCATGAATGATGTAATATGTGACATCATCAGCAGTGGATTGCGGGTGCGCGATATATAGTTAGCGCAACTAACTATATATGGAATTTCAATGGTTTTATGCGAGTAAAATAAGGTTTTGTAAATGCGAATTCCTAACTATATATGGTCTATAACCTATGGTTTTTTCATTGAATATATATATATATATATATATATATATATATATATATATATATATTTATATATATATATATATTCACTGACAAAACCATAGGTTTCACACCAGTTATAGTTAGGAATTAGCATTTAAAAAACCTATTAAATTCACTGACAAAACCAGTTATAGTTAGCTGGAAATTTTACTGATATAAAACCAATGAAATTCCACGTTATAGTTAGTTGGACTCACTATAACTTGCGCGTGCAATGCACTGCTGATGACGTCACATATTACATCACTCATGACATGGTCAGTGACATCACTCATGACATCACTGATGACACCATCCAGTGAATATGTGTCTTTCTGAAAAATAAATATTAGTGAGTTATGTTTAAATATTTAAATTCATTTATTAGTGTTTCACTTTGTGTATAAGTGGCTACATGTGTTGGTAAGTAGCTACATGCGTATGTATATGGGTTATTAGATGTTTCTCTTAGTATCAGTATGAGTGTCTATATGGTTTGGTGGGGGTATTACTTAGCACATAGATGCATGAGTGACTGACTCGCTGTTTGTATGTGTTTTGAAGACAGCATATGTGCAGGACTGTATGGATGGATGAGTGTGTATATGTGTTTGTTAGTGAGTGAATGACTGTCTCACTAGTGTCTTTATCAGTAACTACATATGTTTTAATCTAGTATATGTGAATATTGATGTATATAAGTGAGTATATGTGAGAGTAAGAGATTGTAAGAGTTCCTGTTTAAATAAGTATGTGTTTCTATAAGTGATTGTTTAAGAGAATAAATATGTGTAATTTTCAATACAAGTAAGGTGGAAGTGTGTGTATAACTCTATATTCAAATAAATGGATGTTCAATAGTTTATTTGCACGTGTGAGTATGTGTGTGAGTAACTTTTGGATGTCTGTCGGTGTGTAACAGGATGTATAGGTGTATCACTTCATATGATAAGTGAGTATATGTATGAGTGACTATATAGAACTGTTGGTGAATGACTGGATGTGCATATAGATGGTGGAATTACTGAATTGCTTGTTGTAACTGATATGGGTATCTCCATTTTTTTTAAATTTCAGTTTCTATTTTTGAATATGTGTTTCAAGGGTTACATTACAGTGAAAGGAGGTCTGTCACTATGTCACAAGGATGGTGTCATCAGTGATGTCATGAGTGATGTCACTGACCATGTCATGAGTGATGTAATATGTGACGTCATCAGCAGTGCATTGCACGCGCAAGTTATAGTGAGTCCAACTAACTATAACGTGGAATTTCATTGGTTTTATATCAGTAAAATTTCCAGCTAACTATAACTGGTTTTGTCAGTGAATTTAATAGGTTTTTTAAATGCTAATTCCTAACTATAACTGGTGTGAAACCTATGGTTTTTTCAGTGAATTTCAAAGGTTTTTTAAATGCTAATTCCTAACTATAACTGGTGTGAAACCTGTGGTTTTTTCAGTGAATTTCAAAGGTTTTTTTAATGCTAATTCCTAACTATATAAGACCTGAAAGCCCACCAGGAATCTCCAGTATGCGCCAGGGGACTGCATTGCAGAGAGGTGTAATGAAGCCACAACCCTTTTTACACCTCTCTGCAACGCAGCCCCCGTGCATGTTTGAAGAGGGGAAACTAATTCCCCTTGCATACTGGGGGCCCCTGGGGGCCTATTAGCCCACCTGGAACCTCCATTATGCACCTGGGGCTGCATTGCAGAGGTGTAATGAGACTATGCCCCTTGTTACACCTCTCTGCAACGCAGCCCACTGCCGCGTTTGCAGAGGGGGAACTAATTCCCCTTGCATACTGGGGGTCCCTGGGGTCAACTAGTCCACCAGGAGCCTCCAGTATGCACGAGGGAGCTGCATTGCAGAGAAGTGTAATGAGGCCACACCCTTGTTACACCTCTCTGCAATGCAGGCCACTGGCGCCTTTGCAGAGGGGGGACTAATTCCCCTTGCATACTGGGGGTCCCTGGATCATATCTGCCCAAACACCGATATTCCGAACGATAGTAAATGACTTTTCTTGAGAAACATTTGGATTTGGATTATCATGTCCTATACTTTGGAATTTTTGAATGACTGACTTTGAGGATGCTATAAATTACTCAAGTCTGCCCGAATTGTGTGGGTAAAATTGATACCTAGTCACTTTGAATAGGAATATACTTATGTCTCGTCTAACATTTGGAAGAAATATCTAGTTATATGACAACGGGATACCGACATAACTTGAAGGAAATAAGAACGCCCTGAAGAAGTTCTGTTGTACAGAACGAAACGTTTCGGCTGGCTGTGGTACATAAACTTAAGGACAATAAAAGCATTTGAATATACACCAAGATTCAGCGCTTCAATAAGTACTCTAAGTGATATGATTTGATTGGACTCATTGTGAAAGTGGTGCTGTGCCAAACTTTGGAATATTCTCCACTACTCTCTACTACTTACTCTCTCCCACTCTCTACTACTCACTCTCTACTGCTCTCTACTACTCACTCTACTACTTACTCTCTACTACTCTCTACTACTCAGTCTCTACTACTCACTCTCTACTACTCTCTACTACTCACTCTACTATTCACTCTACTACTCTCTACTACTCACTCTGCTACTCTCTCTACTGCTCTCTACTACTCTCTACTACTCACTCTCTACTCTCTATTACTCACTCTCTACTCTCTACCTCTCTACCTCTCTCTTCTTCTCTCTCTACTAATCTCTACCTCTCTACCGCTACCTCTCTACCTCTCTACCTCTACACCTCTACCTCTCTACCTCTCTCTACACGCACACATATAGACATATATGCATATATATATTTGCATATGCATTTATATATATGTATGTGTATGTATAAAAAAAACAACTAAACATTTTTTTTTCTAAACAGCTACTTTTAAAACTGTCATTCTTTTTTCCCATGGTACGCTCCCAGGTACGCGCACAGGTGCGCGTACCGGGCGCTCCCCCCGCGAAAATCAAAAAAAAAAAAATTTTTTTTTTTGCCTTGCGGGGCCCTTTTATGGCCCCCACATCAAACCTAGGGGGTCAGGGGGGGTCTACTCTGCCCCCTTATGGTCATTTCCCTCTTTGTTTTGGCCACCTCTTGTGTCTCGATTTTACCGAGACACAAGATGGCGGCCGCTCCGGACTGTTTAGAATGTTTACAGACACCCGAGAGCCAATCAGCTTTCCTCGCGCAAGTCGCGTGACGCGCCCGGTGCGCGTACCCGTGCGCGTACGGGTGCGCTGCTATAGATATATATATTTTTTTGAACCTTAATTACTCAAAATCCACTGGAGCACATATCTTGAGACATAGCAAAGGCACATCGGGCTACCAGTCCCTACAATTTTGCCAAGTTTGGTGGAAATCCATTCAGCCGTTCGGGCTAAAAGTGAAATCGACCGCCCTATGGAAATTAACATGGGGAAAACGCGTTTTGGGACCCCCCTTTTATCTCGGCCCCCGCTTGATGAATCCCCCCCAAACTTTCAGGGAAGGACCGGACCGCCATGAGACCATTTTCCTGAAAATTTCAGGCAGATTCGTCAACCGGCGCCAAAGTTATTCAAAATAGAATGTTGAGATTTAACATTGAAAATTATCCTAACTATAACTACCTACTGGCGACCGCCAGTAGGTAATATATATATATATATATATATATATATATATATTCACTGAAAAAACCATAGGTTATAGACCATATATAGTTAGGGATTAGCATTTAAAAAACCTTATTTTATTTGCACAAAACCATTGAAATTCCATATATAGTTAGTTGCACTAACTATATATCGCGGACCCGCAATCCACTGCTAATGATGTCACATATTACATCATTCATGACATGGTCAGTGACATCACTGATGACATCACTGATGACATCTCAAATGACATCACTGATGACATCACTGACATCTCATTTGACATTACTGATTACATCACTGATGATATCATTTATGTGATAATACATCTTCAGACTCTAATATAACCTTAGATACACTCAGTGTAAACAGGCACTCACAGACTGTCACACATCCATGGAGTTACTCACACACCTAGTCAGTCATGCAAAGAATCAATCACATCTCCATTTCCTTAACTATACAGTTATTCACACCTTACTTATTCAAACATATACTAACACATATTTACTCTCTTATACAATCCTTGATACAAGTTCACAATGATTCATACAGCCACTCTCACATTCACTGGCTCTTATGTTCAGTTATTTATATATGTCAACTCTCACATGGAGTGTGTTTTACATATGTACTTACTTTGACATGTAGAACTGAGATATCCATTCACTCACCAATATACTCATGCACACAGTCAACTGTCCATACAGCTGTTTCTACATGCACTTTTGAACCCATACACCTAGGGAATCAACTGCTCACACATCTATGCACAGAGTTATACACCTCCCAGCCACCCACACACATACTCAGTCTCCCATACAAATACTTGGGCAACCATTCAATAACCCATATAGTTACTGATATAGCTACTGATTTAAACATGCAGCAGTTTACAGAAGAACATAAATAATGATTGCCAAATTAAGACACTTTAATCACTAACCCATGCACTCAGTGAGACACATTTAATCATTCTCTCATACAGTCAGTCATGCACCTACTAAATCCTTCATCCAGACACTTATACATCCACTCATTCTTCAATATGTAAGACATATTTTAACTTTACAGAAACATACAGTCACTGGGTGTTGTCATCAGTGATGTCATCAGTGATGTCATTTGAGATGTCATCAGTGATGTCATCAGTGATGTCACTGACCATGTCATGAATGATGTAATATGTGACATCATTAGCAGTGGATTGCGGGTCCGCGATATATAGTTAGTGCAACTAACTATATATGGAATTTCAATGGTTTTGTGCAAATAAAATAAGGTTTTTTAAATGCTAATCCCTAACTATATATGGTCTATAACCTATGGTTTTTTCAGTGAATTTTCAAGGTTTTGTAAATGCAAATTCCTAACTATATATGGTCTATAACCTATGGTTTTTTCTGTGAATTTCATTGGTTTTTTAAAAGCTAATATCTATAGCTGTAAAATATATTCTTTATTAAGTGACGTATCACGTAGCCCGTGAGACGCCTCATGATGCATCGCATAACCGTGACATATCGTCTCTGCAGCGCAAACCAAACCCAAAACGTAAGCGCGCCAGAACACGCTTAAAGATATATATATATATTTTTAACCTTAATTAGACAAAATCCACACGTGCACATATCACAAACGTTCAAAAAACACAATATGTCGGACTCCCGTTACGCTGCCGGTTAGCTGCCCGGTTAACGTACCAGGAAGCACCTTTACCGCGAAAAATCAAAAAAAAATTTTTTTTCACCCCCCAGGGAACTTTAATAGCCCCCTCATCAATCCTAGGGGTTCAGGAGGGGTCTGCCTTACCCCTTTCATTCATTTACACCTTTTTTTTTTCCACCTCTTGTCTCTCGATCCCACAGAGAGACAAGATGGCGGCCGCTCCAGACTGTTTACAATGATAACAGCCAATCAGCTTCTCCTCAGACTCCCGTTACACTGCCGGTTAGCTTCCCGGTTAGCTGCCCGGTTAGCTGCCCAGTTCGCGTACCACGACGCGTCTCTACGGCGAAAAAAATCGGATTTTTTTTTTTTTTTTTTTTGGGCCCCGCGTGGCTTTATAATATCCCCCTCATCAATCCTAGGGGGTCAGAAGGGGTCTACCTTGCCCTCTTTCCTTCATTTCCCCCTTTGTTTTGGCCTCCTCTTGTCTCTCGATCCTACCGAGAGACAAGATGGCGGCCGCTCCGGACTGTTTACAATATTGACAGCCAATCAGCTACTCCTCAGACTCCCGTTACACTGCCGGTTAGCTTCCCGGTTAGCTGCCCGGTTAGCTGCCCGGTTCGCGTACCAAGACGCGTCTCTACGGCGAAAAAAATCGGAATTTTTTTTTTTTTTTTTGGGTTACACTGCTGGTTAGCTTCCCGGTTAGCTGCCCGGTTAGCTGCCTGGTTCGCGTACCAAGACGCGTCTCTACGGCGAAAAAATCGGAATATTTTTTTTTTTTTTGGGCCCGGCGTGGCTCTATAATATCCCCCTCATCAATCCTAGGGGGTCAGAAGGGGTCTACCTTGCCCTCTTTCCTTCATTTCCCCCTTTGTTTTGGCCTCCTCTTGTCTCTCGATCCTACCGAGAGACAAGATGGCGGCCGCTCCGGACTGTTTACAATATTGACAGCCAATCAGCTACTCCTCAGACTCCCGTTACACTGCCGGTTAGCTTCCCGGTTAGCTTCCCGGTTAGCTGCCCGGTTCGCGTACCAAGACGCGTCTCTACGGCGAAAAAATCGGAATTTTATTTTTTTTTTTGGGTTACACTGCCGGTTAGCTTCCCGGTTAGCTGCCCGGTTCGCGTACCAAGACGCGTCTCTACGGCGAAAAAAATCGTAATTTTTTTTTTTTTTTTTGTGTTACACTGCCGGTTAGCTTCCCGGTTAGCTGCCCGGTTAGCTGCCCGGTTCGCGAACCAAGACGCGTCTCTACGGCGAAAAAATCGGAATTTTTTTTTTTTTTTTGGGCCCGGCGTGGCTCTATAATATCCCCCTCATCAATCCTAGGGGGTCAGAAGGGGTCTACCTTGCCCCCTTTCCTTCATTTCCCCCTTTGTTTTGGCCTCCTCTTGTCTCTCGATCCTACCGAGAGACAAGATGGCGGCCGCTCCGGACTGTTTAGAATGTTGACAGACACCGGAGAGCCAATCAGCTTCGCTTCGCAAAGTTCCGATACGCGAAAAGTTCGCGAACCGGAGCGCTGCCCGGAGCGCTGTTACAGATATATATCTTGTTTTAAACGTTAATTTCTCAAAATCCACTGAAGCACATATATTGAGACCTAGCAAAGGCACATCAGGCTAACAGTCCCTACAATTTTGCCAAGTTTCGTGGAAATCCATTCAGCCGTTCGGGCTAAAAGTGAGGCCAACCGCCCTATGGAAATTAACATGGGAAAAACGTGTTTTGGGACCCCCCTTTTTTCTCGGCCCCCCCTTGACGAACCCCCACCAAATTTCCAGGAGCTGCTCAGAAACAAAATGTGCCATTTTCCTGAAAATTTCAGCCAATTCCGTCCACAAACGCCAAAGTTATTAGGCATAGAATTTTCAAAAGTTCCATAGAGAAAAAATCCTAACTATATATACCTACTGGCTATCGCCAGTAGGTAATATATATATATACATATATATATTCACTGAAAAAACAATAGGTTTCAGCCACGTTATACTGAGGAATTAGCATTTAAAAAACCTTAGACATTCACTGAAAAAAACATAGGTTTCAGGGACGTTATAGTTAGGAATTAGCATTTAAAAAACCTTAGAAATTCACTGGAAAAACCTTAGGTTTCAAACATTTTATAGTTAGTTGGACATTTCACTCATACAAAACCATTAAAATTCCCCCGTTAAAGTTAGTTCAGCGAACTATAACTCGCGCGCACTGCTGATGACGTCACATATTACATCACTCATGACATGGTCAGTGACATCACTCATGACATCACTGATGACATCACTGATGACATCATTCAGTGAATGTGTGTCTTTCTGAAAAATAAATATTTTTTATATATGTATATCTAAAGGTCGATGGAAGAATAAATGAGTAAATAAGTGTCTAAATGGATGTTTTTTTGTAAAATTGATTGAATAACTGACTTATTAAGTGTATCTTAGTGAAAACATGTATTAGCGAGTAATGTTTAAATATGTAAATATCGGTATCAGTGTCTCACTTTGTGTATAAGTGGCTGCATGGGTTGGTGAGTAGCTACATTGAGTGTCTATATGGGTTATTAGTTGTTTTTTTGAGTATCAGTAGGAGTGTCTGCATGGTTTGGGGGGTATTACTTAGCAGATAGATGCATGAATGAGTGACTCACTGTTTGTATGTGTTTTGAAGACAGCATGTGTGCAGGACTGTATGGGTGGATGAGTGTGTGTATGGGTGTATTAGTGAGTGAATGACTGTCTCAAAAGTATCTTTATGAGTAACTACATATGTTTAAACTAGTATATGTGAGTATTGATGTATATAAGTGAGTATATGTCAGAGTGAGAGATTGGAAAAGTTCCTGAATAAATAAGTATGTGTTTTTATAAGTGATTGTTTAAGAGAGTAAGCATGTGTATGTTTCTGTAGAAGTAAGTGTAGTGGTGTGTGTATAGCTGTATATGCAATTAAATGGATGTTTAATAGTTTATTTGCATGTGTGAGTATGTGTGTGAGTAACTCTATGGATGAGTGTCGGTGTGACTATATAGAACTGTTGGTGAGTGGATGTGTATGTAGATGTTGGAATTACTGAATAGGTTGTTGTAACTGGTATTGGTATCTCAATTTTTTGAAAATTGTAGTTTCTATTTTTGGATGTGTGTATCAAAAGTTATAGTACGGTGAGAGGAGGTCTGCCACTCTTTCAGAAGGATGATGTCATCAGTGATGTCACCAGTGATGTCATTTGAGATGTCATCAGTGATGTCATGAGTGATGTCACTGACCATGTGATGAGTGATGTAATATGTGACGTCATCAGCATTGCATTGCGGGCGCGCGAGTTATAGTTAGCTGAACTAACTATAACAGGGGAATTTCAATGGTTTTGTATGAGTGAAATGTTCAACTAACTATAAAATGTCTGAAACCTATGTTTTTTTCAGTTAATTTCTAAGGTTTTTTAAATGCTAATACCTAACTATAACGTCCCTGAAACCTATGGTTTTTTCAGTGAATTTCTAAGGTTTTTTAAATGCTAATTCCTAACTATAACGTGGCTGAAACTTATGGTTTTTTCATTGAATTTCAAAGTTTTTGTAAATGATAATTTTTATATGTATTAATTGTTATATTTTTTTATACTGATTTACTACATTGTTTTAAACTATTTATTTTTAGATATTTTATTTTTTAAATTACATTACATATTTTTTATATAAATTGAAGACAAAAAGCGTTTTTAAAAATATTGAAATTGTAATATTTGTTTTTTTAATTTTATATATTTTTTTAATTTATATATATTTTATATAGCAGGCAATGATATCCTATGGAAGGAAATTCAAGTTACTGGTAAGTACGGTTAAAATTACTTTTCAGGATCAGTACTGGCCTGAAAGATGCAGCACTGAGATCTCTCCTGATAACAGTAAATCGGAATTCGCAGTTCGGCTGATTTTAGAGGAATATTTTAAAGGTCCAAAATTCCATACTTAGACGAATTTCCAAGTGAAACCAGTCAATGTTAGCCTAAGAAGGAAATTCAAGTTACTGTAAGTATGGCTAGAATTACTTTTCAGGATCTGTAGTGGGCTGAAAGATGCTGCACTGAGGTCTCTCTTGAGCCACCACAAGGCTCCAGGAGGGGGGCCGCGTGGCCCCCTCCCAACATTTAAAAGCCCCAGGGGTTGGTGGTCCACGGGGATGGGGGGTCCATCACAAAACCCCCCAAATTAAAAATGTAGTGCCCCAGGGAGGTGGCGGTCCCAGGGGCGTGTGGGGGGGCTTGAGCCCCAACACAGTTTTTTTTTTTTTTTTTTAAAAAAGAAGCCCCGGTGGGAGGCGGTCCCTGGGGCTGCGGGGGCGCTGTGAGCCCCTCGCATATGTGGGGGGCCCAGAGGAGCTGGGGGGCTCCTCTGGACCCCCATTATAATTCACTACATTGCCCCTGGGATTTGGCCCCCTCTGGGGCTAATTACAAATAAAGCAGGCTATGTTTTTTTTCCCCCCACGGGATATGCGTATCCTAGGCGCATCCCGCAATTAAAAAAAAATTAAATAATGCTTGCGGAACCCCCTGAGCAGGCCTAGGGGGTCAGGGTGTTTCTACCCTGCCCCTTTTGCGTCTTTTGAGCACTTGTTTTTCAGTTTATTGTGCCTTGGTTCTACCGAGACACAAGATGGCTGCCAACACCCACCCCCTGTGGCTTTTATAGTTAATGGGTGGGGGGGCTTTAAAGGCCTCTCCAAGCCCCGGGGACCGCCACCCCCGGTGCTTTTCTAAAATATTTGCGGGTGCTCACAGCTCCCCGCAGCCCCAGGGACCGCCAGCCCCCAGGCCTTGTTTTTTTTATCAAATAAAGAAACCTGTGTGGGGGGCTCAAGCCCCCACATGCCCCAGGGAACGCCACCTCCCTGGGACACTACGTATGTAAATTGGGGGGTCCGTTATGGACCCGCCAGCCCCGGGGACCACCACCTCCCCAGGGCTTTGCTAATGTTGGGAGGGGGGCTGCACGGCCCCCACCTGGAGCCCTGGTATTTCCCTGGGGAACGCCACCCCCCAGGAGAGGCTCCTGCAGTGTCCCGGGATACCCAGCCCCGGGACACTGCAGTTTGCTATGGCTATGAAGCCTTGCAGCTCCCGCCCTGCCATAGCAAACTCTGCTTTAGTTTTTGGAAGAGATAGCTGGAAACCTGCTCTCTCTTCCAAATACCAAAGCATATTGCTTTTCCACAAAGGGAGCTGCATCTAAGCAGCTCCCTGTGTGGAAAAGCAATGCCGGCTCCCGCAGGAGGCAGGGAACAAGCGGGACCGTGGGGGGATTGGGAACCCCCCACAGTCCCCAACAGATAGGGTAGGCCCAGGGATGGTGTTCCCTGGGCCAAAAGTGGCCCAGGAAGGGGGCCACGTGGCCCCCTCCACCATTATAAAAAATATTATTAAAAAAGGAAAGGCCGGCCCCAGGGGATGAGGTCCCCGGGGCCATAAATGGCCTGAGGGGGGCTATGCAGCCTCCCTCCAATAACTAAATTACACTTAAAAAATGGCCATGCCCCGGGGGATGGGGTCCCCGGGGACGATTATGGCCCCGGGAAGGGGGCCACGCGACCCCCTTACAATTTAATTTTTTTAAAAAAAATAGGGGTCAGGCCCCAGGGCCAATAAATTAAGAAAAGAAGGGGGGCCACAAAGCCCCTTCTTAACAAATAAAATAAATTTAAAAAAGACTGGCATCGCGCCGGAGGCCCCGCCCCCTCCCTGCAGCTCTCAGCAAACGCGCCCCCTGTCGCGTTTGCAGATGAGAAACTAATTCCCTTTGAATACTAAGGGTCCCTGTTGCACCACAGGGACCCTCAGGATTCAAGGGGAGTTAATCCTACAACTTAAAACAGTGGTGAAGGGAGGGGGCGGGACCTGAGGTGACATGTGTGCAAACACGCCCTGTGGTGCATTTTAAGTTTGGAAATCAATCCAACTTCAATCCTGAGGGTCCCTGGGGGCCAACTAGCCCACTAGGTACCTCCAGTAAGGGCCATGGAGCTGTGTTGCAGAGTGTTGTAAAAAGGGGCGTGGCCTCTGAACACCTCTCTGCAATGCAGTTCCCTGGCGCATACTGGAGGTACCTGGTGGGCTAGTTGGCCCCAGGGACCCTCAGGATTGAAGAGGAATTAATTCCCCAACTTAAAGCGTGTCACAGGGCGTGTTTGCAGACATGTCACCTCAGGCCCCGCCCCTGTCCTTCACCATTGGACAAACGCACCCCCTGGCGAGTTGTAAGTCAGGGAATTAATTACCCTTCAATACTGAGGGTCCTTGAGGGCCAACTAGCCCACCAGGAACCTCCAGTATGCGCCAGCAAGCTGCGTTGCGGAGAGGTGTTCAGAGGCCATGCCCCTTTTTACACAGCTCTGCAACGCAGCCTTTTGGCGCTTACTGGAGGTACCTGGTGGGCTAGTTGGACCCCAGGGACCCCCAGGATTCAAAGGGGCTTAATTCCCCAACTTAAAATGCGCCACGGGGCGCGTTTGCACAGTGGTGAAGGGAGGGGGTGTGGCCTGAGTTCACATGTGTGCAAACATGCCCTGTGGTGAGGTTTAAGTTGGGAAATAAATTCCTTGTCAATACTGAGGGTCCCTGGGGACCAACTAGCCTACCAGGTACCTCTAGTAAGCGCCACGGAGCTGGGTTGCAGAGTGTTGTAAAAAGGGGCGCGGCCTCTGAACACCTCTCTGCAACGCAGCCTCCTGGTGCATACTGGAGGGAACTGGTGGGCTAGTTGGCCCCCAGGGACCCAAAGGATTGAGATGGAATTAATTCTCTAACTTAAAATGCGCCACAGGGTGTGCTTGCAGACATATCTCCATAGGCCACGCCTTCTTCCTTCACCACTGTGCAAACATGCCCTGTGGCGTGTTTTAGGCTGGGGAATTAATTCTCTTTCAATACTGAGGGTCCCTGAGGTTCAAATAGGCCAACAGGTATCTCCAGTATGCGTCAGGGAGATACCTTGCAGACAGGTGTTCAGAGGCCACTCCCCTTTTTACACCTTGCTGCAACGCAGCTCTGTGTCGCTTACTGGATGTACCTAGTGGGCTAGTTTGACCCTAGGGACCCTTAGGATTGAAGGGGACTTAATCTCTCAACTTAGAACGGTGACAGGGCGCGTTTACAAAGTGGTGAAGGGAGGGGAGGGTCCTGACGCTATGTGTGCAAACACGCCCTGTGCCGTGCTTTAAGTTGGGGAAAAAATTCACTTCAAACCTGAGGGACCATGGGGGCCAAGTAGCCCACCAGGTGCTTCCAGGAAGCGCCACTGTACTGCGTTGCAGAGAGGTGGTGCAGGCCATGCCCCTTTTTCAATCTTTCTGCTACGCATCTCTGTGGCGCTTACTGGATGTACTATAAATTCCGATTTTGTCCCATGTTATCATGTGATATGTACATATCTCGCTCCAGTGCACCTGAACAGGCGAATCACTCCATGGGCGGGTACCTTGTTGCGGCGGTGCTCCGCAAAAAATACAAGCTCCAACATCCCTTTCCACTCAAGGAAGGATACCAGCACTCACTGGGTTTCCATATACAGCAGTGGTTTTATTTCAGAGTAACAAATGTGTTTCAGAAATGCTCCAGCATCAGTGTTTCACAACCAGCACTGCGAGACACCATCTTTTTACGTCATCTGCTAAGACATTGAAACAAACGAGGGATCGAGCGCACATATCGTGGGCGCCATCTTATAATGTTATACATCACGATTGTTACATGAGTTTCAGTGCAATCTCTTACAAACACAAGCAATTCATTTGTGCACAAATCGTAAACAACGAATATCACCGTTCCGCACTTTAAAGCCGTGTATCGGCATTCCAAGACCTCCAGTATCATATTGATATGACTGGCAATTTTTATGCAGTAGGAACACAAGGCAATCACGCACATAGCGCACATTCTGGTGAGTACTAATAGTCCCCATTGAATGTATGTTGGTATGCATTATGCTGACATCGTATGGATGACAATGAAAGCATATTGCATTCTTGTAGTGGGAGTAATCATTCTCATGTTTAAAGAACAACCATTTCTAGTGATCTCGCCGTGGATCGGCGAATAGCAACCTGCTATGTTAGGTTGCCATGGTTCCCTGTGCGTTCAATGCAGCCGTGTATTTGCACATATTTCAATGAACAAATTCAGGAGAAGAAAACTAATTTCAATGAAAGCCCTACCATTTGATGGTCTGGCCATCCTACGTGACCTGTGAACCTTGTAGTCTCTTACCTATGTATTATCTAGATCCCTAGATGTACAGTCAGCTCCTCCCCAATATTCAATCCATTAGGGCTTTTGGTCTGGAGATCGATAATATAGCGTGACTCTAGTCTTCTTAGATTTAACACTCTGTCTCCCTCTCTGCTCTGCACTGGTACACAATCAATACTGAAAAACTGTAAAAGGTCTCTGTTGCTTCTGTTTTTGATAGCAAAATGCTGTGCCACTGTATAACTAAAATCTTTATTTGCTATAGCTGGGGGCGAAGCAGGTGCCCATCGCGGTTCCAGATATTTTTCTATTAAGGTCTCCCTGGAAAAGAAAGATGTTGTTAAATAGACAAAACTCAATTAGCTCCAATACCATGTTGTTATTTGTTGCAAATTTCAATGGCCTCTTCTGTAGAACATATTTTACAGCATTCAGTCACTGTGAGTGGTTGATACAGGTGTAGAGACTGATTATGTCTAGTACAATTAAACTGTATGTTGGATCCCACTCTATATCTTCAATATGATTAATAAAATCTGTTGTGTCCTTGATGTAGGACTTCAGCTGTAATATTAGCTCAAACAGAAAATAATCAATGAATCTAGTGAGGTTTTCTGTTAACTACCCAAAGACGAGACTATTGCCTCCCAGGTGGTCTCAGTTTGTCCTTGCATCCTTTGGGTAAATGATAAAAAGTCGGTAGAATGGGATTTGTAGTCCTTAAAAATAAATATTCATCCAGATCTATCATGGATTAGTCATTCCATTTCTTTATTATGGTGTGCATTTGTTGAATACTGTTCTGGTATTCTTCTTTCGTTGTCAATTCATAACAGTCATGATTCGTCATTTGTCGTAGTGCTTCCTCGACATAATATTCGCGTGACATCAGGGCAATGTTACCTCCCTTATCTGAAGGTTTATAGACTACTGATTTGTCCTTTTCCAAGTTTTTTACTGCAGTTCTCTAGGCTTTAGTTAAGTTGTTTTTGCCTCTAGATGGTTTTAAACTTTCTCTGAGTTTTAATAAATCCTTGATCACTGCTTCTGAAAAAGTGTCTATTGCGTCAAGTGGCATTTGTGGAAGGAACTGTGAGGGTGGTTTAAAGCTGCTTTCTGGAGCTTCATGTTCCACATCTAACCACCTTGTTCTTTGTGCCAACGTCGTTGTGGTTGGCAGGTCCTCCATTGTTTATTCTTGGCGCAGTTCTTCTAGTAGTTCTGAAGTTGTTAAATCATTCACTGCTAACAAATCTGTGTCTTTACTCAGTAATTTAAGAAGTCTAGCCTCTTTTGATGTCGGTTTTAGTTTGAAATATTTGTGCAGTTTGAGCTTGCGGACAAACTTGAACAAGTCAATCCTAGTTTGTGTATATTCCAGGCGGTTATGTGTGCAGAATGTTAGTCCCAATTTGAGCACTGATTTCTACATCTCAGTCAAGATTTTAGATGTTAGGTTGACTATCGTCAGGTGATCATCATCACCTACCATCTGCCCCCCTCTTGCTGTGTGTTATTCATGGTGTTTGATTGCTTTTGGCTCTTCCTCTTCCGGCCGCCCCTTCTGGTTTTCCTTCTCCTTCCGGGGGTTTGCTCCCAAACCCCTTAGCCATGATTGGCGAATGCTGTTGAATTCCTCCTGAAAAGGGGTCTTCTGTCGTCTCCCTTATCCTCCTCTGACTGCTCATTTTCAGTCATATCGGACTCAGAAGTTTCCACTCTGGCTGGTTTCTCGATGGCCGTCATCTTATTTCTATTAGATATTTCTTTCCTTGATTGCTCAAATCTTTTGCCAAAAGTTAGAACTCTTCCCATTGCATAATCCTTCTCGTCACGCTCAAATTCTTTTTGCTTGCGCTGTTTGATCTTCATCTCATACTGGGAGAGACGCTTCTTCATTGCCTCCCTTAATACTTCTTGCTGGTTCTTATCCGTGTTTTTCAACAACTCTTCTTCCAGACCCTCAAATTCTTTGAGCGCTTTGTCTCTGTTACTCCACGCAAATTGCAACATTATTTCCAAAATTCCTACATGATAGGGCTGTATGGGCTGCCCAGTAAGCAAAGGATCTGGATTCTCATACGCCGGCACTGTATAGACACGCAGTCCTCTAGGGACTCTCTCCACCTCGATGTAATTTTGCAATGAGGTGGCCTCCCACCACTTGCGTATCTCCCTTTCATATAATCTTTCCAGTTTCTGAAATTGTGTAATCAGAGTGTTAGGAATATTGCTTATTTCAGGTCTATCCATATTGGTGACATCCATTTTCTTCTTCTTGAACATGTTCTCTGCTGCCTCCCTGCGCTCTGTCACGCTAAACATATTGGTCTTCTGTTTAGCACGAGTCCCGATCCCAGGCTCCTTCTGACTCAACTCCTTGACTCAGCCTCGCTTGCTGTGTATACCCCTCGCCAAGCCTTATAATAAGTATATATTACGGCGCATATTTAAACAAACAGGCTTACCGGTATATCCGTGGTTTGCCTAGAGAGCCAGGAATTTCTTTTTTTCTTCCAAATAATCCGTATTGCTCCGTGCATACGATCCAAGACAGTGCCTTCGCCAATTTCATCTCGCTCCAGTGCACCTGAATAGGCGAATCACTACATGGGTGGGTGCCTCGTTGCGGCAGTGCTCCGCAAAAAAATACAAGCTCCAAAAACCCTTTCCACTCAAGGACGGATACAGCACTCACTGGGCTTTCATACACAGCAGTGGTTTTATTTCTGAGTAACAGACGCGCATCGGAAATGCTCCTTCATCAGTGTTTCACAACCAGCACTGGGAGACAGCATCTTTTTACGTCATCTGCTCAGACATTGAAATAAACAAGGGATCGAGTGCACATATCGCGGGCGCAATCTTATAATGTTATGCATCACGATTGTTACATGAGTTTCAGTGCAATCTCTTACAAACACAAACAATTCATTTGTGCACAAATCATAACAATGTATATCACCATTCCGTACTTTGAAGCCATGTATCGGCATTCCAAGAACTACTGTATCATATTGATATGACCGGCCGTATTTATGCAGCACGAACACAGGGCAATCAGGATCATAGCGCACATTCTTGCAAGTACTAATAATCCCCATTGAATGTATGTTGGTATGCATAGATGCATTATGCTGACATCATATGGATGACAATGAAGGCATATTGCATTCTTGTAGTGGGAGTAATCATTCTTATGTTTAAAGAACAACCATTTCTAGTGATCTTGCCGTGGATTGGCGAATAGCAACCTGCTATGTTAGGTTGCCATGGTTCCCTCTGCGTTCTATTCAGCCGTGTATCGGCACATGTTTCAACGGACAAATTTAGGAGAAGAAAACTAATTTGAATGAACCCCCTATCATTTGATGGACTGGCCATCCTACGTGACCTGTGAACCTTGTAGTCTCTTACCTATGTATTATCTAGATCCCTAGATGTACAGTTAGCTCCTCCCCGCTATTCAACCCATTAGGGCTTTTGGTCTGGAGATCGATGATATAGCGTGACTCTAGTCTTCTTAATTTTAACACTCTGTCTCCCCCTCTGCTCTGCACTGGTACACAATCAATACTGAAAAACTGTAAAAGGTCTCTGTTGCTTCTGTGTTTGTTTGCAAAATGCTGTGCCACTGTATAACTAAAATCTTTCTTTGCTATGGCACGCCTATGTTCCAGTATCCTGATTTTCACGCAATGTATAGTGCTCCCTATGTACCTAAGCCCACACGGTCACTTTAGGCAGTAGACAGCGTGCGTGATTTGACATGTCATGAATTTCTCAATTCTTTTACCAGATTTAAGTCCTTTGATCTCATATGTGAGCACCCTTTTACTAAAGGCAAACGCTTTGCATCTACCACACGGATAGAATCCCCTAATTTTATTCACAGTTCCCTGTCTGTGTGAAAAAATACAAAAAATACAAACATACAATACAAGGTTGGTGTACAATCAAAGCCTTAGCTGTGAAAACGTAGATACTTTCATGTGTTTGCTAACCTATGAGGGTCGGTAGATGGTAACGCCCCAATAACCTGCTGAGACTTTGGCAGGACTGATTGTGTGTCCTAGTGTGGGAGGTTCTTTACATAAGGTATGACGGTGAAGTCATGGGACACCTGTCCATTGTTAAAGCTCCACACTGCTGGTAGTGCACCGCTGCTGCCTTAGGGCTGGAAAAAAAACACTTGGTGTGACTAAAATCTACAGCACTATTCACTCTAATATGTTATTTACATTTTCTGACCAAATGTTCTTTAAGACTATGTCATGTAAGGTAACTGCTAACATCTTCACTATGCGGTACTTACTGACTCCTAATTTACATGATGCTATGCCCTGTGAGATATTGCATACCTGTCTGTGATCTTCAGGGGCATAGCTAGGTCAGTAAGATTGGGAGGGGGGAGTGAGCATCAGATTTCCCTACCATCACTCTGGAATATATAATTAAAATACATTATATGACTAGCACGTCCCATGAGAGGAGCTTAAGAGGCAGTGGAAAGGGAGAGGAATACGGATGAAAAGGAGTACTATGAGAGAAACACAATATTTGGTCAAATAAGCATTTTAAGGGCAATCAAAACAGAATTGAGAGAGTGTGTATGTGGTTTTGTCGAATGTCTGACATAATATCGACAGACAGAATATCGAAATGCAAAAATATCGGAGCAAAAGTATCGACAGCAAAAATATCGGAATGCTATCTTCATTAAGGTAAGTACAAAAATATCGAAAAAATAATATTGTAGTACAAAAATATGGGAATCAAAAATATCGTTTTTTTAAATGTATTCATAATAATGTAAAAATAATTTTAAAATACATATAATTTTACAAATATTGAATAAAAATATTAAAACAAAATTAAAACTAATACATATACATTTAAAATAAATAAAACACTTAATAATTTAATGTAATTTTAATTTTTATCATGTAATTTATTTGATTTGATGTAATATTTTTTTGTTTTTACCCTGTACGCCTGTACCCCAAAAACTGAAAACTGACCCTGAACCCTAAAAATACCCCTTTACCCAAAAACTGAAAACTGACCCTTATCCCTAAAAATACCCCTTTACCCAAAAACTGAAAACTGACCCTGAACCCTAAAAATACCCCTTTACCCAAAAACTGAAAACTGACCCAGAACCCTAAAAATACCCCTTTACCCAAAAACTGAAAACTGACCCTGAACCCTAAAAATGCCCTTTACCCATGAACTGAAAACTGACCCAGAACCCTAAAAATACCCCTTTACCCAAAAACTGAAAACTGACCCAGAACCCTAAAAATACCCCTTTACCCATAAACTGAAAACTGACCCTGAACCCTAAAAATACCCCTTTACCCAAAAACTGAAAACTGACCCTGAACCCTAAAAATACCCCTTTACCCATGAACTGAAAACTGACCCTGAACCCTAAAAATACCACTTTACCCAAAAACTGAAAACTGACCCAGAACCCTAAAAATACCCCTTTACTCAAAAACTGAAAACTGACCCTGAACCCTAAAAATACTCCTTTACCCAAAATTAATTAATATTATTTAATTACCAATTAATTATTAATTAACAATAACAATAAAGTAAATATATTAGCACATTTGCTGTAATTAATTTAATTTAATAATTAATATTATTTTCCCCAATTAATTAATTAATAATAACAATAAATTATATATAAAAAATTACTATAATTAATGTAATTAAATAATTAATATTAATTAATTGCCAACTAATTAATAATTATAAATATGTACAACATTAAATTAATTATTTAACTAATTAATAGAAATTAATTACCAATTAATTATTAATTAAAATATGTACAAACATATATCAATTAATTAATTATTATTAAATTACTTCCCACCCTATTCCCCTATAAACCCATAACCCGCTACAGAACATATTTATCAATTAATCAATTAATTAAAAATAATTAAAAATTATTTCTCAATTAATTAATTAATAATTCCTACTAATTAAAAATTAATTTAACATAATTAAATTACTTCCCACCCTATTCCCCTATAAACCCACAACCCGCTACAGTAGTAAAAGACAATATTTAATTAAATTACATTAAAAATAAATAATAAAACATAATAAATACAATATAATATACACTAAATTTATTTAAAATTGATATTAGTAACATCGAAGTTATTAATATCGATATTATTGACATCGATATTTACAACTTCGATATTACTGATATCATACCAATATCGATATTAAGACTGTCGATATTACTTACCTTCGATATTTTGTCCCATCGATATTTAAACTTCGATATTTTTGTATATCGATATTTAAAAATCGATATTTTGTCTGTGTACCGGTTTTGTCAGTTTGTGTATGCAAAAATCACAGGTGAAATCCGACTGACACCTCACCATACCCAACTAAAAGCCCTTGTACCCAACTATTCATCTGAAAATACTTTTATTAGGTGGGGTGTAACACTCCAAACAGCCCCCCTAAAGCTATGCCCCTGGTGATCTTTAAGGCTGAATGTAGTAGGTTTTGGAAATAACCTGCATTGCTACATATCTATAAAGTATACCAGTGGTCGGTATCCAAATCCTTGCTTCAAACCAATTGTGAATAAGGGGGGCATTAAAAATATTTTTAAATATTAAAACTTGGGTACTTTCTTCAGATTACTTATCCAATGATATACCAGAAAATTCATCCTTTCATATGAATGTTGTTGGAACTTTGAGTGTAGCCCTGTGCCCTGGGTGAGCAATATTTGACACTGTCTTATTTTGGAACGGCAGTGCCTGACAATAAAGAATATGAGATAGTTGAGCTTTGCTCTGGCTGAGAATGGTTGGCACCGTAGTTGCCATGTGCCTTGGTTGGGAAGGAAAACTGATTGGCAAGGGAAGTTGGTTACCTACGTTTTGCTGTGGTTGGAAATGGGTGCATAGTAGTACAGTAGCGGCTCCTGCAGGTAAGAACGGTGGGGCAGTGGGGTCAGGAGGATGTCGACAGACGACGGAACAGGATGTATTTTTTTTATTTAATTTTCCCTATTCCATCATTTGTTGACATCCCCCCGACCCAGCCCAACACGCTTACCTGCGGGAACCACAACTGTATTAGGTGCTCATTTGCTATGTTCCCTGCTTCAGACTAGGCTAGTCAGGCTAATGTAGAGGAGTACGAAGCAAAAAGAGCACTTCTATCACCTCAAATAGGGAGAAGGGTGACCAGTCTTCAACACCCTTGCCCCCATTGCAAGCATTACAAACTGGCAATAGACAGTCAGTTTCAATATTATAACGAAAGTTATGTCACAAAAATAATGTATCAGCTAATGTTCACGAATTTCTGTGCCATCCTGTTCGAATGCATAAATATGTTAACAGAGACAAGGGCTGCAGAGCTCCATTAAATAACTTTGAGCCAGATGTATCAACATTGAATTTTGCGAGGACATAATAACAAATTTTACCAATTCGCTATTATGGAATCGCAAAATGCAATTTATGTAGGTTTCGCAAAAGAAAATTGCGATTCCTACATATTTCTATATAGCAAATTACAAATTGTGATTCGCTATCAAGGAATGCCTTCCCATTAGTTTCCTATGGGCCCAGAGGCCCATAGGAATGAATGGGAAGACATTCACAATTTGTGATTACCAAATTGGTAATAGCAAATTGCGAATGCAATCACAAGGGTGATAGGGGGTCAAAAGGCCACCGTGATGCACCCCCAAAAATGGTAAGTGTCCACATGTGGCGCATATACATGCCCTAAGGGAATGTGTGTACGCCAAATTGCACTTAGAAAAATGCAGAAATGTGAATTTTTCTAGGAATTTTCAAATTACCACCAACTTCAAGTTGGTCGTAATTTGCGATTCCTTAAAGCAAAGGGGCAATTTTTACCTGCTTCCTGCAATGCATTCAGGGAATCGCAAACTTCGATTCCCTAAATGCATTCATAAAATAGGTAATCGCAAAAATTGCGATTCCTTTTTTTGAGAATGGCTTTTGAGATGATACATCTCAAAAGGCTTTTTACCATTCGCAAACGGGCCGATTCTGCAAATCGGCCCGTTTGTGACAAGTAAAAGTCTTGATACATCTGGTCCCATATCTCCAGGAATGTGCAGCTTTCCAGAAATGCATGGCCTCTGAAGTGAACTTTAAGAGCCATCTTAGAGGCTACACAGATGCCTCAGAAGGTTGCTGGAAGCTATTTGCAAAAAGCCCATTTTGGAATTAGTCAGTCATTGGAGCTCGGAAAAACAGATACAAATATAATTCTATTTCATTTTAATCTTGTAATGTGGAGTTTGCACGCTCCAGTCGATTGCTTTATACATACTTAAGCATACTACATTATCATTCCAATTTTTTATGTTTTGTCCATCTTGCTCCTTTCTGAGCATATTTAGCGAAGGATGTATTGTGCCTTGGGGGCATAATAAAATAATAAAAAGCTACCTTAGCATGTGCCTTCCAGGGACTTGCACCTTTCCAGTTCACTTACCCCTGCTTTTGAATGGGGTCCTAGTTCTGTTTAGCTAGGTAAAAAGCTCACTAGAGAAGGAAGATAGGAGTATCAACATTTAGGGCTGTACCATAAAACATTTTTATCGGCGCTATTTCATGCCTCTGGTGGTACGTTAAGGCATAGCTTGTGCCCTAAAGTAACTATATCTTGTGGCTCCGCCATGCACAGTTTTGTCGTCAACGATGTAATTTCAAATTTTGATGTGATGTTCTCAATTATGTCAAGGAAATATGTCATAAGTGATGTAATAGGTGGGGTCATTAAATATCACTTTACAACTAGAAATTGACAAAAAAACGTCTTTCTCTTGCCATTTGGTGCACGGACGCCTTTCCTCTGTTTTCCTGCCATTTGCTGCTCTGTGCCTGGCGCAGCGTGAGCAGCCCCTTTGTGCTGGGGTGGGACTCGGTACCCCAAAAAACACTACTCACTACTCACCTGAGGGAGGTGGGAGGAGCCACCTGACACCTTCAGAGGTGCGCTCTGGTTCCCGCAGAATGGGAGGCACCCGGATACGCCTGGGCCGTGCCCGGGCAACGCCCGGGCCAAAGGCGGGCCCATCTGCTCCTGTCACAGCCCGGAAGAGACTCGGCTGGGCCTCCCCTTTGACACCTGGTTCTCCAGTGGAAGACTTTGGAGGGATAAGAAAAATGGGAAAGAAGAAGACAAACCCATCAGCACCTGAAGAGATAACCATTACTGCCCTAGACTCATTTCTTGCAAAAGCAACAACAGCCATTGTTAAAGAGATTGCCATGACAGAGAATAGATTCCCAAAGGGGGGCAGGAATAGTGACCCTGTGCTTTCTTTACATCAGAAACTTTAACCCAACTCTTGACATCAAGCGAGGCAAACCCAAAATCTATGCCTCCCGAGTCATTAACATATATTGATTCTCATCCCGCTTCAAGCTTGGAAATCCCAGGGACCCCCACAGCCAAAGACACTGGGTAAAGGAAATGGGGCCTTACTAAAGAACATCCCCCTAATATTTCAAAGAGGCCACGGCGGTGCCTTTCGATGCAGCCTAAAGTTGATGTCCAAGTTCCTTTGAATAATGTAGCATTGTCGCCTGATAACGGGGGTGAAAAGTGGGGTAAGCTTTCTGGCAAACTCTGTGACAAACTGTCTTTGCTATTGCAACCAATAACAATTATGTTTGGCTTCCATAGAGCGCATGTTGCAGGATTTAGCATCTAATAAACCAGTTAGGTTGGGGGAAGCAGGGGCTATGACACAATCAAATCCAACTCCAATTAAAAACCTCACTGGAAACCACCAGTTTATTGGTCAGCAAATAACACCTCACCAGGCCCAAAGGGTGCTAGTCCCACAAGTCCATCCCGGCACAATTAACACATGTCACAGATCAAGTAATACTCAAAATTTAGGCACCATCAAGGGGAGAGTAACTGAGGATCTAGATATGGCAGTGCCACATGGCTCTAATTTATGGAAGATAGCCATGGTCATTCTTGAAAAAATCGTCAACATGCAACTGGCCCGCCACCTGGAAGACAACAACATCTTGGACCCGTCCTAGTCCGGATTCAGACGAAACCACAGCACCGAGACAGCCCTCATCGCCACCACAGACGACATCAGGCGCCAACTAGACAATGGCGAAACATCAGCCCTCATCCTCCTGGACCTGTCAGCCGCCTTCAACATGGTCGGCCATCACACTCTAAAGACACGCCTCCTAGAAGCTGGAATCCAAAAGAAGGCTCTTGACTGGACCACGTTCTTCCTCTCCGGCAGAACCCAGAGCGTCCGCCTCCCACCCTTCCGATCTGAAGCCACCAACATCATGAGCAGCGTCCCCCAGGGCTCATCACTTGGCCCAACGCTGTTCAATGTCTACATGGCCTCCCTCGCACAAGTGGCCCGCCATCACGACCTCAACATCATCTCCTACGCTGACGACACCCAGCCAATCCTCTCCCTCACCAAGGACCCACATACTGCCAAATCCAACCTCCACGAGGGAATGAAGGCCTTCGCCAACTGGATGAGGAGCAGCCGTCTGAAGCTGAACTCTGACAAGATGGAGGTCCTCATCCTCGGACCCAACCCCTCAGCCTGGGATGACTCCTGGTGGCCGACCACACTGGGAACAGCACCAACACCCACCGACCATGCATGCAATCTAAGATTCATCCTCGACTCCTCCCTCTTCATGTCTAAGCAGGTCGATGCCGTCTCCTTCTCCTGCTACAACACCCTCCGCATGCTCCGAAGGATCTACAAGTGGATCCCGACCGAAACAAGAAGAACGGTGACACAGGCCCTCGTCAGCAGCATACTGGACTACGGCAACACACTCTACACAGGAATCCGAGCCAAACACCTACAACGACTACAACGCATCCAAAACACCTCCGTCCGACTGATTGTCAACGTCCCCCGCTGCAGCCACATCACCCCCCACCTGAGAGACCTACATTGACTCCCCGTTGACAAGAGGATCACTTTCAAGCTCCTCACCCACGCACACAAAGCACTCCACAACGCCGGACCAGCCTACCTAAACAGCAGACTCGGCTTCCACATCCCCACCCGCCAGCTCCGCTCCGCCAGCCTCGCCCTCGCCGCTGTCCCCCACATCCAACAAACGACCTCCGGCAGCAGATCCTTCTCCTACCTCGCCGCCAAGACCTGGAGCACCCTACCTACCCACATACGTCAGACCAAAGACCTACTCGCCTTCAGAAGACTCCTCAAGACCTGGCTCTTCAAGCAGTAGCAGCACCCCCCTCTCCCCTCAGCGCCTTGGGACCCTCATGGGTAAGATGTGCGCTTTACAAGTACTCTGATTGATTGATTGATTGAAGAAGCCTATTGGGACCTGGGAGGTGCACTCAGCATGTGGATATCATGGGGAGGGAAAGTAAAAATAATTCCATAAATGTACCCCCTGCTGCATGCTCATATGTTTTAATAATGCTAAACATTCTGTTCCAATCAACAAGAATCCACAGGTTAACTCATAGATAAAGCACAGCGTTGGATAACTAAGTTCACTAGAGCTGGCCCCCTTATACAGGACTACCTGATCATGACCAGGAGAATTCCATGGGTGGGGTCATCGTAAAAATAATTGAGGGCGATTGCATAATCGTTAATTTCGATAATCCTTTCTTAGTGGGCGGCCTGTTAAATCAATTGCTATCTGTTCCCTCCATAAAGTCTCAGATTTATGTTGTTCTGTTAGGTTACTTCTACAAACCACCTTGTTCAGATTTGCTGAGATCCTATAGGCCACAAGGTAGGGCAATGGGAAGTCCTTTTAGACTGCCACTGAATGATAGCCTATGTGTTCCAATCAGAAATAGATTCTCCATACTAGAGAGTATGGATTAATGTGATTGACTCGTACCCCCCGCCCAGACCTGGTTTTATACAAATCCTGTAAACCAGGGTGATGATAAAAAAAGACACTCCTGAACAGAACTTACAAGACATATTGATATAGAGCTGTTAGAAAAGAGATCTGACCCACTTTTGTGTGAGATATGCCCTAATCAAATGGGCTCTAATCAAATAGAGGAAGATATAACATGATCAGATGAAAATGAGCTCACACTCATAACGTGGAATGTAGCTGGTTATAAAAATAAAAAGGACAACATCGAATGGTAAGAGGAACTAAAAAACGGACATATAAATACGTTTTCAGGAAACATAGGAGAGGATACATAAATGGTTTTCGCGCCTTCCATACCCCAATCAATCAATCAATCAAACATATTTGTAGAGCACGCTACTCACCCGCTAGGGTCTCAAGGCGCTGGGAGGAGGGGGGGAGCCGCTACTGCTCGAACAGCCAGGTCTTGAGTTGTTTCCTGAAGGAGAGATGGTCCTGGGTCAGCCGTAGGTGGGTGGGGAGGGAGTTCCATGTCTTGGCTGCCAGGTAGGAGAAGGATCTTCCTCCGGCGGTGGTTCTGCAAAATCGTGGGACGCTGGCGAGGGCGAGGCTGGGGGATCGGAGCTGGCGGGTGGGAGTGTAGAATGTGAGGCGGCTGTTGAGGTATTCGGGGCCCCTGTCGTGGAGAGCCTTGTGTGCGTGGGTGAGGAGTCTTAACATGATCCTCTTGCTGATGGGGAGCCAGTGCAGGGCTCTCAAATGGGCAGAGATGTGGCTGTGACGGGGGGTGTCCAGGATGAGTTGTGCAGAAGCGTTCTGTATGTGCTGGAGTCTTTTCTGTAGTTTGGCTGTGGTTACGGCGTAGAGGGTGTTCCCATAGTCCAGTCGGCTGGTGACGAGGGCTTGGGTGACCGTCTTCCTAGTTTCGGTGGGGATCCACCGGAAGATCTTTCGGAGCATGCGCAGGGTGTTGAAGCAAGATGACGAGACGGCGTGACTTGTTTGGTCATCATGAGGGAGGAGTCCAGGATGAAGCCTGAAGGACTGAGTTATTCTAAGACCCAGCGGTGCCAGGGGACAACACCTGAAACCTTCGTGGGTAACCTGTTCCGGCGTACAAATGACAGAGACACGGGACACTTCCTTCGGCGTCAAAGATTCGAGGTTTATTACTGCAAGGAACACAGAAGTCACAAGAAGTACAGCGTGTGTAGGTTCGAGGAGACTGCTTCAAATTGCTACTGTAGGTCGCTCCTTTTATGCACATTTCTCTCATAGCTTAACATGGTACACAAAGGTCTACAACTCGGTTCCCATCGTAATCTCCGAGAGGGGTTGCTTTGATGCATTCAGGGCCCGGAACATACGTGCGGAAACATTTGTTGGTTCCCAACTGTAAAACACATCTTCCCACCATTAGTACATTCCAATTGGCAGTAAACAGATCGAAGAAGGAACAGAAAACAGGTGCAGAGGAAGACAGAAACAGTGGGGAGATCGGAAAGGGTGTAAAAGGGGTGGTATCGGGAAACACGGGCTACAGGCATCAAAGGGACGTGCCTAATGAGATGCACGGCTGAGACAATAGAGCGACACGGCAAGATGTGCCCCGAGCGGGGCCATCTGCCTTACAGTGTCATCCCCCTCATCATAAAGACACTTTCAAAGGAAACGTGTCTTCCGCAAGAGTTCTGGGAATCCCAGGGTCGCGAAGCGGACAGCGTCCGTTCGCTGGCTACTTGAGGGCAAGAAACAAAATGGATGCCGTATCTAAGATGGAACCCGTGGGCTCGGATGTAGAAACCCACGAAACAAACGAACGGTTTAGGCTAGCACAGCGAAAACGCGTACACCCACTAAACTCGTCATTTGCGGTTCATAGATACCAGACTCGACCATATTCGTGCGAGTCAGAAACACCACTTACGATCGTCACGGAACCTCAGACGCTCCTTTTGCCCTCATGTAGGCAAGCACTAGTCGGAATCATACTCGATATTCATCAGACCATCTAGATGTTGCTGCAACATAACTCTGTCCATCTGAGCTCCTTTGGTAACAGGCGGCTGTCTCATACACGTTGTAGCACAGAGGCCACACAAGGCAGGACCACACTGCACACAAAGGCAACACGTGAACAGAAATGCTGCAACAACCCCGATGATCATCAGAATCTTCCAACCCCAGGTCGACATTAGGCCCCAAAACCACCCAAGTAGCGTCCAATCCCCTACGTCCACGTGTATGGACTCGGAGATCTTATGCAACTTTGAAATGGCTTGATAGACAGTCGGAGCGTTATCTGGAATGAAAATACAGCAGCTCGAATGGATCACCTTACATACTCCACCTCGATCTGCTAAAACAACGTCTAAAACCATACGGTTTTGTAGCGTCATAAGCCTATCCGCCTGAAGTTCTGCGGTGATATTACCAAGGGCACTGGCAGTGATATTAGCGGTCGATTCCACCACTCGAGTCAACTGTCTCAGGTTCCTACTATTGACCATAGGCCCCCAAAACGGAAAGAAACCCTTGAAAAAGTCTCCTGCCTCTTGACCGGCAGTGTCCTCTTTGCTAATCACGCCCCTCACAACTCTAGTCTTGTGGTAGTCTGCATCAACGGTAAACGTCGGAGGCAACAAATTTGCAATATAACATGTGCCCGCAAAGTCGGAGGGCAACCACGTATACGCACGATCATGACAGACAAAGTACGTACCCTTGGCAGTCAGAAACACAGGGGTAGAGAGCATCGGCAAAACATACGTCTCGGAGCAAGCACTCTCTCCAAGATATGCTCTCGATCTTCGGCCACGACCCTTTAGACAGAAATTACCAAGGTGGGGTACGATCCATATTGGCGACGAGCTTCTAAGCTGTCTTTCACCCACGAGCGCACTATACTCAGCCTCACTCAGATCCCTATAGGCTCGCACCTCTTCCTCTGGAATGAGCGACGGCTCATAGATATCCCTATCTAGATCAGCGATCGCTACAGCCAAAGGCTTGTGGTACGGACCGGGACCAAAGTGCGGAGGACGTGGCTCTCGATTGGGGTAGGAATCTAGTGCACTTCGAAACATTGTTTGTAATGCTCGAGCTGAACCCTGGGAACTATAAGGAAGCACCAAGTATGGAATTCCTTTATCTGTGGTATGTGGCATTAACCCACACACCCAACAATTGGTAGTATTAACCACCAACTGATGTTGATGAAGGAGCTGAATGAAGGAATTATTTCTGAATTCTGCACGTCTAGCCTGTTCGTGTTGGGGTAAGATATGGAAGGAATGAGGGGACATAGTGGAGGTAGTTTGAGGTTCAGAAGTAGGAGTAGGTATGGCAGAAAGTAGGAAGTACTGTATCATATAATACACCCCACCCGCCAATAACGAGGAAACAATTAGAAACAGAAGGAACACCTGAAACATAAAGCATTTGATACGAGTAATCTGTTGCAGTTTGAATCTTTGCGCCTGAGCTTTTTCCAAGTCCATCAGCTTTGAAAACGCCATCCCCTAAAACCGTCCTCAACGTTTCTTGACGCACTTCGTTCTGTGTAGCAGTAGTCAATCCCCGGGAGTTCCCAGGAACCGACGGTCTCTGACCTAGTGTCTAGACCTACTAACCAGAAGGAAGTACACGCGCGGCCCTACGGTTCACCTGGATGTAAGGTATTCTAATTCACAAATATATATAAAGTCTCTCAGCTGCGGTAGCAAAAACACATATGGAAAAACTCAATATTTACAAAAATCACAGTTGTACGTGTGTTTAGACTGATCGTGGCAAAAGGGGTAACGTAGATATCGAGGGACAGAAACGAAAATTTATTTGTCCTTGGTATTAGATCGCAAAGAATAGCGGCTTCTCCCAGGACGTGTCTGTTCATCAAACAATGGATCCGATGAGGGAACAGAGTTCTGTTGATCAGTCAATTGTTCAGATCTTGAATCTCGTGATGGCAAATGTTCAACAATGTCTTTCTGCTGCACTGAGGATTCTCTGACAGGCTGAGCGTCGCTGAAAGGTACGAAGGTTTGCGATGCTTCAGTTTCAGACGAGGCAATGCCCTTCCTCACCCACGAGTCCGCTGGTAAAGGTATAGGAACCTTTTTAGTATGGGTGGCATGCACCCAGTGCTTTCGGCCTTCCAGACGAACAGCAGTTCTCGTGGCAAGGAGGACTTGGTAGGGTCCAGTAAAGCGAGGTTCAAGGTTGCGTTTTCTTCCGAAGTTCCTCGTCACCACCCAGTCTCCGGGCTGGAGCTGGTGGCCTGGACCCTCCATCTGCGTCGGCAATGCTTCAAAGACCTGTTGGTGAATTAACCTCAGTTTAGCAGTCAGATCATGAAGATAATCGATCAACATTGGATATTCAAGGTCTGAAAACACACTTGGTCTAGGGACCCCCCAAACATTCGCAGGACGGCCGAACACTATTTCGTAGGGACTGAGCCCTACTCGGGAGTGTACAGTCGCCCTTGTTGACAACAGAGCTAGAGGCAAAGCGTCAGGCCATGAGAGACCAGTAGTGGCCTGAATCTTCGCCAACTTTAGTTTGAGCGTGCCATTATAGCCCTCGACCAAACCCGCTGACTGAGGATGATTGGCGCTATGGAACTTTTGAGTAATTCCAAGGCCCTTACACACATTCTTCATCACACTCCCCACAAACTCACTTCCGTTATCAGACCATACAATCCGTGGCATTCCATACCGAGGAAAGTATTCCTTCAGTAGGATTTTCACAGTGGACATAGCAGTGTTGTCTTTGAGAGGGTAGGCTTCAATCCATCGGGAGAATGCGCAAACCACAACTAAAACGTATTTCAGGTTATTGCATCGCTCCATATGGATGAAGCCTAGCTGAATTACTTCAAAGGGACATGAAGGGGGAGCAAAATGGCCAGGAGGTGTAGGGGTTCCCTTACCAGGATTATACAACATACATATCATGCAATTTTTAACCAATCTCTCAGCACATTTAATAATACCGTCATTCTTCCACACAGGGGACAACAACTTGCAGATACCTTTCGCACTAATATGTGCTGACCCGTGTGCCATCGTCACAACGGCTAGTACATACGCATCTGGCAACATCCATCTCTTATGCTCCGACAAATCAATCCAACAACCACTCACATCCAACTTTCCCATACTTTCTTTCCACTTCGTCTTTTCAGTCTCCGTGGCCTCATTCTGTATCGCTTTCACACTCTCGATGGTATCCTCACACATACCAGTCTCTGTAGGCCACCTTACCGAACTCACATACATTCTCGTGCTAAGGTTCCGGGCAGTCTCCTTAGCACTCTCATCCGCAAACGCATTCCCACGGCCAAAATCATCCGTCACCTTACGATGCGCACTACATTTAACAATCGCCACCTGCTTAGGCAAAGTCAGTGCATCCAAAAGATCATTCACAAGCTGTCCATGCTGAATCTTAGTGCCATGCGACGTCATGAAACCTCTCTCTCGCCACAATCGTCCAAAGCTATGCGCGACGCCAAAAGCGTATTGGCTGTCGGTAAACACATTCACCCGTTTCCCTTGCGACAACACACACGCTCTAGTCAAAGCAATCAGCTCTGCAGCTTGGGCAGAATTCTGATTCAATCTTGCAGCTTCCACAACCGTACTCAATGTCACTACAGCATACGCGGTCGTTACATCACCATTCGGCAATTTAAAACACGACCCATCCACATACAGAGTCCCATCAGGATTTTCCAAAGGAGTATTTTTCAAGTCTACATGACCTTTGGTTTCCTCTTCAGTTCGTAAGTAGCAGTCGTGAGCTGCTACTTCATCTGATTCCATACTGATTGGTAACAAAGTCGCCGGATTCAGGACGTTACAGCTGTTATTTGAATGTGACTTGCCAAAAGCGTCAACTCATACCCAGACAACCTTGCACTCGTCAAGTGCTGAGTTTTCGTACGATTCAAGAGAGTGTCAACTGCATGCGGAACCATCACCGTAAGCATATTATCCATGACCAACCCTGCAGATTGTCGGATGGACACCGCAGCTGCCGCTGTTGCCCTCAGACAACTCGGCAATGCTCTAGCTACTGGGTCCAAGGTCGAGGAAAAATATGCACATGGACGCTGTTTACCACCAAAAGGTTGCGTCAAAACACTCAACGCACAACCTTCCCTCTCGTGAACGTATAGTGTAAACGGCTTACTGTAGTCAGGGGTCCCTAACACAGGAGCCGAACACAATGCGTCACGCAGTTCAGAAAAACTTTTCTGACATTCTTCCGTCCATTGCAAAGGAGTTGGAACATCCTTGCACGTAAGAGCTACCAATGGTTTCGCTAGTAATGAAAAATTTGGAATCCATTGCCTGCAGTATGACGTGATACCTAAAAAGGCACGCACATCTCTCTGAGTTGTTGGCACAGTCATTCGAGCAATCGCTGCAATTCTCTCTGGGGTCAACCTTCTTCCCTCCTTTGACAATAAGTGACCTAGATAGGTTACTTCTTGACAACAATATTGTAGCTTAGAAGGTGACACCTTGTGATGTAAGTCACAGAGATGTTGCAACAACGATACCGTTGCAATTCTGCAAATGTCCTGAGTGTCTGCAGCCACCAATAAGTCATCGACATATTGGATTAAGGCCGCACCGGCCGGCAACACAAACGCATCAAGTTGGCCCTTCAAGGCTTGACTGTATATCGATGGACTCTCACAGTAGCCCTGAGGAGCACGTTTAAACCGGAAGCTACGGCCACCAAGAGAGAAACCGAAAAGATCTCTACTCTCCTCAGCAATCGGTATACTGAAGAAAGCATTCTTCAGATCGATTACAGAGAACCAAGATGCAGAAGCTGGAATCAGAGTGAGAAGTGCCGTGATGTCAGGCACCACAGGGAACTGAGGAACCACAATTTTATTTACCTCCCGTAAATCGATAACAAAACGATAAACAGGGGGTTTTGAAGGGTCAGTACGTTCAAAATGGGCAGTACAGGGCTATTGCACACGTTTCCCTCAATAACGTCTTTCTCAATCAAATCGTAGATGATGGCTAACAGTGCTCATTCACCATCAAGGGAGATACGATACTGGGGAATACGTGGCAGTCGCACGTTAGATTTCAAGTGAACAACATAAGGGGAAATGTCAAGCAGGCCCACGTCATTGGGACCTGTTGCCCACAAAGATGCAGGAAGCGAGCTCAATTCCGGTGGAAGCTTATCGAGAGACAAGTACATTGGAGAGACAACTCTCTCACCCAAAGTAAGCTTTACTCCCGCAGGAGAACAATACAAAGTCGCATACAGACTTTTCAGCAAATCCAGACCCAAAAGGTTTCACCACAACCAGTGGTCAAAATCAACGGAGCTTGCAGCTCACGAGGCCCAATGGTAAGAGGCAAAGGGCATGAAACTGGATTGCGAACGGGGGCGCCAGAGAATCCAACGGAAACATTTGTTAAGCCAGACAAAGGTGCGCCAGGGAGTTTTGAATGCATGATAGAACTTTTCGCTGCACCAGTGTCCAACAGAAAAGGCGCAACGACGCCCGAGGTGGCAACTGCGACGTAAGGCCCTCTCTGATCAACCGGAACTGATACTACTCCCTCTCTTTGTTCATGGCTGTCCTAGTAATTACTATCATCGATATTGTGATCAACATAATAATCGTCTACATTGTACTGAGCAGATCTGCTTTGCGATGATCCACGTTGATCAAAACAGTTGTTAGAATCGGAGGTGTTATTAGAACGATCAGTTTGAACACCACGACCTCTACCACGTGATGCTTGTTGGGGGCCGCTACGACCTCCTCTAGAAGAATTACCGCTGTTTCGATCACGCAAAACCGGACAATCGAATTTCAGATGACCCTCGTTCCGACAATAGGCACACTGATTGTACCCCAACGAAGATCTATCAGAAGAGGAGTCATTCCGAGATTGCGATCTGTTCGACTGAGACTGCGGCCTATTCCGCTGTTGCGAATCGTTCTGATTTGAACGTGGAGGATACGCTTGCTGCAACAACACTTTAGTTTTGAGTTCTTTCGTCTTTTTATCAGCGCGATCATTCTCCTCTTTCTCTCTGTTCTCATAATATTGTGCTGTGGCCAATATTTGAGCAGAAGTAGAAACAGCCCAAGCACTTTCTGAATTACGCAATTTGTTGCTAAGGTCAGGCAGCAGATTTGAGACAAACTTATCCACGAACAATCGCTGTCCACCCTCAGTACCCATATCCTGACCACTATGATCGATGAATGCCTCCTCAAATCTCGTAAAGAAATCAGAGACACTCTCATCCTTCTTTTGCTTGCAAGCGGACAGTTTGTCCCAATTCACCTTCATAGCTGGCATAAGCGTTTTCATTAGAGTAATAATTCTCTGAGGTAAGGCTGTAATTAACTGTTCAGGTTTAGCCCCAACAACTTGCAAGGCATCCGCCGCTATAAGAGCAGCCCAATCACCACCTAATTCTGCACATGGTTTTCTTGACGGATCTTTGCCCAAACCGGTTGCGGAACTACGTTACCGAGCAACATATCAATGTCGGCAAGGTTCATGACTGTAGCATCCACAAGCTGTGACAATTCTTTATAGTACCCTGCAGGATTTTTGCGAGGGTCAGGCAAAGATTGTTTTACCTGCAAGACTTCTGATCGTTTCCACGGGAGGTGTATCCACACTCTCTGGAAGTATGGGGGAATAATGGGATTAGCATTAGGATCGCCAGGCATATACACCGGTGGAACCTCATGCATGGGATACTGACCAGGCGCTCCCAACGGTCCTTCAATGTCTTCTACAAACAATGCTCGAGGCATTATAGAAGGACGAAAAGACAGCAACTGCTCGACAGCACGTCGAACATTGCTACCTACTATCATTCCGCTCGAAAACTGAAGCTGTAGATTAGTCAAAGCAGTCATTACATCGTCAGATGCATCAGCCGATATTTGGTCACGTAAAACCTTGCACATTTCTTCAAAAACATATCTTTGTGTCGGTATATTGAATTGACCAAACGTATTCAATACCGAACGTGGAGGATTCCTAATGGGGTATTGCATCCAAGCCATCGCCATATTATACAGCGCGGCTCGTTCCCTATTACCGGGAAGCTGACTACGTCTTTGATGACCGTCCGAACCAGCGGACTCAGAAATAGGTCCAAGGGAATTGGAAAAGTTAGCAGCAACTAAAGGAGTACGACGTCGAATAGATGGAGAAGTATAGCATAAGGGATTAACAAGAGAGGAGTCAGAAACAGAAGGAACGGTAGGAGTAAGTAGAACAGGAGCAGCAGCGGGAGCAGGAGTATGAGGAAGTGCAAGCGGAGGAGCAGTAGGGACAGAAGCAGGTAGAGGAGCAGGGACAGCTGGAAGTACAGGGACAGGAGCTTGTTGGGGAACAGGGACAGGGGGAATCACAGGAGCGGTGGTACCCTGTACATACGGAGGTGGTGACTTCATGAGATAAGACATTAAGGGGTCCTCGGTACCTTCCTCCTTTTTATCCGTATCCGCCGGTAAAGCGGGATAGCACTTATCTACAGACATACGTTGAAATCTATCGAAAACTTCCTTTTCCTTTTCCTCCTTATCTCGCTGAAACTGCTCTGCTTTCCTTACCGTGGTAGCAACTCCATCTCTCTGATTACGTTTGAATAGTCTGATTTCTCTCTGTTTGGCTTCTTTACGCCATAACCGAAAAGCATCAAACATGGCCGGCCTTGATTTTTTTCTTAAACAATTTAGCCTCAAGGTTATCTAATATCGGGGTCTCGAAGCTACCATGAGGTGGCCAACTAAGGACACCATCCTTTTTAGTATAACGAATCCAATATTCATTAAAGGTAATCGGACCTAACCCGTGCTTACTATAGAGCTCATAAGTTGGAGTTCCAACCGGAGGTATCGGACACGAGTCCTCCAGTCGGGAATCCGTACCACAACGTCTAAAACAACTGAACAGAGTACTGCGACCAGGCATCTTGCACACTAGCCGAGTTTCACAAACTTCAAGGGTTACGGGATTTACCAGGTCCCTGCAAAAAGCAAAAAGCCTCGGTTTTTGGCGACTGCAGACGTCAAATATCACAACAAAGAACCAAGTACTAAGAACCACAAATGCAATGGAACCATGCAACAACTAAGCAACCACAACTAAGGATCCTGGGAGCGACCCACAAATACTTAACTCAAAGATCGATGGCGTCACCAGGAAGGCCCGTCAATCGTCTCGCTGTACCAAGGTCTACGCCAGGCGCCAAAACAGGTCTACAGTCAGGGCAGCAGTCCGTCGCAGCCGTCAGGAGGCGGGAATCTTCGCGGAAAAAGTCGTCGGGCCACTTATTTCGACAACAGGATCAATGAAGCGGGGTGCACCTTCCCTCGGATATTTCACACGAAGCTCCTCACGATCGTCGGGCTTGGACCGGTACCACTGATGCAGCCCCACGTTGGGCGCCAACTGAAGGACTGGGTTATTCTAAGACCCAGCGGTGCCAGGGGACAACACCTGAAACCTTCGTGGGTAACCTGTTCCGGCGTACAAATGACAGAGACACGGGACACTTCCTTCGGCGTCAAAGATTCGAGGTTTATTACTGCAGGGAACACAGAAGTCACAAGAAGTACAGCGTGTGTAGGTTCGAGGAGACTGCTTCAAATTGCTACTGTAGGTCGCTCCTTTAATACACATTTCTCTCATAGGTTAACATGGTACACAAAGGTCTACAACTCGGTTCCCATCGTAATCTCCAAGAGGGGTTGCTTTGATGCATTCAGGGCCCGGAACATACGTGCGGAAACATTTGTTTGTTCCCAACTGTAAAACACATCTTCCCACCATTAGTACATTCCAATTGGCAGTAAACAGATCGAAGAAGGAACAGAAAACAGGTGCAGAGGAAGACAGAAACAGTGGGGAGATCGGAAAGGGTGTAAAAGGGGTGGTATCGGGAAACACGGGCTACAGGCATCAAAGGGACGTGCCTGATGAGATGCACGGCTGAGACAATAGAGCGACACGGCAAGATGTGCCTCGAGCGGGGCCATCTGCCTTACAGTGTCATCCCCCTCATCATAAAGACACTTTCAAAGGAAACGTGTCTTCCGCAAGAGTTCTGGGAATCCCAGGGTCGCAAAGCGGACAGCGTCCGTTCGCTGGCTACTTGAGGGCAAGAAACAAAATGGATACCGTATCTAAGATGGAACCCGTGGGCTCGGATGTAGAAACCCACGAAACAAACGAACGGTTTAGGCTAGCACAGCGAAAACGCGTACACCCACTAAACTCGTCATTTGCGGTTCATAGATACCAGACTCGACCATATTCGTGCGAGTCAGAAACACCACTTACGATCGTCACGGAACCTCAAGCCCAGGTTGCGTGCGTGGTCCGTGGCCTTGGGGGCGGTGCCCAGTGCAGGGGGCCACCAGGAGTTGTCCCAGGTGGAGGGGGATGGTCCGAGGATGAGTACTTCCGTCTTGTCTGAGTTCAGTTTCAGGCGGCTGAGCTTCATCCATTCTGAGATGTCTTTCATTCCTTCCTGGAGGCTGGCTCTGGCGGTGGTGGGATCTTTGGTGAGGGAGAGGATCAGCTGGGTGTCGTCGGCGTAGGAGATGATGTTTAGGTTGTGTTGGCGTGCGATGGCTGCGAGGGGGCTCATGTAGACATTGAAGAGGGTGGGGCTGAGCGAGGAGCTTTGAGGTACGCCGCAGATGATCTTGGTGGCCGCTGAGCGGAAGGGGGGAGGCAGACTCTCTGAGTTCTGTCAGAGAGGAAGGAGGTTGATCCATTTAGGGCCTTCCTTTGGATCCCAGCGTGGTGGCAGCGGGTTATTAGGGTGCGGTGGCAGACCATGTCAAATGCGCCCGATAGGTCAAGGAGGATGAGGGCAGCAGTTTCCCCATTGTAGAGCAGGGCCCTGATGTTGTCGGTTTGCTCGGAAACCGGAGTGCGAGGGGTCGAGGGATCCATTTGTCTCGAGGAAGGCGGAGTGTTGTTTGTTGACGGTCTTCTCAATGACTTTGGCAGGGAAGGGGAGGAGCGAGATGGGGCGGAAGTTCTTGAGGTCCGTGGGGTCCGCGGTGGGTTTCTTCAGGAGGGCGCTGAGCTCCGCATGTTTCCAGCTCTTCGGGAAGGTGGCGGATGCGAAGGAGCTGTTAATGATGTTCCGGAGTTGCGGTGCGATGATCGAGTCTGCTTTGTTAAAGATGTGGTGTGGACAGAGGTCGGTTGGGGAGCCGGAGTGGATGGTGTTCATTATGCGGGTGGTGTCTTCGGTGTTGACCGAGGTCCAGGTGCAGAGGGTGGTGGTGGGGGGCGCTGGTTCGGTGGTTGGTGCGTGGTTTGGGCACCGAAGCTGTTGTGTATGTCGGCGATCTTGCGGTGGAAGAATGTGGTCCTTTTCGTGGTGCGGATCAGCTGGTGGTGGTTGCAGATGGCGTTCTTGAGAGCTGTCATGTTTTCAGTGGACTGGTCGTGGTGCCAGGCTTTCTCGAGGGTACGGCAGGAGTTCTTGGAGTTTTTGAGATCGTCTGCTGGGAGGAATCTTCAGTGGTGCAAGGGCATCGGCGCAGTTGGTGAGCCACTGTGTGAGGTTGCGGGCTGCTTCATTGGGGTCCGTTGTGTTGGTGGGAGGGTGGTGGCTTAGGGAGGTGATGAGCTGGTCGGCTGTGATCTTGGTCCAGCGTCTTCGGGGAACCTGTTGCGGGTGGTGGTGGGTCGTGGTTCTCCTGAAGTTGAAGTGGACGCAGCTGTGATCTGCCCAGTGTAGTCCGGTGGAGTGGCTGAAGAAGATGTGGTTGCTGGAGAAGAAGACTGGGTCAAGCGTGTGGCCGGCGTAGTGGGTGGGGGTGTTCACCAGTTGCTTGAGTCTGAGGTTGGCGAGGTTGTCCAGCAGGGTGGTGGTGGTGTTGTTGTTGTTGTTTTCCAGGTGGAAGTTGAGGTCCCCTAGGAGGATGTAGTCTGAGGAGGTGAGGGCGTGCGGGCTGATGAAGTCTGCGAAGGCTTCGCTGAATTGTGCATGTGGTCCTGCGGGTCTATAGCTGAGAGTGCCTCTGAGGGTGGTCTTGGGGTCGGTGTGTATCTGGAAGTGACGGTGTTCGGCGGAGATGAGGGTGTCGTCGGAGTTGGTGTGATGCGGATGGTGTTTTTGTGGACGATGGCGATGCCTCCTTCGGTTTGGTTGACGCGGTCCCACCAGGTGATTTTATAGCCCTCCGGGATGGCTATGGCAATATCGGGGGCTGAGGAGGCATTCATTTAGGTTTCTGTGAGGAAGGCGACGTCCGGCGCTGTTGTGTCGAGGAGGTTCCAGAGTTCGACGGCGTGCTTGTGGATGGAGCCGGTGTTGAGGAGGATGCACTTGAGGTGATTTTTGCTGGTGCCTGGTCTGGCGGGTGCGGTGCAGGTCCTGAGGCAGGTGAATTTGCAGGCTTGGCAGGTGAAGGGTCCGTGGGTGCGTTTCGGAGTGGCTCGTTGGCAGGTGGGGTTCCGGCCGGTGTTGAGTGCATGGAGGGTGGCGGCGTCGTAGATCAGCCGGGTGGGCTGGTATCGTTGGGGACCAGGGGGCCTGGAGCTGCGTGCGGTCCAGGCGCGGACGGGCGTAGGCGGGCTTGACTTTGGTGCACCTTCGGCGCGCAATTGGCATGCCCGATGCGCGGGATCGCTGCGCGTATGCGTGGACTCCGCCATAAATGGCGAAGTGGGAGCGAGGAGAAACTGGGAGGCAGGAGTGGGGTGGCGATTGGCAAGGGGGCACAGAAGAGAAAGGGGCGGGGCCACAGGGGAGCAGCGGCGGGGAACGGGGGGAGAACAGAGCGGGAAAAACGGAGGCGAGGGGGCAAATCAAGAAACAATACAACAAGTATTAAATCACAGTCACGGGCAGCAAATACAGGCACAAAAAAAAAAGCCCAGAATCCTCAGCTGCAGGAGCAGCGGCGAATCACGAGCAGAAACAGGCACAGACTACCAGACCCAGAATCCTCAGCTGCAGGGCAGCGGCGAACTCGCTGCCATAGCGGGGAAGCTTGGGCACACTCACGGGGAGTCGCGCAGTGTGTGGAGCGACCGGCCCTGAAGCAGGGTCAAGGGTCACAGCTCACCACTGCGTGGACTCCGACATAAATGGCCAAGTGGGAGGGAGGAGCAGCTGGGAGGCAGGAGCGGGCGGCAAATGGGAAGGGGGCACAGAAGAGAAAGGGGCCGGGCCACAGGGGAGCATCGGCGGGGAGCAGGGGGAGAACAGAGCGGGAAAAACGGAGGCGAGGGGGCAAATCAAGAAACAATACAACAAGTATTAAATCACAGTCACAGGTAGCAAATACAGGCACAAAAAACAAAGCCCAGAATCCTCAGCTGCAGGAGCAGCGGCGAATCACGGGCAGAAACAGGCACAGACTACCAGACCCAAAATCCTCAGCTGCGGGCCAGCGGCGAACTCGCGGCCGTAGCGGGGAAGCTTGGGGACACTGACGGGGAGTCGCTCAGTGTGTGGAGCGACCGGCCCTGAAGCATGGTCAAGGGTCACAGCTCACCTCTGCGTGGACTCTGCCATAAATGGCCAAGTGTCTTGCCATAGGCTGTTTAGCCACACTAGGAACTCGTTTCCTAGTGTGGCTAAACAGCAGGAACAACTTTTTTAAATTTACAGTAGAGATGGACAAACATAAGCTGCCTTTTCTGGATCTTCTGATTACTGCCTCGTCCAATGGCCTCGAAACTAAACACTATACCAAACCTATGCCAAGAAACTCCCTGTTGAGCTACAATAGTCATCATCCGGTAGCTCTCAGGGACAACTTGCCATATGGGCAGTTTCTTCGTATTCGAAGGAACTGCGCAACGAAAGAGAGTTTCCTAAAGCATGCAAAAACCCTTTCATCCAATCTGATTGATAGAAACTACCCGAAAAAAGTTGTTAGGCAAGCGGTCAAACGGGCCAGCAACAACAATCGAGAAAGTTTACTTGAAGTCAATACCAAACAGACCTTGACCCCGAGATTGACATTTGTTAACACATATAGTACAGTGTCCTACGATGTTAAAAAGTCTATTCTGAAGAATTGGAAAATTCTCAATATTGAAGGTGACAACCTACCTGCTCCTCTTTTTGCTTTTAAAAGAAACAGCAACTTACGTGACAAATTGGTGCACACCAGACCACGTGCTATTGAAGGAGCTACCCAAGATACCATCTGGGGTACATCCACCCTACAAGGACATTTTCCTTGTGGCACCTGTAAGGTGTGTCCTATGACAAAGAAATCTAAAACAGTAGACATAGGCACAGACCGCCCATGGGTACAGAAGAGGATGACCAATTGCAACAGCGAGAGGGTGGTGTACCTGATCTCCTGCCCCTGTAAACTTAACTATGTGGGCATGACGGCACGCAAAGTTAAGTTACGGACCATGGAACATATGAGCACAGTGAGGTGCAAAAAACAAGCTACGAGATTGACGCCCCACTTCCTAGAGTTGAACCATAAACCTGAGGACATGTCGTGGACTGTTTTAGAACAACCTTACATTCCACAACATGTCACTGATATCTCTAAATTCCTACTCCTTAGAGAACAGCGATGGGTTTTTAGACTTAAGAGTGATACACAAGGACATAATGACTCAATTCCTTGGTCCTCTTTGTAAGCCTACATGCCCACATGTAGCTTTACTAGACTTTGTTTATTGTTTAGTTGTATAATGATCTGTCTATATCTGGTGGTCCAGAGTGATGTCTCTAGAACCCTTGGGTATGTTACCCAGCCATGGACAACAATCCCTTTGGTTGATGAATATAAGTGTCTGGGGGCTATGCTAAGTGACGAAATTCCATATAGTTTTCACTATGACTAGTATGCATTTTGAGCTTAGTGACGATTCTTCATTTAGTATTTACATCGACTAGTATGCATTATGAGCATATCCGTCACCGATTGATCTTGGCACATTTTTCAAATATGAAACTGATCTTAGTGAGTTTAGAACCCCGTGCCTGTATAGTGTGACATTTCTGTCGGAACATTGTTGATACTTGCTCGCATGTGGGCTTCACGCGATAATTGTACCCATGTGATACAACTCGGAAGGTATGTTTTATCAATATTCAGTATTACTGGGTGAAATTCTGCACTTGATGATACAATAGCTTTCATGCACATTGCTTGCATACATGATTAAAGTTTCAAATCTTTGTACCAGAGGGAAGGTATGGAACTACATATCCCAGGTATTGTATTGTATTGTATTGTGCACTTGTATAGCGCAAATCTGCCACCCAAAGGGTATCCTGGCGCTTTAGACTTTACTGAACCATTTACACAGACAAGTTGTTTAAGCTGTTCTAGGGAAGAGATGAGTTTTCAGACTTTTCTTGAAGGATGGAAAGTCCTCCAAGCTCCTCAAGGACAGAGGGAGGGAATTCCAGAGCTTGACAGCTGCATGACCAAAGGACCGGGCCCCCATTCGTAGCCTGTGAATCCTCGGAACCACCGCCAGATGTAATGAGGAGGAGTGTAAAGGTCTCGCTGCATGGTACCAAGAAAAGAGGTTCTGTAACATAACTGGACCTTGGTCATGTAAAGCCTTAAAAACAAAGCAGGATGATTTAAAAAGAATTCGTTGTTGAACTGGCAACCAATGGAGGTCTTTAAGAGCAAGAGAAGAGGAGGCAGCACGCGGCCTAGAAAGGGCCAGCTTCGCAGCCATGTTTTGAATGTGCTGCAGCTTATTGATCAAAGTGCCGGGTGCCCCCAGAAGCAGTGCATTACAATAATCTATCCTGCTAAGGATAATGCCACGCACCACCTGTGGTCTAGCCTAGAACGGAAGCAGAGGGAGGATTTTCCCGCAAAGTGCGGAGTAGCAGCATGCATGTGGAAATGGTTTTATTAACAAAACCGTCCAGCTGGAGGTTAGAGTTGAACATGACTCCGAGATTACGGGTAGAGTCCGCCGCCACCACGTTGCCCAAGGAGGAAGAAGGCCAGAGGTCAGTCGGCAAAGGGCACGGAACACGGTCCGAGGAGCAATGGAGTACCTCGGTCTTGGAGCTATTAAATTGGAGGGAGTTGTTTCTCAACCAGTCGGCAGTGGCAGTCATACAGCGATGGAAAGTCTCTGTAGACACCACACCTTCTCCTTCAAGGGAAAAGATGAGCTAGGTTTCGTCGGCATAATTAATCACAGAGATGCCGAAGGATTTGATCAATTTTACCAAGGGACACAGGTACAGATTGAACAGTATGGGGCTGATCGCAGACCCCTGAGGGACACCCTGTCCCACTCTCCTAATGCCTGATCGAAAAGGTGGTAGCGCCACCACCTGGTGCCTATTCTGGAGATAGGAAATCAGCCAGTCTCGTGCCAGACCTGCTACCCCAGCCTCCTCCAGCCTGTTGATAATAATGGAGTGGCTGACCGTGTCGAACGCGGCCGACATGTCGAGCAACACTAAGAAGGCTGCTCGACCACTGTCAACCCAAGATCGAAGGGTGTCCAACACGACCACCAGCGCCGACTCTGTACCATGGGCTGGCCGGAAGCCAAACTGGGCCACATCCAGACAGTTGTTACTTTCCAGAAAACTGGATAGAGACCGGGTCACAAGTTTTTCCATGATCTTAACTGGAAAAGGAAGCAATGAGATTGGCCGATAGTTAGACAGACAGATGGGGTCAAGAGTAGGTTTCTTTAGGAGAGGGGAGACCACCGCTAGCTACCAGCTATCAGGGACCGTGGCAGTGCTGAAGGACTGATGGCAAATGGAGTATAAAGGTTGGAAGAGTTCTTCCTGAAAGAATTTCCAGTATTTGTGGGGAAGTGGATCCAAAGGAGAGCCAGAAGACACCCCATTTGCTAAAGTGCAGAACTCATCGAATAGGGGAAGAGTAAAACTTTCCAGCCGATGATGAGTTGTCTGTTCTTCCAAATCAGCTAAATTAGGGGAGGGTACAGGGACATCCAGAGTCCGTAGGCCGACGTGCCTGGAGTAGTGAGAGCACTCAGGATGTTGGCAATTTTATCCTCAAATGCCTTTGCTAAGGAGTCGCAAAGGGATTGTGAGGCTGGGATGTTATTGGCCGCGCAAGTGGGCCTAGAGAGGTCGTTTACTATTTTAAACAAAGTCTGCGCTTTATTAGTTGCTTGCGTCAGCGTGACCTCAAAATATTTCGCTTTGGCGCATTTAATCTGGGCTTTATATTCCAACAGTGCTGATTTGTATAAAGATTTAGCGGTCTCAGAGTAGGAATTCCTCCCGACCCATTCTGCCTGATTGCACCGGTGTTTCAGTTGAAGTGGATGGGTCGAATACCATGGCATGGCAGGTCTACGCTTGACTTTAGATTTTCGTAAAGAAGCCAGCGTGTCCAGCTAGTTGGTGATTTGCTGGCACAGGCTAGAGTAGCTCGCCTCGACATTCTCCTTCAAATTAAAACCACCGGAAAGCAGAGAAGGGTGGTCAGGGTTATGCAGGAGTTTAGACCATTGCCTGTTCGCTTCGATGGAGTTCAACCCATTCCTTCTGAGAGATTCTGCAGGAAGGTAAAGTGAGAAGTTAACCAATGCATGGTCTGTCCAGCATTGGAAGGCTAATTCCCTAACTACCACCAGAGAGGCTTCTGAAAAAACCAGGTCTAAGGCATGACCCTTCGTATGGGTCTGAGAAAGTACCAACTGTTACAGCTAAAGGTTGCTACAGGCCTGGCACAGTTCTCTATAGGCTGCATCCAAAGGCCCATCAGGCCACAGATTAAAGTCTCCCAGGATAAGTAATCTGGCATGCGAGTTTGAAAGATCGTAAATTAAATCTACTAGATCTGGTATCTTGGATAATGCGGAACCCAGCGGTTTGTAACAGAGCAGTCCGGATTGCAGAACCCTTTTGTGTCCTTTGAGCGAAAAGCCCGTAAGTTCAAACCCTTGGACCGCTTTGACCTCGATTAGAGAGAAGGCCAAGGACTCTCTAAAGATGAGTCCTATTCCTCCGCCTCTATTCCCCAACCACGGGCAGTGCATGATTTTATAACCCGGAGGACAAGCCAGTCTGAGTTCTACATCGCTGTCTGCTCGGGTCCATGTCTCAGTTAGAAAGAGTGACACCAAAAAAAGGGGGGTTTCCTTTCTGTAGTTATTTTATAATAATTATACAATGAATCAGACCAATAAAGTGAGACCACTGTTACGGGACAAATTTTGCAGTATCCTCAGAAACACATACCTTTAGACCAAAGAGTTGTATCAAAAATTGTCACATTTATTTAAAAGAAAAAAACAAGCATTGGTATTCAGAGATTCAAACAGTTTCATATAAACAGCAAAATACATACATATACTTATTCTTCCTAATATTACAATATAAAATATTCATTAAAAAACAGTTGTCGACGTGTTTCGGTGCTTATTCGGATCGAACACCTTCTTCAGGACTTATGGTTAAAAACTTCATAAATTTTTAAAGCATTTTCAATTTGCTATACCAGTCTTGATCCTGGAGTGAAATATTCCTTTAGTTTATATGTTCACCTCTGCTTGACCATCTGGAGGATTTGATAATGACGTGCAGAATTTAAGTTATTAGGTGGAGACTTCTCCGTGCGCCTTCTTTTTGTATATCGGTCGCCTCGAAGTGTACTGGGACCTTCTTATAAGTACACACCCAAAGTTTATTTTGGTTGGGAAGGGTGAACTTTTTTCCTCGATTGTGTTCCTCACACGCGATCCAGCCTGGTCTCCCCGGTCTCCAGAGTCACTATTTCCCAGTCCTTTCTGGGTTGATTCGGGAAAACTCTCTCCTGTTTTTCGCTTCAGTTAGAAAGAGTGCATCCAGGCCATAAGAATCTATGAGGAGTGCAATTTCGACATGATGTTTACAAAGTGACCGGACGTTAAGCAGACCGCAGGACAGCACCTCTGATTTAACGGAGTTGGTGTTCAACACTTGGCTTGCCTGGGGGCGTAGCTGAATAAGCTCAGTCCTGGAGTATGTGACAGGAGATGAAGAATCAGGGGCAGCATGGCTGGCGCTGGGCGCGACCGGTGCGCGAACGGGCGCAAATGGGCTTACCTCCGGCGCGCCTACGTCGCGCCTGCTGCATGCCTTCGCTGCGCGCTTGAACGGTCCCCATCCTTTATACCGAAGAGCACAGACGTCCTGTGAGGGCAAGCCACTGGCGCCTCCACCAAGATGGCGCCTGAACTATGTCGCCTCCTGAAGCCCTCACCCAATATGGCGGCAAAGAAGACGGCGCTATACAGACCCAGCCCTCCCTGGAATCCCTCTGTCCCGCAAATGCGGGTGAACAACAATTTAACGTGCAAGTAAGTGCTAACGGGGGGTGCCCAATAATTCTAACTAACTAGCAAGCGTCTATGTATAATCTTCGTGCAGCACAGCGTGGTAAATGCCACAGCAGTTTTAACTACAAAGGTATTTTAAAAACAGCCAAATGCAGGATCAAAGAATAGAATAAAAAATAAAAACAGCGCGAGTGCGCAGGTTTAGCAAGTCTACCTTCCACTTGACAGGTCCCACCTTTATAGACTCCACTTACAATCACGGACGTCCTGTGAGGGCAAGCCACTGGCGCCTCCACCAAGATGGCGCCTGAACTATGTCGCCTCCTGAAGCCCTCACCCAATATGGCGGGCGAAGAAGACGGCGCTATACAGACCCAGCCCTCCCTGGAATCCCTCTGTCCCGCAAATGCGGGTGAACAACAATTTAACGTGCAAGTAAGTGCTAACGGGGGGTGCCCAATACTTCTAACTAACTAGCAAGCGTCTATGTATAATCTTCGTGCAGCACAGCGCGGTAAATGCCACAGCAGTTTTAACTACAAAGGTATTTTAAAAACAGCCAAATGCAGGATCAAAGAATAGAATAATAATTAAAAACAGCGCAAGTGCGCAGGTTTAGCAAGTCTACCTTCCACTAGGCAGGTCCCACCTTTATAGACTCCACTTACAGTCACGGACGTCCTGTGAGGGCAAGCCACTGGCGCCTCCACCAAGATGGCGCCTGAACTATGTCGCCTCCTGAAGCCCTCACCCAATATGGCGGCGAAGAAGACGGCGCTATACAGACCCAGCCCTCCCTGGAATCCCTCTGTCCCGCAAATGCGGGTGAACAACAATTTAACGTGCAAGTAAGTGCTAACGGGGGGTGCCCAATAATTCTAACTAACCAGCAAGCGTCTATGTATAATCTTCGTGCAGTACAGCGCGGTAAATGCCACAGTAGTTTTAACTACAAAGGTATTTTAAAAACAGCCAAATGCAGGATCAAAGAATAGAATAAAAATTAAAAACAGCGCGAGTGCGCAGGTTTAGCAGGTCACCCGGTAGTTCTCAGCGTAGTCTCACAATATTTTGTGCACTCCGGGACTACGTCCGGGAACCCGGAAGACCGCCACTGAATACTCGAGCGTATTTAACAACCTTTGACTTCCCGTGAAATCCAGCACTTGATGATACAATAGCTTTCATGCACATTACTTGCATACATGATTAAAGTTTCAAATCTTTGTACCAGCGGGAAGGTATTGAACTATATATCCCAGGTCACCCGGTAGTTCTCAGCGTAGTCTCGCGATATCTTATGCACTCTGGGACTTCGTCAGGGAACCCGGAAGACCGCCACTGAATACTCGAGCGTATTTAACAACCTTTGACTTCCCGTTCGGTACCTCCCCGATGGCTCTGAAGAGCGTCAGAGGTACCGACGGAGAGGTAAGAGTGTGACTTTTAATGCACACGTTTGATAGACATGGGGGCGAGTATGGCTTGTTTTCCTAGTCTCAGGACTCCATTGGGCGTTTACTCCAATGTATCATGTACTACATCAGGGTCTAGCATTATAGTCGTAAAGCTACTAGTAGTTCCCTTGCATGTTGGTAAATAATGTCCACGTATTTAGGCGTGTATATTAGATGATGGATTTTGATAAAATTCCATCTCACTGTTGGGTCAGAGCATCTCTGTGAGTATGATGGCTATTACCGTTGACACTTAGGGCTGCTTTGCCTTTTTGTATTCGGACACAACTAGTGATGCCTAATTAATGAGAGTGAGTGTATAGGTGTCCATGCTGGTTTTGTTGTATTGCGTGCCTGTAGCAATTGTCTCTGTTTTTAACGTTAAAGTATGATACACCACAAAAATTTTAGTTTGGTGTATTCTTCTTTTTAGAGCGGTGCCTTCTTTATCCTGAGCTGTTGCCAGGTGGGGTGAGGTTTTGTCCTCCATAATAATAAGGTAAGATGGAGTTTTGCCCCATTGATTGGGTGTGTTTGTGATGGTTTAATACTTTCTTACCACATATAATTAGAGAACTATCAAGTTATTCTTTTTCAAGATTCATTTGTGTTTTGTGCTATTTTATTTTTCTGAAAATTATTGATCCCACAAGGAATTCTGGATTGCGAGACGTCATACTCACACTATATCCTTTTTGTAATGTTGTAATAGCAGTATCTTTATTATCTTTAGAGGTCCTGATGAAAGCACATGGCTTAACCTTTTGCCTCTATGTGCTGAAACATGTTGACCACTTCTGTTGAGGACAGCTATTTGTTAAAACTGGTCTTTGAGTCATGTTTTTAACCCTTGATCGCGACAGACACTAATAAAATTCACAGTCTGTTCACGCATCAATTTTATATTTTTTCACTTCACATTTTGCACTGCACTTAATAACTTGTTCCCACATATTCTATCTTGCTCATCTTGGTAACTATACCTTTTGACACTCGAGAGCTCTGATATATATAGAGCTGGAATGTCATTTTATACAAAAGGATACCCAAATGATGAAGCTAATCACCAGGCTTGGTGAATGATGGGAATCCACACACATAAACTCTTATGTCACCTTGCCATATTACATTTTGAGTCTTGTTAAGAATTTTTCTTCTTTTGTTCTCTTATCATATAGACGTTGGTATATATTCTATATTTACATGTCAGTTTGGGGCAGCATATTCCAGTTGGTCTTTAAACTCTGGCTGGCCTCTGACCCTATCTTACCTTTTTTGTGTGTCTTAGGTGATTTTAATGCCAGTACCAGCCCTAAAGATGAACCATGTCTATGCAGGGTAACAGACCATAATGGCGGGACAATCTGCCATTTCAACCATGTAGGTTCTTGTAATGCCCTAAATGTATTTATTTTTTATTTTATTTGCACATTTTTATATAGCGCTGGCTATACCAGGATGTATCAGAGCGCTTTACATGAGGATCAGCGAGTTACGGGTTACAAAATGGCATAGCAAAGTATAGACATAGGAGAAAAACATGAGATAAAACAATAATATGAGTTATTAGCGCATATACAGGTCTTAACAATACAGGTCTTAATGAGAGTGAAAGGTAGAGGGGGAACGGTAAACAGGGGTAAGGAATGCAGGTGGAAGACACAACGGGGAGACAAGGAAAATAATGTCCGATGTCCGGCTGGGTAGGTGACACCCGAGGTAGAACCAAAGCCAAACTCCTCTATAGCTGCATAGGACAGCTCCACCGGGCATCGGAAAAGGTTACCCTTGCACCGTGGTAAGTACAGACAGTTATCGATTCCACCCAGGGGGCATCGTCAAAGCTCCATCGAGAGCAAAAAAACTACTGATCTCATGGCAGCTCAAAATCAGAAACGATTTTAACGTAGGTACTGGTGAGCTGGAACCCGCTTTCTAAAGGGCTGGTGTATGTTCCGCTATTGAATACATAAATACCTCCGACACTTTTAGGGGTACCTCAAAAAAACCTAAGGTTAAGATGTCTGGTCTTAGTGACCATGCTTTATTGAGCTATGGTTTTCTTTGGGGTGCACGAAAGGAAAAGATGGGAAAATACCCCCCGAAACCAACTCTTCAAAGTAAGAATGGGTACACCCGAAGATGGGATAAAGTGGACGTAAATACCCTGCTCAAAGAGATTGTAATGGAAAATAATAATGAGGTTTTGGTATGTTTAGATCTTCAAGCAAATGAACATCAGGTGATCAGGGCATTTGGAAAGATTCTGAAATGCACGCAACTCTATTTAATGCTCCCCTCAAAAGAATTTCCTTGCAACAAATAGGTGGTTCAATATGAATTGCTCCCTTGCGGCAGCAAATCTTAGAGAAGCACTAAGAACCATACCAAGAAACAGACACTTAATTAGTGAGTGCATCAGGGCATATATGCTATGAATGAAAGACTCAATGATCTTAAGGCAGAAGCCTGGGAGAATCTAATCAAAGCATCAATTACCAGGGATAGCAAAGCCTTTTGGAAGGTAGTTAATTCACCCTTCCTGCAAGAAGATGGAGGTCCATCACTAGACACATACATAGATGACGACTGCTGGGTGACACCCTTTCAGTCATTTCAAAAATAAGGGAAGTCTGTGTGAGGGACTAACCGTTCTAGATCTAGGGGAAATACCCATGTTGGCTTTTGAAATTGAAGAAATTGAATTGTCCCTCTCTCAGCCCTGCGCCATGAAGGTGGCTGGACCAGATGGGGTCCTGGTAGTCCTCTTTCTTTCAAATAGAATCTTATGGGCCCTTTTCTAAACATTGAATTAAATGAAATTAGCAAAATAGGCCTCCTGCCCTCATGGAAACAATCAGTCATCATCCAGATATACAAAAAGATGGATGGGTCAAACCCATCTAACAATCACTTGATCTCTCTAATAGATAGCAAGGCAAAATTAATGGGAAGACTTCTGTTAAATCGATTAAAGGAGTGGGCAGAGGGTAAAAATGTTGTATCTACGGTTCAATATGGCTTCCGAAAGAACAGGGGGACTCTCAATTAGTTCATACGTTTAACCCCGA